>NC_135305.1:188261098-188898598 GCF_048772815.1 Callospermophilus lateralis | reverse complement strand
TGCTTTCGTGAGTTATTTTTAATTGTATGAGAATAGGGGTTTCAGTTATGAGAATAGGGGTTCTAAGAAATAACAAAAATTAATAAATTAATTTCTGTGTTGGATCCTCAAGAGAGTGTAGGTCTCAGTTATGCAAAACCCACAAGGTTATTGATTTCTGCCTAAACTAAACTGTACATTTCACTCACTTAGGGAACGTTTTTAAAGCCCCATGGTAAAAATACTGAGCTTTTCTCAAAAGACTATGGTGAGGTTGTAAGATTTATATAAGTCACTTTACACCAAATCTAGGCACCAGGGCTTCACATAGGACAGCCAGGATGAGGGAGAACTTGGTGCATGGTAGGCATTCATGTTTATTTGACTGTAAGAAAATAGCCAAAAGAATTACTGTTCTACAATGGGGAGGAAAAAAAAAAAGTATACCCAGATGTTTGTATTTTTAAGAAGCTTGTTTTGCAGATAAGCTAAATATTTTTAGTTTTGCTTAGCCCATCCCTGTAATTCATATTTTCTTTTCAATGGCACATTTCAAATTTGGCACCTTAATGTTTCCTGCAAGAATTTTCTACATAGCTTAAGGCCTTTTCTTTTACTAGAAAGTAAGAGAGAGATAAGAAAGGGCTTCGTTTGTCTTTATTATTTCATGAAAAGATTTTTTTAGTGAAGTAGTAGTCTAAACAAAAATGTGAAGCAAACGATTCATAAGAAAGGAAGTAATTTCAATACAATCTCTTTGTTGCTGCAATACCTGGTAAAATAAGGATCTTAAAATGTTTGCTGCTGTTGTTATTACTTCATTATTTAATAAGCATCAGTTCCTGGGGCAGCCAAATCCAAAAGAATAGCCCCAGTGTTTTGCTCGATGTTCAGCACACCCCAGGATATAAGACTTAGCAGCTCTAATCACATCAGGTGGGAAGGCACAGCAGAAAACAGGAGACAAAACACATCTCCCCATTGCCACCAATAAAAAGGAGTATTTTAAAAAATCACTTATTTCCCATAATTCAATTTAATTTGCATAGTGTCAAATTGTGGTTCCCAATATTTTTCTACCAAGACCCTCTTGTTATTTCCCCCCTCACTCACAAGCCCCTTGAACTCTGTGCTTTTAAACATTTTACCTACCAAACAACATTTGTGAAGTAATAGAATTCACCAATCAGTGTTTTGCAATTAAAGACATATTTAATGACTTATGTGACATCTATGTGCAAGGTGAAATGACCATTCCCCATGCTACATAAACAAGTAGGAAAACTTTCTAAATCTTTTTCAAAAACCAGAAGGCATAGGATTTTTTATGAAAGTGGCTTAAACTGCTTCATATCTTTATATAATTTCTCTGGAGCCTTTTCAAATTTCGTAAATTTCTCATAGTTTTCCCCAATACTGCTTTTATGGATCTCGAGAGCCATTTAAATGAGGAAATTCTGAATATTTTTTTATCCCAAATTTCTCAACTCTAAGTAGGAATTATACTCTTGTATTATTATTTAGCTAAATAGAAATATAAATGAGCCATCAGAATATCAATTACAGCTGGCATTACCTTTAATCAAAGTCTTTCAAGTATTATTATAAAATCAAACATTAAGTCCATGTAGATGAATATAAAGTAGCCTGTCATACTCAGTAATGCGTAATGAAACTATTCATGAGAATTTTCTTCATTAGATGCTGTTTGATTAGATCAAGGAATTATTTGGCCCAGATGAGAACATTAGTAAACTCTTTTGAGTTTTCAATGGAAAATTCTAATGAAATTTAACACTTGAGCATCTAAGACATTGGAGACTGAGCATGTAAACATGCCTGAGGAATAGTCCATACCTTTCAGGAACTCACAATCAAGAGACCACAGACCCTGAACATATCCACATGTATTTTTTTTAATGTCCAAGAAGTCTTATGGAAGTGCAGAATTGAAGGGAATCTTAGAGACCATGTAGCCCAACACCAAGAAGTTAAAGGTGGAGAAACTAAGCCCATGAATTTAAAGCTATGTCACATGGCAGTGCACCACGCGGATGCTCTGGTTGATCTCAGAGGTTATTTTTCACACTTCTCACTTGAGCCTCTGTTGACTCTGATTGGATTTGTAAAATATTTAATAATGGAGAAGAAAGCTACTTGGGATTACATACCATCTATTAGTAAAATGATGCTCTCTGATGTAGTATGTGAACCTTCCAAATCTCAGTGACTTCATACAACAGAATTCCATTTCTAACTCATTAGACCCAGTGCCACACAGTCTTGATTGGCAGGTGCCATTTGTCAAAGTCATTTGGGGACCTAGACTCACTCCTTCTTGCATCCCATCCACCTCTTAGGCTTTGGAATTTTCTTTTTGTTCAACAGAAGGGAGAAAAACAATGAAAGAATTCACCTAGGAGACCAGGCTCAGTGCTTTCCTTCTATTGGTTAGAAGCAGTCACATGACCATGTTTCGTTGCAGGGGAGGCTGGGAGATGTAGGCTAGCTGTGTGTTGGAGAGTGAGGGAGCATACAGACTTTGGTTATGAATCTATGTCACAAGGAGACAGCTCTTGTGTGATAATATTATAGAGTAAGTTCAGCAAGGGGAGTTGGGTTTTATAGTGAAGTCATTGTTTTTGTTTACAAAAATATCTGTTTCAGTCATCAGACCCTCCCCCAGGCACTATCAGCATCTCTAGACAGGGCTGGAGTATTCTATTTTGTCCATCTTTAGCAAGAACTAGAGTTGTTTCTGGAGTTGACTGACATGGTGTCGTGAAAAGAACATAGACTTTGGAGTCGTGTGCCTTTGTGTTCAAACCCTTATTTTGCCACTTATTAACCTTGCAACTTTGAGCAAATTGCTTAAGCTTTCAGAGTCTTGGTTTCCTGATGGTAAAAAGGGGCAGAGAGCATCCTACAGTTGTGGTGAGAACCCACTGAGATGTTATGGTACGCTCTGGGGAAAGGGCAGAGATGGACAAGAGGTGCAGAGCCTAGATCAATAAGTAAGGAGTGGACAGTTGTTATCACCAGCAGGGACTCTCTAAATGTTGGTGCTCTCACTTCCTGCTGCCCTCCACTGCCACTACTGGACAGGATTTCTTTCTCTCTCTCTCTCTTTTTTCCTTTTTAGCCCTATGAAACTGGGCTATGAAGATAGGTCTATCCCTTGAAATTCCACATAGAATAAACTAGTGAATAATGATGTCCTTGTAAGATGGGTAGGTCAGAGCCAGGTGCGGTGGGGCACACGAGAAAAAGAAAAAAAGTGCTTAGCAACTCAGTGATATCCTGTCTCTAAATAAAATACAAAATAAGGCTGATGATGTGGCTCGGAGGTCGAGTGCCCCTGAGTTCAATCCTCAGTATCCACCCCCCAAAAAATGGGTAGGTCAAGTAGAAAATGTATTAGTTGCTCCTGATATTGGAAATCAGATTGACAGGATGAAAAATGCTTCTTTGCCTCCGTGAAGGATGTTTAACTTGCAAGGACTTGAAACGATGATTTAAGCTGCAAACAAATACTTGTTCAGTTCTAGCGAAATATCAAAGCAGAGAGCCCTCTTCAAGATTGGTGGCCTTTACACTGCAGATCAGAGGAGGAGGGTCTTCAGAAACAGTGAGTGACTTCCTAGGGCCCAGAAGGGCAGTGAGGCGGTGGTGGCTCCTCCTCTGAGAGGTCAGGAAGAGCATACAAGCCCTCCCAGGAGACGCAAGAGAAGGAAGACAGAGATGGGTGCATCCAGGCTCTCTGCAGGCCCCCTTGACTCCTCCTTGACTCTCAACTTGTTTTAGTCAGCTTTCTCACTGCCGTGACTAAAGGATGTGACCAGAACAACTGTAGAGGAGGAAGAGTTGATTTGAAGGCTCACAGTTTCAGAGGTCTCAGTCAACAGAAGGCCGGCTCCGTTTCTCTGGGTTCAAGATGAGGCTGAACATCATGGTGGAGAGTGTGGCAGAGGGAAGCAGCTCACATCATGGCGATCAAGAAGCAGAGAGAGAGATACAAAATATATACAAAATATATACCCCATAGCCACGCCCCCAACTAACCGCTTCCTCCAGCCACACCCACCTGCCTCCAGGCACCCCTCAGTTAATCCCATCAGGGATTGATCCACTGATTAGGTTAAAACTGACACCCCAATCATTTCTCCTCTGAACCTTCTTGCATTGTCTCCCGCGTGAGATTTTTAGGGGACACCTCACTTGCAAACCATAACACAACTCTTGCTTTATTGCTTCCTATGATTTACGAACAGGACGGAGGACCTTTTTGCTGGTTTTGTTTCATAGTCTGCCTGTGTTCTACTCTCTTGATTCATTCTTTCCTTGAAGCTGTTTTCTCTATTCTCCTTGGATATTTGTATTTTATATGCAGAACAGAATGGAGGAAAAAGGTGAAAGAAAATGAGGATGCTGCATCTTCAAACTGGGAAAGTATACACCATCATGATCCCACTTAGCCATGTGCTAGCCATTTTTAATGTCCCCAACTATGCTGCCCCCCACCCCTGTGCAACAGAGGGGCTAAAGGGAAAGGCCTGGGGTTGAATCCACCCAGGGTTCTGGATAACTCTGCCCCTTCAGCTGTGACCTTGGGCAAGTCACTTTCCCTTTCTTAATACTCAGTTTCTTCATCTGTGAAATAGGGATAATTGTTATGTATCTCAGTATTGGCATTAGCGTGAGGGTCAAAAGAAATAAGGGAATGTGTCCAGCACCATGGTTGGAACACCATGAGTCTCCAATAATGCTGCATGATGCCATGATCATGGTCCACTACCAATGATATCAACAGGTCAAATACACCACCCCTGCCAGGAAAGCTTAAGGGAGCAATGCAGCTGTCCTGTTACGTTGCTTCAGACGCATGAATTGGATACTCGCATCAGCCACATGCCATCAGCTTTCCTGAACACCCTACTCCATGATCCAAGAAGTAAAGACTCACAGGCCTCACTCTTAATGAATCTTCCAGTCCCAGCTTCCAGGCATGATCTTTGAGGATTATCCATTAATATTAAATATCCTCTTGGGGTATTTGTGCATAAGGCACCACTGGAAGTCTATGGCTGAAGTCTCCCGTAGCCTTTGCTGCCAGCCTGCCTCCACAGTACCTCTGATGTTATGGTTCCTTCTTTTCCAGGCAAGGATTTTCTAGATTTGTGTGTGGTTCTTATCCAGCCTCTTCTCTTAGGAGAATTCAGGAGATATTGACAGGAGCTGGAATTGGCTAATCTTTGTTTTCGGGCAAGGGCATCTGTATCCATGATAGTTTTGCTTCCCCTTCCAAGTGCACAGGGCCTAGAATGTTTAATTAATAGAGGCCTGGATAAGAGTCCAGATTTGGAAGATTAAGAATGTTCTTTGCCTCCTGACCCTATCGAGCCCCAACCCAAAACTTTCCATGTGCCACCAATTCAATTGAATAAAGGCCTTTGATGGCCATGTGCCCTGGCCAAGAGGACAAAACTTAGATTGGTTAGAGTTTGGGACGCCTAGATCTGGGACAGCTAGGCTCAGTCCATTGATAATTTCATCAGACACACTTCCTAATCAGTCCTCCCTCCCTCCCTTCCTCCCTCTCTCTCTCCCTCCCTCCCTCCCTCTCTCTCTCTCTCTCTCTCTCTCCCCCTCTCTCCCCCCCTCTCTCCCCCTCCCTCTCCCTCTTCCCCCCTCCCCCTTCCCCCTCCTCCCTTCCCCCCTTCCCCCTCCCCTCCCCCCTCCCCAGCTAAGAGTCTGGTCTTTCCCTACATCACGCACTCCCAGTGTTCATGTCATGACACATTGCCAGGTGCCCACCCCGCTTCTAGAATGCCACTGTTTGCCACTTCTCAGAGGCACGCTGGTTGAGAAAGTCTGACAGTTACTTTATCATAAGGAATACTATTTGATCCTAACTAACCAACCGCTGCCTTAATTCTGAGGACAAATTAGAAATACAGAAGAAAAAGGCTGCTGGTTCCCAAAACAAGGAATTTGCTTCCTCTGGATGACGGCTGCCTTCACCCAGGTTCACCCCAGACTGTGCTCTGCTCTTCCTGTGTTCCATGGGAGCTGCTGGTAGAGCTTTGTACTGGGAGATGGCCCACGTGTAGAGGGGTCAAGGCTTGGTCTGCTTATAATTTTTCAAGTGGCCTTGATCAAACCATGCCACCTTTTTGGACTTCAGTTGCTTTTTCTATAAACGAAGTGGCTGAACTGGTGAGGTCCCAAGGTCCCTTTTAGTTCCCACAGTTGTTTGAATTTTACTCTCCCATTCACCAGGACCAATTGAGCTAGTTACTTTGCCTCTGAAGCTGGGCATAGAATACTGCCACCACCTCAATTTGCCATACTTTGTCCCTAGCTGTGGTCAGAAAAGCAGAGTCTGGAGGACAAGGTGACGTGATCTGTGAAGTCACCTCAGCATGGGTTAGCCAAATTAGGATACCTTTGCTCTGAACATCATAAGCTGGCATAAAGAGCAAACTCTTCTGTTTCTAAACCTTAAAATGAGAAGAAATGACTCTGCAGTTCGTCCTTACTGATTTGTTAAAGCTCTGTCTGCTCCACTTGCTCTAGATACAAGCCTACACAGCCTGTCACCCAAATACAGTCCCACAGCAGTCAAGAGAAGAGCCTGAGATCTATGGCGACAGGACATTTCAGACACCTACCAAATGGGTCCTATCAACTCAAAGCCTCCAAGTCAATATTAGCAGTGCAGAAAAACGAAAATAAGGTTCATATGTAGGGCACAGGAAGTTTCATATAGTGTTTCTTCTCTCGCTGGAATGTAACTGTGATCAATGCCAAGTGCAAATCATTGCTTGGAAGAAAAATGCATTCATGATCATATTCCACTGGAACCACGTCACAGATGTGCTTATGTACATTATGACTTTACAACATGAGTGTTACTTTAAAAAATTCCACCATCTTTCCCTTCTACTACAAAGAATGTCCACAGTATTGTAGCACCCTGGCTAAAACATCCATTGATGAGAGCTGACTTCAGAATCTACTAGTGAGTCCCTTAAAATGTAAGTGTTCCTGCTGGCAATGAAGTTGTGAGGTGTACACATCTTTGCATGTATGCAGTCAGATGCTCCCTCCTGAAATCAGTCACGATGGGTGGGGAGACAATGACAGTAAGTATAGACAAGGAACTTCAGAACCAGGCAGCTGAAGGTCAGAGGAAGAACACTTTGAGACTGAACCATGAGAAACTCACCTGCCAGGTGTGGTGGTGCACACCTGTCATCCCCGCAGCTCAGGAGGCTGAGGCAGGAGGATTTCGAGTTTAAAGTCGGCTTCAGCAAAAAATAATCAAGGTGCTAAGCAACTCAGTGAGACCCTGTCTCTAAATAAAATACAAAATAGGGCTAGGGATGTGGCTCAGTGGTCGAGTGCCCCTGAGTTCAGTCCCCAGTACCGCAGCTCACCTAACAGCTTTACCTGGGGCAGAGTGGCTCAACTTCCCTGGCTGGTACCCACTAGACATTCATAGCACACTTACGTGTCCTCCAAGTTAAGATCACCAAAAATGTCTCCAAGCATTACCAACTATCCTCAGGAAGTCAACAAACCTGGGTGAGGACTGCCAGCCCGGAGGAGCCCCGTGGCATGCTGGGAACTGAGGTTTCTTTATGTCCCTTTGAGCACATATATGGCTTCATCAAATAAGCCTCCTATTAGAGGTAATTTGCAGGAATGGGATTTTTCTTCCAAAGTGGCTTCCTGTGTTGGCAATTCCTTTCTCCTTCCCCCCTTTTCTCATCCTTCGGGGCAAATGCATTCCTAGAACTGAGGCAGTTGTAGGTGGGACCCGCCAGGAAGTGAGCCACCCATCTTGCTTGGTACAACAAGTTTGGGTGGTATTGCTGCACCTTTACCAGTCACAGCATCCTGAATAAATACAGCAATGAAAAACTTGCAGGGAGGGGGTGCCACACGAAGCTCAGAGAGCACTGGCACGAGGCCATTTGGGAAGTTTGGTTCTCTCTGCAGAAGTTGTGGATGGTAGACATGCTCCAGAATAAACAGGATAATTATTGGCAGCACAATATATTTTCCTTCTTTTGGTTACTATTTGGTCAGAAAATATCTCAGGCCAGAATTTCATAAAGCTGAAAATGTTGGTATCTTAAGCTCTGACTTTTTCCCCCCTCTAGATTACACCTATCAAGTTCCTAAGCATCCATGTTCTCATCCACGGGTCTTGTTCCCTGGGTGAAAGCAGACCAGCCTGTTCATTTGGACAGAATGTGTTGAACATGTGTCTAAAGAAAGGGCCCTTGGTGCCGTCCTTTTTCAGAAGTGATTTCTCTTCCTGAAGTGGTACTTCCTGAGGAAATAGGTGAGCCTCTCAAAGCGATATTCAAGCTAAGGGCTAGCTCACCCTCAGGAAGTTTTTACTGGCCACCAGGACTCAAAGCCACTTTGAGGAAGTTTCCAGACACGGCTCAGCCCCTTTGGCTAGCTCTGGGATTGGGCCAAATGCTTCCCTTCTCTGCAGTCACCTCACCTGCAGAATGTCACAGGGGGTTAGGAAAGCAGTCCCCAGAAATGCACCTTCAACCTTCTCAGCCATGGTCTTTTTTTTTTTTTTCTTTGTAGATATACATGACAATGGAATGTATTTTGATATATCAGACATACATGAAGTATAACATCCCATTCTTGTGGTTGTACATGATGTGGAGTGACAGTGGTTGTGTATTCATATATGAACAAAGAAAAGTTATGTCTGATTCATTCTACTGTCTTTCCTATTCCCATGCTCCCTTCCTTCCCACCCCCCGTCCAATCTGATGAACCCCCCCCAAACATACACACACACACACACACACACACACACACACACACACGCACACACCCCACCTAGTATGAGTCAGCATCTACCTATCAGAAACAACATTCGGGCTTTGGTTTCTTGGGATTTGGTTTATTTCACTTAGCAGGATAGTCCCCAGATCTATCCATTTACCTGCAAATGCTATAATTTCACTTCTCTTTATGGCTGAGTAATATTCCATTGAGTACATGTACCACATTCTCTTTATCCATTCATCTGTTGAAGGGCACCAAGCTTGGATCCATAGTTGAGCTATTGTGAATTGGGCTGCTATAAACATGGATATTTTGGCAAGGTCTTCTCCCCTATAAATGGAGCTCAGAGGAGCATCGGCCTTGTGGTGTTACTGTACTGAGTTATGAAGCTCGGTATGTGCCCTGTCTGGCCATGCTAGGCCCTCTCAGTGTCCCAAACACAAAATGAATTAAATTATTTGGTGACCTTTCAGCCTTCCAGATGGGCAGCTGAAAAATCAGGGCTTAGTTACCTTGGTGGTTTGCTTTTTTGGCCACTTGAAGGCAGAACCCACACTAACCTTTTTAAAAATCATCATCATCATCGGCAGCGGCAGCAGCAGCCAGTTTGGGACACAGAATTCCTCTGTGTACAGATGACTCTTGTTTGGCAAGTTTTATTGGAAGGAAGAGTGTTTTAATTAGAGAGACTCTTAGTGTTTGAGATATAGAGTGAAAATGTCAGAATTTGAGACAGTATTAAGATTGAGAAATAAATCCTTGTTGTATACCCAAAACACATATGCTTTCAACTAAAAGATCATGGGACCAAGAATCAGAAGACCCATCCCAGTTCTTTCCCATCTGGGCAACTTTGAGCAAGAATATGACTTCTCTGGGCCTCATTTGCTCCATTTCAGACTTCTAAATACATGTTTTAGTCCATGGAATTTAGTTTTTGCCTGTGATGATTATCTAAGTCACTGGGTATTGGAGTCCCACAAAGTCCCATAAAGAAGTAGAAGTGTAGTGTGGTTGGCTAGAACAACTTGGGTTTGGATCTTGACTTTGCCATTTATCCACTGTGACCTTAGGCAAGTTGTTTAACCTCTCTGTGTTCCAGTATCTTCTTATAAAACATAACCTCATAGTCATTTTGCAGATTAAATGGAACATACTCAGAGTAGATGCCTGGCATATAGTAAGCATGCTATATATATGATTTTTTTTTTATTTTGTTGGATGCCTCTGGAAAGAAAAACCTGCCAGAAAAAAAAAAGATGAAATTATAATCAGAAATCTTAGTGTTTAGATTTTTTCATTTCATGAACCAAATTTATCAACTATTTAAGAAATAAAGACATTAAACATTTTCCCTTTTAGTTTCTGATCTATCATTTCCCCTAACCTATAATCCATCAAATACCACCACCACCACCCCCCGTTTCCTGAATAGGAAAATCATAGCTCTAATCTCTATGTTGTAAATATTAAATCCCACCAAAGTGTCAAAATGAGTGCCCACACATGGAACCAATTCTGTCTACTTTCTATGTTGACTGTCACCCTGGAACAGAGTGTCTCAAATATCGGTGTGCATGTGAGTCACCTGGGGGACCTTGTTCCAGGGCTGACTCACCAATTCTGGGACCGGAAACTCCACCTTGCTAAGGAGCTCCCAGGTGACCCGATGCTGCATGTCCTCCTATGACACTCGGAGTCACAAAGCCTCAGATATTTAGAATCATGTGAGGATGCAGGGCGCTTGGGGCACACCTGACCCTAGCTGGGGGCAGGCATTCAGAAACTCACTGCCTGGATCCCTCCCCAGCCCTAGGCTCACCAACTCTGGTTTAAGGAGTTGAAAAGTTTAATAGCCAAAAGGATAAGCCAAGGACTGTAGAAATCCCACCTACTTTTTTCCATTTCCCTCTACTGTGAAAATATCAAGGAACAGCTGGCGCCATGCAGACGGGCCCGTTTATAGCGCCAAGTTATCCGCACTGCAATTCTTCCCTCTATTTCTATTGTTGGGACAAGATGTGTGAGGTGCAGGTGCTAAACCAGACCCTCGAAAAGGAACACTGGATACCATGCAGAAATATTTCCACTAGGGCCCAGTTAATGGAATATGTTTTGGGTGTTTTTAGTAGTATTGGGGTGAGGGTCTTTAAACTTCCCAAAAGTCCCTACTCTGATGGAGGCCTCATATCGAAAAGCCTTGCCTGCTATCACAAACAACAGGAAGGCAGATATTTTTAATAAGGCAGAGCCTCTGCTCCTGAATATCGGTGTGCATGTGAAAACCAAATTTTTCCAGATTGAAATGTTTCTGAAAGCAAGGAAATATCTGCAATAACCTTGATCCTGGTTTTTTTTTTTTTCCAAAAAGAAATGGAAGATGTTAGTTTCTATGAAAACCCAGAGAAGGAACAACTTGTAGATCTATTTGATATGCTACTAACAACACATATATTTTTATCCATTTTGTTAATCTCTGGCTGTAATATATTGAAAGAATGAGTGTTTTGCTGCCAAGTAATGAGAAAGGGATGTTATAGTACAATATGTAAAATTGATCTGATGACCTGATTCACATTTTGCCTTTTTTTTTTTTTTTTTTTTTGAGAAATTATAAATCTCAAAGTTTGTTTGTTTATTGATACTGGGGATTGAAATCAGGGGCACTCAACCACTGAGTCACATCCTCAGCCTTATTTTGTATTTTATTTAGAGTCAGGGTCTCACTGAGTTGCTTAGTGCCTCACTTTTGCTGAGGCTGGCTTTAAACTCTCGATCCTCCTGCCTCAGCCTCCTGAGCCACGGGGATTACAGGCATGTATCACCATTCCCAGCCTCAAAGTTTATTCTTTACCCACAAATTATATACCAGTCCTAGTTTCCAAAATTAGAAAAGACTCACATCTATTTTGGAAAGGGGTATTTCACGTTTGGGAGCACAAAATGCTGTCAGTCTTATGTATCGTATTTTTTAAAAAATGTGAGTTAGACTGGCAATAAGAATAGCTAATGCTCTGAACTTTTGCACAGGAGAAATATAATCCTGGCAGTAAACATCTGTTCCCTTTTATGTGCATTTGTGGCTCTTTAATATGAATGTTTCTGCAACAGCTGTAGCTTTTCTAATCTCTAAATGGAATCTCTGTGTCCTTTAGAGTAATTACCTCAAAGTTCGAGTCATCTAACCTGAGAATTCTGATTAAATCCAGTAGGAATTATGGAAAACCAAATGACTGTTACTAGGAGAGGATCCCATTGTGTCTTGTAGGAAGTACTTTTTCCATCCCCAGAGCCTCTGGTTAGTGCTCCAGAAGTCAGCTAGTTCTGAAATGATTAAATAAATGTAAGATGTTACCTGTGAATCTAGCCATTGACATGCAGATGAGTGGGGTTTCCACTGTCTGAGCAAGTTATATTGTTTCATTTTTTTTGTTTCAAACTAACATTAAAATAGATTATTGTGGGTTCCATTTAAATGTTCTAAACACATACTTTTACAATTTTTTAATGGTTTTTGTTACTATCAAGAGATCATCGTTTTAGTTTCTGGTTTCAGGATAATGACTTGAGATTTCTACGTCTCTGATTGTTGTGTACTAGGATAGAGATTGCCTAATCGAATATTCAGGAAAACCAGAGAAGTAGGAGCAGCCAGATAAGGAAAAGATTTGTTTGTCTCTTAGCAGCTCCCAAATCTCACTCACTTAATGGACCGAGAATCCCTGCCAATGAAATAGGAGAAACCCTCTGTGATAGCAAACTTAAATTCCCTACTCCCAGGGACAGAGAAGTCTAGTCTCAACAAGTGGGAAAATTAAGTCAGGTGCCCAGGAAAAGAAAGATAAAACCATATAGCAATTGAAGGCAGTCAACTCGAACAAAGGAACTAGTTTTGCAAGACTTTGCATTACAGAAGCCATTTCTGAAGGCTCATTTTATGTAACTGGACAAAGGCTGAATGGGGCATCAGTAGACGTTCACTAATAGTCTCAGGAATGAAGCAACAGAGTTATTCTTCAGAGGATTAGAATCCCTGATTAGAATGCCCCTGCCAGCATTCAATCCGTTCCTTCATTCATTTTATACATGTACATATACAATATTAATTAAAGCTTAACCTCTTCTAAATTTTTCGATGAGATGCTAAGTTGGACTTCATTATTTTCTTTCCAAATGCTTGTCATCTTTCTTTAGAGACTTCTGCTCTAGATCTTGAAATAGCCACCAACACTTAGTACTTTGAAAAGGAAAAAAGAAATGAAAGAAGAGAAACTGGGGAAAATGGTATGGGTGTTGAAGACACATGATAAGAAATTTTTTGGCACTTAACTATGCAGTAGGAGGACAGAAAAAAACATGGTGGGGGGATTCTCTCCCCAACTCTTATTTCCCATGGGGCCATGGAGGAGAAGAAGGCAAAGATGCGAAGTTTAACTTGATCCCCCTCAGGCTATGGGCACTTATTAATGCCTCAGGCCCTGCCTCAGATGCAAGGGCACAAAACTCTACAGGCCCAGGTCCCAGCTGGCAGGAGCTCACAAATCTAAACGGGTGAACTAATCCTTCCAGTACGGTGGCACACACTCCAAGTGGAAACACGGGAGTCAGCTAACTCCTCCCAGACACCCTTATGCCCTCACTGGTTGAGATAACAGAAACAATACCTAGGTCTTGGTTTACTTCAAGTTAGATGAGGCAATGTACTTAGGAGGCTACCTGAGATGAAGTAAGTATTTAATGAATAGTATTTTTTTTTTAATTTAGGGTGCCTCATCTAGTAGCCAGGCTTATAATAAGAACTCAGTAAATTTGAGCTGCTAACATCAGCATTATTATTCTCGTACCTTGTATACAACAACAAATATTCTTTTATTTCTCATCCTTCTTACTGCCAATCCCTTTAGAAGCCAACAGCCTGGAAGGCCTTCTCTCCATCTGGGATCTAAGTGTTTTTAGTGCCCCCACGATGGCCAGAACATTCCCCTCCATTCTGCAGGTTTCAATTATAGAAACCAAAGCAGTGTGTGATCCCAAGCTGAAGGCCTGAGTCTTCATACTGGGAATACTAACATACACCAATAAGATCTTAGAAACCATACATGGCTGCATGCTGTTACAACAAATAATTAACATTTTTTCAAGTTAATTAACATTAACTCCTCACAGGAGTTAATGGTAGGAGGGGAGGGCTGTGTGGGTAGGACTGGAACTGAGCTGCGGGGGTTCAGAATGTTCATCTAAGTTGAGAGAGAGGGAGCATGGGGTTGGATCTTACAGGTGAGAGTTGTGGATCTGAGCTGGATAATTATCAGTAGTGGAAAAGGACGGGGACACACAGGGCACTTCCTGCACCTCAGCTCAATGCCAGGCCTTGTAGGCATGTTGGCTCTCGTAATCATCACCACATCACTTCTCCCGCAGTTCACTAATGAGACTCTGCCAATCCATGCAGCCTTTCCATCACAAATCTTGAAAGTACTATTAGTGAATGCATTTTAAAAATAGGCAACAATCTGACTTTTTTTTTTTTTTTGAAGAAATCTCCCTTCCCTTGCCTTAATATATTAAATCGCTAAGTCCTGTGACATCTGGAAGGGCAGTACTGGAGACCTTAGTGATTGGCAGTCTAGGGAAGCCAGGTACTGCAGCTTCAGGCTCCCACTGATGGTTCCCAGACCAGGCAGAGCCACCTTGGTTTCATCCAAAGGCACTGGGAAACACAAGCCAGCCACCTGCCTGCAGGGGCCAGCCCTCCCCATCCCAGATGTCAGTAGACTAATGGGAAGAAGCCAGTGTCTCAGAGGTCCTAGGAAGAGGGTGTGGGGATGCCAGCAGCCTTGCTCTGGCATCCTTTATGGTGCTCCTCACCAGACACATGTCTGGGCAGCAAACAATGAGCTAAGCCTGTGGTTTAGGCAGAGTGTTCATGGGAGCTAACCCTGTAGTTCAGACAAAGTAAAGATGGTCAGTTCATCAGCCAGGAAGGACAGAAACATCTTCTCTGCTCACAGAACATGTCTGTGGCTGTGCACAGCACTGATCCCTGGCCAAGCTGCCTTCCGTTGCATAACTTTGATGCTAACCAGTTTTGGATGATTCTATCTGGCAGGGAGCACGTTATGGATCAATGAGTAGAAATCCCTGGATAAATCAAAGATTGTACATGCTCTGCTCTGCCTCTGGGCTATTTAGATCTGTCTTTATTCTGTTCAATTCCTTCCCAATATTTTTTGTGGTGTTTTCACATTAGAACATCGTGCATAGAGCTATGGCAATTAAGATGAAGCAGTCATTTAGAGCTCAGTAAGGAGGGGAAAGTGTATGTACCATCAACATAATACAAAGAGAACATGGTAGGTCCTTGCCTCACAAAAGAGACATGGCAAACAACAAGAATAGTCAGGAGAGAGATTCAGAGAGTAATTTGCACAAAAACCACAGTGAATATATGGTGAAGTCAGAACTTGAACCTTGACCAGCAGAGCCCATGTTCTTATCCATTATCTTATCCCGCTTCTAGAAAGCAAAACAGTCTTCATTTTCACCAGCAGCTCTGGGAGGACATATTGTCCATGGTATAAAATATGCATTGAATCACCCGTGGTGATGAGTCATCCTCAGGACAGACCAGTTGCTTTTGAATAAGAAAACAGAATCCCTGCCTAGGAAATAATTTTCTCTTTGCAAAGTTATGGATCATTGGGGCACAATAAATATTTATTGGGATATTGTGCTAGGCAGCACAACACAAATAAGGGAATTATATATGCATATGTAAATGGTTGTAGCACAAGGTGGTAGGGAACCCGTGGAGGGAAGGAGATACAGGAGCCCTATTATGGAAGTTTGGAGAATGGGAAGATTGCTTCAGAGAAGCTTAAACAATGAGCTAGACCTTGAAGGCTGATTAAGGACCAAACTGTTTTCATTATTATGATTCTTATGTATTAAAATACATTATCATATATTTTAGCTACCAAATTAATAGAGTTAATCAAGCCAGGTATGATGATGGTCAGGCCAACCTTAAAGGAAATGCCTATCTCACCAAAATGCCTCTCCCTAGCCTTTCACAACAGCTAGGAAGCCAGACCTTTTATGTATTAACATTTAATTATCAAAACAATAGTATAGCCCCGGTATGGTGGCACATGCCTATAATCCCACAGCTCGGGAAGCTAATGCAGAAGGATCGTGAGTTCACAGCCAGCCTCAGCAACTTAACAAGGCCCTAAGCAATTCAGTCTCTAAATAAAATATTTTTTTAAAAAAAAAAGGGTTGGAGATGTGGCTCACTGGTTAAGCACCCCTAGGTTCAATCCCTGCTACCCACCCCCCAAAAAAGTATATTCCCATTTTACAGAAAACTCACATCTCCAGACTTCCAGAGCAACTTTTTATTTCCTTGCCCCTCCAATAAATCTCTTCAAGGCTATCAAAAAAAATATATATAAGGTCTTTGTCAAAAGAACTCTAGACTAGAGCACAACTTGGCAACTATAATCAACTTTAACTCAACTCTGGGAGGCTGGGTTTTAGAGTCTCAAGACCTGGGTTTGAGTCCAAGTGGTGAATAGCCATGTCACTTTCTAAACTTAGTTCCCACTCCTGTGAAATGAGGATAAGCATTATATCCACAACCCGCATCACAGGTAAGCCTACAAGCACCTATCATGTATAAGGTTCTCTTCTCGGTGATGGACACACAGCATTGACCAAGGCAGAGCTGGTCTCTGTTCTGTTGTGCCGGCATTTCTAGTGAAGGCAGACAAGGAAGTCCCAGTTGGTAATGAGTCTTATGGAGAACATAAGGTAAGAGGATCTATAGATCCTTGGGAGGGCTGGGGATATAGCTCAGTTGGTAGAGTGCTTGTCTGTATGCATAAGGCCCTAGGTTCAATTCCAAGCACCATCAAAAAGAAAAGAAAATAGTTGGGGAGTTGGTCAGGACAGATCTCTCTGATACCTCACTATGGAGAGCTAGTTACATGAGAATTTAGAAAGAGACCCTCAGGCTTCTAAGAAAGAGTTTCTGCAAAGACTCTGGTGGCAATGAGCTTCCCATGTTAGAAGCCTCTGCAGCTGGAAGGTAAAGAGCAAGAAATAAAGCCACAGAAGAGGAGCTCAGCCTGACGCGCGCAGCTGAACAGGAGAGGCAGGGACAGCCCAGAGATTGGAGGGCCACAGTAGGCCCTGCCTGAGAACTTTATTCCAAAATTGATGGGAAGTCATCAGAAGATTTTAAGCAGCAGAGAAATGTACTCTGTTATACTTTTAAAAGCTCCCTCTGGCTGCTCTGTGGACAATGGATTGTAGGAGGCTGAGAGGGAACACAGGGAGAGCTGTTAGGCATATAAGTGAATAATGAGATAATTGAAGGTGGAAATAAATATCATTTCTTAAGAACTTTGAAAGCACTAATCGGTGGTTATTAATAGGTCCACTGCTACTCATTAAATAAGGTGTGTAACGACAACATGTCTGTTTCAAATGACACAAAAGATAAGAAAGAGCACATGAGGAACTTATTCAAATTTTAGGTTGCCAATCAAGCCGTATATTCCAATGGACATCTCCAATGTTTGTGAAGATGATGAAGAGTGCCTAACTCAGTAGGAGATGCTCAGCCAGATTTTAGTCTCCTGACCAATGTGGCTGTAAAAATAAAAATCAGTTGATATGTACATAGTCTGAAAAATCGGATCCAAGAGTAAACCTTACCAGTTGCAGTGAAACATTTAAATGGAAATTAGAGATGTCATACTGAATAGTCTGATGCCAAATCATGATCATTCAACAGGTCCCGTGGGTTTGCAAAGCGTATTATGTGCCTGTCCCCCTAATATGGTCTGGGATCACAGTATCTAATATCAATGGCTTTTTGTGTATGTGCTGAGGATTGATCCCAGAGGCACTTAACCACTGAGTCACATTCCCAGCCCTGTTTTATTTTTTGAGACAGGGTCTCGCTAAGTTGCTCAGGGCCTTATTAAGTTGCTGAAGCTGGCTTTGAACTTGCACTCCTCCTACCTCAGCCTCCCAAGTCACTGGGATTACAGGTGTGCGCCACCATGGTTGGCTTCAGTTGGCCTTTTAATGCAAGCTGAACCTGCTTATAATGAGCACTGTGAAATCCTAGCCTACTGCTCTCATCCTTTCTGGTCATTTTATCATAATCCTATTTCCTTTGCTTTAGCTCTTTTCCAAAGTATCAGCTTGCTATTATGTCCTGAAATACATGAATATTTTAATATAATTCTCCTTTTTTGAGGGACAGACTTATTTTCTATCATCTTTAGTGAAATTTCCAGAGATATATGATACAGGCAATTATGTTAATGAGATTTATGTTTATTTCTTCTTTTTAAAAAAGACCCTTTAGAGCAGTGTTGTCATTCAAAGCCATTAAAGTGATGGTTCTCACACTCATTTATGTCTAAGCTCCCTTGAGACACACAAGTTAATGTGTTCCTAGTTACTTTAGTAGAAGTTCACATGCCCCTATCCAGTTAATTTATTTAAATTAATTTGCATGACAACTGATGGATTAAATTGGTTAATTATCTTGATGTCTAGAATATGAAGTGTTAAAAGCCAGATGTTAGCTGAGCTCAATTAAAGAGCAAAGTGTTCACACTTCATGTGAATAACAAGATATGATCCTTTCTAGAATCCCCTTTTTAAAAATATGACTTCTAGAAGCTGAGGTTGTGGCTCAATGGAAGAGCACTCATCTACCACACGCAAGACACTGGGTTCGAACTTCAGCACCACATAAAAATAAATAAATAAATGTCCAACCACAACTAAAAATATATGTAAAAAAAAAAAAATTACTTCTAATACCATGTGTTCACTATCCCAGATAATGATTCAAACATTCTTTTTGAATAAGTATATATGGATTTATTGGGCTTAATAATATCCAGTTAACATCTGACTTTTACGCGTCACTCGGAAGACCCTCAAACAAAGAATTTTTGAGTGATAATGCAAACTTACTCTGAGGCTGTATAAAACATTAGTGTCTGTGGAGACTGCACACACATCTAAAATCTGCAATTCGCATTGCCTTAAATTTATCTCACCCCTGTGGATCTCAAACTCCATTGGTGTCACAGTCACCTGGAGAAATAAGCAGAAATACACATGCTCAGGCCCCATCCTCCCAAGTCAAAAGTTCAGATCTTTGGTGGTTTTTAATAGTGCCTCAGGTGTTCTGATGCATACCAAAGTTGAGAATCACTAGCTTTTGGTATGCTAGTCCCTCTGAAAAGAAATATCCCATTGGAGTGAACTTTAGGGGAACCAAAGATTGGGCACTTAATATAGTAATAGCAAAAAAATCCTGAAAACCATTATTCCCTACGTTTGTGTATGTTTATATGTGTCTATATACATATATGTATGTAAATATCCATATGCACCCATATCTGTGTGTATGTATACGTGTAGGTTTGTGGACATAACTTGTAGTTTATCAACAAAACACCCAGTAGGTGGAACTTAAGGGGCCTGTGCAAGGGGTGTCTCATTCTTTCTTGGGAATGGAATAAGAATTGCATGTGTCCCCATTCTGGAGACGATAAGAATCAAGAATCCTTTTAAAATAAATCTGTTAAGTTTTCCCATGACCCAACCGGGACTTCTCAGTCTCCATGTTTCCCAGCAGTACCCCAACCAATAAACCTGCCAATTAAGCAACTGAATATCATTATTGTGAATGTAATTACAGACAGCAATTATGAGCTTGTAAATTCCTCCCATGAATACAGCTCTTTTCCCAAACCATCTTAAGCTCTTTTCTTAGGAAAGTGGAAAGCAATCCTATCCCTAGCCTCACCCCAAATGTGGCCTCCCTTGCTTAGAAGACACTCCTCCTTGCTGGCCCAAGGGTCATGTTGAGCAAGCTTTAATGGCTGTGCTATAAAGCAGAGCGCCCCCTTGGGGTGCAGTGCTTTTCAGCATCTTTCACATAAAGTTTCTCTAGGGAGCAGATCTCTTAATCTCTTGTTGGGGCTGGGGCATTAGTATCAAATTGTAAGAATCATTGCAGAAAAATCAAAGGACGGAACTCCGCAGAATAATGTGAGGATTTTAACATTATTGGAATTAAGCTTTACAGGATGCAATTCACTAAGGATTTAGAGTCTCTGAAAATAAAGTTGGCACTGTAGAAGCATGCATAGGCAAGAAGGCTTCGCATGTCTGTAGAAATAAAATTAATCATCTTCAGGCCCAGAATTAACCCTTGCATTCAATTTCTGTATATTTAGTTCATGAAAACCTTAAACCCTCCTGGATAATAGGTGCTTGAAAGAGTTCTATACAGACGTGTTTGGCTTGAGATGCAAGGCAGTCTGCCAAGATCCCAATCTGTTGTTTCATTTTAGTGGATAGTGAAAATAAGTAATTGCACTAGTAGTTGGTTGAAAAGGGGAAGAACTGCATGCAGACCTGTTTGATTCACCGTGCGATGAGTGATACCATATAAACTCTGAGAAGAAAGTTCCCATATTTATTTAACTTACCTGATACTATGCCTCACACGGCCCTTTGCAAAGAATCAATTTTCAGAGCTCTTCTCTGAATAAGGTTAAATATTACACCCAGCAGTTAGCATGATGTATGACATTTTTAAAGAAGACAATACTTACAAGCCAAATGAGCTATTTCAAGCCATAGCATTTCCATTAACTATAACCAAAAAATCAGGCACTGATTATGCCTTTGTTGTTGATGATGATGATGTTTTTGTTCATGGATGTCTCCTGGTGTAGTAGTAGAATGCGCCTGGGCATCAGAACTTTTTCAGAGCAACATGAAAATTCAGAAGTACCAATACAACCTTCATAAGTGACCCAGAGGAGCTGATACTTTTAGAGAAGCTAACCTGATCAAACTCGGCTGAAGATATCTAGTGGCATTAAGTGAGGGTGCTTATTTCACTTAGCATGACAGTCTCCAGTTCCATCCATTTACCAGCAAATGCCATAATTTCATTTATCTTTGTGGCTGAGTATTATTCCAATGCAACCACAAAAATGGAAAGTTATACTCCATGTAGGTATAATACTGACATTTATATCTAAAAAGAACAAAAAAGATACCTTAAAAAAAGAGGGTGCAGGGCTGGGGTTATAGCTCAGCATTACAGCACTTGCCTCGCACTTGTGAGGTACTGGGTTCGATCCTCAGCACTACATAAAAAATAAATAATATTTAAAGAGAGGGTGCTTATGAAAACCTTAAGCCTTTTTTACTCTTTTATTAAATAATTTGAATTCCTTTTAAATGTTTGAAAAGTAGGTTAAAATTCCCTAGGCTGAGCACAGGTCAGATGGAGTTATCTCTGAAAGCACCAGGGAAACAGGCATTGAGGATCTTTTGGTAACTTTAGCATAAAAGAAAATTCATGAGTGAATTACAGTCTTTCAATCACCGTGTATGACCACTTTAAGAAGAAGACTCTTTATAGTTTTTCTTTTTTTTTTTGACAAACAGTAGCCTAAGAATTTCTAGAAATATGGGTGACCAGATAGGTTATATTTTTAAAATATGTATTTTATACACACACACAC
Source organism: Callospermophilus lateralis (assembly GCF_048772815.1). Taxonomy (NCBI): domain Eukaryota; kingdom Metazoa; phylum Chordata; class Mammalia; order Rodentia; family Sciuridae; genus Callospermophilus; species Callospermophilus lateralis. The sequence continues at coordinate 188,877,212 of NC_135305.1, read as the reverse complement.
ACACACACACACTCTCTCTCTCTCACACCCCTCCACAGATATATATGTGTGTGTATACACACAGATATATAACATATATCTGTGTGTGTATACACACAGATATATAACATATATATATATACACCTGTGAATCTATACAGATTTATATGTACTTTTGAATATGTATAGTATATATCTGTAAATATCTGTGTACATACATAGATGTATACACACATTTGCTTATTTTTTTTGCTCTGTACGTTATATCCATATAAAGATATGAAAAGAGAAAAATTGCAACCAGGGAAGATTAATATAAGAAATTCTTCATTATATTATCCTATCTTTTTCCATTTTCTAGAGGGCAGACCCTCAAGTCCCTATAAATTGAATAGGAAAAAATATATAATACACATAAATAATTAACCACCAGGTACAGCTGCCAAAGAGATTTTGGGCTCATCGTTCTATTATTAGGCCACAGCTAAAGTACTAACTGCTTCATTTCACCTGATCTCATTGCCAATTTGGGACTACATTGAAATCATTTACAAAACTTTTATATTTGAAAGATCCAGTTCTTCTTCTTCTCCTCCTCCTCCCTTCTTCCCCCAACCATCGGGGTAGAAGGTGATAAGAACACAGTTGTCACTCTCAGTGTGGCCACGTGAGTGCCTCTCATTTAAGTAACAAGGTGTCCCTCAGGTCAGCCTGTGATAAAACCCAAGTCAAACAAGGCTGAGTCCCGGATGTTTTATGTCCTGAGGATCTGACCTAAGGTCATGGCCAGCCCTGATTTGATTCTCAAGACCTCAAATGGTCATGTAAGCAGTGACATAAATGGGTGTAAACTTCCTCTTGGGCCATTGCCGTGGAAGGGGGACGGGTGAAAGTACAGCCGTGCCAGGGTGGAACACATATCCTCCTGGACACTGGGCATAAGCGGGAGTGTTCATCACTCGGACGGGCAACCTAGCCATGGTGGCTAGATGCCCAAGGCTGACGAATTCCGCATCATGTCACTGCCTTCAAGTGGAGGTCCATGTGAATACGGTCATCCCCAAAGAACTGAGAAACCGCTTGCCTTCCAGAACTCTGCATCTCAGCAAAGCCTCCACACCGCCAACAGCTTGTCATCTCGTGTTTTTCAACCCTCTAGAAAATGGCCTTCCAGCCTGGGACAAACCGAAGCACTGTCCAGACCGGGAGGAGGACTGGAAGCTAGTAGGAATGTCCGAAGGCTGCCTACACAGGAAGAGCCATTCAGAGAGGCGCAGCACCCTGAAAAATGAACAGGCGTCACCGCATCTCATCCAGGCCACTTGGACCAGCTCCATATTCCACCTGGACCATGAGGATGTGAACGACCAGAGCATCTCAAGTGCCCAGACCTTCCAGACGGAAGAGAAGAAATGCAAAGGTAACTGGACTTGTTTTTTTCTTTTTGAAAACATTTATTGCATATTTCTATATAGGAGAAAGAATCTCCCCTGTAACCGTATACTCAGTCTCTGTTTCCTCCAGGGCACCGTATCCACGTGTTCGGATTCAGGTTGCATTGGGACGCTTGGGGAAATGTCTTCTCCCCAAATTATATCTTTGGGGAGAAGACATTTCTATTGCTTTAATTAGCAGAAGTGTGGATAGCTTGGACTTTCATTCTTTTTTTTTTTTTTTTGGATCTGAGTAGAAACAGACTGTTGGATGTGGAAAGGTTTGCTTTGAAGTGTGTGTATGGGCGTGTGTACACACACGTGTGTGTGTTTCTTTTCCCAGTTGTGCCAGTGGCTAACAGGATTTCGATGCCTGCCTTTAACCTAAATAGACGATTTGTGCTCAATAGAGAGGTTTTAAGTTGTTGTCCTTTACTCATTAAATCCTATGTCATCATCCTGAAAAGAGAGATTATGGTGTTAGGAGGTTGTCACCTCAAAAGAAAAAAAAAAATAGTTAAACTGGTCTAAGTTCCTGATTGCATGAGATTTAGCTGTTCTTTACCTCACGTCGCCTCCACCCTGACAGATGTCTTGGTGCTGATCGCTTTATTGTCTTAGGGCTCCCCAAAACCTTTGCTTCTTAAATCAGTTTGTGTCGTTAAGTGTCCAAGAAATCAATTTGTGTCTTTAAATGTCCAAGTTCATGAGATTTCCTATTCTTTACAATTTAGAGGGTTTTTAAAAAATAATAATAATAAGGTTCTTTTGGTTTATTAATTATTACTACTCGTCGTAAAGATTGTGTGTTTGAAAATCTTGCCATCGTATACCAATATATAACAATGAAAATTTGTAAAGACTCCTACATAAAAGCTATTAAGGGATTTCTGCCAACTATCCTATCTTATACATAAGTACACAATTCATCATTTCTGTAAAAGAGCTAAGATTTTAGCTTTTCTGAAAACATATTGAAAGCTCTTTGTAGCTACCAGTTTACCTGGGAAATTGAGTATGCAGTTTGCTTCAGTTGAAAATAGAGTTATCCAAAGATAACAGTAAATAGTCATGAGCTCTAGTTCAAGGGTAGTCAAAACTATACACGTTCCTTTTGGAAAGGCTTGTGTTTGAATTGTCCTTCATATTGATTAGGTTTGAAAAATGTTAGGGATACTTAGAAAAAGGAAAAATAAGGTTTTTCAAAGGAGTCAGGACTTAGGACTGTGTGTGTGTGTGTGATGTGCACACTTGCACACACATGTGTACATTTGTTTCAGATACAATTGAGATATAGTCAGCACTGGTGACCAAATTATATCTTTGAATTTTATAGGCTTCATTAAAACTAGGTCAGACCTTGGTTTACAGTGAAATATCCACAGTACTGTAGTGTCCTTGTGATTTAAGGACTTCATGAACTAAAGCTGATTCATTCACAACTGGTACCCACATTCATTTGTTCATAGAGTTCATCTATGTCACTATCATTTATGAGAAACCTTGGCTGTAGGTATCTAGAGTTCCCAACATAACATATTTCAGATCTGTTAGTGTACCTTGAAAGCAAAATGAACTGGGCATGCCTGTAATCCCAGCTACTCATGAGGTTGAGGTAGGAGGTTTTCAAGTTTGAGGCACCCTGGGTAATTTAGCAGGATCTGTCTCAAAAAAAAAAAAAAATTTTTTTAAGAGGTCTGGGGATACAGCTCTGTGGCAAAACACTTGCCTGGAAGGCACAGGGCTCTGGGTTCAGGCAAAAAAAAAAAAAAAAGCAAATGGCCAAAGGAAATAGTCTGTGGATACAAGACCCAAAGTAAGGACAGTGACTAAGACCACAGATTTTTCAAATTATGGGTGCTAGCGTCCTAGCCTTCTACTTACATGGTTGTTGATAGAATGAAATAAGATAAAGTATTGAAGCATTTGGCATAGTGCCTGACATACAGTGCTCTCCAAATAACGGACTTCATTCCTGTGAGCATTATTACTAGCTGTGCATCGTTAAATGACATATCTTCCTTGAACTGTGCTGTGTGCCTAGTAAGGAATGGAGTAAGGGAAGAATGACAGATGCGTATGGGGTGGGGCATGGTGTTTCTTTCCGTCTTTTCACTAAAAGTGGGAGTATTACTCAGTAAGAAAATACACTTAAATGATTGAAGAGCATCTTCATAATTCTAGTAGTAATCAATAAACTACTAAGGCAGGATTTCCTGTGGTTTCTGGAGGCACAAGGCAATGCCCTGGTTCACCATGAAAGGGCCACTAAGAAACCTACATCATCATGGCCCAAGAATCTTACAAACTAAACTTTGCTCATTTATTATTTTGGATCCAATACCACAGACTTATCTTTTTGTGTTGTATTTAGTGATGCACTAGAGAAGCCAGGAAAGCAAAGTGATTCGTCTGTCTTTTCTCTTTGGACTAGGCCCTCCTCCATCTGCTCTGATTATCTGCTGCATCTACATAGTCAGTGCAAGGAAAGTGCTACTTGATGCCCGTTTATGCTGGGCATTTATTTCCTGACTGGCTGTCCTACCTCAGAGCACCCTTGATATCTCATTCCTGGGCTGCTATTCCATGCATTCATTCTTCAGTGTTCATTGAGGGCCTACTATGTGTAGGATATTGCGCTTGATAGCCAAACATGAAAAAAATGACAGTAGGGCCAAAAGGACACCCAACTAACCCCATTCCAAGGACCCTGAGTGTAAATGATAATAACCAAATGGACATGACCAACACAAAAAGATAAGTCTATGGTATGGGATACAAAATAATAAATTGACTGCTTGAGGTTGCATTAAATCCATCTCCCAAACCAGTAACCCAGCCAGGCTGAGAATGACTTGTTGACTTCCACTCTTCTTGCAAATTGTTGATTTCTACTCTTCACTGATGTAAGTACAGAGCCAAGAGGGAGCTTTAGGAACTCTTATAGCATTTTAGTATTGCCATCCACATCCAAATGCATGATCAGTGGACTCATCTTGGTGAGCAGGGTACAGAGCAGTAGGGTGTTGGTCAGTCATGTGTGGCCAGAGCTAATCAAAAGTCTTATGCAGCAGAACCACGTATTAGTTGGTAAAAGACCAGGTTTTTTTTTAAATGGTCTTTCACTTCAAATCGTTTACAAACCATTGATTTACGATTATAGCACTCTTAAATGTTTTTTCCTTTGGGCTTATTTTTGGTATGTATCGAATATTTATTTTTTCACTTTGCTCTGAATACCACTTTTCTTTCAATTTGCTACCTGTGCTCTTTATCTGCTGCAGTCTTATTAATTAACACATTACTAATTAACACATTTGACTAGAATGAGAGCCCACCATCCAAATCCACTCGAGTATCGGAGGCTATTCCAACCAGAAGCCAACCACCCTTCCCTTCCCCACTCCACCTCTACCCACCCGCACTCTCCCTCTGTTTCCATGCCACATCTCCTTGCAGCTTGTCACAATTTGAGCTGATCTCCCTGCACAAGGAAGGACTGACTACATCCTACCCGTTGATCGCCTCCTCCATTCCCAGAATCTGAGATGACATATTCAGTGTTCAAAGTGCGGTCCCACCCATCAGTGGCACTAGCACCTGCAACTTGTTAGGAATGAGAATCTGTATTGGAAGCTCCAGAGAGGAGCTTGGCCCTCCTGGTGACTCTTAAGACCCCTGTATCAGGAAGAGCTTGAGAATTCTCTGGACAGGAAAGAGTCTGCCACCTCGTGGGCACTTGGGGAATGTGCATTTTCTTCCCTTCCTTGAGTCTCTTGAGGGGCTCCATTCTTGATGGAGGCTCCCCTTAGACCTGGCTCACCTTAACTGCAGCTAGAAGATCTGCTTCATCATTCCTCCTGGTAACACATCTCTCTGGGACTTGAGCCTTTCTGAGGATCCCACATTTCGAGTGGGGCCCTATCCTCCCCTGAATTTTTACAAGGCTTCTCCCTTGTACCCTTTCAAGCCCCCCTTGAACTTCTCTCCTAGAACTGCAGGGTCCCACCAGTCCCACAAGGGTGTGCCCTAAAGAGATGGGCAGACTCCCGGAGCTGGACCTAACCAGTGCCGGCAAATCCAGACAGTCAGACCCCCGTGTGTTGATGTTTGCCCTTGATGTCAATGAGGGACCTTCCTAAAACGCTGAAACCCAGAGGGAGAAAGAAAAAGAGGGACTGGCCCACTTCCCTGGTAGTATCAGAAGGATACCAGCAATCTAGGGAGCTCATTGAAATTTCTCTGTAGATCCTCTCTGTGTTTAAGATAGATTTTTAAAAATGAGTCTCAGATAGCCAGGAAGCCTAAGAAAATAGCCAGGATAATTTTAATAATAAGCTATGTTCTCTCATTATGAAAGCCCTACATGTTCTTTGCAGGAAAAAAATCTATATTTGTAAATTATAATTTTTTAATATTCATTTTTTAGTTGTAATTGAACACATATCTGTATTTTACTTATTTACTTTTATGTGGTGCTGAGGATTGAACCCAGGGCCTCGCACATGGGAGGCGAGCGCTCTACCGCTGAGCCACAACCCCAGCCCCATAAATAATTTTTTAAAATAAGTTGTAATTCCATCCCCCAAGGACAAGCACTATTATAATTTTTGTTTTATTTTGGTCCTTGCTCTGCATATCTATTTTTCCCAAACTCAAGATCCTATTAGGCATTCCATTTTTAATCTTTTTAAGGTTAAATTTTAAGCTTTGAATGCTTAACAATACATCATGAGCATTTTCCCATATGATTAAATATCCTTCTAAATAATGACTTTTATTGGCTATAGATTATTCTTGCTTGTAGATGTACCATAATTTATTAAACCAGGTCCCAAGTCAGACAAGTTAGAGTAATTTTTTAAAACAATATCTATGTCAGCAAAGGGGCAGACTATAAACTCATGCTCTTCATAAAGAGAAAAAAAAATGAATCAAATCAATGATGGCAATTTTAAATGATGTACAATTCTCACTTACCAAAATAACAAAGTGCTCTAAAAATTGGAGACACAAATGCAAGTCTTTGTGTGCCTTACAATCCTTCAAGTTAGACATCCATGTTTTCAGCAGTTGATTGCTATCTTTGTCCTTAAGTAAAAACACAAGGACATCTTCAGGCGAATGAGTATTTCAGAAGGTAGAGGATTAAAAAGCCTGAGCCCTTCCACCAGCACTACCATCTGCTTCATCCATCTCGGCTCTCCACCCTGCCCCTATTCACCATATATCAGGGTCTGAGTCCCTGCTGAGAAGCGCAGTGATTGATGTACCTCAAGGGCATCTGTGAGCCTTTAGTGATCAACAGGAGAATAAGAGCTCTCTACCAGCTTCTGGCATATGGCAGAGAGACTTGATAAGTAGACCAGGGCAGACAGAAATAGAAGGGCAAAAAAGGAAAGAAGAGCTGTCGGCTAGCATAGAGAGGAAGGAAAAAACTGGAAAGAGAACAATGTTAAAGGAAATCAAACGTCAAAAATACAAGGCTTTGTACCATCCATCTTCAGTATTCATTAGATGCAGCATGAAGTCATGGGTGGGCCACCATGGCTCTCCAACGTCAACTTAGCTGTGTCTACCATACCTTAAAATGCAGATCTAATTTTGCCATCTCTCTTGAAATGCCCTGTCCCATAGAAACACTCACACAAGGGCACAAAGATGTGTTCGGAAGTGTTATTTACACCTTGGTTTTTGTTGCCGATAAATTGTGAATGATCTAAATGTCTATCCATGGGAGAACATTCCATTAAATTATGGTCTATCCAAAGCATTCACTAGGAAAAAAAAATAAGTTATTTTGAAAAAGAAGTGGTTTTAGGAATACTTTAATATAAGCAAGTATGCATTTAGAATAATGTGTTCTCCTCTATAGCTTTAAAAGTCTATCATTGTATGTACATGGGAGGGGACATGGGGGTAGGAAAGATGGTGGACTGAGATGGACATCATTAACCTAGGTGCATGTATGACAGCACATCCAGTACAACTCTACATCATATACTACCAGAGAACTGAAATCCGTGCTCCATTTGTGTACAGTGAACCGAAATGCATGACTGTCATGTATTAACTAACTAGAACAATTTTTTTAACTATAGGGTAGATGCCAATATTAATTACATAGACAACTGTATTCAAAAAAAACTTCTTACAAGAGTGTATTATTGAATAACATGTGATTTTCTTTAATAGCAAGATTGTATGCTTCCCAGATAGTTTAGTTGATTTCTTGCTCTTTTATTCACCAGCTCAGGGCAACTTTTTAACCCCTCATCCCATTTGTTTTAAATGAGCTAATTAGATCCAGCTTTCAGATTTGTTGTACAGATAAAGGACAATATGTGTAAAGCACCCAACATAGTGACAGGCATTTAGTCTCTACTAAGCAGAGAATAAATAAATGATAACTGTTCTTAGAATATAAACAAGCCCTTAGCCTTGTGTCCCCCTCCTCCAGTTTCTACCAACCTTTCTGACCTTGAATTAGAGTGTAGGACTATGCAATGATCAACAAAGAGAAGCAAAACAAAACATCACATCACACCACTGGAGTGCAAGCATAAACACTTGAAAGAGGCCATAGCAACAACCCAAGTGTATTTAAAAAAAAAAAAAAAAAAAAAACTCTTTTAAAACTTTAAATAACAAATCACCAAAAATAGGAAGTAGCTAAACTGGAATTCAAATTCAGACAGTCTGGCTCCAGTGTCAGATGGCTTTGTGATGAGACCCTCCTAAGAGCCTTAGGTATCTGGAATCACAGGGACACAGATCTACTACCAGTCAAAGGGCCCGGGGCAGCCCTACCACCATGATGAGAGCAGTGGGGTTCCACCCACAGCAACTCGCTTACACAGCCAGGGATCATATTCCAGGACTGCCCCTTGCCAGCCACTGAACCTTGGGGTGAGTCACTTGGCCTGTTTAAGGGTCAGTTTTCTCATCTGTAAAAGGGGAATCATCTTTTCTAGCATTGTGGGAAGAAGGAAGCTCTTAGAGGATTTCATAGAGCTCAGTGAGTGCTCAGTAGATGGAAGTTATTACTGTAATAATGAAGCGTGAAAAGATATGATGAGCAGATGAGATATTAGGAGTGCCAAATACTCCTACGAGAATAACCACTAAGTGGAGACTGACAGGAGTCAAATTCCTTCAGAAAGGAATATTATGGATGAAAGGGGAACAGATACCAGAGCCCAATCCCTTGACGCTGCCAAGAAGTGGTTTTCAGAACAAAATCAGGTACAAATGGATAATTGCCCTACTGACTTTGTATTGAAGTTATTTTGGGGAGGGGTCAGCCTCACACACACACAAAAAAATTGTAGGTGACCACTAGAACTCAAAGCCTTTCCCTCCCCAAGAATCTCTCTTCCAAGTTGCTCTGAAAGTCTGTAAGTGTACCACTGCCCTTTCTCTGTGGTCTTTGAAGATGCACACTTCCTCGCTGGATGTCTTATGAAGTCACTAGTATTTCCAATGGATGGATTGGATAAGATTCCTTCTTTCCTTGATGGAGATCCAATAAAAGCAGTGGAATACATGGGAATGGAAGGAGGCCATCATCAGGGCTAGGATAGGATAGTAGGAGATGGGAGAAAGAGAAAAATAAGGAGCAGGACTTCCAAGTAGCACTGTACAGATTGCAGGTTGTAGACTGTACAACAGGTGTGACTCGGTGCTCTAAAGACAAATGTCAAATGCCTTTGCTTGACAGGGGATGACCCTGAGCACAGATTGAGTCTACAAAGTAGTTCCAATCATATTTAAATGAATACGTGAATGACATATTGATCATAAACCATCCAGATAGCCCAAGTCTCCTCGGGTTACAGGGCTGCCTCACTCTATCATATCTTAGGAATGTTGTCCAGCACTTAAGAGGACACACAGGGAGCATTTAGTACAGATGAGCACGGTTTGGTTCTTACCCTTATTGTTGCCTCTAGTGAAACTCTAGCCCCATGACATTTGTCAGTATTGGCTTACCCAAGAAACCTGACTTTATTAAAATACTGCCTCTTAAAATGTAGACCGTGCCGCAAGTGCGACTGTTTAATTCAATTATCTATGTTATGAAATCACTTGGCATTTGAGTTAGATTATTGTGTGTGGGTTGATGGTTTATTAGTCTAGATGGCAATATGCTCTGAGTGGCAGACTGTAACCCCACTACCCATCGTTGTCCCAGAATGCTCAGCTAGAAAGGCCATATTATTTTAAGTCAAGCCTCCGAATTAATGAAAAGATACGCATTGGGCTCTGTTTGACTAGCTCAGGAAAGAACTTCTTATTATAAGCCTAAGATAGAAAACTAAAGGTCAAAACTCTGTAAGTAAAAGAAGCGACTGCCCTTTAAGAGGGGAAAAAAATACATGTTAATTTTTGCAGCACTTTCAATTGAATGGGTTTCCAAGGAAACGGGCATCTGCAGTGGGTTCATCCCACTTAATATTTATGACCAGATGTAGGGAATAATGCTCCCTTATCCTTTCCTGATCACACATGATATGCCCACTCTGAACTTTGTTTTGAAGTGATCATTCTAGGCTTTAGTTTTCTTTCTTTCCATCCTCCCAAAAGGGAGTGAATGTCCCCCTCTCTGATGCTTTTTTTAAAGCTTTGCAATATCAAGAATATAAGTCTGATGATCAGCACTAAAATGTAAGAAAAATACACAAATCAATCTGAACCATTTTTCTCAAATGAGAACATTGTTTTACTGCAAATCGACTTACTTTTTGAATTGGTTTCCAAGAGTTGAACTGAAAAAAAAAAAAAAAATGGTTGGCAAAGAACCACCAGTCTTCAAGTCTGAGTAAGGTGTGTGTTTTCTTGGAAGATCTCTAAAGCAGACCTATAAATTTCTTTTAATATTTCTCTTGTGAAGTAATGTCAGGCTTACCCACAGTTTGCAGCAGTGTAGAGAATTCCCATATGCCCTTCACCTACGTCCACCAATTATGCACATTTGGTTCCATTTGCTTCATCAGTCTGTGTGTGCAAATGGATGGTTTTGTATCTATAACCACTGTTAGCTTTTCTCTGAGTCCTTTGAGAGTAAATGGAAGACATCAGGCCCCTTAACTCAAAAAAAACTTCAGTGTCTCCTAAAATAATGGAAATTCTTTTGAAGGACCATGGTACAATGATCAGAATCAGGAAATTTAACATTACCACATACTATTTTCTAATTTACAGACTTTATTTAAATTTCACAAACTGCCCTCCCACTGCCCCTTTAGAAGGGAGTTGAGGGCCAGGATCAGGACTGGAGGGGGACTTTTCTCTGGAATATTTGCATAGGATTCTTCCTCTGGACAGGGCTGAGCCAGGTATACTGACTTTATACCAATCTTTGTTTCTGGTCCAAGATCCAGGACTGTGCCTTCCATTTAGTTTTGGGGTCTCTTTAGTTTACTTCCCTATCCAGCTTTATCAAGGTATAGCTGACAAATAAAAATCAAATACATTTATGGTATATAATGTTGTTTTGCTGTGTGTGTATATTGTAGCATGATTGTCAAGGTGATCAATGTACCTATCACCTCATAGCCTTGTAATTTTTTGGTGGTAAGAACATTTCAGATCTGATCTCAACAATTTTCAAGTGTATCATAAGTTGTTATTGACTATATTCTATATGCTGTGCAATCTATAGCTAGAACTCACTCCTCCTAACTGAAACTTAGTGCCCTTAGCCAATATCTGTCCACCCTACTCTGCCTCCAACCCACCATTCCACTCTACAAGTTTTTTTAGTTTCTACAACTAAGTGAATCATGCAGTTTGACTTTCCATGCCTGGCTTATTTCAGTTAGCATAATGTCCAAGTTCACATTAGTCGGCTTCGGTCTGGCACAGATTTGCTGTCTTTGTCTTTTGTGTCATTGACATATTTGAAGAAACACAGGTGGATAATTTTTTAGCATGTTCCTCTGTTGAGGTTTGACTGATATTTCTTCATGATTAGAATCAGATTATGTGTTGTCAGCAGAAATGCTAAAAAGTTATTGCATGGCATCATGTTTGTTCTATAAAAATTTGAATTTAATCATGTAATTCAGAAATAATTTCCAATCTTCCAAGCCACCTGCAAGAAAGTCTTTGTAAGGAAGTCTAACTCTGTCCTCCACCCTCCCCCCCCCCTTTTTTTTAATACTGGGATTGAACCAAGGGGCACTCAACCACTGAGCTACATCCTCAATCCTTTTATATATTTTATTTAGAGAAAGAGTCTTGCTGAGTTGCTTAGGACCTCACTAAGTTGCTGAGGCTGGCTTTGAACTTGCAATCCTCCTGCCTCAGCCTCCCCAGCCTGGGATTACAGGTGTGTGTCATGTCACTGTGACCAGCAGGCCTATCTCTTTACAGGTGAGCTAGTTCATTGTTTTACTGGGTTAGAAGGAAGTGTGTTTCCTAAGTACACTTAGACCTTTTTCAGTGGGGACTGTCTCAAAAATACAAGTCACTTATTTCTCTGTCACTCTGACATGTTTAATGTTGGAATGACAGGGACCTCTTCAGGACAAGAAATGGACTCTCTGTCTTCATCCTGGGATCTTCCCTGAGGGTCACAAGGAGATACTGCCACTTCATTCTCGTCTCACATTTTCATTGGACATTTTTTTCTTCTGCAGTCCAGTCAGATTAAATGCAGCATAACTAAAACGGGAGTCTATTTTAGGTTAATCTTGATATTTACTGTGTGCTTTTCTAGAACATTCTGACATTTGGAAAAAAAGTTAAGAATCTCAGCTCATCATTTCTAGATTTGGCTCTTGGGACTACCAACAAATAGATCCTAGTTTTGAAAACTCTTTTGATACATCCTCTTCCATTCCCAGTGCACCCTGGTGGATCTCTGTGATCCTTTGTCCCTGGTAGGATGATTTTTTTTTCTTCTTTGTGGGGTCACCAATTTTTTTTGACAGTCCTTACTGTGATCTACTTCATTTCACTGTGGCTTCTGAACATGCCTGTTGGATCCACCAGAGACTGGGAATTCATCTTGATTCATACCAAAAATGTTTTCACTTGAGTGTACTATGTGTGCCAATACTGCATCCCACGGCAAGAGTGAAAAGTTAAACGAGACACACCCCTTGTTCCATGGGTTTTTCAGACTCGTTGGCAGAGCTTTAAGTCTAGACTTAAAATAAGCAATAAACCTGTTCACATCCAAGCACCAATGAAAAGTATGTTGGCTGACAGGCATTCATCTTAGAGAATAATAATGAAGAATGTATCCTGTGTTGTATAAGAAAGAATAATTCCTTACAGTGCCTACGTGTACCCAAACATCCCATGGTACCCCATAAGAATGTAAAATTTTTAAAGAGATAATAATTTAGTTTTACTCCATGTTTACTTAATCCTTGAAGCGTTCAGTGTAGGAGGTTATTGTCTTCTTATTCCAATGTCTTTTTGCATGTGTTGGGAATTTCAGACAGGACCCTAACTTCCTCTGATATGTCTCCCTTAGATCTGGGGAAGGAACATGTGTGTTGTTAGTACATAATGAGATGAACCTTTTAGATTTTTGAGAATCAGTTTTAATTAGCTCAAATTATTTGCAACCCCACATTTATTTTTATAAAGCCTCATTGGATTATAACTTACACACCACTAAATTCTCCTATTTTAAGTGTACAGCTTAGTGACTATTAGTGTATTTACAGAAATGTGTAACTATCACCACAGTCTTATTTTATTGGGGGTGGGGGGGTTTACTGGGAATTTAACCCAGGGGGGAATTTACTGCTGAGCTACATACCCAGACCTTTTTTTAAAAAATTTATTTGTTATTTTTTAAGACAGGGTCTCCCTAAGTTGTGTAGGGCCTTCCTAAGTTGCTGAGACTGGCCCTGAATTTATGATCCTCCTGCCTCAGCCTCCCGAGCTGCTGGATTATAGATGTATACTACTGCACCCAGCTCACATTCTTATTTTAGAATATTACTGTCACCCCCAAAAGAAACTTTGAGCCAATTTACAGTTCCCCTCCATTCCTCTGGCATGTGCTCATCCACTTTCCGTCCCTGTTGATTTGCCTCTTCTGGGTACCACCTGAACATGAATTGCTACCCTCCACAATCTCTGGTGACTAGCATCTTCATTTAGCATATTGTTTGTGAGGTTCACCCAAATCGCACTAGGTGCCAGCACTTTGGATTTTTTACCTTTATTCTTCATAACATTTTCAAGTGGAAGATTGAAATCGTTAGTGGCATATAAAGAATCAATCTTTTGAAAACACATCAATTGTGGTATAACTTCAATTTTGCACTAGTTGCTCTCAAAGGTGGAAAGGCAAAGTAAATGTCTCGATGGTTCCTCGATTCTTCCTACTCTTGAGGAAATTTGTTTTAAAATTAATCTGACTCATGTTATTCTAGGATAAATAAAGTATACTAGCTTTTAAATGTCCAAATCATTTCACTCAAGCAACCACTCAGTTTTTTAAATCAAATGGGCCAGTGTGGATTGCAATAAAATGATCCTCTTCACACTTTCAACTAAGTAGAGCCTGTCTACCTGCTATAGGTGATAAGAGAACACACAAAATGAATGGCTCTGGGATTTCATGAAAAACATAAATGATATCCATATAAAACAAAACATTTAAAAACATGCATTTTTTTTCCTAGAGACAGGGGGAAGCAAACACACTGACCATAATAAACATATGAAGTGGCATTAAACCAGGCACATCTTTGTGAAAACATAAATCGTTAGAGTGATCTTAGAAACTGTGTTGAAACACATAATCGTTTACCTAAAACTTTCAAAACATTAAAATGATTTTTTATTTAGAAAAACAGTAGGAGAAATGGGACAAGTAAATTCTGGAATAGAAAGGACCTAGCCAGGCCTGGTGGCACATGCCTATAATTGCAGTGACTCTGGAGGCTAAAGAAGGAGGATCACAAGTTTGAGGCCAGACTCAGCAATTTTGTAAGACCCTAAGCAACTTAGTGAAAACCTTTCTCAAAATTAAAAACAAAAATGACTGGGAATGTAGCTCGGTGGTCAAGTGCCCCTAGTTCAATTCCTGGTGCCAAAAAAAAAAAAGAGCACCTAAACTTTAATATCAACTCCTTACCTTCATGGCTATGTAAACATGAGAGAGACCATCCTCTCAGCTTTTCCCTCTGTGAGATGAATGGAAAGCCTCCCCCACATCTTACAGCTAGTTATGCATATACTATGCAGTGAACCTCATCATTATTTTGCAGCAGACCTCATTATAAGTAACCAGTGTTCTAATTAAAGTGATACCAAAACTGAAATTTTATTGTCTGTTTTCTGGACTGTGAGGCCCAAGCCACATCAGACTATAATACAACGGTCCTTCAAGATTTGCTTTTCAACCAAATGTTGATTAAGAAGAGTGGACATTCCAAACGGGGGGTTAGGAGAGGGAAGAGTCCCATGGTGGCAACAGTAGCCTGAGACATATTTCAAAAGTCTCACTTTTCTTTCAGCCCCACCCCCACCCCCGCCCCCGCCATGAGGATACTTCTTCCTATTCACTTTTTTTGTTCATATGCTTTTCTTTTGGACTGGATCCTGAGCCCTGTTTTGAATAGTAGCTGCTCATTCTCACAAAGCTCGAGGAAACTTTGTGATTTGCCTTTGGTCTCAGGAAATATCAGTTAGAATAAAGCCCTTGGTCTTCCTAGGGGCTCCTAGAATTCCAGCCGCTGATCAACATTCCTCCATCCACTGGAAACATTCCACAAGGAAAGACCCAAAATAGCACAAATGTCTCTGGGAATATTGGGCCCTACAAAGCATTACTGGAAAATTTCGATGGAACAAATCTTGATTTTATACTGAAAACAAACTATTATTTCTCAATATTAAAAAGAGAATGTAGCTGGGTGTAATGTCACACACCTGTAATCCCAGCGTCTTATGAGACTGAGGCAGGAGGGTCCCAAGTTCAAAGCCAGCCTCAGCAAAAGCAAGGCACTAAGCAACTCAGTGAGACTCTGCCTCTAAATAAAATACAAAACAGGGTTGGGAATGTGGCTCAGTGGTGGACTGCCCCCGAGTTCAATCCCTGGTACCAAAAAAAAAAAAAAAAAAAAAAAAGAATGTCTTGGACTAAGCATCCAGTCGGGATTGTTGAGGAATATTGTAAACGTGCAAATTATTTTCTCCGAGGTGTTAGGCTTGTGGACCCCTCAAAGGGGACAAATGACAAACCACGAAGAATCACTGCCGGTCAGGGCCTCGTAGCCCTACAGAGTCCTGAACACCAGCAGGAGCTGGTAGTGTCAAAAAAGCCGCAGATGAGGCACTATTTTGGACATAAACATGCATTCAGATCACCACCCCTCAGCCTTGTGACCTGAGGCAAGTTACCATAAGCTCTTCAGGTTTCTCATCGCTAAAAGAGAACAGTACTCTCCACTTACAAGATTTATAGTTGACAATAAATGACATAATCTATGTGAAAGTAATTATCACAGCTTGGATCAGTGTATGGCTGAGAAGTGAGGGAACAGTGTGTAACCACAGGGTAGAGATCTGTTCAACCAAAAGTGCAAACGGCCAACTCCAGATTGAGAAAGTGGCAAGAGATAAGAAACAGGCCCCATGATGAAGGACCTGTAGGTCTGCAGAGTCTAATTTCGAAAGCTCAGGGTGATGTCAGACTAGGAAAGGGTTGAAGGGAGAGGAAATCAATGACCCATTTTAGATTTCTCCTGTAAAATCAAAACCCTTGGCTGCTACATAGAAGGAGACTTGAAAGATCAGAGTAAAATCAGGGGCATAGAAACCTTCTGGGTTGACCAACTTTTAAGGAGAAATGATGAGTTTAATTAGAAGAGTTTAATTAGAATATCTGACCATTGTGACCAGATGTCACAGTAAAGGTAGAAATAAATCTGGATTTGAATCCTGACTTTTCAAATTACCATCTGTGCCACTTTGGACAAATACATGATTTTTCATATATTAAAAAAAAAAAAAAAAGTGAGCCGTCAACTGCCCTGGAGGGCTGGTTTTGCTTGCTTTTGCTTACTTGTTTGTTTTTTTGAGGAGAAAATAGCATTTTTTTATTTAGTTGAAAGTTAACAAAGTTATTCAAGCATCTTGATTGGAAATTAAAAAGCGCTACAAGAGAACAACAAGGCAAATCTCAGGCTTAGACTTCTCCACACAAAATCAGAAGTTGTTAGAGCCACATATAGGTTTTGAGTTTTAAAAAAAAAAAAATCACATTGTAGTAATCTACTCCTGCAGGGCTATTGTGAAGATTAAATTAGATAATACATATAAACAACCAGCACGGACTCTGACACATACATAGGTATGTGTAGTCTTGGCATGTGAGGTACCTCGGGGGCATCCAGGGTGAGGTGTTTGGTGCATGGCTGGCCATGCAGATTTGGAGGCCACAAGGGATAGACACACCAACAGCACACAGGGGCAGTAGTTGAACCTAAAGCATTGGTGAGGTCACCTGGTAAAAATTTCCATGGTTAGAAGGTAGTAGAAACAAGCCAGGCATAGTATATACCTGTAATCCCAGAAACTCAGGAGGCAGGAGGATCACAAGTTCAAGGTTAGCCTTGGCAAATTAGCAAGGCCCAAAGCAACTTAGTGAGACCCTGTCTCAAAATAAAAAGGGCTGAGGGTGTTGTTCAGTGGTTAAGCCCCTCTGGGTTCAATCCTCTGAATCTAAAAAAAAAAAAAAAAAAAAAAAAAAATCAGACCCATTGGGTCTGGGGTAGAGCTAGAATTTTCTAGAATTTGCTATTCTAAGAAATTCCAGGAGATGAGGTTTATATTGCTGCTGGTCCAGGAATCACTTCTTGAGTTTCTGAGGACTTTGGAGTCTATTCTAAAATCTTTGTGGGACCGCAAAAGGCTGCTTTCTTTAACTCACTCTATACGATGGCATATTTTGTCTAGTAGAAAGCTATTGTGACTGGGTTTGTGATGATCTTTTGCATGAACTTGCTGGGACAACCATTCCCCCCTTCATGAAATAAAAAACAATATCCACATCTTGGATGCAGGGACGGTGTCCCTGTGGAGGCGGCCACCAGAACTACCTTGATGACCATGTCCTTTCCCTTGCAAGGCTCTCGGTTCAGTCATCCACTGGGCCTGCTTCCTTCTGCCTGGGCCCAAGGAGAGTCCTGTTCCCACGTCATTGTTCCCACGGAGCTCCTTCTGCTCCATTGTACCAGATCAGAACCTCTTCCCTATAGGCTACTGAATCCTGCTGGCACTGTTTCAAGTACAATGTTTGTAAAAGCTCACTTTGCTCCTTGATGGATTGTGAGCCAGTCTCCCCTCGCTACTATCTTGTATTAATGAAATACCAAGAGAAAATTGAGAATACAGTAGGTCTTGATAGAGGGAGAGCTCTGTGCATCTGTCCCCACCAAAACAGACTCAATCCCAGAGCCCCAAAGCCCTGGCCTTGCTCTGCAGCCCTCTGAGAATTTGCACTTCTGTGTATTCAGCCTGCTTCTGGGCTCCTTGGTAATGACCACAGCAAAGACACTTTCCTTCTGCAGCTTTTCAGGCTCCTCCGCTCTTTCAGGGTGAGCTGGTCAGTCTCGGCTCCAGCATGTATACCCAACAGAGCAGAAAACCAGGTTTCTCAGTGTAGTTTATGGAGCCTTTGGAACAGATGTTACAAGAAGCCATCTGAGTGTTGAAAGATATCCAAATGCTAGATAATGTTTTGGTCTTTTGATATCTGGAAACTCGGCCTTATTGTTTTTCAAAGTTAGGACTCCACATTGACCCAGCTCCAGAGACGTGAGCAGGTTTTGAGAGCAGACAGGTTTGGAAAATGCTAACATACAAAGTCGTACAAAGGTGAACAGTTCACTTGTGGGTGAATCTCCAAGGAGGAGATGTACAATGCCTCATTTCCCAAGCTCCTTTGACCACAGAATCTCTTTTTGTCTTTTTCAAAGCATCTCTCAGGGCTGCTATCATGGGACCCCTTTGGGAATATCATCTGGATATTAATCCAGTAGCCATGGTGAGCCGTGAGGGTGGAGCTCAGAGATGCAGCCCCTGGACAGTAGCAGCCATGATGTTCCTTTAAAAAGGACTACAAAAAACAGTAATCAAGAGGAGGGCAATTCATGCTAATAACACACCTAGGACTAAGAAAATAAAAGCTCCAATGGTTAGAGCTGGGCATGAAGTGACTTAGAGCTTTTTATATATTTTGGTAGAAGTGCATCCCCTTCAATCCCCTTCCTCCACAGCTTTTTTTTTTTTTTTTTTTAACTCTAAAGCACGGAGCTAGTTAGGAAATAAAGGCCTTACCTAAAATAGCAGGCTTGATATGGTCAAAACAGGGGTGAGTCCTGATCCCAATAGCTACCACCTACCCTGTGACAAGTCACTTCATCCCCCTGGGACTCAACTTTCCTCACAAGTCAAATAAAATACACGTGGAATACACAACGCAGGAGTTCCAGTTATAATATTGTAGGATTCTGGGAAGCCTAGCAGAGGTCTCAGCCGACATCAATTTCCCATGTGTTGGGTGACAGGTGACTTTGGTAGTAGGGATTAAACCCAGGGATACTTAATCACTGAGCCACATCCCCAGCCCTTTTTTATATTTTATTTAGAGACAGGGGTCTCCCTGGGTTGCTTAGGGCCTCACAAAGTTGCTGAGGCTGGCTTTGAACTCGCAATTCTCCTGCCTCAGCCTCCCAAGCTGCTGGGGAAACAGGCGTGCCCCACGGCACCCCAGCTACATAGTGGTTTCAGAGTGCCAAGATCTTGCCCTTCCTGACATCTCTGCAGCTGGATCATTTGGAGTATTCACTTTGTAAACCAATAAGACCGAGTTTCCAGACATCAAAAGACCAAAAGAACATGCTCAAAAAGTATCGTACACCCCTACAGATTATCCCAAAATATACTACCTAGCATTTGGATATCTTTGAACGCTCAGATGGTAAGACTTGGATCTCTATCCCCTTTACATTTGTAAAGGAAACTTTCCTCAATTTGGGTAGCTCCTTCAGAGGACAGGAAATCTTTGGACCATTTTTAATAACTTTGGTGGGGGGGGCAAAGATGATTGGCAATGATGATAGCAATTCATAATCCCATAATCTCAACTGAGGTCGGGCTAATAAATGGGTCTGTCTCTGGTGCCAGAAGTATATATAAGTCCAAACTGGATGGGCTTTAGACATAGATGTCTCTCAGGAACTCTCCAAGTTTAAGATGATTCATTTATTTGCAATAAATATGTAAAATGCTGTCCTTTAAAAAAAAAAAAAAAGCAGACAGATCTTGGTTCCTGGTGCACTGAGAGTCCTCCGTATTTTTTCTGTGAAAGCAAATATTATTATATGTTGTTATATAATGTGTCACAGGCCTTCAGTCCTATAATGGAATCAAGAGGCTCCTGAAATGCAGAGAAAGTGACATTGAAGCTCAGTCTTGATGGCTGAGAAGACTCTGTTCTACAAAGAGCCCAAGAAAGAGACATTTCAGACAGAAAAACATGTGAAGTGTCCTTGAGGCAAGGGAAGAGCTTGAAGTGTTCCCAGAATGACAAGGACACTGTTTTGGCCGGAGTCGAGTGTGCGAGAGGAGGAGGGCGTTGGTAGGAAGTGGGGAAGGGCCACCTTTTAGTAAAGAACGTGGGTTTTATCCTAAAGGCCGTGAGAATCCACTGGAGTCTTTTAAACAGGGACGAGATAAAACCTGATCTGCAGTTTTTAAAACATCAGTCTTAAGTTGCTGATCAAAAAAAAAAAAAAAAAAGTACTTGCCACATGCCTGTAATCCCAGCGGTCAGGAGGTTGAGGCAGGAGGATCACAGGTTCAAAGCCAGCCTCGGCAACTCAGCAAGACCCTGTCTCTAAATAAAATACAAAAAAGGGGCTGGGGAGGTGGCCTCAGTGGTTAAATGCCCCTGGGTTCAATCCCAGCCATAAAGAAAGAACTAGAGAGGCAAGGCCAGTGCAGAGAGCATTTGGGAAGCCCTGTCCAGAGATGATGGCAGTTTGGGCAAATATAGTTTTTTTTTTCCCAGGGGCTGTGCGCCTAGCTAAAATTCAGAGAGTCTCTGACTAAAGTGGAAAGTAGGAACGTTCAGAAGCTAGAAGTTTCTGGCCAGTTGCCCTACTGCTTCCTTTCCTGTGCCGTCTTGTAGTTGGTAGCACTCTGAGACATATCTAGAGCTCAGGCCCCCCAGTGTTGGAGTCCTATGTCCCAAGTCGCCTCTTCTGTGAAGCCGTCCCTGACCCCTGGGAAGATGCCTGTCCTGTTCCCACGTCCTTAGTTGTTCTCGGTCAGTTCTTTCCTGAACTGTCTTGACTGAGAAACCCAAGGGCAGGTAGAGTAAGAATTTAAGAAAATATGCAGTGAAACGGCAAAAGAAGAAAAAGGAACCGGAGCCCCTGTGAGTGCCCGGCAGGATGCCCCCCTGGTCCATGGTGGCAGGGGCTGGGGTCATTCACCCAGCAGAACCATCACGCTCAAATCTCGCTGACTGGGCAACGTAAAATCAGGGGGACTTTAAAAATCTTGACACTCAGGTTTCACCCCCTGGTGATTAATTCAGACTTTCTGAAGGTGACACCTGAGTATCCGTGTTTTGAAAAGTTTTGTCAGGTGAAATATGACATGCAATTGCATTTGAGAACCTGCACAGTTCAAAATAGAGAAAAATGCGAGAGAAAACAATTTCCCTCCTTCAGAGACCTTGAGGGCTTTTTGCTTACCTACATTGTTTTCCCACACAGAGGTAGTTGGTCTTGTCCTTGGAAGCTACTTCCTTCCAGCCATAGAAAAAAAGGTGCATTTATATAATAAATGATAGATTGATTGAAAGGCTTCCAATGAGAATTATTTAAGGCCCTCCTGAGTTTATTTTAGGCAGTTTGATGCACTGTGGGTCAAATAACTCTAAGCTTCTCTTTAAGTAAGTAAATTAGAGCAGTCAGTCAGGGAAATAAGAAACATCTTACTGAAGCTCACCTTATTTGTGACACATAATATGTTCAGATTGCTTTATCGACTTAGAAGGGTGCAGATCGATCTCTCGTGACAGATGTGATGGCTGCCATCAGGACGGGAGGGGCCGTGCCTGAGAGCCCCTTGTGAGTGCTCGGCTCAGTTTTCAGCAAGCTGCAGGGTTTCCTGCTTTCTGTGCAAGTAAAGAACAGCCCCATTTGCTATTGTTTTCCCCCAAAAGATAGGGGGAGTGAGGACATTAGTACTCTTTTCCTAGTTAAAGATTTCTGGGTGAATTCAGTTGTTTTGTTCAGTTCAATAAAAATGCTGTTGACTGTTGCAGGTACTTCAAACATTTAGCAGAAAATGAGAGGAATAAAGTTGCTCAGGAACTTTTTTTTTTAAAAAACTGCAATATGTATATCCAGTTCTAGAGTGAATAACACTGGGATTTTTTTTGTTTTTTTTCTTCCTAATGGGGATTAAGCTCAGGGTGTTTAACCACTGAGCCACATCCCCAGCCCTTTTTATATTTTGAGACAGGATCTCACAAAGTTTCTTAGGGCCTCCCTAAGCTGCTGAGGCTGCCTTTGAACTTGTGATCCTCCTGCCACGGCCTCCCGAGCCCCTGGGATCACAGGCGTGCGCCACCACACCCAGCAACGTTGGGTTTTCCAAGCACATTTAGTGACTTCTGAAATTTGTTTTTAAGCATTCTTTTGGAATGAAAGTCGAGGCTCTGGCTTGAGTTGATATTGTTACTGGTGAAAAGCAAGACATGGCTTGGATTTGTGCCTTCAGTGAAGGAGAGAGGAAGCCAGGAAACGCGCTGGGCAAAACTGCAAAATCAGATGGAGCCAGCACACGGCTCCCAACCAGAAAAAGAGGCCGTTGGATCATGTATAGTTGCCAGGAAAGAAAACTGCTTTATTGAAAGGTTAATTTTCAGATTAGTTTTGAGAAATTTGAGATAAATAAATGAGATCAGACAAAAAACATAAGGCCTGGATCCTTTTTCCTCGGGTTTGCAGAAAATAGTCACTGCTTCCAATAAAATGTTTTGACATTTTCGGTTGGGAGAAAATGTTAATTGTGATGTTATGTGTATGTGTTCTTAAAAACACTTGCAAATAAATCCTTTACTTGTTTTAAGAGTAATCAGAGTGTAAAAACACTATTGAGATGCTAGTTGGGTTCTCTATACCTATGGAAACTATAGAGCTGTCTAGGTATTGCAATTCATTTTCCAGGTTCAAACATTGAACATTCCTTTACTTGTTTTGTAATTCAGTTGCAGTTTTCTGGGGAGTCCTGGGGATCTGCCTCAGTTTTCTCATTTTAATTCATATTTTGCTTTTTATTTATTTGTGAAAATGTCAGCAAAGACTACATGGTGACCACTGATTTGTATATTTAACACCTACTATTAAGCTATTTAGTGGTAGGAACCGTGTGTGGTTTTTGTTTTAGTACCACCATCCCTGTGACCATCACTTCCCTGCTTTAAATTTAACAGTCACCACATAGTTGGTCAATTTGTGGAGGGAGGTGGGGGGTTACCAGGGATTGAACCTAGAGGTGCTTAATCGCTAAGCCATATCCCTAGCCCTTTCTTTTTATTTTGAGACAGGGTCTCGTTAATTTGCTTAGGGCCTTGCCAAGTTGCTGAGGCTGGCCTTCAACCCGTGATCCTCTTGCCTTAGCCTCCCAAACCACTGGATTACAGGTATGAGCCACCATGCCCGGCTTTCCAATGATTTTTACTCCCTTTCTCCTGTATGCCCCTGATGCACAATTCCACGTTGCAACTGATGGCTGGAGCTACAGATTCAAAGCAAAGATCTCATTGTGAAGTATTACAGTGTGGCATTGTCTGTGGCCCCTCAGGAGTGAAATAACAAGGTCACATATTGATGGACCAACCGAGACTCAAATGTAAGCTGAGACCAGCCCAGCAGTGTGTCCAAGGTGCTCCTAGCTTTATAGAAAGCAGCTTCAGCTCTTACTGACATATGAGGTAGAACAACATATGGATCTGGACACATACACTGGCCACCTTCCACAGGGAGATGATGCCATTAGTAATCACTTTGGGGAGCATTTGCAATCCAATTTTATATTTGTTAACATCTCAGTTCAACAATATGACTATTCTTACACAGAACACTTTTCTCTCTTAAATCATCATCTTCAAATACCAATATGTGCGTGAATATACTTAAATCGCACTAAAGCTTGAAAATAATTTCAAAAGCAGATTTGGATGGAAATAAAACAGGTGTATTAAAATTTTCTGACTACTAATTATCAGTTTTGTTGAACACAAACAGAACAGGAGGACGGCTATACTTTCTCTCACATCCTTATAAAGTACAAAGACAGTTAAGTTGCAGGTCTCACATAGATTAGTTTGAATGACATAAAAGATGATCAGGTGCATGGAACAGGACAGAATGTACAGCTTGCAACACCATTTGCAAATGTGGCCTTCCTTGGCATGTTTTAAAAACCAGTGGGACCCGTGTGTCATGGGAGAATAGTGGATCCTGCCAGTAAAAGCCAATCAGTAACACTCAACAACAGATTCGACCACTAACGTTGGTACAACCAGATTAATGTGTTGGAGTCAGTTGTCGGGCTCATTACTACTGGATTTTCTCTGGTCCATGCTAATGAACTAGATTATTGATTTTAGGATTGTCTGTGTATTCAAGGATATTCTCTAAGATGTCTTTATACTATTTCATGCTTAAGTTGTCATTCTGTCATAATGACATAACAATGAGTAATCATTTTCTAATCATGTTGAATGGGGTTAAAACCGTGTATAAAATGAATCTTCCCGGCTTGAGAGCAACAGGCACATTCTTGCTGTCACTCCCCTATCTGGGTGGAGGTCACTCCTACCTGCCTGCCATCTTCCCCAGGAATTAGCTGCATGCCCAGCTTAAGACCTGTATAGTGATAAATCTGCTTTCCAATATGTTTGAATGGCAGGAGAGCTCCAAAGACACCTCCGTCTAAATAGGATTTTAGCACTTCAGGTGCTGTTCCAAAGTACAGCAGGCTGGGTTGCTGTGTTGGTTGGTGGTGTTTATTCATCTCCCCTTCTCATTTCATGTGTATGTATGTTTGCTTCTCGGCGTATATGCCCGGCTCTCAGGGTGTATGGGTTTGGTGAATGCATGCGTAGAGTGTGTGTATATGTAAAGTAGAAACCGAACCAGGATCACAAAATGAACTACTGTATGCAAGAAATATATGAAGTGCACCCGGCTGCCGGCAGCAATTGCTACATGCAGCCCACTGACTATTTCACGTATTTTGAAGATAGTCCGGGTTACAGTGGTTGTGATGTTCAGGCTGTGCCCAGTAACAACAGATATATGGAACAGGCCTGGGCACTGAATCAGCCTTATACCTGTAGTTACCCTGGAAACATGTTGAAAAGCAAGGACTCTGACTTGGACATGGCCCTGAATCAATACAGCCAACCTGAATATTTCCCTGAAGAAAAGCCTACTTTTTCTCAAGCGAAGTCGCCATCGTACTCTCAAAAAAAAGGTAGGGACCCTTTTGTTTCCATTTGTTCAAAGTTTCGGGGTTTGTTTCCGTTTCGTTTTAAAAGTTAGTTTTGTGTCTGGCTTCTTCAGATCTTTGGATTTGAACGGCGAATATTCGAAATGAAAAGCAGCAGAGAGAGATGTTGCTAGGTGATTGAAGGACTTTGAGAACACTAAGATTTCCAAGCATTTTCTTTCTTCATGTATAAAAGGAGGATAGGTTGGTTTTCTGGGCTGTGTTTGGCATGTGAGGACAAATGTATGTACATCCCAAAATATTACTGCTTTCTTTGCTTTAAAAAAAAAAAAATGCATGAAACCTTCCCTTGCTGGCTAGGTATGGTAGTGTTTGAGCTGAGATCATTCTCACCAGTTCAAGTTCAGACCAAAAAATTCACTAGACTTTTTCTTAGCACTTTAGAGTAAAAGTTTATTTTTGGTAAACAGTAAAATAGTGATTTTTTTATAGTACTATCAGTTGGTAGGTGACACTTTGTAAATATTCGTTTTCACAGATTTATTTTTCCATGTAAACTGTAAAAAATCTATTTGTGACCACAAATAGGAACAATGTAAAACTCCAACAAGTAATAGATACACTTTACTTTACCCACACATTGTGTCCTTAAAGTTTAACATGTCTGCAATCAACTCCAATGAACTTGCTATATAAAAGCAAGTGAAATATCCTTTAGAATATCCAATGTTAAAATAAGGGCAATATCCCTTTATCTTAATGCAAGAAATGTTCTATAGATAGAAAATTAACAAAAATAAAAGCAAATGGGTACTACTACTAGAATTTAGTAACAAGATAGAAGTGCTTTAAAAAAAAAAATTAAATTCTAGTATGGAGATGCCAGAACTTGTTTCTTTCTGATTATGACCTGTAAGACATTGCTTAGGGAACCACAATTTCTCTGTGAAACTAATCTTTTAATAATGTGCTTTATTTGTGGTTCCTAGGAAAATTATCATTTGCTTTTCTTAATGTGACTCTGTAATTAAAAGTAGCCAGCTATGAAAACAAGTCATTTAAAAACTAAAATTCCTGTTAACTTTTTACTAGCTAGAATGCTATTCTACAACTTCCAGATATGAAGTACGAAAGGGATCATAGCATTAAACATTTAGTGTTGTTCATCTATAGTTTAAATTCTGCATCCTCTTGAAGGGCATCAAAATTTCCCATTTATTGCAAGGGGACATGCCATGAAAGTTCCCTAACAGGGACATTTGAGACAGATTGTGTGCTTTTTTTTCATTTAACGTCATAGTAATATACCTTTGAAAAGAAGAAATTAACATTGCCTCATTAAACATGACAGGTTGTACCTTTAGTAATGTTGCAGGATCAGAATAAAACAGTGGTATCTGTCTAGCTGCAAATTCTACTATTCTTAAAAATTCCTGCAGAACTTTCTGGTCTCTTTTCCTTTTATTTTTTTTTTTCATTATATTTTTCTTCAAGCAGCACTTGGGAAAAGTTGCTTATAAAATACGAAGCCAGGGATTCTTTACTAATTAATTTGATGCATGAACCAGAGGAAAAGACGCATCATATGCATATATTGATGTAATTTCTCAAAGCCATATGCCATCAAAAGGCCACTGCCACCTGCCAGACTCAGTAAATCAAAGCAGGCAAGTAGTCTTAAATGCACCATTATTTACTGTTACAAGTCTTCAAGTAAATCCCAGTAAAACTAAACCCAGCTGTTAACTGTCTCTTAGGACAAAAGGTTGTACCCAACATGTTTATCCATATCGATCCACTATTGATTTTTATTGTTGGAAGATATAAGTAGTGTCTCGTTAAGACAAAATTAAGACTATAAACAGGTGTTCAGTGGGGCAGGCCTCATTTTCAATTGGATTTTCATCTATTTCATGAAAGTCATAATTCCTTTGTTGCTGTCACAGTAGCTCTATGAATCTTCAGTAATGCAGCTGCTTTTTTTTTTGAATGGTTTATTCTCTAAACTTTAATTAGAGCTTCCTAATCATCTTGTTTAAAAACATATATATTAAAAGTACACTTGGAAGGAAAGCTAGGAGACTAGTAGGCTTACCAGCATGGGGGAATATTTGCTTATACAAAACCAGGGATTACTTAATTGGCAGACTTTAGAGTGACACTTAGTTTATGTTTCTTTCATTTGTAACCAAGGAGGGAAAAAAATATCATTTATTCCTGAAACCCTCCTGCAAACATGAACTAAGTCTGAAGTCAGACTTCAGTTCACTGAATCACATTTAAAATAAAACTTCGAGACCGGAGATTAGGTCAATGTCATTTTCACACCGAGAAGAACTGAAATGCAGAACATAGGATTTGTCTGATTTTTTTCATGGGGAAGATGAGGAAACAAAATTTGAATTTTTTAAACTTTAGGGACAAACAGAACCCAACCAATCACTCACAAGGCACGAGCTACTTAGTTACTGTCTTGTGGCATGATCGTAATTTGTTGTGTTTGAGTCAGTCACCATGGCCAGTTCTAATTGCATGTATCCGTTCTGGAGGAAGGAGAAATGGTAAATTTGGGAATCAGATGAAGAATTGACAGGTTATTGTGCTTCTCTTTTGTGGCTGGGGTTCCAGCATAGTTAAAAGTTGACAAATCTCCACTATCTCCCAACCTACCTACCCTCTCTCTGTCCCCCCCCCCCAATTCTCTCTTCCTGTCTACGGGCTATTAACAACAGATATTCCAATTACATTCCAAAGTCCTGGAACAGCTTGTATCCTGCCACCCTGAAAGGCAGCTTTGCCAGTCACCCTCTGTCCATTTAAAGAGAATCCTTCCCAGGAGTCTGTACTGGGCAACTCTCCTGCGCAGGACTCTCTGCATTACCTTCTATATGCCATCTTCATAGAACCTTCACCTTCAAGTTAGTTGCTAGAACATTTGCATCGGATTCAGTTATCAGTCCAGGAGAAGGACTTTCTGGTTTTCACTTGGGCCAAGGAGATGGGGCGTTGGTCTGTTTAGTTTTGCTTTGGATTGCACAGCTACATTTTTAGTTTTGCAGAAAGAAAAATAACTGAAGCAGAAACTCTACAGAAAACTGTACTTCCTGACTCTGCTTTTATTGCATAAGACAAGATTCATTCTCCTTTCATATTCTGTTGCCTCCATGTAACATTAGAAATGGAAATGAAATGGTAAGTCAGGAGATGTTTGAAGTGGCCCACATCAAGAGGACTGGATTAAAAAGAAGAGTTAAGCCCCAAAGAAATAGGATTTCTAATTAGAATTTCTTTGGCCTCTTTTAGAGAACAATTGCTACATGGTGGAATTGGGGATGGAGAGATTCGAAAGTCTATACCCCAAAATGATATCACATGAAAAACAGGTACTCATTCCTAGAATCATACCTAGTCTAGGGAGAAGCAGGCAGGACATGGAAGATCATGAATTCCACTCTATAATCACTCCTGGCTATAAACTTGAATGTAAGATGACATACTATGTCCTCCCTGTTCTCCTTCCCTCATCCTTTATTTTCCCTCCAACACTCTGTCTTCCTCCCCTAGTTGAATTTAAGTTAAATACAGATGCCATCAGTTCACCCAGAGAACTGTTGAGAATTACAGACATCATCTCTTTAAGTCATGAACACTGAGGCAAGAGAGTCACAAGTTTAAAGCCAGCCTTGGCAATTGAGCCATGCCCTAAGCAATGTAGAGAGACCCTGACTCAAAATTTTTAAAAAGGGCTGGAGATGTGGCTCAGGGGTTGAGTGCCCCTGGTACCAAAAAATAAGTGAGTAAAGGTAACACTTTCATGGTTAATACAACTACAGTGGTTGTTTTTTTTTTTTTTTTAAACAACCTGTACATAATTGTGAGGATGCTGGTGTAAGGATAGCATTTTAATCTGGACACCACCACCAACACTCCAGAAAGAAATACTACCATTTTTAAATAAATATTTATTTAACACATTTGCTATTCAAAAGGTTAAATGAACTGACTCTCAGCCATGGGAGGAAAGTAAACAGCAGTCATAGTTTTCAAAACAATTTTAAGAACAGACATAAAATGAACTGACTTTTCCCTTTCTTTTCCTGAGGAGTAGGCATCCATCTTGGCAAAGGCACATTCTCCAGGATCTCGCCTCATGCCCTAACTGCATCCTAAAGCACACACTGCCATTCCTTAGGAGGAAGGCTGATGGGGGAGTCCCTTGCACAATTAAGTCAGATCCCTGGGGCTTGGGAAAGAATGACGGTGCTAACTTCCCACATGTGGAAATGGACATCAGCACTTTGGGTCCCTCCATGAATACTTTTCCACAACCAAGGTCAAAGCTTCCTTCTCAGCTCCCAGCCCTCAAAAGCCCTCAGCTTGAGGTCAGGCTTCTCCCCACTCCCCCTGACTTAAGGACTTCATCATCTTCTGGGTCCTGAGTACCCACTTGACATAGGTATTCTTCCCGTTTCTGGAGACTGCTGAGCAGCCATGCACTCTCCTTGGTACCACCCTCTTCTCAGAGCCCTGGAACTAGCTGCTTCATTATTTAAAAAATTTTTTTATTCTAATTTGTTATATATGACAACAGGATGCATTACAATTCATATTATACATAAGAACACAATATTTCATATCTGGTTGTATACAAAATATGTTCACACCATTCATGTCTTCATTCATGTCCTTAGGGTAATGATGACCATCTCATTCTACCATCTTTCCAACCCCCCATGCCCCCTCCCTCCATTCCCTTTATGAGTCAGCATCGTATCAAAGAAAAACACTCAGCCTTTTGGGGGATTGGCTAACATCACTTAGCATAGTATTCTCTGACTCCATTCATTTATAGCAAATGCCATGATTTTGTTCTCTTTAAATGCTGGATAAAACTCCATTGTGTGTGTATATATACATACACCATATTTTCTTTATCCATTCATCCACTGATGGACAATTGGCTGGTCCCATAGTTTGGCTGTTGTCAATTGTGTTGCTATAAACATGGGTATGCACGTATCACTGTAGTATGCTGACTTTAACTCTTCAGGATAAATACTGAAGAGTGATACAGCTGGATCATATCATGGTTCTATTCCTAGTGTTTTGAGGAATCTCCATACCAATTTCCATGGTGGTAGTGCTAATTTATCACCATAAATTGTAAAAGTGTGCCTCTTTCTCCCCATCTTCTCTAGCATTTATTATTGGCTGCCATTCTAATGGGAATGATATGAAATCTCAGTGTAGTTTTGATTTGCATTTCCCTAGTTGCTAAAGATGTTGAACATTTTTTTTCACATCTGTTGGCCATTTGTATTTCTTCTGAGAAGTGTCTATTTAGTTCATTTGCCCATTTATTAAGTGTATTGTTTCTTTGTTTTTTTTTAAGCTCTTTATATAATTTGGATATTAATCCTCTGTAAAAAGAATAACCAAGTATTTTCTTTCCATTATGTAGGTTCTCTTCACATTGTTTCCTTTGCTGTGCAAAAGCTTTTTAATTTTTTAATTAATATGCCATCATATTTATTAATTCTTGGTGTTATTTCCTGAGCTTTAGGAATCCTATTGAGAAAGACCTGTGTCTATATGCTGGAATACTGACCCGTCATTTTCTATTATGAGTTGCATAGTTTGTGGTCTAATTCCTAGCTCTTTAATCCATTTTGAGTTGAATTTTGTGCAGAATGAGAGAGATCCAGTCTCTTTTTCAATTCTTTCTCTCATTTGTGGAAGATAGATGAGCTATGGATAACCAGTTTATTTAGCACCATTTGTTTAAAAGCCTATCTTTTCTCCAATGTATGTTTTTAACCTTTGGGTGATCTGTCTTCTTCTGCCAGTACCATGCAATATTTTTTTCTATACACTATAATTTGAAGTCAGGTATTATAATGCTACCAGCATTGATTTTTTTTTTTTTTTTTTGAGAGGGGGTGCTTAGAATTGCTTTGGCTCTTCCGGGTCTCTTATTTTTCCAAATGAAAGTTTAGAACAGTTATTTCTTAATCTATGCATATTGTCATTGGTATTTTGATGTGGATTGCATTGAATCTATGTATTGCTTTTGGCAATTTGGTCATTTTTAACCATTAATTCTGTTTATCCAGGAATATGGGAGATTGCCTTGTGTCATCTTCAATGTCTTCCTTCAGGGCTCTATAGTTTTCACTGTAGAGGTCTTTTACCTCAGTGGTTAGATTGATCCCTTGTTTGGTTTTTGTTGTTGCTATTTTGAGGCTATTATGAATAGGATTGTTTTCCTGATTTCTCTTGGCAGAATCATTATTGATATATTTTTTAAAAGTCATTAAATTTTCTATCTTTGCTTTGTTGAGTCTGTTTATTAGCTCTAGCAGTCTTCTGGTGGAGCTTTTTGGATCTTCCGAGTAGAGGAACAATGCGAGTTTGACTTCTTTTCCTACTTCTAGCCCTTTTATTTCCTTCTCAGAGAAATTTTAGCCAGAGCAATTAGGCTTACTATATTGAATAAGGTTGGTGGGAATGGATATCCTAAATTTTGTTCCAGATTTTAAAGGAACTGCTTTCAGTCCCCTCCCCCATTCACTATAATGTTGGTGTTGGACTTGTCATAGATGGCCTTTAAAACGTTGAAGTTAGTTCCTTCTATCCTTGGTTTCAGTATTTTTTTTTTATCATGAATGGGTGCTCAATTTTGTCAATGGATTTTCCCACATCTATTGATATTTGTCCTTAATTCTATTTAGGTAGTAAATTGCATTTATTGATCTCTGCATGTTAAACCACCCTTGTAATTCCGAGATAAAAACTGACTTAATGTTGAATATGGTTTGCTAATATTTTATTAAGAAATTTTGCATCTAAATTCATGAGGGATATTGGTCTATAGTTTTCTTTCCTTGATGAGTTCTTATCTGGTTTGGGTATGTGGGTGACACTAGCTTTACAGAATGAATTTGGAAGTAGTCCATCATTTCATTGAATTTATTTGTGCAGCATTGGTATTAGTTTTTCCTTATAGGTCTGATAGAATTCAGCTCAGAACCCATCTGGTCCTGGACTTTTCTATATTGGAAGGCTTTTTATTACTGCTTTTATCTTACTGCTAGATATTGGTCTCTTTAGGGTTTCCATGCCCCCTTGATTCAATTTTGACAGGTCATGCGTGTCTAGAAATGTATTCATTCCTTCTAGGTTTTCCAATTTATTAAGATGTAAATTCTTAAAATAGTGCTGAATGATTTGATTTCTGTGATCATTTCTCCTTTTTCATCTTTAATTTTATTAATTTGGATCTTTTTTATTTTGCTTAGTTTGGCTAAGGGCTTATCAATCTTTTCAAAGAACCAAGTCTTCATTGATCCTTTAATGCTTTTTTTCTCTATTTCTTTGAGGTTTTTTTAAAATTTGTTCTATTTAGTTGTACATGACAGTGTAGAATGCATTTCAATTCTGATTGTATATGGTGTGGAGATGCACCATTCATGCAATCATACATGTACCTAGAATAATGATGTCCATCTCCACCATATTTCCTACCTCCTAACCCCTTCCTTTTACCCAATCCAAAGTTCCTCCATTATTTCCTTTCTTCTACTACAAGAAGAAGTTTTTATTTCTTCTTTTTATTTCTTTATTTGTTTTTCAAATCTTTCTGATTTTCTTACGTAAATATTCATAGTTATAAGCATTCCCCTTAGAACCACAGTGTCCCAGAGATTCTGGTATGTTGTACAAACTTGAGGCAACATGTTACCTTGATTTTTTTCATATTGCTGTGTTAGGTTTTATGTATCTGTTGGGATGAATTTTTCTTCCCCTCTCATGTGTGGGCCTTTAGAGCTCAGCCTTCTCTTGCCAAAGTATTGTGCAATATCAATATCTTTAGTATTCTTTATCTCACTTGAATGTAAGAACTTTTTAATTTCTCATACCACTCATTCACCATTGAAAAGTGTGTTATTCAATCTCCATGTGTTTCTATAGTTGTTTGATGCCAATTTATAACTTGATTCCATTATGATAAGATGCAAGGAATTATATCAATTTTTTTGTATTTGCTAAAAGAGTTGTTTTGTGGTTTAAATATGGTCTATTTTAGAACAGATTCCATGAGCAGCTGAGAAGATAGTGAATTTGGCTCTTGTTGGATGAAATATTCTACAGGTGCCTGTTAACCAGACATAAATCAAATGGACTTAAGTCTGAAGAGTATGAGTTTATGCCTGGGTGACATGAGTGTTGGTGAGAAGTTTGTCAAAAATTATCCAGTATTATTATACTAGGGTCTGTCTGAGTAAGTTCAGTAGTGTCTATTTTATGTAATTAGGTTCACTAATGTTTGGGTCATAAATATCTACTATTGTTTTAGCTTACTTTTTAGTCATAGATGGACACACTTTTATTTATACCACATAAATAATTGTGGATTAAACCAGTGCCTCATGCATGCAAGGCAAGCACTCTACCACTGAGCTACCACCCCAGCCCACCTAATGTTATATCTTCTTTTTGGATTGTCCCCTTTACCATTATTAGTGACCTTCCTCGTCTCTTTTGATGAATTTTGACTTGATTGGCTTGAAATTTGCTTTGTGGGATATAAGAGTAACTTATTGCTGCTTATTTTCAGGCTCCCTTTGTATGGAAGGAATTTCATTTTCAGTTCATGGTAGTCTTTGTCTTGTAAGGTGTCTCTTGCAAATTACATATAGCTGGGTCTTGTTTTTTTAATCCATTCTGCCAGCCTGGTTTTTAATTGAAGAGTTGAGACAATTTACATTCAATGTTATTGTAGAGATATTTTTATTAATTCTTGCCATTTGATTTCTAATGTTTAATTTGGGCATTGAAGGGTTCTTGAAGTATTTCTTTAAATTCTGCTGTCCTGGCTGAGTAGTCATCAGTTCTTACCGTTTCTGCCTATCTTGAAAAGTTTTTATTTCTTCTTAGATTCTGAAGGATAGCAATCTTATTTGACAGTTATTTTCTTTCAGGACTTGAAACGCATCATTCTATGCCCTCATGGGTTTCAGAATTTGTGCTGAGAAATCTGAATTACTTCTGATTGGCTTGCTTCTAAATGCAACCTGACATTTTTCTCTCGAAATTCTATCCTTGTTCTGTAGGTCAGGGATTTTAATCATGATGTGTCATGGAGAGGTTCTTTTTGATCTTGTCTATTTAGGGTTCTGAATGAATCCTGTATCTGGCTGTCTGTCTCATTCTCAAGGTTTGGAAATTTTTGTTATTTCCCTAAAGAGATTATCCATGCCATTAGTTTGCATCTCACAATGCACTTCAATTCCAGTGATTCTTAAATTTGGTCTCTTAATGTTGCCCCAGAGATCTTGTATATTCCAGTTATGGTTACTTATTTTCTTTAATACATATCTGAATGTTCAAGGCTGGCCACTTTGTCTTCCAACTCTGAGATTCTATCTTAGCATGGTCTACTTTAGTAGACTTTCAACTCAACATTTGATTTATTGTCTTTCATTTCCAAGATTGGTTCTTTTTCAATATCGCTATATCCTTATTGACTTTATCATTCAGATCATTTACTGGCTTAATTCATTCAGTTTTTCTGTGTTCTCTTGAAATTCACTGATCATTTTAATAATTGTTCTGTAGCATTCTTTATCTGGTATTTCACCCACTTCAATATATTTGCAGTCAATTGCTAGTGAATTATGAACTTTAGGAGGCAACATGTTACCTTGGTTTTTTTTTTTTTTTTTTTCATATTCCTGTGTTGGAATGAATGTCTCTCCGCCCCTCATCTGTGGACCTTTAGAACTCAAAGTATTGTGCAATATCAAGTTGCGAATTTTTCCAAGTGGGTTTATAGTATAGTTTCCCAGCTAGTCCTTTCGTGATGATTAGTGTATTTTGATATGCTGTGTCAGAACTTTCCCTGTAGGTCTCAAAACAGCAGGGTCCTTGTTGTAGATTCAGGAGGGCATGTCGAGGACATGTTCTATGATTGCTTTTCTTCACTCCCATAATCCTTTAGAATGTACAGTTGTCAAGTGATCTAGAATGAGACCCCTCAAAAGTGTAGTGTCCACAACCTTTCTGTTAATTCTACTTTTGGCATAAGGATAGGATGATCAGGAGGGGGGCCTGGCCATTAGTATGGGGGTTTGGCCTCTTATATTAACATATTGCTGAAATTTGAGCATGGTTAATTTGTTGGCGGAGTAAGGTACACTGGGTTTTGTTCAGCAGTAGAGTCTCTACCCTGTGAAGTTGTAGGGTCCTAGTTGACTCCCAGAATGTCACATGAGAGGGGGGAAACAAACAGCATACAGCATTAAAATAAATACCCAGTATCTCTTGTGATATCTCTATTACTAATTACTGCAAAAAACAATAAATAGCTATAAACTAGATCTGGCAATAAACAACAGGTGTCCCACAGTACCAATAACTACAACAACATGAATGGTAGGGGCAGGAATTATATCACTCAGATATAGTCTTAAGGGAAAAGAAAATGTGTTAGAAGAGTAAAATAAAGTTCAGAGGTTGTGGCTCAGCGGTAGAGCACTTGCCTAGCATGTGCAGGGCCCTGGGTTCAATCTTCAGCCCCACATAAAAATAAATTTTAGAATGTTCAAAATGATAACAAAGCAGAAGAGATGTAGCAAATGATGGCTAGAGGAGAGGAGAAAAAGTAAATAAGAGAACAAGAAAACTTGGCAATTGGGGAAAAGAAACAAATGTTTACATACATACATACACACCAATCACAAAATATATATGAAAAATTCTTAATTAAAAATATTTTCTCCCCTGTGGTGGACAGTCACTGCCTATGCTGACTGTCATGCATTCTGTTTCACTTTGGGCTCTGTATCCCTGAGAGAGAGCAAGGACTAGGGGTTGTTAGACCCTTCCCATGTTGCTCACCGAGCTGCCAGCTGGAGTGATCCAAAACTGAAGCTGGTTGAAACACCTCTCACCAGTATAACGTAGGACAGAACAGGAAGCAGAGACTGACCTGGTTGGGGCTTAGCTCCAGTTAGACCTTTGGGACTTTGTTGGGTAGTATCTTCTCTGGAGATTGCATCAACACACCCTTAGAGCCAGAAAGATGTGGTCTCTGATGGGGATCTGGATCTGACAAGCCTCCCAAGAATTCTCATAGGGTGGGCCAGCCAACGCCTCACAGGTCTCTCTCACTTTGCCACCCATGAATGTGGCCATCCCAGGTTCAGTTCCCGAGAGTCGCCATGTTCACCTTTTCCCAACTTTTTCAGCTGGTCAGATGCGCCTGCAGACTTGAAGGCAAAGTGAGGTGCACGCCCCTGTTTATCTGACTTGAGTCCCCTTGGGTACAGTCCTCCCCGTGCCTGTTGGATTCACGTTCTGTTAGGTCACCCTAGGCCCAAGAGTAGGTATTGCCAGGACAGTAGGGCGAGGCTGCAGTAAGGCCACAGTGACAAAATGGCTCCCACTCTGCACTTTTCAGTAAGAAATTCAGAAAACTTTTCAGACACCAGCTCACTATGCGGACTCTGGTTCAGCTACATTCAAACTGTTTTTATGTTACAGGTTTTCCCATATCACATTTATGCACTGTATTTCTGTTGGTGTTATCCCTCCCCTCTGCAGTGAAATGGAGCCACTGCTGAGACCACCTTGGGTCCAATGTACTCTCTCTTTCTTGTTTCTTTTTCAGTGCACTCAAATTTCTAAGTCTCTCAGAGAATCCTATCTGATTTTGAATTTCAGTGAATTCCCTCTTTCACCTACCTCTCTGAGAAGCAGTATTCCCACTCCTTAAATCCTGAGCCATGGAGCAACTGGAAATGCAACCTTCCTCTAAGGCACCATCTTGACCTTTCTCTTTACCCCAACAGTAGTCCTGTGATAAACAAGCACACATGATGGAACAGTCTGTGTCAAATCTGATCACATCATGAGCACCAGGAAGGCACCAAGGTCTTAGCATTCTGTAAGGTGCACATAGACAAGGAGATCAGCTTCTCACGAGAAGTGATATTTTCCCGATTAAAAAAAAACCTATCCGGCCCCTTCCCCTTCATGCAATAGACAGCTGAAGAATTGATGACCTACATTTTGAGAATTATAACCTTGAATTCTATTCTGAATGGATTTTTTAGATTAAAAGGAAAATATTTTTGTCAAGTATGCATGAGATGACAGTGGTAGAGTGCTTGCACAGCATATGTGAAGCTCTGGGTTCAATCCTCAGCACCACATAAAAATAAATAAATTAAAAAGAAAAAGCATGCAGGAGATGATATAACTGTATGAGCCAAAAGCCATAAAGTGACTCTCAATTTTAGAAGTCATTCTCACCCATTTCTGATGACTCTTCCTTCTTCCCTGCTCCCTAATCTATGCCTTCATTAGTAGCAAAGAGCTGATATTAACCAGAAAGGTAGCGCTATTTCATAACAGCAGCTTAATTTAAATTTTTCCACCAAGACGTATGTTTATAAGAATCTCACTTTCAAAAAGAAATATGTTCTCTTTCAATATTCTTGGACTATTTGTCTGATAAAAATTCGTGAAATATTTCCTATACAGTGATATAATACAAGAATAAAGGGCAGTGGACATTGAGTATCAGAACTGGATACAATAGCATCGGGGCTGACTGCAGAGGTAGGAAGGAAGCCTGTTTGTGGGGAGGCAGGGCGGCCTTCTCAGTTCAGTTCCTTGCCGCCCTGTGAGAATTTGGGCTTGGGGGTTGCCAACCTTTCACATGAAGCAAGCATTCTGGATTTTATGTGAAATCCTTAAAAAAAAAAAAAAAAAACTGAGCCAAGCTTTAAACACTCTGTGAGCCAAGCACTGTAGACTGCCAGTACATGTACCCTTTTGATTAAAATTCTGACTGAAATTCATTATACCAATTTATTTCCTCTCTCAGTGATTTGCATTTTCAAGTGTTTTCACTCTAATTGTGGACTGAAAGGTTATGTTGGCTACTAAGAACTCCGAGCTAGGACTTCTTGTGCATGAAATTTTATTATACCCTGGCCTGGCCCAACAACTATGTTTTAGTTTCAGGATTTGACTCAAAACAAATAATCCAAAATTGCTTTGCCCCTTTTCCTGCCTCAAGACCTCAGGTAGGAACCAGAGCCCCTGGTCATGGATTAATCTCCAGCCTGCTTCACCTCCCTACCAATGTATGTAAGTTTGAAGCCTTAGAACTCCACTGTCTTCTATATCCCAGTACCAAGGACCCAGCCAAAGGGCAAAGTATAAAGAAAAGATGCTCAATGACTTCAAAGGGGGCCAGAGGGACAACAGTAGCTATTCTGAGGGAAGATTTGGTGAAGTTGGAGAGCCTGGGGCAGTTCTGCTGGCAGTCTAGAGGCTTGCTTTCATTGCTGCCTATAAAGTCCATGGCGTTTCAAGTTTTTGCCCAGGAATGTACACACAGAAGGCTCTTACATGTTTGTTCAATATGTGAATGGACGGGTGATTTAACTGATGCAGTATTTATCACAGAGTTAAAGATTAACAAGGTACGAAGCTTGATTCCTAACACAAAAGTTGGATGTAAAAGGTTGGGATATACCATTTAGGGGTTTTATGTATGTAAAGAAGTGAAAGAAGGTATTAGAGGTGGAAAGGCCTGACAGGTAACTCCACATCCTATACAACCCCAAGAGGATCCTAATTAGAATAAGTTATACTCCGTGTATGTACAGTATGCCCAAAAACACTCTACTGTCACACATATCTAAAAAGAACAAATAATAAGGGCTTGAGCTATAGGATGAAATATAATAAAATTGGAAGAAAGAGTTTCATCCTGTATCTTGTGCCTAACCCACCCAGAGTTCCACAAGATAATCAGAATTCATTTTAACTTCTTTGCGGAGTTATTAACCAAATTTCTTTAGCAAGTACTTGAGAAAACTGGCAGAGGCAGTTCCTCAGATGAACAGTGTAGCTTCTAGGTCCTTCTTAACTTGCGTGAGCTGCAGAGTCTTTCCCAGGATCAGAGAGAACTGGTAAGGAAGCAGTCTTATACAAAAGCTCAGATTAGCCACACGAAAATGTTGTCAAACTCTGCCCCTCTCCCCTTCTTCCTAGGAGGCACCTTCTACTTTAGATCTGCCATCAAGATTAATCAGCTTCATATTCCTTTGCGTAAGGGCTGTGTATCTGCCAAGGGGGCAAGAAGAACCAGGGTTTCTCCTAGGACCTGCCATACTGTTATCATTCACTTAAAAAAATTAAACTAGCCAGACTTCTGATTTCACCTACACAGGAGAAAGCATGGAATCTAGTCTAAACCCCAAACCAAGCTTACCATTTGTTGGGTAATTTCCCCTTCCACACTCCAATTCCCTCTTAGAATCATTTTTTTAAAAATTAGTGTTAGTCGAAACATGGATGAACCTTGAAAACATTCTGCTAAGGGAAAAGCCAGCCACAAAAGACCATGTATGGTATGATCCTATTTGTACAAAATGTCCAGAATGGGCAAATCTATGGAACCAGAGTATCGGTTTGCCTAGAGCAGAAAGGCTAGAGGTGATGGAAGAAGGAGGGTATGGAGTTTCCTTTGGGGTTGATGAAAATAAGATTGACAGCAGTGATGGTCTCACAACTCTGTGAATATGTTAAAAGCCATTGAATTATATACATGATGAGTTAATTATCTCTTAATTATTTTACCATGTCAACCTATTTTACACTAAGCAATTAGACATTGCCAAATGTCAACTAAAAGCAATTCCCAAGTCCTTTATTGAGTAGTCTGTGTTCATAAAAATATGCTAAATAAAGTGACAGCATAGTTCATTCATTGGAAAAGTAATGCATACGAGCAAATAAGAGCCGGAGAAATACATCAGTTTTGAATTATCACATGTCATTATGGGTCTTGTTATGGTTTAGATATAAGGTGTCCCATAAAAGCTCATGTGTAGGACAATGCAAGAATTTTCAGAGCTGAAGTGATTAGATTGAGAGGTGTAACCTAGTCAGTAAGTTAATCCACTGATATGGATTAACGGGGCAGGTAGGATAATGGCTACAGGAAG
Organism: Callospermophilus lateralis; assembly: GCF_048772815.1. Lineage (NCBI taxonomy): Eukaryota > Metazoa > Chordata > Mammalia > Rodentia > Sciuridae > Callospermophilus > Callospermophilus lateralis. Next base: position 188,837,260 of record NC_135305.1, on the reverse strand, counting down.
TAGGTCACTGGGGGTGTGCCTTGGGCGTTTATATTTTGTCCTTGGTGAGTGAAGTATCTGTTTCTTGGCTGCCATGAACTGAGCAGTTTTTAATCTGCCACACTTTCTACCATAAAGTTCTGTCTCATCTCAGGTCCACAGCTGTGGAGTCTGTTGATCCTACATGGAACCCTGAAACTATGAACCAAAATAGAATTTTCCTTTCTGAATTGTTTTGGTCACAGTGATGAAAAGCTGACTAAAGAGGTCTTAATTTCTTCTGGGGAGTTCTTAATCAGGCTTTTTTTTTAAGCAATTACCTAGGACAAAGCATGGTTGCATTTCTTAAAACAAACAGTGTAGCTTTAGGACTGTGTCTAGACAGAATCCAACACTGACACACCCAGTAGTGTCCATATGTTATAGCAGGAGAGCTAGTGTTGTATGTGCATTTTACCTTCATCAGGCACATTGGCCAGCATGTGACTCATTTGGTGCATGTGAAAAGGAATCAGCAAAATTTAACAGCAACAAGTGGCTAAGTTCTCTGGGAGAAAGGTGACCATGCGATGTTGCCAAGCGTACCCAGTTACCTGAGGAGAATCCCTCTCTGCAGTCACTAGGTGTGGGATGTTATTTAAGGATGAATAATGGACTTAAGGTATAACGATTGATGTATCATTATTTGTGACTGTTTTAGAGAAAAGAAAGCGACGGGTGGGGTGCACTAGTGTTATCATGTAAGTAACTGTCACCAACTCAGGTCGACATTTCTGAACAAGGTTTGATGATTTAAATAAAGACATTTGATCACCTCCACCCACCAAGAAAATAGGAAATAATGCAAACCACCTATTCCCTGTCAGAATATGAAAGGAGTCCATCCCACTCTGAATGAGTTAGTCCCAAATTCCAGGACTTTCAAGAATCCTAAAAGTCAGATGGTGTGGCCACCTAAATCATTAAGCAGGAGAGGAAGAAATCCTCGGTGTCCTGCTGGTAGAATGAGAGATGGCGACTTACCAGAATTTTGGCAACTCAAGCTCTGATCATTAAAGTTCTCAGACGTGTATTATAAATGTGGATATGAGGTGTCCCTCCAAAGCTCCTGTGCTAATGCAGGAATATTTAGAGATTATTAGAGCTGTAACCTAATCAGTCCACCCTAGTTTGAATGGACTGACTGGGTGATGACTATTGGCAGGTAGGATGTGGCTAGAGGCGGTGGGTCCCTAGGGGCATGCCTTAAAAGTATGCATCTTCCTTGTGGCCCCTCTTTCATCTCTCCTGCCTCCTAACCACCATGAGCACAGCAGCTTTCCTCCACTGACCTTCCGCCATGATGTTCTGCCTCATCTCCCACCCAGAGCAATGGAGTGCATTGCTCATGACTTAAATCTCTGAAGCCGTGGGCCAAAATAAACTTTTCCCCCTCTAAATTGTTGTCAGGAATTTTTGTCACAGCAATGCCAAGCTGATGAACACCAAGAACAACATTCTGTTTGCTCAGGGATACACAGTTGAAAAGTATAAGTAGTCCAGCTATAGCTCTCCTGATGCCATCAAATGTGTATATAAATGTGCTGCCTTTACAAGGAAGATGCTTGTTCTAATAATTGGGTTATTTTGTTGTTTAAATTGCTTTACACTTTACAAGTAGATGTGTGCGCACCACATGAGTACCCATCCTCTCCACCACTTGTCATTTTTGTTTAAAACCATCCTCCTAAGTGGGAACTGATGTCTCTCACTGTGAGATACCAGTGGATTTCCATTTCTCATGTTCTTTCCTTCATTTTCACCTTTTTCTTTCGTTGATGAATGACCAGAGCTAGAGCAACCACCAAGTTGCCTACACTTCCCAAAGGAAGAAACCATGTTTATTCATTTATATTCTCAGCACCTACCTAGTGCTTAGCACAGAGTATATACTCAATGTTGTCAGATTCATGATCACACACACAGCATTTTGGCTCCTCCTCCTGCCCAGATCCCTCCCAGAATTCTCCTTGGAAAAACAGTTTGAGAGTTTTGAAAACCTTGAAGTGAACTCAATAGATGAGTCATGGTTTGCATGATGCAAAAGTAAACCAAGAGGAGCCGTGATATTTTAAAAATATAATTTGTACATTACCAAATCTCTTTGAAGTCATTTATCTACCTCCTAAGAAGTAACATCTTTTCTAAATTAAAGGCTGAGCAAAATAGTTTCTAAGAAATTATGAAAAGGATTCATTTCCTCCCGTTTGTGGAGAGTAAGCCCTCAGTGACCTATTTTAATAAAGGTCTATGGAAAATGTCATGGTAAAATAGAGAGTGTCTTATGGTCATTTCAACTCAACTGATTTTTACTAAAACTAAGAAAAGTTGACCAAGTCTAAGACCTTCATGAGAGCTAGCGTCAGGAGAATAAATTCATTTTCTGGGCCTCTCCCTTCTTCCCACCCCAATGAATCATGCCTTGATTATCTGGTCTTATCTGAAACCATCTGCTTCCATGATGAAGTGCTACTGTGTACAGAGCTGTGCTTGCCCTTCTGAAGCAGTTTCTTGTGTGTGAGCTGCTTCTCCATATGAAGGAGGGCAAGCAGGCGGGTTTTGTCTGTTTTTTAAACTTTTTCCCTCCTGGATCAATAAATTTCAACTAATAAAGGACACTAACGAAGGACTTATAGTTGGGTTTTCCTTCCTTGGTCAATGGAGCCTGTATTACTCCATACTACCCAGTAATGTTGAATTGTGTATTATGAATTTACCAGATTTTTTTTTTAGATGGTCTTATTCCTTCTACTTAAATTCTATGTTTTAATCTTTGCTGGCAATTTCTAGTGGCCCTGTGGAAAGTAAACCCCCAGAAGCCACTGTCCTCACATCAGGAGTGGTTAAAGATCCCCCGGACCTTTCCAACCATGGAGCCAAGTTCACCTCTACTCCAAAGTGCACCAAGCCTTTTAACAACAAGGCTGGGGATATAAATCAGTGTAGAGTACTTGCCTGGCATTCATGAGAGTCTGGGTTCCATTCCCAACATGGTGGCTGTTAAGAGAAGTTTTGAAATAAGCCTTGTGAAAAGAGACTATTACCCAGAATGTGGGAGCACTCCAGGAGTCTCAGATCCTAGCATCTCTACTTGACTCACTGGCTCCAACAGGCTCCCAACAGCAGATGTGGTCTAACCTGTTTCTAAGGGTTGATGTTCACTCTCCAAGTGTGAGCTACTGTTTGGATTTATTGTCTTTTCTATGGGTCCTCTTGGGAAACTCATGCTGTCTCTGGTCACATGACCTTAGTTGTGCTGGATCTGGACTGACCGTTTCCTCTTTGCGCTCTTTCACAGGATACATCCCCAGCTACTTAGACAAGGACGAGCTCTGTGTCGTGTGTGGTGACAAAGCCACTGGGTATCACTACCGCTGCATCACGTGTGAAGGCTGCAAGGTAAGCACCCTGGCTCCCCAGCACTCAGCTGTACCATTTCTGATCCTTTCCTGTGTTAATTCCCAATTAACATCAAATCCAGCATTCGTGGCCTGTGACCAACCAGGGGTCTGGTGCTGCTCTTCATGTTTGACATATTTAAGAATTGAACTCTTAGGGTTGGGGCTCAGTGGTAGAGTGCTTGCCTAGTACATGTGAAGCGCTGGGTTCAATCCTCAATAAATAAAGAGATCATATCCATCTACAATTTTTTAAAAAAAACTATTTCACCAAATTGTAAGTAACTACATGAAGTTTTGTGAGAGTGTGACATCTGGTTTCTTTACCTCTCCAAGTATTTTTAAAGCAGGAAGAAAATGAAAATTTTTAAGCTTTTACTGTGAGTTTTTTTTTTTTTTAATGCATTTCTATCCCAAGAAAATGCCATTTCTCCTCCCATTTTATCTGCAGTACTGGAGGAGACAGGGTCTGCTCTGCCGCAGGCTGCTTCCACCGTTCATCTGCATGAATCTATCCACTTTTAAGAGTTCCATTAGGAAATATCTTTAAGGCTTCTTAGACTCAATTATGTTCTGAAATTTATCCAAAGTGGCTTTCTGTAAAGGCTGTACTAAATACCTGATGGATAGCCAGACTAATTTTATTCTCTGCAGACCTTTCTTAAGATCCTTGACAAGAACATACCAGTAATCAACAGTCAAAAGCGAGCCTAAATTTGCCTACTTAGAATCTTTGTCAACAAAATTAATCTTTATGGAAAACATCTTTTGGCCTGACAACCTAGCCTAGAAAAATAGTCTATCATAAAAAAGCTAAAGCCACTGCTATATCCCTCATTCAGCTAATGCAATATAAATGAAGATATATTTAAAAATTGGGGACTTGCAAATTTTCTTGATCTTTTTTATATCTGAAATTTAATTATCACAATATGTAAACTAAAATTTGTACAACTCCATCTTCACCCACCTTATCTCTTCTTCCAATACCCTATTCCTCCTCCTGCTAACCCCCAAAATTAACACGTTAGTTCATTAACAACCAAGGTGTGGTGTTCCACTGCCCTGGTGGAATATTTGCCATGCATGAAATTTGGAAATGCTTAGAACTCTGCTTATAATGTTGACATGATACATCCCCTAAAGTCCCAAGGCCTTTTATCTGCAACACTGTTGTTTGAGACCCTGTTACATAACTTTCCATTCATCCTGACCCCTTTGATCTGGATGTTGTAGTTCTTTAACAAAGACTGGGCTGAAGGTTGCCATTATGTCCATGAAAATAACATCTTAAGGAATTTCATGAAGCTAATTACAAGTAAGTCCTAGCTATTTATTAATTAGGAGACTTGTAGGCTCTTAAAAGCACAGTTTTATTGGCTTGATTTGAAAGTCATAAAACCATGTAACATTCTCTCATTCCAAAAACTCAGTAATTGAAACTAGCCTTCCCTCCCACCACCACCAATTAGCCTCAATTCAGAAGGCTTTACCTGACTGATTATGCAGCATTGAAACTCTTTTAAATCATTTCATATGGCAAATTTTGAATTCTGGGAGAGAATCTAATGAAAATTCCATTTAATACTTAACTCCCCAAAGTGACTCTCCAGACTGAATATGCCTTATAGAGCACTAAATGCATTACCAGCAATTGACTTAAACAAAGGGCGAACTGAGCTTATTAACCCATGTCCCTGCCTTGATAAAACCAACTTTCCTCATTTCTCAAAACCACTGGATATTTGGGGCTTGATTCAGCTAAGGTTTCTTTAAAAAACAATCATGTAGCACACCTGGTATTATGCAGGAGGATGACAAGTTCAAAGCCAGCCTCAGCAACTTAGCAAGAACCTGTCTCAAGAAAAAAGAATAAAAGGCTGAGGATGTGGCTCAGTGGTAAAGTGCTCCTGGGTTAAATCCCCACACACACACACACACACAGATCATGTAGCAAAGGCAGCTTTCTCAACGCCTGTATCTCCACCAGAATTCTGCTTCTGAAACTACCTCCCTTCCTTGATGGGGGCAAGCTGGTAATGACAAATTGGGAGAAGGTCAGTTTTTAAGAATGGCAAAAGATTTTTTTCTCCCAAAGCTATGCTTCACATATTGCTTAAACATGCTATTTTTTTCTATGGGGTAGAACGCTGTCCTTTTTTGCTCTAACAAAAGTAAAATCTTTTGGAGATATTTTCTTGTGCCAGTTGTTAATGCATCTTTTGTAGAAAAAAAAATATGTTGCTCCACAATTATTTTCTAAGAGAGACCCAAAGCTTAAGAGCTTCCCAAATACTGAACTAGGAGGGTAACACTCAGCTCCCGATGTCACTGATTGGCGCATCATCTCAGACCACTAAGAAATAGGTCCATCTTCTCAGGATGTACTGAAACTTCTTAAAAAAGGTACCTCTGCTCACCAACAAACCAATGAAATACGTCATCATTCCATAAGACCTCAGAAAGGCTTTTGTCATTATTTTGCTCTGAGTGTTGAACCGAGGGACTTAGGGATTGGGGGTTTAGCTTAGAGCGAGTGCTTAGCATCCCTAAAAGGATTTTTTAAGTAGACTGTTGTAAAGATCTTCTATTCAAGTCTGCTTTTGTGGGCTGGGGATAAGCTTAGTTGGTAGAGTGCTTGCCTTAGGGCACAAGGCCCTGGGTTTGATCCCTAACACCAAAAAAAAAAAAAAAAAAAAAAAAAAAAAAACCCCAAGAGTTGATTTTTTTTGTCACTTTTTAAGATGAAGAGGCCAAGCATCCTTATATTTAACTGAGATGAAGTGGTCCATCATCCTATGAAAGTATGCCTTATTATAGCTCAGGAGGGTATAAAAGGAAATAGGTCCATAAAGCACCCAAGAAAAGTCATCAAATGTAGGCGCAGGAAAGATGGCGCAATGATGGGTGTAGCAAGGCACCACCAGCCTTTTTTCAGAATAGGCAAAGTCGAAATTATTTCACCCATCCCATTAGAGAGTGCATAGAATGGCCCTTGGGGAGAAGTGGGGCTCCCCTTATTCCGGCTTTCACACCTCACCCACTCATTAGTGCTGACTCTTCAGGATGCCCCCAACCCAGTCCTATCCTTGGAGCAGGCATCAGAAAGAACATGAGGGAGAAAAGGGTCACCCCAGCTTTCTATGGAGAAACCACCTGCCTGTCCAGAGCGGCCCAGTCCACATCCTCACTGGCTATCTTGGACTTTCCCACCTCTAGGAAAACAGGTTGTGTTGGCCTCCAGTCTGTGCCCTGAAGGTTTTTTTTTTTTTTTTTTTTTTTTTTTTTATGGTTATAGATAAACAGCATGCCTTCCTTTGTTTGTTTAGTTTTTTATGTGGTGTAAGGATTGAACCCAGTGCCTCACCCATGCTAGGCAAGCACTCTGCCACTGAGCCTGTGCCCTGCATCTTGCCTGTAATCTCTGGGTTTCTTTAGCCCTCTTCTGTCCTCCCTGGGGGTGGGGGTTGTAGCGCAGCTTACATTTCACTTCTGTGACATGCTCTGACATTGACACTATTCAGGAATTGCCCACCCTGAACAGCAACACTGCTGCCCTCTCACCCAGCTGACCCGTGTGTGATTCCATGGTTCCTGTAACTGCATATTCACCTCACAGAACCTCATGAACGTGAACAATGCAAGTAGTACAGGATTTACACACAGGCCCCCAACTCAAGCCTATAAGTCTCAGTCATTTTCTTTCTGCTTTGCCAACATAACGTCCTATGTTGGACCTTTTCATTGTAAGGAAGCGCTTTTGTGTCTGTTGAGGAATATGCAAAGTGGGCATATGGACGTCACCAAAGCCAGAGAAAATTACCCAGGATAACAAAAACGTGGGCTGAAGCTGGCATTTCCGTCCCACCATGTCTCTAACAAAGGGAGAGCCCCCCCCCCTTTAAGTTTCAGCAGTGAACTCCTTCAAACTTGCCAGTCTGCCAAGACAGATAAAAGAAATGTTTTGGAGGGGCAAGTGAGAAGGGAACTAGTGATATTCTGTTCATTCAAATAATACAGTAAAGTCATCTCATATCACGTAAGCAGTTAAGCAAAATAAGATTTGGATTACAACTCCTGGGTTGCAGGTCAAGTTTCAGCATGAATTTACCGTGAAGCAAGTTACTGAACCTATCTGAGTCTTAAGTTTTTTAATCCCAATGATGGGGACATTAAGAGTACAGCCCCACCCCCCAGGGTTATAGGGAAGACAGAAGGACATTCCTGTCCACAGCACTTTGCAACGTAGCCCTCACAATGAGTGCTGCCATTATCAGTTCCTGCAATTTAGAGTACAGTTGCCAAGACTTCAGAATCATGTCCAGAAAGCTTCCGTACAATCCCCTTGAGAATGTTATGTAAGTCACCCAACCCTATAACTGAATAGCATCCTTCAGACAGGAAAAACAAATTGAATTTGTGGGTGTATGTCTACAGACAATGAAGAAAAGAAACGAGTTATGGGGGAAATGTGATAGAAAACCCAGAATTTTCTTCTAAGTGCTGTTGTTTGAAAGGCTAAAAGAATTGGCCATCTCAAAACAAGAATTAAACTAAATTTCTAAAGGCACTTAATGCATCTACTTAATTAACAAGTAATTGTTAACAAGTCTCAAAAGCATTCAGCTCTTTTAATCCCCAGTCTAAAGTCCCCCATAGCTTAAATTCAATATCATTGTAACACCCTATGAAATAATTTATATTATTCAATGTATAGATAATAAAAACAAGTGCTAGATTCTCCTATTAGCTTCATTTCCTTGAATAAGTGGCCAAAAAAAAAAAAAAAAAGTATTGACCCTGCAATCCTATGACATCTCCTTTAGCTCTTGGGGTTCACTTTGGGGCTGCCATCCTATATTTGAGGATGCAGAGCTAGAGACCCAAATACGGGTTAAGGTCCAAAACAAGATCTCAGAGTTATGTGGATCCAAAATTCCAGAATCGTTAACTAGAAAATATGAAACTGTTATCTGAGGTTTTTCTTTTTCATGTAGGGTTTCTTTAGAAGAACAATTCAGAAAAATCTCCATCCATCCTATTCCTGTAAATATGAAGGAAAATGTGTTATAGACAAAGTCACGCGAAATCAGTGCCAGGAATGTCGCTTTAAGAAATGCATCTATGTTGGCATGGCAACAGATTGTAAGTAGATCATCTTCATTTGCTTCCTCTTTGAGGAGTGTTGATTGGGGAAGGGTTTGGTGCAAGATCAACCAGACAGAAAAGCAAGCAGGAACCCCTGTGTGCAGAACCTGGTTCCCATTCAGGCTTAGCTCTGAGGGGGATGTGGGAGCCGTGGAGGTAGAATTCAGCCATCCTACTTCCGTCTTATCAACTCTCAAAGTATCCAGAAGATGGGGGAAGGAAAGGGGTTAAATTTATCCCTGCTGTGCATGCAGCAACAGATTGCAGCACATTACAAAGGAGGGGTCTTGTCCACTGACCTTGATCAGTAACTTCTCATACCCAGGGTTCATGTGCTCAGAGCCCTGGCGACTCATCCCCTTATTTTTTTCAGAAGCAGAAATTGGAATTTACATTACGGGCATTCTTGGAGATGGGGCACTGGTGGAAAACATGTTCAAGAATTTCTGGAGAATTCAGTCAAGTGCTACTGCATGAGTCATCTCTCAGTGGCTTGCTTGTATTTTTAGCCATAAAGACATTTGAGCCAAAGTTGTCCTGCCCAGTTTTCCAAGTGCCACAGCATATGGTGATAAGATTAGCCCTTGGGGGGTCTCTCCTCCCCACACTGTGCAAGGGATTTGTACCAGTCACTTCAATTAATCCTAAAAAGAGTAATTGTGTCACTCAGCATGTGCAGCTTTCCTTCCACCAGGCTTCAGTATCAGTGATTTCAACTGCCATTAACTTTTGCACATCCATGAGTGATTGCAACTATTAGTTAAAAGGAAAAATTGAGGAAAGATAATGCAATAAGAACGCTTCCTTTTACAGGAGGAAATACTCATGGCTTATGTTTTTATGATAAATAGAATTCTCTCGGGAGAAATGAAAAAAAAATCCACAGAATGTCCCACTTTGCTCAATAAGAGAGGGTAGAGAACCTTCCAAAAAGGAAGAGGGCTGGGTGAAGGTGTTAGGCTGGAAATCCTGAGTTAATCCCTACCTCTGGCTGCGAATGTTCCTTATCTTTTAAAGACTTTAGCCCTTGCCAACAATATGCCCAGTAAGAATGTGTGAATATGATTGACTTGGAACAAAATGCTTAAATGTGTCACTACAATGAACCGTTATTACTGAACATCTATTTCATGGTTTCATTGGGAAGATCTGAAAATTTATGAGGTTAAAAAAAACTCAGTGTTAATCCCACTGTAGAAATAAGTTTTGAGTGTCTCTTCCTGCTCACAAGGCATGTTACAAGCTCAGGCATTATAAGCAGAAAAACTTCTGTTCAAGTCCCACAACTGCCACTAGCTAGCTGGTGGCATACAGCCTCAGGTTTTCCTTCTCTGAAATCAGTGTCTACCTCTGAGGGTTGTATCCAGGGTTAAATTAGATAATGTATATCAAATGCAGCAATCTCTGGCACACTGGGAGCATTTGGGAAATGGGACTATAGGTGTTATTACCCTTTAGTAAATGAACCAAATGATGTAACAGGGCTCATTCACATTTGTCTGCATTTGTAAATGCTTATGACTTTGAAAATCCAGTCCAGATCATCTGGGGTTTGATATTCTATTTGTGCATTCTCCAGGTATCCCAGTTCCCCTCCTCCTGTTACATCTGCTTCTTTTCTTTCCCTGCCAAGTCTTCAAGCAGCTCTAGAAAAATGATGTTGTAGAACTGGAGTCAGGAACCCTGGGCCATGAACTGGATTGGATAACATTTAATGCCTCTTCCAATTCTAAAAATACTGACTCTGGAATATAAGACCTGAGCTTTTCCATTCCACTGATATTCTTGTGCAATGGTTTTGGTTTAGAAATTAACCACAGAAATAGAGGTTTCTTATTACCTGTTCTTATCATTTATGCAAAAAAAAATAAGAAAGGTTGTAGTTACATTTACTGATTATCACATTGCATATGTTGTACAGTGGGTATTATTAATTCCATTTCACATAAGAAGAAATGAAACCTCAGAGAGCCTGTCACTTGCCAGCAGTCACACAGCCAAATGGTGGTAGTGTCAGGATTCAAACCAAAGTCCTTCTAGATTCCAAAGACTAGGTTCTTTACCATTGAGGGGTGATCAAATAGAAAATAATGCATAGGGAATACCTGTGAGATCCAGCCATGTTCCAATTAGCCCTTAAGGGGTTTGTTTGTTTGTTTGTTGTTTGTTTGTTTGTTTCTGAGGAAGGAATTAGGAGTCTCCTATTACTGCTTCAGAACATTTTCCTTAACCTGAAGTTTTTTTAAGGGAAGTGGAGAGAATAGAAATCCTGAGAGTGAATTCAGATTGGCTAGACAGATGTGCCTGTGACCCTATGGATAGTATAGATCACACCTCTCTGCAAGAGCTATATTCTGTCCCATTGTAGTGCCCAGGGTTCAAAGTTCCCTCAGGACATTGAGAACCTGCCTGGGCATTGAGTTTGCTCCCGGGATGATGGTGGACAATGGCTAGTCCATGTTTCTTTGCTACCCAAGGGAGAAAATGCTTCCATGTGACCCCCACACTCCCTTACTCGGCCATCTGTGCCTCAGTGGCCTCTCCCAGAGGCTCCAGGACATGCGGGGTGCCCTGTGTCCTGGGAGCATCTGTAGGTCTCATCTTTCTCTCCCTCCCAGTGGTGCTGGATGACAGCAAGAGGCTGGCCAAGAGGAAGCTGATAGAGGAGAACCGGGAGAAGCGGCGGCGGGAAGAGCTGCAGAAATCCATCGGGCACAAACCGGAGCCCACAGATGAGGAATGGGAACTCATCAAAACCGTCACCGAAGCCCACGTGGCAACCAACGCCCAAGGCAGCCACTGGAAGCAGAAACGGAAATTCCTGGTAAGGCTTCCTTCCACGGCTCCGGATCACCTACACACCAGGTATTTTCCATCTCAACTCGACTCGTTCCCATAGCTCAAGGATGTGGCCATTATTGTCCCATCTTATTGATGGGCCCGATTTGAATCCCAGCTCTGCAAGTTTCTTGGCCTCCAAGTTGCAGTCTGCCTATGTGAAACATAACGGCCTCTCCTACCATCTACTCTTTGTGATTCACTGAGTTCCAAAGCAGTTTCTCTGGCCTTTGGCCTCAGTTTGCTTTTGCCGTTAATGAGGCCTGTCCTGGAACAACTCATTGGTAAACTTCAAGACCTGCCAGCTTTCCCTGTCCCCATTCTCTGCTTCCCTCACGTGCCCACTGTATACATTCTTAATCCTTAAGCTTGCTCCAAAGACCATTCCCCTTTAGAATAGCCTTTAGTTCCATCCCTCAAATATATTTTTATGTCAGTTGGTTCCAGGGGCTGTGATAGGGCACTTGCCTATAAAATCCTGGGTTCCATCATCAGCACAAAGAAAAAAAGTTATGTCAGTCAAAAATTTTGTTGTATATCTATTTTGGGGTGCTGGGGATCAAACCCGAGGCCCACACTAGGCAAGTGCTTTACTGCTGAGCTACATTCTCAGCCCTCTAGAAGTCAAAATTTTTAAAGAAATTAATGGAAGACAATGAAAATAAGGAAGTAGGGACAAAGGGCAGGTGTGTAGGAAAAGGACACTTTTCTAGACCCTTGAATATTGGCATTTAATGTTTTTCTAAAAGCTGGCAGCTGTGAAAGCCCTCCCCACCCACTGCTCATTTAGACTTTATCATAGTGTTTGACATTAAGCTGGGATCACCAGCCCCCCTTTTTTTTTTTTTAGATAAGCAAACTGGGCCCAAAAGCCCACTAGGAACTTCTGACTCCAAGTCCACGCTCTCTGCCCACCTCTTTAGATGGACTCACCATCTCAGGACACTGATCCTGTTCTTAAGCTATGACACGAAGCCCTGTCTGAGCACCAGGCCAAGCTCTGGCATCAGATATCCTGTGAGTCCATGTCCCTAGGGAACATCCAAGTGCCTGCCCATCTGAACAAGCAGATACAGGGGCATCATTGGGCTTGTCCCTCAACATTTTAATGCAACAGTGTTTTTAAAATCATAATAACCTTAGAGTAAGTTTTTGCAAAGAAAAAGCTTGCACCTAATCCACCTGCTGTGAAACCATGGCTGTAATGAAAGGACAATAGCAGTATTTTGTTAATGGTTCCCACTAACAGCAACATTTAGCAAAGCCTTACATGACCCTTACTGTATGCCAGGCACTGTTCGAAGGGTTTTGCATACATTTACTCCCTGTACCAACCCTACAGGTAGACACAGAGGACATCCCCACTTTACAGAAGAGGGGACAGAGGCAGAGAGGTTTAAGAGATGTGTCCACGTTCCCACAGCTAGTATGTGGTGGTGGCAGGTACAGCAGGCTCCAAGAGCCATGCTCCTCCCTGGCCACCTGCACAAACTTGAGAAGCCTCCCAAGACACAGCACCTTGGAGGGGCAGCCTCATAACGCCTTCATCGTGCATCCCCACTCCATGTATTGGGGGCCTAGCAAGATAGAGTCCTGCCTAACCATACCCCTAAATCCCTCCTTTGCCCAAACATGTCAGTCATAATGAACATTTAGAAACTACTTTCAGAAAAGCTGGGCACAGTGGCACATGCCTACAGTTCCAGCAATTTGGGAGGCTGAGAGAGGAGGATCAAAAGTTCAGCCTCAGCAACTTAGTGAGACCTTGTCTCTCTATAAAATACAAAAAAAGGGCTGGGGATGTGGCTCAGTGGTTAAGCACTGCCCCTCCCCCCCCCCCAAAAAAAAAAACACTTTCAGGCCCAATGCCACATTCTGACTTCAAGTAGTGGCCAATAATGGAATTCAAGCTGAATTCCAAGCTTGATAGAAAGTTTGGGACAAATATCTTAACTTTTCTCCCAAGGGTAATTTAACAATTTTATTTACTTTCAAAAGAAAAGGGATACTAGTCTCAGCTGTCACTAAAGGAAGTCACTGAGCAGCTGCTCTGTGCCAGGAAGTGATTATGTCAGCTACATTCCAATTCAGGGAGATAAATGGCTAGCGGTGAGTGCAAAGACAGTAAGATGGGACAGAGTGCTTATGAATGAAGTGGGAGGACTTCGTTTCTCCAGGTAGGGTGCTTAAACAGAAAAGGGCTCTCTGAGGAGGTGACATGCAAGCCATGTCTGCACGCTGAGAAACAAACCTGTAACCCAACATATAATCAGACCTCTCCATGGTTTCTTCGAAGACAGGACAATCTGCCTTGAGTCTGTACCTTTAATTTAGAGCCTTCTGCCAGTCATGGGTCTGATCATGTGCAGAAGTAACCAAGAAAGGGACAGCATAGCATGATTTGCCCTGAGCTTTCTGGCAGGGCCATAAGATGATCCATGCCAAAGAGGGTCTTGTTGAGGATGCCGTCTACCAAGCAGTCTCTTACCCACCAGTCTCCCTCCCTGATGAAGCTGACATGAAATCTTTTTGTGGCTCCTTGATCAGGTCAAGAAATTGTCCTCTTGATCCGAATATAAATAAGTGCTTCTCTAAGCCATTTATTCTCGCAGGGGGACATTAGAACTCCTTTACTGTCCCAGTGATCTATACCATCATTTCGAGCAGTCCATCACCGTCTGTGCCTGCATCTCCTACTGGTTGGGGGACCATGTTCCTTTCACTCCCACCCCAAGGGCTGCAACCACATTCTCTCCTCCTTTTGTACACAGCCCGCTCTCCCCCGACCCCACCCCATGGGGAGAATCTCTCTCCCTCCTTGAACCTGGGCTGGTCTATGATTCCTTTACATGGCACATTAGGGCAGAAGAGGTGGTTCTAAGGTTGGGTCACTGGGAGGATGCCCAAGCTAGCCATGCCCAGAGGCCACTTATAAAGCAAGATTCCCAACCAACCCAGGCACCAGAAGAGTTGAAAAAAAAAAAAAAAAAAACCTCAAATGATAGCAGCCTATAGAGCCATTCAATGGCAGCTGGATGAGGGGCTGGTGATGGTTTCAAGCCACTAATGGGGGAAGGGGCTGTTACCACAGTAATAGACAAACAGAACTCAAAATTAAGTTAAACATACCGTTTCCCTTGTCCCAGACATATTTATTACATTCGAAATTAAGTGTTTATGCTCAGAGTGAACATTTCCGCCTTTTGATCAGTGCATTATTCCCGTAAGGATGTTAAGAATCCTTTCCTAGAGTTGGCTTTGTTACAGGGTGTACATGTACTGAAAGGTGTCTGGGGACTGAGTAGGCTTTTATGCATTAGGGTTTGTACCTCCTGCATGGCGGAGTCCTGACCACCACCTCTTGGGTGCTTTCAACACTGTTCCACAAATTATTTCATTGATTTTTATGTGATGTCCAATCTTGTTTTGGAAAAATATTTGAAAAGGCCTATTATGATAGTAATAGTAATATGGGGGATTAAAAGTTATATATTGTCATAAAAGATATAAGATTCACTAATCTGGAAAAGTAAGTTCACTTAGGCCCCAAAAGAAGCTACTTCATCATTTTTTCACTCTAGGACCAGATATAAAAAAAAAAAAAAAAGGCGGGTGGTTTGACCTGGGTTTCAAATCTATATTTGAATTTTGAGAAAACTAGAGTATTTGGCCCATGAAGAACTTTGGCACAAGCCATGTTTTAAAACCGCTTCCAAAAGCACTGAAATCATGTAATTTTCTAGTTTTCTCAAATCTCTGAGGCTACAGAAAAGCCCAGTTTTACCAACAATTGACTTGTGAAATGTGATGACAGGCAGCAAGGGAAAGCTGGTCTCTCCACCAGGTGTCCCTTCTGGTCCTCCCTAGGCCAGGGACACCTTTAGTTTGACCCCTCTGTTGCTTTTGTAACTTCTAAATCAGTTATCTCACTTCTGTAAGACTCAGTTGCCCTGTGGCCTTCCAGAGGGCATAAAAGCAATAGATAATGGGTCAAATGGTGCCTGGCCTATTGTTAACAACCACATAGGTGGTTACGGTGACATTCTCCCTCCCAGGAAAAGTGGGAGCCACTTGTCATGTCCCAAGTCTCAGGACCTTGAATCACAATCTACCCAGCCCTCCAAACATGCAAGACAATACCCTATGAATACTCTGAGATCCCATCCCACTCTACATGTGCCAAAGAGCTTCCAGGTAAAGCCAAGAAGTCTGCCAAGAGCCAACTAGCAGCATTTCCTGCTTACCACAAACAATACTCATGAAAGAGTCACAACAGGAAGCCAGTAGGTAGAGATTTACATAACATCAGCCACCCAGGTGCTAAGCCTACACTTGTACTTAAAAAAAACAAAAAAAAAAATTCATCTCCATCCTTACTCTCCAGAGGAGTCACTCTGGCTTCCACATTCTGTGCATCTTTAGCCCCTGAGACACATCAAACTCTATGTCTTTCCCACTGCAACCAAACCTATCGGTGTTGCCAGTGTCTTCCTTTGGCGCACACACACACACCATAATAACCACAAATATCACACCTCTCTCCTGTTTACACCCCTTCAGTGGCCATCCCTTTGCATTTAGAATAAGCCTGTGTCCTCTCCATGGGTCAATATAATGGGACTCCTACCTGCCTCATGTCATTACTGGGCTCTACCCATCTCAGCCTCCTTTCTGTGCTGGCTTTTCCCTTAATTGTCCTTCCCCCAGGCCTTTGACATTCTGCAAGTCAAAGCTTGCACATTGCTTTTCAAAGGGTCCTTGACAATACCCTGTCACTTCTGGTCTTATCACAGACTGAAATTTATTGGTGATTTTTTTTTTTTTAATCTATTACCCATCTTCCTCAGGATACAAGTTCCTTGATGCTGCATTGTTGAAATCTCATCATCTAGATCTAGACCTGGCCCATAGTACTTGTTCATAAATATTGGCTAAAATAAACATTGACACATTTATTCATTCCATTAAATAATAAGCATATGTCCTCCACCATTTGGACTGATGCCTTGTACATAATAGGCAAAAATACATAAGGCTTATTCCCAACTCCTTTGAGAAGTTTGTCTTTGATATGCACCTACAATTAAAAGTGATAGTAATAAATGCCTAGTGCATGGGGGTAATAAATGTGGACTACCATGTGTGCTCTCAGGTGAGGGAGAACTGAGATCATCTTGCAAGATGTCTAGGAAGAGACCGAATTTGAGTAGGGTCTTGAAAAATGTGTGGGACTTTGAGAAAAAGGCAGTGTCTAGAGAGAAGGCAGCCGGGAAATGAGAAAGTATAAGGCAAGTTGTGGGGAGACAGGGTGAGGCCAGCTGGCTGGTCCAGTATGTCCATTTAAGACAGACAAGAAGCCAGAGAGAGTTGGAAGGACCCACCCCAAAGCAAGCAAGGTAGCTGGACCCACAGAGGCAAAAGCGGGCATTCCCAAAGGTCCACTGCAACCCAGAGACCTGTCCGTCCCTGAACTAGCATAAACCCAATATTGTGTCTGCGGACAAATGGATCTCATAGCCTTATGTATCACTGCATGAGCTACAGTAAGATACCCAACAGATCCAAGTGATGTCAAAACACATTTTGTCCTTGTAGGTGAAAAATCTTAGTGGAACCTCATAAACAAGGTTGTATTTAACTCATCAAGTACCTATATATGTAGATTTTCATAAATGTTTTATTTACTTATACATTACTTATATATATTCCATGTACAGAATATGTATTTTTTTCTATCTGAGAACCATTATGGAGATAAGCCTTAATGATATAATAGAAGACTTTGGCCTTGTATATAGTTTATTCTAGCGATAGTATTTGCCATTTAATATGCAGAGACTTCAAAGTTGTTTTTTCTTCTAGCCTGATATATTTTTTACACAAAATAAAATGAACCTCTCATGTGTTCATAGGTTTAATTAAAGTTGCTACATTTCTTTGCATAATTTCAGTCCTTTTTTCCAAATATTTGGAAGGGCCATTGGTAGTGATTCAAATACACTGTGTACCCACAGATTGAACGGGAGTCATTAACACTAGCATCAACTCACCAACATTTCAAAAGAGAGCAAATTTCTCCTTTCAGTACAATCAGATTAGGTCTATCAGTATTCAGTGAGGAGATGGATCCAGAGAGGCCCAAACCATATTATATGGAGTATTTTTATTTCTAAGAATATTCCTACCTCTATAAAGTATATTCCGAAATTTTATAACACTCCCTACCTTTTCAAATGCCTACCCAATCTCATCAATTGAGCTCCATAACAGACTTGTGACATAGAAGAGGTAAAAGGAGCTTCATTTTCACAATGAGAAGGACTTAGAGCAGTCAGGTCTGAAGAAAGCCCCAAACAGAGGCTCTCAGAAGAGGAATGCATGTACCTTTTCCCTCACCTCCATCTGAGGAGGAGGAGAGAGACGGGAGCCATCCAGGTGATCATTCCACCCATTCTGTCTTCAGAAAGGCCACGAAGCAGACCCTCTGTGGACATTCCATGCTAACAGCTGCCCCAGAACATAACCATTTACCACTAAAACACCACAGAAACCAGGTTTTATCCACTCACAGGCACCAAACAATAGCATAACATAAATTTTAAAAAAACAGGAGAACCTACTAGATAAAAACCATGCAAATGTGCTGTGATACAGCATGTATCAAAGTCCTGTCCTGAGATGGGCACAGCCCCAGCCCCACCCCACCCACCTGCAGGGCCTGGGCTGCCGCTGACCTTGGCACTTGGCAACAGACTCATCTACTGCTTTTCTACTGCTGAAAGCTACATGTGAGTGGCAACAGAAGACAGGTGGGAGGAAATATGATAACTAGGTTACTCTGCGCTGGATTGGGTTGCCCCCAAGCCCTTGCTCTCAGAGCATAGTCCCAACCTGTGGCATCAACATGTCCCGGACACTTAGAAATGCAGATTCTCAGTCTCTACCCCTGCCCTACAGAGTCACAAACACTGGGGGAGGGTCTCAGAAGTCTGGTGGTTCTGGTGAAGTCTGTGGGTCAGTGCCTGGCCCAGGCCTTGGCATGGGCAGTACTGTCACTACTCTGTAAGCGAGGGCTTAGGCTCTGCTCAACTCACTCTAGAGTCTGTTCCTGCCCACCCTCTACCCTGGGTACTCTGGACGATGAAGTGTGGCTTTAGGCAAAGGTGGCCACCATCAGGCAGGCCAAAGATCTGTGATCTCTTTGGTGACATTCAAAACTTCCTGAAGAACAGGTGGAGAGGTGGGCAAAGGCAACCTGAAGAGTAACACATCTGTTTCCTGGTAGTAGAGCATAGGGGGAAGAGCCTTGCAGAGGTGGGCAGGTGAGGGGTCCTGGAAAGGCTGCTGCCTGAGCCCTGCTGTGCTCATCTGCAAATCAAGGCTTGGGTGAGGACCACCTGAGATAGGGCAGTGCAGCAGGGGCTGCCTCACCTCTAGTCCACAGACTGTGGTTATTAGTATCACAAAGACAAGAAAGGACAGTGGAGAAGACTGTTCCCACAGGAAAAAGGGTGACAGTAAGGAGTGAGGGAAGACACAGAATGCAGAATGAAGAGCTAGAATATTCCCATGGAACATGTGCACAAGTCACCTGAGGGAGGTTGGCAGGGAACACGAGAGTCCTGACTAAAATACTGAATCTGTACCAAGGAGTCTGGAGAGGGGCCCAAAGAGTATCTCCAGGGGACACCCATGCAGCTGTACCACCCTTTGAATGGAAAGCCTCAAGTAAATAGCAGAAAAATGCCCTAGGGATACTGAATGACAAATTGGCCCCACTGCGTTACAACTCGGTTCCCTACAGGCAGCCTAGAGATGGCCCCTTCTCAGGGCTTGGCGGGATACCACCTCATTCTAGATTCGGGACCACTGAGAGGAAGGAGCATGGGTCAGAAGCAAGAGTGAATCTAGTTAATCTACAGGGCACCATTGCTAGGGAATAGCCAGCCCATCAAATGGCTGCATCCCTGCCCCACTGTGCCCACCACCCCCCACCACACACACACACATACACACAGAATGTGCAGCGCTCTAAAAACACCATCCCAGGGACTTAGGTATGCACCCTTTTGTGCAGGCGAAAACAGACCCCAAGTGCCTGTCTCCTCTGCCTCTTTCCTTCTTTTTCCTACTAGCTCATTCTTTCCTGCCCCGTCATCTGAAGAGCTTACCCACCTGAGCTCCTAGGCTGAACCTTGGGAACACTTCATCTCTGGAATTCATCATGCAGTGAATCGGGGCACTGGCTCAGCAGTCCCTCCCTCCTTCCCCCCCTCTCTAGCAACCATCCTGAGAACATTATCATTGATGGCTGATTAAGGCAATGACCAAGACATATCTTTGTTCCAAGACAACTGATGGGAGAACGCTACAGTTTGTTAATAAACGAGATGGAAATCAGAAAATTCAGCAGCAAGTCAATTCAGAAGAGCTCTTCTGCCACACAGGAACTACAGGAAATTCTATCTCCCTTCAGCTTTGTCCTTTAAATCTTTCTCGTTTCTCCTCCTCAGCCGGAAGATATTGGACAAGCACCAATAGTCAATGCCCCAGAAGGTGGGAAGGTGGACTTGGAAGCCTTCAGCCATTTTACAAAAATCATCACACCAGCAATCACCAGAGTGGTGGATTTTGCCAAAAAGTTGCCTATGTTTTGTGAGGTGAGGACATTGTTTTCTTTTGCATTATTTTTCTTCATAGTTCCATCAATTTCCAGGAATACTGGGTATTGTTTAGAGTTTAATATTAAAATTAGCCGAGCTTAGTCATATGAAAGCAATGTCAGTACAAAGTTCAAATGCACCTTGTTCCATTGTTTCCCCCACCTTCTTTAGTCTCAGCTTGTCCACGTGAGGGCCACCAAGACCCTTCCGTGGACCTGGCTCCAGGTATAGGCAAATAAAATCCCAGTGACCAAACCCAATGTTTATGACAGATCTGCAGGATAGGGTCTATTAACCGCATTTTACAGAGGGGTCAAAATAAGATCAAAGAGATGAATTGAACTTATCCAAAAGCAGTACCAGGATTGGGACATAGGTCTATATTCTTTGAACAACTTATCCCAGCAAGATGGCTGCATAATGGTTACTTAAGAATTAAGGTCAAGCAAGGCTCTCAAGATCTCCCTTCGATCTTCCCTCTTTTCCTCTAAGTTCACCTTCTGCCCCATCTTCAGGGAACCCTGAAGAGCTCAGAGACATTTCATCCCTAACTTTAGCAGCCCTGTCATGCAGTGACCGAGGACGTGGGCTCTGCAGTCGGCTGCATGGGCATGAATCCTGAACAGACCTGACGCCATGGCACACGCCTGTAATCCCAGCAGCTGAAGAGGCTGAGGCAGGAGGAGTGCAAGTTCAAAGCCAGCCTCAGAAACTTAGTAAGGCCTAAGGGTCTGAGGGTCTGAGGATGTGGCTCAACACCCTTGGTTCAGTTCCTGGTACCAAAAAAAAAAAAACAAAAAAAAAAAAAAAAAAAAACATTATTTAATGTCTTCAAACTTCAGTTATCTTGTCTTTAAAACTGAAATTGTAATGGCATCTGTCTTAGAACTATTGGGAGATTTAAATAGGATAATATCAAGTACTTGGACAGTTCCTGGATCATAAGCTTTCCTTAAAGCTGCCTAGGGGCTGGGGTTGTGGCTCAGTGGTTCAGCACTTGCCTAGCACATGTGACGCACTGGGTTTGATTCTCAGTATCACATACAAATAAATAAAATAAAGGTCCCTTAACTCAAAAATGTTTTTTAAAAAAATTTTAGCTGCCTGTAATACCACAATGACATTTCCACCCTACCTGTAACTGCCCTTTTTGAATCAAGTGGGGCTGAGTCTGTTTTCTGGAGAACTTTTCCTTTTGCAAAACTCCATTAGGTGCCAATCTAAGGCTCTTCACCCTTTCAAGGGGACCCAGAAAGATGATACTCACAAAGGCTCACACATGGCTGTGTGTGTCTTCTGAAAGCTACTTGAATGATGAGAGATGGTGGTCTCAGAGAGAAGCATTCCCTCACCTAGAAACACCCCATGCTACCTTGGCTTCCAGCTCCATTGTGGCCTTGAGTTTGCAATAACGGGAGCTACAATTGGAGCAACCACAGACATTGATGGGGATACTTCTCATTGCTCATTTCCGAGCCTCTACAGAAGGCATACCCACAAGGGTTGTGCATTGGACTTTAGGACATGGTCAGTTAGGTCTGGGGGTAAGGTACAGAGTAAGAGTGCGGGAGTACCCGTCTCCCTCTGACCCCCCACTTGACTGTGGTGGGGATGAGGCATCTTAGCCAATTCAGGCTACTATAACAAAATACCAATAGGATGGTTAACTTATAAACAGCTGAGAAGATTGAGAAGTCCCAGGTCAAGGCACCAGAAGATCCAGTGTCTGGTGGGAACCTGCTTCCCTGTTCATCCACTGCTGTTTTCTTGCTACATCCTTACGTGGCAGAAGGGACTGGGGAGCTCTCTGGTGTCTTTTTTTATGAAGACACAAATCCCATTCATTAAGGCTCTACCCTGCCGTCAGAACCTTGGTACTTTCCAAAGGCCCACCTCCTATGCCATCACATCAGGGACGAGATGCAACAGAGGAATTTAGGCCATAGCACTAGGGTATTTGCTATGGAACTTCCTGTGCCTTATGACATCTTTTTAGAATTAGTTTTTATGACCATTTTGGAGGATGTTATAAAAATAGCCCATATTCTCTGGGTATGGTGGCACACACCTGTAATCCCAGCAGGAGTATCACAAATTCAAAGCCAGCAATTTTGCAAGACCCTTAGCAACTCAGCGAGGCCCTCTCTCTAAATAAAATATTAAAAAGGGCTGGGGATGTGGCTTAGTGGTAATCCACCCCTGGGTTTGATCCTTAGTGCCAAAAATATTTTTTTTTAAAGTTTTTGAAACAGCACATCTTCATTGCAGATTTATGCAACATAATAAACGTAAAGATTCTTGGTAAAACTGACATCATTTTGGAGCATTTTTTTATTTGTGTGTATTATATATATGTGAAATGTGTTATTAATTTATGCAATAATGTTCTTTTTACGAAATCACTTCTAACTTTAAAGAGTGGTGTGCACCTGTCCTAAGGGTGCAGCTCATGAATTCATCCCCATAATCAGCACTGAGACCAAGGAACAGAACGTTCCCAGCACCCACTGCACCTCATTTCACGGTCAGTGGTAGGACATATGAGTGACCTTGCACAAAACGATTTTCAATGGCCAATTAGTATTGAAAAAATGAGGTTATTTTTATCTCTGGCTGTGTAGCTCATCTATAATATTTTGCTCATAAAAATACACTGCAGTGAACATTTTGGTAACTATGCCCTGCTCCTATCACCAATGCCTCAGGGTGCATCCATGGAATTTAAGGACCAAGGCATTCAGAGATCCCTTTTGAGGCCCTTCATATGTGTTCCCAGGTAGCAATGGGGTGAGAAAGCATGCCCCGGCATGTCTGCAGACAGGCTTGCTTCCCCTCTCTCAGCAGCTCAGCGTCATCTTTATCTGTTGGGTTGGTTTTGTCTACCTGGGCCTTTCTCTGGCTGTGTCCCTTGAACCCCAGCCCTTGGTGGCTGAAGAGGAACACAGTGGAGTTTGAGAGTTCAAGCCAGCCTGCCTGTCACGTGGCAAGCGCCCTTCTAATGCCCACCAGCAATGTTTTGTAACAAATGGAAACCTCCCGAAAACCAACCACTCAAGAGATTTCACTTAAAGAAAGAAGCTGTCTCCAACCCCAGAAACAAGCATTACTGGGCTCTTGTGTCCATGGTATGGACGTGGGCTCAACATGGAAACTTACAAGCATGGGGTTGTGGAGAGCTTTTCTTGTCAAGCTTTCCTTGCAAGTTTAAGGCTGCTTCACTGTCATGATTCCATCTCTCTTTCAACCCTGATCATTTGTAGTCTATAATTCACAAACAAGCGCAGACACATGTACTTCCAGTGCTGGGGGGGGGGGGGCGCCTCCTCGGCAACTTTCACCCTTTCACATGCTATTTGAAATCCAAGAGAAGCTCTACAGGGCTCTGCGCGACTCACAGAATGGGATGGGGATCCCAGGTTGTTTTGGAGCCAGGGGTTTCTTGCAGTTTGCTGCCTCTGCAGTTCAAACTGTGTGCCTGGCGATTATTCAGCTAACATCCTGTCAACCCACTAAACAAGGCTGGAGTGACAGGCGGAGCTTTGAGATCTAAAAATCATTGCCAGTGGAACTGCCAAAACAACATGTAAGAACCCCCTGAGAGCATGCCATCATCTTTGCCAATTGACCTGAGCGTTGCTCCACTGAAGAGACAGAAGACCCTGGGGGCGTATCCGTTGCCTCTGCCCAACAGCCCATGTTGGAGCCTTCTCACACTGAAACACTGTGGCAGGTACCTGAGAGATGATTTGCCCATATATTAAAACAAATCTCACCAGGATTCTACACACCCCGAAAAGATGTGTTTTTAAACCAGTGATGATCCCTTGCAAATACTGATTCAGCTTTCATTTCAATTTGAACTAGTCATCAAGAGTTAGTAGGTTTTATAAAGAAAACTTGATAAGACAACTTTACTTCAAAGGTGGGGTCTGCCCAAATTTTTATACTTTTACAGATTAAAAAAAAACAAAACAAATGTTTTGATCTGATTAATAATTTCTCAGTGCTGTTCTATGCCAGAGGTTCTCAGTAGGATCCACAAACCTGCAGTGTAAGCATTACTTGGGAATTTGGGTGAAATGGAGAAACTTGGAGGTGCATTCAGGAATCTACACCCAACAAGACCACAGGTGATCCGGATGGGACTGAAATGGGAAACAGGTGTTTAAGTTGGCCCCTCTCCTCTCACCAGTACAGGGTCTACCCAAGCTTGGGCTTTCCACTTCCTACCACGCGTTGGGCCATGAGTTAAAGGATTTAATTAATGAATATAAGTCGGAACCCAAACAAAAGCAAATCAGTGATTTCTTAAAAATAGGTGGAAGAATTCATGTAAAGATTTCATACATATGAACCCCAGAATCAAATATTGAATGACTTTTAGTCTATAGAAAAAGCTAAGCCATTTAAATTAAATGGCAAGGTGACTAGGCTAAGCTAGTGCAAAATATGTAACACCCAGCATCTTAAATAATTCAGTAGCATTATGTCCACTCCCGTATAAAAACCGAAATTGCACTAGTCAAGTGTTAGCCAAGAGCATTTCCCAGAAAGAATTCATAAGGAGCTTTAAGGAAGAGGTAAATATTATGTGAGGAAAATATTATTGTGACTTACATACTCATAGTTTGTACAATCATATCCATGATATTTGAGTGTTCTCATCCCCCGGCCCTTGGCATTGGGTTCTGACAGATCTAGCTTCAAATTCTAGCCTCACCCACAAAACGTTCACATGACCCCTACCATGTCACTCACCCTTTCTGTGCCCAAGTTTTCCCATGTGTAAATAAAACTGGATTTAGAATATCTACCCCAATGTATTACTTGGAAAATTAAATAAGAATGCATGTAAATCTTAGCATGATGCCCAATTCATCAAAAACACATTAAGAGCCTTTCAAATGAGTTTGATAACGGCATTTAAACTCCCCAACCACAAAATAAATTTCCATTATTTTGCTGGTTATTTTATAAAGTATGTTGTTCATGTTATCCCATTATCATAAATCCTAATTAAAGGGGTAGACACATGAGCTTAAAACAAAAATCACAATACTGGCAGAAAGATCTGGTGTGGCTGAGCAACTATGGTGTCTGAGTTGCTGAGTAGAACATAACCTTAGGAGCCAACACGTCTGAATTCTGTTCTCACCTCTGCCCTCCTCGACTCACTCACTGGGAAGGACAAAGCTCTTCTCTCTCTGGGCTTCTTTAGTAACATCTGTCAATAGCCTCCTAGTTCTGAGCTTTTTAAGAGACTCAAGGAGCCAACTTGCTTCAAAAAATAAAGAGAAGCTGTTGCAAACTGAACAGTAGAGTCAACTGCTAAGTAGCAGAACTGGAGGACATTAAAAAAAAAAGTAGAAAAATTGGTAAGTTTAGCATAAACCCTGCTCTCAGGCAGATATCCAGTAAAGACATAAAACAATCCACAAACTATGGGATTTATACATGACTAATGCCAGTTAGAAATTTATATCTGTCATAAAAGAAATGCAAACTACTGAGGTTAAAGTTGAAGATTACAGCTAACCTGGACCATTAAGAATAGCTGTTGAAAGTCTGCTGCCACATAGAGGGGTTGTGGGGAGAACCAGAGGCTCCAAAAATGCTGGATGAGTGTCGATGACAGAGGTCATTCCTGTTGCTTTTAGGACACATATGGACATATAGCTTTGACTGGCATTTTCCTTTTGTCCTTTGCTGATGTGAGCTGCTTCTTTTCAGCTGCCATGTGAAGACCAGATAATCCTCCTCAAAGGCTGCTGCATGGAGATCATGTCCCTTCGCGCTGCAGTGCGCTATGACCCAGAGAGCGAGACTCTAACCCTGAATGGGGAAATGGCAGTGACACGGGGCCAGCTGAAAAACGGGGGTCTTGGGGTGGTGTCAGATGCCATCTTTGACCTGGGCATGTCTCTGTCATCTTTCAACCTGGATGACACCGAAGTAGCCCTCCTTCAGGCCGTCCTGTTAATGTCCTCAGGTGAGTGTGCTTAGACTTGTTCTGGGTATAAAAGGAGTTTTATGTGTCTGGTGCTAATTCAAATCACTTAATGAGTCTTCAATCCCCCTTCAATTAGGGGTTTGCCAATAGGCTGGGAACTGAATGAAGGCATCAGGTGTCAGATGCTTTTTGGAATCCCCCAGGATAGTAGGAAAGGGGAAAAATAAAAAACCAAAAGAGGTAATAAAGATTATCAGCCAGGCATGGTGGTACACAGCTGTAACACCGGCAGCTCAAGAGGCTGAGGCAGGAGAATCCCAAGTTCAAGGCCAGCCTCAGCAACTTAGCATGGCCCCATCTCAAAATAAAAAGAACTGAGGGTGGGGCTTAGTGGTTAAGGAGCCCTGGATTCAATCCTCAGTACCCCAGAGAGAGACCGACTATGAATTGACCACTTTCAGCAGACATTACCTATCCTGCCTCCTCCTATTTCCATGTACATGGACATGGATGAGAGGGACCCGATCATTCTTTGTTAAGCTGTATGTGTGGAAATCATATGAGAGTGTCAAAATTTGCTCCCAGGGGTGAAGAGCAGTGAATAATGCCAACAGCTTTTTCTTCAGGGACCATGTCATAATAAATAAGAAATACAGAACACATCGTGTTACTTAAGGGAAGCTAATCTTTACATAGAAGGTGGTTTCAGATTCATCCTCTGAATTTGCAGAATACCTGAGTGAGCTCTGCTTTAGTACCTGCCCCTTTGAACCCTAACTACCTGCTTAACTTGACAGTGTCTGCATCTGAACTGTTAGTCTTTTGAGGACAAAGCACCTAGGCTAGGTTTTAGCATTTGAGAAATGCATATTACATCAATGGCTGAATATATGGGTAACATATCTGAAATGTATTCCGATGCAAAGGAAAAAAAAAAAAAAAACAGTACAGCCAGCCCTCTTTATCCTCAGTTCCATATGTAAGGATTCAACCAACCACACATGGAAAATATTTTGGGGGTGGGGGATTGCATCTGAATACACACAGGCTTTTTTTCTTGGCATTATTCCCTAAGTAACACAGTGTAAAAACTATCTACATAGTATTTACATTGCCTTTGGTATTATAAGTAATCTGGAGATGATTTAAAGTATACAACAGGATGTACGTAGTTTATGTGCAAATACTATACCATTTTATAATGAAGGACTTGATTTTCTTCAGATATAAGTATCTGCAAGGTCTTGGAACCAATTCCTCACCCTCATGAGTACTGAGGGATATATTTTATATATATGTAAAATCCTAATTGTACACAATTTTAGAAACTATGGATAGTACCAACCGAATTTTATATATAAATTGTCATAAATATGAGGTGTGTTGGTTCTATCCGTAGTTTCAGGTATCCACTGGAAATCTTTGAATATCCCCAGCCCCATGGATAAGGGGGAGGACTACTGAATACAAGAAGGGAAGGTGTGGCTTATTGTTGCCTCAAACAAAATTCGAGATTATGTTTCTTTATATCCAAGAGACTTTCTTACTAGACAGTGAGACAGCAGTCTTCCGGCCTCAGCAATGTCCCCAGTCTCTTCTCAGATCTCTTCCCTACCCCAACATGTTCGTGCTAGTCCTCTCCACTCCTGCAGGCAGCCAGGGGAGATTCAGAATTGTTTCCCTCATTATGCAATGGTCTGCTGCATTGCCCTAGGAGGGAGGCATCACCTTCACATCCAAGGAGGCGATTTGTCTAGGCTAGAGGTATTCATCTAAACAGAGCACTGCCGCTCCCTGGTCACTTGGTCCCTAGTGCCATGGAATTCATGCTGCATCCAGGCTCCCTCCTTGGAGCTGAAAAGACCCCAATCTGCCCACCCCTCACTACAGGACTAGAAGCCACCTCTTCCCACCTCTGAAGTATTAGCTGGGGGGCAGTGGCGCATGCCATCGATCCCAGCAACTGGGGAGACTCAAGCAGAAGAACTTCAAGTTCAAGGATGGCATGGGCCACTTAGCAAGACCCCGTCTCAGAAAACAAATGGGGCTGGGGATGCAGCTCAGAGATAAGGCATCCCTAGGTTCAACCCCCATAACCCTTCTCTCCCCCAAAATTGATAACCTCGTTCTTCCTTCCCCTCAGATCGCCCAGGGCTCGCCTGCGTTGAGAGAATAGAGAAATACCAAGATAGTTTCCTGCTGGCCTTTGAACACTATATCAATTACCGAAAACACCACGTGACACACTTCTGGCCAAAACTCCTGATGAAGGTGACAGACCTGCGCATGATCGGAGCCTGCCATGCCAGCCGCTTCCTGCACATGAAGGTGGAGTGTCCCACGGAACTCTTCCCGCCTCTGTTCTTGGAAGTGTTCGAGGATTAGACGGACTGGATTCGTTCTCATAATTCCTACAGCACTACTGGGTGTCATTTCATTCCATTGCCTAGCTCTTTTGTTCGTTTCTTTGTTTCTTGTTGGGAGGGATCGTCTGGGGGGAAGGGAGGTCGCCCTCGGCATAGACATGGATGAAACTGTCCCTTGAATGCGGGTCCTTGTAACTATTGCATTTTGTTCCCCGGTCCTTCGATGTGAATGCTTTGGAGGTTTTACAGTTGTGGAGGCAGGGGAGGGGGGAGGGGGGGGACAATCATCACTTCACCAGCACCTGGCCATCACCAGCTCCCACCCGTCCCTTGTCAGAGACTCAAGCTAGCCAAATGGCACTGCAGAAGAGTAAAGAAGCCTTAAAAACCGAGATAATGCCGCCATCCTGATCCAATCCCGATTTTTGCAGGGCTCAAGGTAGCAGAGCACAAACCACCTTTGGTTAGATGTGGCTTTCAGCTTTTTAGGGGGGAAAAAAAAAATCAAACAAATGTTCATCGATTCGAGAGTATGCTCTTTTCAGCACTCTCTTCTTCCCACATAACTTGGACTGCACAGGAATACTGGTGTCCTAACAAATCAGCTGTCCCTTCATCATTTTTGTGACCTTGTGATTTAATTTCAAGTTATACAGGAGTATGACTCAAAAGATATGCAGGTATCTGGCTGATTGAGGCCCCAGGGAGGATAATTTTCTTGAGCGAGCCCAAAGAAATTGGAAATCTTCACCAATGTTAGCGACTCCGCAGTTTCCAAAACTTCACGCACGATTACCTCATGGTAGGAAGACTTCTCTAGAGCTGACAGAAGTCAAACCTGTTTATAGGGTGTCGTCATGTTTCAATGGCATCTGGTCTGCCATCTCCCGAGCTGCTCAAGTTATGTATCCTGGCTGCATCTTTGCCGAGTTCACAGATTTCCCCATGGATCAAGTCTTCTAATCAAGGCCAGATAAACAAGCTGAAATTTGAGTCTGGTTTGGAGAATTCCAAGGAGAGATTAGCGCTGTTGGATTCCAAGTTGAAGGAGATCCAGTATTCATGTACTGGTGACTTGGGAATGTTTCCTTCGGGTCCTACGTCCTCAAGAGATTTTCTTTATTCACAAATATTCCCTCCGACTCTGAGGCACTAAATCGCTCAACTCTCCCTACACAGCACTAAATCGCTCAACTCTCCCTACACAAGACTGGTCCTATCCCCTTTTATAGCACTATTCTGACAAATATTCAGTAGAAAACCCCTGAGGGTCACATGCCAGAACACTGTCACCTTCCCCACCCAACCTCCCTCTCCGATGACCGTCATGGAGTAGATGTGCCCAGAAAAGAAACGGTGACACCTCATCACTTCAGCATCAGAAAATGGGCAAAGAATGTACCCATGCAATTGAATGTATCTCATTCTTCACTGGCATAGTAGACAAACTTCCTTGGCCTGCCTTTTACTGCCTTATCCTGGAAATATTGGGGAAAATAAGCCATATCCATGAGATTTACCTAAAAACAAAGGAATGATAGTCACTGTGAAAACCAAGTGGACTCATTTTCTTTAGGTTTGGTGGAGCCAAACCAGCCTAGAAGTCAGGGTGCCCGAGTTCTGGTTTGTGCTCTGTCAGCGGGTGGGTTCTGGACCTTAGTTCTTGGTTTTCTTATCTGGTAAATAAGACATGATGTCCTAAATCCTCACCTTCCATATTGTATGAATTTCAGGGGGTGAGGGTGGAATATGGTTCTTTGAATGGTTTCTTTTATAATCAAATTTCAAGCTTCATTAGACAAACAAGTGTGGCCCATTAGCAGTTAAGAGATGTATATTTGGAATTTGCACAATGCTAGCCAAGGATTTAGAGGAAGACAGGATGGTCTTGGAGAAAGAAAAGAAACAGCACTGAAAATCCTCAGCAGGACTGGAAATAATGTGAGGGGAGGGGAATTGTATGTTTGATGTGCTAAAGCAATTACATTGGCTTCTGGGAAAAGACTATCGCTACAGTACTTGTTAATCAGATATAGGAAGTGGGTGAAGAGATTAAAATATAAGCATGAAGTTGTTAGGCAGATTACCTGCCTTAATATTATCTATATAGATAGTTGGTTTGGATTTGGGGTTTTCTAGGCAGCCTCTAGCCAGTCTCCTTCCTTACACGTTTGCCTTGCCAACATCTCAACTCCCTCTGTTGGCTCCCCCTTGGAAACTCTCTGCAAAATGAACCACCACCTCTAGCTCCAGAGTAACAGAGAAGTTTACCTGTGTGGGGCAAGTTTTCTTTCCAAAAGCACCCAGAGAAGGCAAACAGGTGAGCTACTAGACAGGTTGGTGGAATCTAGGGCATCCGGGTTTCCAGAGAATGTTTCCTCGTGTTGCTTGACAGAATGCCCAGGACATCAGATACCCAGATGCTAATGGCAGTGCAGACCCTGCTATCAAGCTATATCAGAAGGCTTTGGGGATTAACTATGATTGGGTGTTGTTCAATGGTAGCGATCCGGCTAGCCCTGAGCAGAGAAAATATTAGATCTCCCACTCCTTAAATGACTGCCTTACACAGGCAAACCCCTGGTCTAGCAGCCCTGTTGAAGGCTAAATACTTCACACTAAGTAGGACAGCTCACAGTACTTCAAGTTGAGGGAAGAAGATTTAAGGATTCAAAGGATCATGACTGTGGGAGTCAGAACAACTAAACTCACTCCTTCTGAAACTGACGGAGATACTTAGTGCATCTCAAAAAGCTCTACTGGGAGGAATTTGCTGGGGATTTCTTACATTTTCTTTTTTTAACATTTTTTTCCTTATATTGTCCGGACTTTCAAATCAAGTGTGGAACCTAATGGAAATGGCCTTCACCCCTGCCCCCCAACCGTGGGGAGACATTCCAGGAGAGCAGGACATACCCATACTGCGGGGATTCCTACTTAAAAGTCGCTCACAGTTAGGGACACATAGGCACAGGTGTGCAGGGCACGTGCGTGTGTCTGTATGCGATCGTGAGGGTTGTGTGCGTGCGCATGTGTGTTTGTAACCCTCAAGTGTACTTTGCTCTTCAATTCAGACATGTAGTCCTTCCAGAAACAGTGGGGGGGAAAAGTAAAGAGCTTTCCTCCTTTATGATTCTGCTCAAAACACGACGTGCCGCCTCAGAGCTTTTTAATAGTCAAACAAGCCTCAGTCCTCAATGACGCGCTTAACGTGTTGATGCTCAGCCCAGCGATGTCCCCTCACTTGGGCCCCGAGGGACACCTCAGCCTGCAGTGCAATCACCCGGAGGGCTGCCAGGCCTGGCTTGGCTCCAGCAACCCATTCCCCGTTGCTCCTCCGTGAACAGGTGTACAGCCTTGGCCCCTCCTCGACACTAAGCCCCCAGACAGCCTCCACGGAACTGCTGAGCACCCCCAAAGCATGTCCTTGTCAGTGATACATTTTTATTCTATGGAACTCTAACCTATTCGTGTCATATTGACCTTTTGCTGCATGAGTCATAAATTATGAAATCGGTCTTATGGTTTTTGAAATGTAGCCAGCATTTGTAAGGCTAAACCTTTTTCAAGAACTTAACGTAAGTGAATAACCAAGCCACAGCTCCTCCTCCAAAGGAGAGAGATGACACATTTGAATCTCTTTGCCCTTTCCAACCACGACGGCATCAGGTTCTAAAATAAGCTCGTAATTTTTCCTGTTATTTTAATAATATGGAAATATTAGCCTAGTGTTTCTTTCATAGTGATAGACTATAATCCATATTTAAATTTTATAGAGAAGAAATTTTATTGTACTGTGATGTAGATATTTATTATCCAGGTAAGGATTTGCCCGGTGTGTATTTTTTACAATTGAAACATTTTACTTTAATCTTTAAAAAAAAAAAAAAAAGTTAAAAAACATACACACAGAAAAAAAAACAAGGGGAAAAAAAAGGTTTGGCCTTATCACAGAATTTTTACTGTGCTGTATAAATGTTTGCAAATGCAAAAAGTGTGCATTTCTAGTGTGTTTCCACATTAATTAATGCCGCCTTCAAGAGCAATATCGTGCAGGTAATAACGCTGTTTGTGGCTTTCTGTTGCACAGTTAAAGCTGACCCACCTTATGCACAAGACAATCAAATATAAATCTGTCCTCCTCAGGATGCAGATAATACTCATGTACATATGGAGCACAATGTAAGACAAAAACCGACTTTTTACACGTGTATTGTTGATATGGCAATTATCAGGGCATGAATGCACTCACAGGACTTCACCCCACTTTTCTTTCCTTCCATATGAACTTAACATCTTTAATTTCATCATGGATCCAAATGAGTTCTCCACCATGACTTCTTCAGAGAAAACGCTTTCCCCCCATAATGTTTTCATGCCCTGATAATCAAAAAATGCTACAGAATAGAAAAGAACAGTCATTGGAAGATATGTGTTTTGCAAACAGTGTTAAGTGATATTGCTAGATTGGTAATATTTTTCTCAGCCTAAAACTCTGTTGAAATCTGTGATCAAAATGTTTTAAACTATCCAAAAAGAAAATTTGTATATTTGGGAAAAATGGATTTTTACATAGCTTTTGTATGCAAATATTAAATTGTAATTATGAATATAGTGGGCGTAGATAAACTCATAAGCTTAAATTCTAAAAAAGAGAAAAAGAAAAAAAAAAAGGAAAAGCTTATAATGGACGTACTTTCCCGCCTCTTTAATTATTATTGGTTTCTAAGTAAGCACAGAGTTGCCTGCTCTTCTCACTTTAGCTGTTGCCAAAGGGAGAAAAACAGGGATGCTACAGACACTTGGTTCATAACCATCTCCAGAATAAGCAAATGTACTTGGGAGAAAGGTATTGGGGTGGGGGATATGAAAGGCTGATGGGGATTACCTCTTTGGAAGGCCACAGAGACACAAAGAGAAGAAAAGATCTCATTTTGCAAGTCAATGACTATTTGTTTCATTATCTCAAAGTGTTCCAGAATACTGTTAATGGAATAATACAGCAGCTACCAACATGTACCTCCATCCCCATTTCCCTGAACATGTCACTGTGAAAAAGGAACAAAAGCTAAATCAAACTGGCTTAAACATAAAAGGAATTATTGATTTTAATGGATTGAGAAATCTAGGGATAGGACAACCTACAGGGCAGGGCTGGGTCTGGATGGTCACTCCAGATTGTCAAAAAGCACCTCTCTCAGCCTTCTTGTTCATGTAGACTTCCAGTTCACATAGCCTTGACCTGATGCTGGCCAATAGTAGCTGCAGGATTAGCCTTACAGCTCCAATAGAGTAGAAAGAGTTTCTTTGCTCCAATAATGCCCATGAAAATCCTGGGCCCAAATTGAATCTTCTGCCCTTTCTAAGCCAATCATGGTGGTTCTGATGACTGATGAGCTAATTTGCTTAATCCCTTGAAATCCTGGAACTAGGTGGAGGAAATGAGGGATAATGAGCACCATCTAAACCGCAGACTGAGAATTGGGACAGGGTTGATTCCTCAAAGAATATTCTAAGTCTTGCTGATTTAAGAAAAGGGGAAGAAAGCAAAAGCAAATAATACCCACACCAAAAATTGAGCCTGAAAGCATAATCATTTGCAATGCAGCAATGGCATCTCTTCAACACAGGAAGCTTCATCAAGTCAGGTAAGATGGAGGAAGCATCCTGACCCAGGCATGCCTAAAGGTGTCATATCCCTAAATTTTCCAGACCATTAAAAAACTTCAAAACCTGCAAGGATCTGATACAAGGTCCCCTCCAGACAACAAGTTCTTGCAATTATCTAAAGAAAGGGCACGGTCACTCAAATTCCAAAGAGATCCACACAGCTCAATAAACAACCAAGCCCATATTTCACGGGATTGTGAATTTGTCAGTCTAGGGGTTTTTAATTTAATGCGAATGGATCAGGTAAATTGATATTCCACTTGTAAATTTTCCTGCAGTAGCAGAAGCAAATACATGTGAACTAATCATATAATTATAAATGCTATGCTACTTTTTCTTTTGGGAGGTACATTTCAAGGGCAATTATTTTTCTGGATAAATAAACATATATACACATATGCACACACACATATATACATATGTATATATGAAAATTTTGTAGAAGTCATTGAAAATTTTTCCATACAAAACTTGACTTGGGGGCTGGGGCTGTAGCTCAGTGGCAGAGCGCTTGCTAGCACATGTGAGGCACTGGTTTCAATCCTTAGCACCACATAAAAATAAAGTAAAGGTATTGTCCATTTACAACTACAAAAAAAATTTAAAAATTCAAAAATCTTGACTTGGTTCAAAGATTGCAAATATTTTGGCAAATACCACACAAGAAAGGTAAAGTAAGATGCCTTCTTTCAGGACAGACTAATAACATCCTGTTTTAACTTCCTTGCACAGAACACCAATTGCAATGAAGGAGGCAGATGCACATAAAACAAACCTTACCTTTAAATTAACAAGTTAGAAAATTCTGGTATCCACAATAGGTACAAAGATAAGAAAAACACTTAGTACCAGAAAGATTGGCACCCTCCTGTGAATTCTAAGGATTTTATGGTTTTATCTAATGGATGTTTTTAGCTCCAAGACCTTTTAGAATCTCTTTCCACTACCTAAGGTCAAAGCTAGATCAACCCTTGGTAACAGTAAATTACATCAAAAGACAACCTGCAGGGCATTGTGTCATATGCCTGTAACCCAGCAGCTTGGGAGGCTGGGGCAGGAGGATCATGAGTTCAAGGCCAGTCTCAGCAACAGCAAAGTGCTAAGCAACTCAGTGAGACCCTGTCTCTAAATAAAATAGAAACAGGGCTGGGGATGTGGCTCAGTGGTCGAGTGCCCCCGAGTTCAATCCCCAATACCTCCAAACAAATAAAGAACCTGAGGCTATCAAGGGCCATTCATTGCTAAAGGAACTGCTTATGAGAATGCCACTGAACACTCAAAAGAAAAAAAAATCCACCTCCATTTTCCCCAGAACTTGCACAAAATAGCACTCAGTTACTCACCACTTAGGAATCCCAGCGACCACCCCAAAGAAGGTGCTGTGTGTTTGAACTACCTCTCAGAGTTCTTCCCTATCATGACGCATGAATATGTAATAATGGTCTGCCATGCAATGAAGGCCAACTCTACTTCAGGAAGCATGCTAGTTCATTTACCTAACCTTTAATCTCCAAACTGGAAAATAGGTGTGAAGATTCTCATTTAACAACAGAGCAATGGACCCTCAGTGTAAGCAACCCATCCAAGATCACAGAGTTGGCAAGTGTCTGAGCCCGTGGGTCTCAAGACACATGCCATTTTTCCATCGTGCACTAATAAGATCAGGGTAAAAACCTTAGCCCTGAAGAAAGAGCAGGCAACTCTGCTTTGGAAATATTTGCCAATCCCTGTCCTCAAAGATTCCCCTACACTAGTGCAAAAAACCATGTACAGCCTGAAGAAAAGCTACCTCACCTCTCACTCGGTTGTGTCCATTGCAAAACCACTCACTGTTGTTGCAACACCACAAGTAATTTCTATTTACAGGGCACATTGATAATCCAACTGGCTTCCAGAGGTGTCAGTCTAACAAGAGGATCTTTTGTTTTGCTAAGCATTCCAGCGTCATGATGACTGGGGAGAGCCAAGTGGCTCTGTACGATAGAAAAAGAATTAATAGCAATGGAGTTTAAGACACAGGACAGCAGGAAGGAAACCAATGAGATGCCAGAGGCACTTGTATTTCAAGACGTGACATCATGCTGTACCACTTTTGACTGTAATGATCAGATTATTGGCAAGTGTGTGATGCAGACACATCTCTTACAGAAACCAATGAAGGGAGACATCTGGATAGCATGTTGATATAAAACAGGAGAACCCCAAACCAAAGGGGATCTTAATAAAATAATTATCTTACAGTTCATGGGATTTGGGGAGGGAGCTACTTTGTGCAATTTCAAAGATTTGAAAGTTTTTCAAAGCAGTTTGACATAGTGCAAAAGGGAGGGCCACAGCTGACATCTGGTGGATACATTTACTTAATACTGCACATAGACACGAGGATAAATTAGTAAACTGAAGGCCCTTGCAGAATTTTCCACAGGAAAGTAATAAGAGCCTCTCTTACCCAATTCTCACTCTCACTTGGAATTCAAGGAAGACAGCAAAAGTCTCAAAATATATTGGGGAGAAAATGTTTATGATCCGACACTTGCACATCTGAAATGTCCCTGGATTAATGTCACAGGGATATACAGGTAGGTTTTGCAAATCAACAAGAACAAAAAATGCCATAGTCAAACAGAATATTTGACAGGTGCAGTAGAGCACATCTATAATCCCAGTGGCTCGGGAGGCTGAGGCAGGAGGATCACAAGTTCAAAGCCAGCCTCAGCAAAAATGAAGTGCTAAGCAACTCAGTGAGACCCTGTGCCTGCAAATAAAATACAAAATAGGGCTGGGGATATGGCTCAGGGGTTAAGTGCCCCCAAGTTCAATCCCCGGTACAAAGAAGGAAAAAAAAAAACTATTTATGGAAAGAGAATCCCAAACAGATAACAGGATTATGAAGATATCCCCCATTTCACAAGTAATCAGAAGTATGAACTTTGACACTACTTCATGTTCAAACTAGGCAGATTGAAAAAATATCAAGAATGTAGCAAGAATGCAACTTGAGGACTCTTGTCTTCTGCTAGTGAGAGAGTAAACTGGTCAGCCCACCTTACTTATAACAAATGATACTAAAACCAGGGTTCCTGTTCTGGGAGCATACCCCGAACTCTTACACAGACCTAGCGACACAGGCCTCCCTACACCACAGACTGAAATATCAGGAGTACACCTCAGGCCACTGAAGAAGGGAATGCAGGCTAGGAGGGGGTGGGAGGGCAGCACTGAGTGGGGGGCCACCTCCCTGGAAATCTCAGCACCACCAAAAGCATTGAGACAGGCCTGCATGCTGAAGTACATAAAACAAGACGAGGTTTTGTTTTGTTTTTTGGTTTTTTGGATCATCCCATTTTTGTAAACGACATACAGTTCTATTTTTTAAAAAAGACAAAAAAATACAAAGGAACACTATACATTTTGCATGAAAGCATATATAAACCAAGCACATATTTCAAATGCATTAGATCGGGCATCTATGAGGAACAGACGAGGCTAAAACTGTAATAAAACAAAAAGGCCATGACAGGCTAATGATGTTAGCCATCATGAAATGATGTGACTATCTCAGTCCCTGCACCGGAGCCCTCTCCCCAAAACTGCCAGATTTGAACCATCTCTTTACTATCTCTTCCCTGATGTTACAGTATTTCCCACATGATAGTGGTCATTCAATGATTGGATAAGAGCATCCTTGTGAGGCACACAATCTCAGAGTCAGAAGAAAACACAAGGATGCCTGGGAAATGACAATGGGAAGGAAAACAAGAGACAGTCCTGGTTAATAAATGGTCTTCCAGCTGCAGAATTTTTTTTTTTTTTTAAGAGGCACAAGCAGAGATTTATTTAGGACAGCAAGGACTACCACACTCAAAGAGAGTGTGAGCCATTTTGAGTTGAGAATAAAGACCTTGGTCTGGCATTATAGGGACGGTAAATAAGGGCTGAACTAGAGGTAGAGTCAGGATGGGATGATGCAATTCCCCCCACAAGGTTTTCCTTGCGTTTCTGTATCACCCTCGCATCAGGATACTTTCCAGAATCCATTTTTGCAATCAACAACATGGCCCATGAAACTCCAATATGTAAAAGGCTCTAGTTCTAAAGCCTGCCCAGTCACCCCAAAGTCCTCAAGGCAAATGTCTCTCTAGGGATCTCTAAATTTCCATCAAATTTTTGGAAACCTCTAATCTAGAAATTCCCACACTAAAAAATAAAGTCTAGAATGATGAGCGAGTGAGCCAACTTCATAGGCTCAGGGTAAAGCCTGTAATTCTCCTTCATGTTGTTGACAATCCAGAGGCACCCTGAACCCAAAGCTTAGCAATCTGGAATAAGAGGAGGAAACTTGAAGGATAGTCGTTTGCTTCGACAACTCCTGCTTTATCCTCTAAAGTCAAACCAACAAGTGTCTTCATTTTAGGAGCCTGAATCTCAATGTTCAACGGGTTGTGTGTCACGTTGGTGAGCTAAACAAGCTTAAACTATTCTGTCTTTTCCTAGTTCCTCCAATTCAGTGGGGCTTATAAACCACGACCCAACCATTTCGTATGGAGAATAAACCAAAGAATTGGCAACAGCTAGCCTATAGAAGACTTCAGATGGCATTCTAGATCATGGCCAAGCTAGCTTCCAGGTAAAACAGGAAATGGGTTTGTTCTATGTTGCTTCCAAAGAGCATGTCCAGGATAAATAAAAACCATGCAGAAGTCAAGATCAGCTCACAAAAGAAGAACTGTATTGCAGTTGCTTTTTTTCTTCTTCTTTTTCTTCTGTGGTCGTGCTGAGGATTGAACCCAGAGCCTTGTGCATGCTTAGGGAAGCAGTCTACCAACTGAGTTATATCCCTAGTCCCTTACAGTTGCTTTCTACACATGGAAATAGAAGGTTCCCCATCACTCAAGATGTTCAAAGCACATACTAAACTATTATCTCTATGTGGTTGCTAAATGCTAGGATCTCAAGACAAAGGACTATCTTCATATAAACCAGCCCCAGGTCGCACGATGACCATGTCCTCAGGGGCCTGCTTCCTGCACTTGCTGTTCCTGCTGCTACCTCTTGGGTTCTCTACAAGGACACATGAGACAGGAACCTCTGAAGGATCTCACTTCTGGTGCCACCTACTTTGAATGTACAATTATTCCTTGTACAAGCAGATGAGCCAGAAAAATAAGGTCTGCCATCTGTCTCTCCAGGTTGTTGTTATTATTTAAAAAAAAAAAAAAATCATCCTACCAGCTCCTGAGGAAAACTTCTCTGGACTACCATGAATCAGATCATCTTATTTGAAACCATTACCAGAAAGAATAATGTGCCAAATCATTGATGTGCAAAGATCAACTCTAAAATGAGAACAAATATACAGCAAATAAATTCTAGGGCAGTCTGACATACGGGGGGACATTATGGTGCCACTGGTTCATCAGAATGGTGTTGAATATCACAGTAGTTATTAAGATTCACCATCATAAAATGAATCTCAATTTAATTGCCTCTGGTTGAGACGGCACATTGGTTGTCTGCCCAGGCACAAACTTATTTTGACCAAAATTAGTCTTAATCAGCTTGGCTGAGTAATGATATAGCTAAAAACCACAGCCAACAGGCAGTTTGAGAGACTTCTCCAACAATTCAGTTTGGAGAACAGAACTTTATTAAGAGTGCTCTGCAATGAATTAATCTCTCTCCTCCATTTCTGAATACTCTATTCAATGCCCTGGTCGTTCACTGCAGAAAGAATGCACTGTGGATAGACTGGTGTCTTAAAATAGCCAGAGCAGAGGGTTTGCATTTTGAAGTTCTGCAGTAAGATCTCAGCTACTTCTGTGTGGGTGCCTCACGACGCTGTAGAGCCAAGAAGATGGCTTATTTTGAATGCCTATCAAAAGCAGACATAATTAGAATCTGACCACTCTAAATTACTGCAGATTACCAACAGGACCAAAAAATGTGCTGGTGCAACTTTTTCCTTCAAAATAGTGATTACAAGTCATATATTTACAAGAATTGATGACATTCAGCTTGTCACAAAAACATTTCAACTGCAATCAGTCTCATCTTCAGGAACCCCTTCGTGTCACATCGAGTATAGTTTCCTTCTCTCCAAAAACAAGACATATAGTCTTTCTGGATAAAAAGATGCACAAATACATCTTATATAGACAGGATATAGGGGAGTGATGGTGGGGAGCAGGAAGTACCATAATTCCTCAAAGCCTGGTGTGTATGGCATACAAAAAATAAAATGAATGACCCCAGAGACTCAAAGAAAATATAATCTTAACTCTTCAGACTCTTAAGGATACCTAGGTTTAATTCTGAGAAGCCAATATCTTTAGTAAATATTTCTTCATTTCCAGTTTCTTTTCAAGTATCATTTTTAACTTACCATAAGACAGTTTTTAGTCACACAGATCAACTCAAAACCAAATAGAAATTTTTCAATCATTCAGAGTGACATCAACAAGATGGCTGAACAGTGCTG
This sequence comes from Callospermophilus lateralis, assembly GCF_048772815.1. NCBI lineage: Eukaryota > Metazoa > Chordata > Mammalia > Rodentia > Sciuridae > Callospermophilus > Callospermophilus lateralis. The sequence goes on along the minus strand of NC_135305.1, from coordinate 188,796,731 downwards.
TCTATTGCTCTTATTCTCCATCAAAAAAAAAGACAAGAGAACTCAACAAAGAACAAACAACTATATCCCAACTAGAGTGAATGAGGAAATATTCTGGACAGTATCAAGGAGGAGGTGAGATCCCTTTGAATGCAAAATCCTAGCAGAGCTCCAGAGAAGAGCACGAGTCCCATAATACTTCCCTTCTATCTTGGCTTTAAGGATCAGCTTAAAGCCAAGATAGATTTCTTATAAGGAAAAGGTAAACTGTAAGATCACCAGCAGTCCTCATTGTCATTGCAGATAACGGCATAGGAGTGGGTAGAGCCCTCACAGACCCATGAACACAGATTGAAGAGCTACCCAGAGTTCACACAGCTGTATTGCCACAGAGTAGGTGTCCACACTGTATACACCACCACCTCTCATTACCTAAGCTACTAGAGCTTGGCACCATCGTTCAACCAGACCCACTGCTATCATGCATCACACCCTGGGCACCAGGCTCCATTCACAGTACATCTCCATTCTCAAGACTCTGCCAACATTCCACCATGCTCCCAAGGGTGGCTATACCACCACAAACCCGACTGGCTCAGTGGATAGCCCTAGAAAAACGGCCAAGAGCCCAACTTCCAAATGCAGGTAGCTCACACCAGTGTCTAGGCAATAGGTGAACTTTCACAGAAGGGAAGTGGACACAGCCAGCCAGCCCACAGCAACTACATATGCCTTAACCTGTTCAGCAGCCATCCAAGCAGTGGCCCTTCTAGTGGGTAAGGTGACTCCCAGTGCCCACATGCACCTACACCTAATCCAACAGCCAATCCCATCCCCCAGAAAAACTGCCATGCCATCAGAGTCAAACACCTGCAATCTAGGCCATGAGGATTTTAGTAGAAGAAATGGTACAGAGATCACAATACCAAGTACTCCCAGAATCACGCTAACACGTCATACCCAAATGACACCCTAGCACCCATCCACATGAATCTCTCTCCTATGAATAAAGGAAAGCTCCATAAAAGTGGAAAAGTTGACTATTGTACTAGATGCTCAAGTATCAATGCAAGGACACAAGAAAAATGAAAAGTAAGGAAACATGACAACCCCCAGGGAATGCAATAACACTCCAGAAACAGACCCAAAAGGAAAGAAAATTTGTGAAATGCCTGAAAAGGAATTAAAACTCGTGATTTTTAAAACTCAGTGTGATCCAGACAGAAATCTTACAGCTAAAGAATTCTCCAGGAATGAAATAGATACAAAGAAAAGCAAAAACAATAGAAGAGATAAAACAGAAGAAATAATTCTAAACTCGAGGACCAGTCTTTGAATTCATCCAGTCAGAAGGGGAAGAAAGAAAAAGTAAAAAAGAACAAAGAAAGCTACAGAAAATGTGGGACACGATTTAGAAAGAAAATATTTGCATTAGAGGAGACGACATGAAGAAAGGTAGAAAGAGCATCATAGATAATGAAATAATAGATGAAAAAAATTCCAAGTATTTAGAGAGAGAGATGGAAATCCATACCTCCATAGCACATTAAAATCAAGCAGGTAAAAGTCAGAATTCTAAAAGCAGCAAGAGAAAAACATCAAGTCATGTGTAAGGGAATTCCCATTATAATAAGAGCATATATGAAGTCCAGGAGAGAATTATTTGATATATATTCATCACCGCTAGACCTATCTTACAAGAAACTTCAAGGGAATCCTACGTTTAGAAGTGAAAGGATAATGATTACTATCACTAAAACCCACAATAATATGACTCAATGATAGAGTGATACAGAAATGAGAAAGGCAAAGTAATGTAATGTTCTCACAACAGAAAACCACCAAACCACAAAGATTAATGAAAGAGAACAAGGGACAAAAGATATAACAGAACAGCCAGGTTTGGTGGTGCTCACCTATAATCCCATCTCCTCAGGAGGCTAAGGCGGGAGCATCACAAATTCAAGGCCAGGCAAGGCAACTTTACAAAACTCTGTCTCAAATAAAAATAAAAAGGATTGGATGTAGCTTAGTGGTAGAGTACCCCTGGGTACAATCTTCAGTACTACAAAAGAAAAAACTCAATGAGATTCAAGAAAATACAGAAACACTTAAATAAAATTAGGAAAACAATGCATAATAGGAATAAGAAATTCAGCAAAGAGAAGCAGATTTTTTTTTAAAAAAATTGAATATAAAAGAGCACAATAAGTCAAATAAAAGATAATTGAAGCCTTCAACAGACTAGATCAAGTGGAAGAAGATAAAAAATTAAAGATAGTCTTTTGAAATATTCCAGCCAGAGAAGAAAAAGAAAGAAAAAAGATGAGGAGAGAATTCAAGACCTTTGGGTCACCATTAAACCGACAAATATCTTCTTTTTTGGAATACCTGAAGGTGGAGAGAAAGTTAATGGCATGGAAAACCTACTCAAGAAATAATATCAGAAAACTTCCCTAATCTTGACAGAGACATGCATTCATGAGCATGAGATTTACAGATCTATCTATATGTTAGGCCTCAAAACAAGTCTTGACAAATTCAAGAAAGAATAAAATTATATCCTGTATCCTTTCTTTTCAATAGAATAAAACTAGAAGTCAACAAGAGAAATTTTAGAAATCACACAAATACATGGAGATGAAACATCACATTTGTGAATGAACAATGGGTCCAAGAAATCAAAAGAGAAATTTAAAACTTTCTTGAAACGAAGGAAAAACATATTGAAACTTATGGATATAGCTAACAGTATAAAGAGAAAAGTGTAGGTAGCAAGTGCCTATGTATTAAAAACAAATATTTCAAATAAACAACTTAATGATACACCTCAAGAATTTAGAAAAGCAAGAACAAATCAAATCTGAAGTTAGCAGAAGGAAAGAAATAACAAAGATCAAAGCAGAAATAAGGGGCTAGGGCTATAGCTCAGTGACAGAGCACTTGCCTAGCACATGTAAGGCACTGGGTTCAATACTTAGCACCACATTAATAAATAAAAAACAAATAAAGGCATGCTGTCCATCTCAACTACAAAAAAAATTCTAAAGCAGAAATGAATGAAACAGTAATAAAAAATTACAAAAGATTAAACAGGTTTTTTTTTAAAAAAAGATAAACAAAAATTAATAAACCCTTAGTCAGATTAAGCAAGGAAAAAGAAAGGGACTATCCAAATAAATAAAATAAGAGATGAAAAAGGAGATACTACCACTAATGCCACAGAAGTATAAAGGATCCTTAGCAATTATTATGGAAACTATGTGCCATCAAGTTGGAAAAACTTGAAGAAATGAATACATTTGTGAACCAAATTGAACCATGAAGAAATAAAAACCTGAATAAATCAATATCAAATAATGAGGTTTGAATCAGTAGTTTTAAAACTCTAACAAAGAATAATCCAAGACCAGATGCCTTCACTGCTGAATTTCATCAAACTTCTAAAGACAAGTTAACACACCAATTATTTTCAAAACCAAAAACAAAAATCAAAGGGAGAGAATTTTGTTTGAACTTGTCTTTACAAGCCAGTATTATTCTGATACCAAAACCAGACAAAGACACAACAACAAAAATTACAGACCAATATCCTTATTGAACACACACACAAAAATTCAACAAAATACTAGTAAGCTTAACCCAATGACATGTCAAACATATTATACACCATGTCCAAGTGGGATTGATCCCAGGAATTCAAGGATGGTTCAACATATATGAATAAATAAATGAGAGCACTTATCAAGAGATTGAAGGACAAAGGGCCATATGGTCATCTCAATAAGTACAAAAAAAAACATTTGATATAATTCAACATATATTCATGATAAATACTCTTTAACAAATTAGGTACGGAGGGAATATATCTCAACATAATGAAAACCATAGGAGCTGGGACTGCAGCTCAGCAGTAGAGCACCTGCCTCACACATATAAGGCTCTGTTCAATTCTCAGAACCACATAAAAATAAAAAATAAAGGTCCATCAACAACTAAAATGAATAAAACTAAATTATATATATTAGAGAGAGAGAGAGAGAGAGAGAGAGAGACACACACACAAACACCAGGAACATCATATTGAACAGGGAAACATTGAAAACATTTCCTCTGAGATCGGAACAAGACAAGGATTCCCACTATCTTATGTGATGTAGTACTGGAAGTCCTAACCACAGTAATGAGGCAAGAGGAAAAAAATAAAGGGCCTCTAAATTGGAAGGGAAGAATTCAAACTATCCCTGTTCTCAGCATGGTCTTATACACACACACACACACACAAAAAAAAAAAAAAAAAAAAAAAAAAACCCTGCTAGAACTAATTAAACAAACTCAGGATACAAGGTAAACATACAAAAATCAGTTGTGTTTCTATACACCAAGAATGAATGAGTTATAAAAGAAATCAAGAAAGCAATTCCATTAAAATAGCTACCAAATAAAAATAGAATATCTGTGAATAAATTCATCTAAGAAGGTGAAAGATCTCTACAATGAAAACCATAAAATGTAGAATGAAAAAAATTGAAGGGGACACACAAAAATGGAAAGACATCCCATTTTCATGGATTGAAAGAATATTTTAAAATTTTCTACTTTACTCACAGCAACCCATAGTTTCAATGAAATCCCTATCAAAATTCAAACGACATTCTTCACAGAAAAAAAGACATTTAAAATTCAAATAAAACCACAAAAGACCCTGAATAACCAGAGTAATCACAAGCAAAAAGAACAAAGCTAGAGGCATCAGAATACCCGATTTCAAAATACACTACAAGTTATAATAACCAAAATAGCATGGCAGAGGCATAAAAATAAACACATACCAATGGAACAGAAAATCCATAAATAAACCCATGTATCTACAATCAATTGATTTTCAATAAAAAACATATGTTGAAAAAAATGACATTCTCTTCAATAAATGATGCTGGGGAAACTAATACATATATACAGAAGAATGAAACTAGGCAATGTACTACCCTATACAAAAATAAAATAGATCAACTGTAAGACATGAAACTACTAAGAAACACAGGGAAAACAGTTCATAATATGGATAAAGATTTTGGATGTATGACCCCCAAAATTATAGGCAACAAAAGCAAAACTTGACAGGTGGAGTTACATCAAATTAAAAAGTTTCTGCACAGAAAAAAAAAAACAATAAAGTGAATGGTAAATCTACAGGAGGGGAGAAAATATTTGCAAGGTATTTATCTGACAAGTGATTAAGGTCCAGAATATAAGGTGCTCAAACAATTTAACAGAAAAAAAAAAAAAAAAACTAGTGTTAAAAATGGGCAAATAACCTGGATAGACATTTTTCATAAGAAAATATACAAAATATCAAGTAAGTTGAAGGAAACAATGCTCAACATCATAAATCATCAGGGAAGAGGCTGGGGATGTGGCTTAGTGGTACAATGCTTGCAATCACATGCCCAAGGCCCCAGGTTCAACCCCCAATACCGCAAAACAAACAAAAATATATATCCACTACTAAATACTACAAATCATCAGGGAAATGCAAATTAAAACCACAATGATATATTTACCTCACCACAGTTCAAAAGGTTATCATCAAAAAGACAAAAATAACCAACTCCGGCAAAAATGTGGAGAAAAGGGAACTCATATAGTGTTGGTGGGAATGCAGATTAGTACTGCCGATATGGAAAACAGTACAGAGTTTCCTCAGAAAACTAGAAATAGAACTACCACATTATCCAACTATCTCACTACTGGGCATATAGCCAAAGAAAATAAAATCATATCGAAGAGATTCCTAAGGTTCTATGTTTATTGCAGCACTATTCACAAGAGTCAAGATATAGAATTGACTTAAGTGTCCATCAATGGATGGATGCATAAAGAAAATGTGCTATGTAAACACAATAGTCCATTGCATACACATGGATTCATCCATATTAAAAAAAGAAGTCCTGTCATTCACAGTAACATATATAAGCCTAGAGGACATTATTTTAACTGGAATAAACCAGGCACAAAAAGAAATACAGCATGTTCCCACTTATATGTGGAAACTACAAATGTTGATCCAGTGGAAGTCGTGGTTAGAATAACGGTCATCAGAAGATGAGGAAGAGAAGAATAGAAGTTGATTGGATTAGACAAAGGGAAATGAAGGAAAGGGTAGGGGATGGGAATAGGAAAGACAGTAGAATGAATTGGGCATAACTTTCCTATGTTCACATGTGAATACACCACCAGTGAAACTCCACATCATGTACAACCACAAGAAGGGGACCCTAATTAGAGTAAGTTTTACTCCATGTATGTATGTCAAAAATGCATTCTACTGGCAGGTGTATCTAAAAATAATAAAGGGTACAGGAGTGTATTTGGTTAGGGGGAATAACCCTAATGTTCTACAGAACCATGGTATTAGGTATGGTTGGCACCAACTAATGGCATATTTCTAGTAGAGAGGATTTTCAATGTTCTCAGTACAAAGAAATGATAGATGTTTAAGATGACAGATAATGCCGATTTCCCTGATGTGTCATTACATATTATATCCATGTATTTAAATATCATTCACAGGTAAGTACAATTATGCTAGTTAAAAATGTAGAACCCTCTTCACTCATTCATTTGCATTCATGTTTACTATGCTTTTTGTGTCAGGTAATATTCTTGAATTGTTACAAGCTAATGAAGCCAAAAACAGCAGACTTGAGATATAAACAATGCTGTTTACATCAAAACCCACAGCATATGGCTCACTGAGCCCTTGAGGGGTGTTTTCAGTCATTGACGAGAGAAACGGATGAGCACCTTTATTTATCACAATTGAGGATCCAGTTCAGGGCTTCCCAAATTGTGGGCATCTAAGAACCACATGAGAGGCATTTGGCATACAGACAGAAAAATTTCTTAAAAAGAAGATGGATTAGAGTCATAATAAAGTTTTTCAATTAATAATTTAAAACAGCATGGTTACTTTGTCAGTGAAAGGAAACAAGATACCATTTGAAACCGTTCCCATAGGTATCTTTACATGTCTTGATGATAGCGAGCCTGCCCGAGATGAGAAAATACTACCCTGTTGAGAGAAGGGCACTGCAGGAGGGTTGGGGGGCTGTGAAACAATATCCTCAACCTGCTTCATCCAGGGTCCCAATGTGGCAGGAGAAATTTCAGTTGAGTTTAGGATAATCTGAGAGCAGAGAGGATGTAGGCTCAGATAAGGAAGACAACAAATCAAGAGAAATGGTAAAGAAGTTTACCGTGCCTCAAAGTAACAAGGAAATAGCAGGACAATTTGATGATACTGAGAAAGCCCCAAAGTAGCCTGAGATTAGCTAACATCCCAAAATTTCCCATAGCTCAGTTTGACATAGGAGCAGTAGAAGCACTGTGTGTATCACATCTAAAAATGGCACACAGAAGTTGGCCTAGAGACAGGGAGGCTGACGGGAAAGAGCTTGTAATTAGAAATGAAGGCAAAGCTGGCTCTCAGTGAACCAACAGCAGAAGATAGAGGTCTAGATGGAGCCTCTGTGGACAGGACTGATGCCCACACAGGCCAAGGGACCCCACCCATGAATTAACACCACAAGGAAGTTATTCCCAAAATCTAACGTGCACCAGAATGACCTAATGAGCTTGCTATCACAGATTCTTGGGTCCCAACCCAGACTTCCTGGTTCAGCAGGTCTGGGGTGAGGACTCAGAATCTGTATTTTTAAAAAGTTCTCAATGATGCTAATGTTGCTGCTCTGGGAAAAGAACATTTAGAGAACCACTTCTTTCATAACCCTACTGATATGAAAACCAGATATAAGAGGGAGCTTCCAGCACAATGAGCTCATAGTGGGAGCACATTCACAGAAAAATAAAGTCTTACATCCTCACACATCTATACATGATAGATTTTTATCTATCATGGAGAGATGGGCAAGTGGCTTCCTAAATCTCTGGTTAGTTTCTCTTCCAGAAAATATCACTTCCTATTCTAGTGCAACACTGAATGGAAATCTTAAATATACCAAATAATATGTTATGTACTATATTTAACACTTCATGATCAAAAGTCATGAACTGTGGGGCTGGGGTTGTGGCTCAGTGGTAGAGAGCTTGCCTGGCACGTGTGAGGCATGGGGTTCAATCCTCAACACCCCATAAAAATAATCAAAATTATAACCATCTACAACTAAAAATATATTTTTTAAAAAAGTCATTAAGTGTGGGAACCTCTTTGCAAGCACTAAGTGCTTTAAGTCAATTCTACACAAGATAACAATAATTCTGCTAAATTATGTCCTACTAAGTCACTTCTTTCCTCAAAATTCCCCAGTAGCTTCCTTAAGAAAAGAATAAAATGTATAGACCATCAAGAGGCCTGTACCACTGTGCATGCCCTGAGGCCCAGCTCCCCCATCCTCCTCACCTGCACCCCTAGATCATTCACTCTGTTTGAACTTCCTAACCCATCTGCTTTCCCCGAAAATCCTCAGGGCCAGCAAATTATTTATCTAAACATACACATATTACACATACACATCTGTCTATAGATATTTATAGAGACAACGATACAGATACGTATTTTTTTTTCATGCTACAGATGGAAACTTATCTTTGTGCATGGTAGGCAAGCACTTTTATCACTGAACTACACCCCTAACCCTAAGTTACATTTAGTTCCATTTACTTATTTATTGTCTACTAAACCTCATGGGAAAAAAAAAAAAAAGGAAATTTGCTATGTTTACTGCTATATCCCAAGTGCCCATGAAGTACCTGGTACATCACACCACTCAGTAAATACCTGTCAAGTGAATGAAGAAAAAGGCCCAGCTGGCCAAAGAAACCAATACCCCTGCTCCCAAGGGTCTCATCCTTGACCAGGATGGTGCCCCCGATTGCTTTTGCATGTCCACCTTCCCCCCTCCTCTCTCACCAAACATCTACTCACAACAGGACGAAGAAAGAAACATGTGTGTGCTGTTTGCAAGAGGAAAGAACTCAAAGGTGAAGTGAATTTCATATCTGGAAGCCAGGGCCAAGGAGACAATGCCTTCTCCACCTCAGGTAAGGATGCCTGGGGTCCCACAGCCCAAGGATAGCCCTGGTTAACATTTGAGCGGATAAACATCCTTCCAGACATTTCTATATGAATGATACTTAACCATATTAATCACTTCTTCAACTTTTAATGTAGACTTGACTCCAGATCAAGATCTCTAATACTTCCTCCGTGAGGGACACAAAATCACATGGCTAGAACAGAAGAGACAGGTTGGGGCACATGAAAGAGGTTATGCACAATTTTTGCCCTAAGCCTTCTGGAAGCTGACAATTTCTCTGCTCTAAGGTCTATCACTACATTTTTTTTTTTTTGCTAAGTATTAATTTAGATAAGTCACGTTAAAAGGGCCCACAAATTTTTTCATTCACAGTTTTTATCAGAAGTGCCACAGTTTAGCTCTCACTTATCATGGCCTTCCTGGAGATATTTGAATTCAAAGAGTTTTGTCCTTTCGTACGAGTTCAAACTGACAGAATTCTTCCAATGAATCACATTAAATTTATTCCAAGTGTCTTAACATTTGGACCTTAAAAAAAAGGGGGGGGGGGTTCCTGAATTAAACTGTCTTCTACTTAAATGCAATGATAAATTCTGAGTGAAACTGCCTAGGTTATACTTTAATGAAACCAAAGAGACAGAGAAGCCACATAAAAGAGATGGAAATGACTTTCAATGGAAAGTGACTAGGTGTTTAGGAGCCTGGTTGTGGTACACACCTGTAATCCCACCGCTTAGGAAGCTGACGCAGTAGGACCACAAGTTCAAAGCCCAGCCTCAGAAACAGAGAGGCTCTGAGCAACTTAGCAAGACCCCATCTGTCTCAAAATAAAATAAAGGCTGAGGATGTGGCTCAGTGGTTAAGCACCTCTGGGTTCAGACCCTGGTACCAAAAACAAGTAAATAAATAAGTGGAAAAAAAAGGGGGGGGGGACTAGGAGTTCAGGAAGAGTAACTTTTCTGAGTGTCAAACAAAGTTCTATGAACCCATGTTTTGAGTTTGGAAATTCGAGTACTGTTGTTTTTAGTGGCCATGAGACATTGCACTTAGCAGCATATTCTTAATTTTTTCTCCTCTGTTTTCTACCCATTTCCACCACAGAGCAAGATACATAGGTTCTTAGTAATATTTCTAAGTTAATGAATACCTTTGCAAGTATGTCAGAAATCGCAATATCTTTAGTAATTTTATCTGTGTGTGGTGCTGGCAGTTGAACCCAGGACCTCACACATGCTAAACATGCACTCCACTGCTGAGCTACACCCCCAGACCTTCTGGTAATTATTTTTAATTAACATCAAGATTGCATTTTTTTTATCTTATCGATTCATAACAAGGGCTCAAAATGACATCATTATTTCTCCACACCTCCCAGAAGACGCAGCATATTGGTGAAAATACTGTGAACTTCAGAATGTAGAGAAGTATTTGGATCTTGGGTTTATTATCTCTTGTGTCCTTGGACAAGTTGTTTTAACTTTCTTTGTCTCAATGTTCTTATTCTTGAGATAGGAATAATACCCATTTTGTGTGGAAGGAAAATTCTTTCCGTGGGTCTTCTGAACTCATGCGGTATGAAGGCCATGCCATGAAGCTAGGTCCTGACTACTCTTTACCCAGACCACTTCTCAGGATTGTGCTTGCAGCGAGCAACCTTGAAGAATGAAATAATGTCTCCCCATCTAGAACAAAGAACATATTTACTTGCTCTTGTTCTTAACGTGGTAGATCCTCCAAGCTCAGGGCTTCTTATCTATGACATGAACCAACAATGGGCACAGCGTCTGTCTAGACCTGTGTGAGCTCCCCTTTGGATCTTGGTAGCCAAGAGAACTGACACTAATGCTGATGCTTCTGCTCTTTGCTAAGAGAATATTAAAATCCTTTGTCTTTGATCTGGAAGTCTCACATCTTCTGCTAGTATCAGAACTAAGAAACTAATACTCACTAGAAAAGGCATGTTATATATTAATAGGTTAACATATTAGCTTGTAAATAAGGTAAAATAAAATCCCTGACATTTTTATGGAGCTATCAAAAAATTAAATTAGGTAGCCTAAATAAAGCACCCAACAAAGAGCAGACAATAATAAACACAAATAACATGTTTGCTTTATCATCTTATTTAAATTTCCTTAATTATTATAAGAAAATTGTTCTCAACAAAATCATGACGACAATAAAGTTGTACCTCCCTCCATACTTCCACAGGCTCTCTCTTATATCTGTCCTACATGCAGTGGTAAAAAGCATCAAATTCTCCCAGAAGGGCTTGCAACAGTGCTCTTTGGAGGTCTCAGTGGTTGTAACAGTGGGAAAACTCTTCAAGTCACGAGTCTTAAATAATAGGATTCCAGACCTCGGGTGGAGGCAGTTATTGGGGGGGAGGGGGCAAGGAGACCACATCAACAGTCTTCAAATCCCAACACTGCTTGCCATATTTACCACCTCTCCATCCCTACACTGGATCCTCTGAAATTCACCTCACCTTAGGGAAGGGAAAGGAAGGAAATATTATAAACAGTTTATGGCCAAAATGAGAAGAACTACAGGATGATAAAGGAGAAGACTGATAGGATGCCAAAGAATGGAACAAGATAGACTCATTACTGGATGGTCATAACCTGGTCTTTACCTCCAAATACACCTACAAAAAGAAAGGAGACTAACAGAGAGAGAAAGAGACCTATTACCAAAATTTGGTGGCAAAGCAATACAAACGTGTTGCCCTACAATTCCATAAGTGAAAAGTCCAACATAGATTTTATCAGACTAAAAATCAATGTCAACGGGGCAGATGCCTTTCTGGAAGTTCTAGGACAAATCTTTCTTGATTCTTTTTCTTTCTCCAGGAAGTCATGTGCATTTCTTGGCTCCTGGCCCTCTTTCCCCATCCTTGGCGGGTCCAGTTCTTTTCACACTGCCATCTCTCTACCTCTGTGTAGCAAGAAATGGTTCTCTTGCTTTTAAGGACTCATGTGATTACATCAGGCCCCTGGGATAATCCAGGATAATCTCCGCATCTCAAAGTCCTTAACCTTAATCCCGTCTGCAAAGACCCTTTTGCCAGAGAAGGTAACATATTCACATGTTGGGAGGAGGGGAGAAGATTAGGACATAGAGTAATTAGGGCTAATTAGGACTGAGGTGGAAGGGCACTGTGCATACATACAACTTCTAGAAGCCTCCCCGTGGTTGCTAATTTTCAAAGCTGTTCAAGAAGAATGGACGTTTTTCTAAAGGGAAAATGTCTCCACCACGGTGAGGAGAACAAACAGTGGCCAGGGCTGTGTCTTTAATTTTTGTTTAATCTCTACACATTATGGGGCGGGGGGGGGGGGGGGGGGGAGGTCACAGGAATGCTCTCGAGATTCTAAGGGAAGCCACTCAGTGCCAGTAACCATGGGGATGGAAATTTTGAGAAGAGGGTTAACTTCCTTTATGTGAGAGCAGATGAAACCAAAGCCTTGACCCACAGAACAGATCTTTGGTAGTTTAATAGAAAGACGGACTTTTCATTTACAAACCTTGGGTAGACAAGAATGGAGCCCGAGATGTCCAGATTGCAGACATTCCTGGTGCTTCAGGTAAAGGCAGTGACACAAACCCATCAGTTTTGTTGTTGTTGTTTTAAATGGGGTGGGGTTTGGGGGGGTAAATTGACATAACAATGTGAGGTCTCTGTTACCTAGGAGTTAATCACACTGGTGATGGGAAGAGGGAAAACATGCATGCACCTTGTAGAAAACACTCCCAGGAAAATCCATTCACTCAAAAATGTTTATTTCTCTATGGGGGAAAAAAATAACATTGTGCAAGGTGCTCTGGACCGAAGGATGAATTAGTCGGGAAGCCCACCCTTAGGGCATTTGGACTCTAATATCGGGGATAAATAAATGATTCTGTGACCACAGGAGATGAAGAGTAGCCTTCCAGAGCAGGGCTTCTCAAACTTTTATGTGCCTTTATGTCTCTTGTTAAAATACAGGTTCACCAAGTCCAGAGAGATGCCCGAGACTCTGTATTTCTAACAAGCTCCCAGGTGACGGTGGCACCTGTGTCACTAATGCAAGACCACACTGAGTAAAGATCAAGGCAGTGCTTCTTAAATCTCAATGCACTTAGAAATCATCTACAAATATAACCTGTAGACGTGTTCCAAAAAAGGAACCTTTCAGGATCAATTTCATTAATTAAATTTAGCAAGGGAAGCTATTTGAGCAGTTACATGAATTAACACATGTTAGAGCCATAGAATAATGCAGATATCTGGAAACAGTATTAAGGTATCTTTGCATTTTCCAGATAATTGCACAAAAACTTATTTATTCCATTAGCCCAGATCATTTCTTAGGATATCCATGATTCCCTATGTCTCCATACATTTAGATGATATGAACCCAAGAAACCTAGATTTCATCTGAAGAGTTGAACTCATGGAAGCAGAGAGGAGGAAGGTGGTTACTCTCACTGAGATAGGATGGGGAGATGTTTGTCAAAGAGTATAAAGTGGCTGGGCACTGTGGCTCAGGCCTGTAATCCCAAAGGCTCAGGAGGTTGAGGCAGGAGAATCACAAGTTCAAAGCCAACCTCAGAAACTTAGTGAGGCCCTAAGCAACTCAGTGAGACCCTATCTCTAAATAAAATATAAAAAGGGCTGGGGCTATGGCTCAGTGGTTAAACGCCCCTGGGTTCAATCCTCAGTACCAGAAAAAAAGCGGGGAAATCAAAGTTTCAGACAGAAAGAATAAGTTCTGCAAGAATAAGTAAGAGCAAGATGATTATAATTAATGATTATTGTATACTTGTAAATTGCTGAGAAAATAGATTCTAAATGTTCTCACCACAAAAAATTAGAATGTGAGGTGATAGAAATGTTAAGTAGCTTGATTTAATCATTTTATAATCATTTTATAATTTTATAACACATCAAAATATCATGTTGTATACCATAAATGTATACCATTTTTATTTATCAGTTATAAAAATGGAATCTAGTTTTCTTATATGTAAAAACTAAAAAAACTAGAAACTTCAGAAGCAACATAATCAGTATCTACCTAGTAGAAGTTAAAGATAGGAAAAATATTGAGTTAAAATGAGGAATAACCCCAAGAAATAAATACAAGAAATATTTTTCAAATATATGGATTTTCATGTTGAGAGGCTACATGAAGTATCAAGAAAGATGAAAAGAAGAAAAAAAAGACCAACATCTAGAACATCAAGATGATATTTCAAGAAAACCAAAAATAGAAACAAAATCCTTCCAAAGAATATAGGTAGGTAAATATGTAGGTAGATAAATAAATACATGTCCATCGGGTGGTATTACATTTCTCCCTAGTAATAAGGAAGGGGGACAATAGAACAATATCTTGAAATTATTTTCAAATTATAATTATCACCTGGTCTTTCAAGAAAAAAAAAATCAACAATTTCTCATATTCCAAGGTGCAGAAAGTCTGTCATCTATTAGTTTCCTCTGAAAAAAATGTAGACAAAACATGCCCAAGAGAAAATAAAAATGAGAACAAAAAATTAACCTCAAAGGTGATGCAGGGTAATAGCAATCTGGAATCACCTCACCACAGAAGACATTATAAAAAAGAAGAGGTGGAAAGTAGGGAAACACCAGGTGTTTTCAACTGTTTGAGAGAACTAACCAAATATTCTAGAGGAAAAGGGTATAATTGAATGTGTGTTGGTGGTTTTTACTTTTTTTTAACATAGTAGAAAGTGGAAAAGGAGGTGTACATAACCTTAGTAACCCCTTTTAACAATAAACAATAGAATCCATAAAAGAAAACAACAGATTAATAAACTTGTCTATATAAAAATGTTAAGCTCTTGCAGGCCAAAGAAATTTTAATATTAAAATGGCAAGGAACAGACAACATCAGACTGGAAGGATATATTTGCAAATCACAGATCCAACAAAAAATCTGATCCAGAATATATAAAGAACTTAAAAAAAAAAAACAATAACAAAAGAACTCAATCTTTAAAATGGGCTAAGTATTTAACACTTCACCAAAGAGGATACGCAGAAGGCAAGGAGAAAAGACATTTCAACATCATGAGGCCTTAGAAAAATGCAGATGAAAATTATAGTAAGATGCCACTACACAGTCTTGAGAAAGCATAAGAAAAATACTGGTGGTACCAAATGTTGAACAGACGTAGAGCAATTAGAATGCTCACACAAGTGAGGATGGGATGCAAAGAGTTTGGAAACCAGTTTGACCTAGTTATCTCAATCCTAAGTATTTATTCATGAAAAATGAAAATTAAGTTCACCCAAATATCTATACATTGATGTTTGTAGCAGCAATGGTCATAATAGCCAAAAATTTGGACACAACACAAATACCCATTAACAATAGTAAAGATAGGAAATAGTGGTATGCTCATGCAGAATACCAGTCAGCAATGAGAAAAAAAGATCAACAACTACATACAATGATACACAGAACTCTCTCAAACAATGTTGAGAAAGAAGCCAAGATACTATATGGAAATAACTTTTTTTATATAAAGTACCAAAAAAGCAATGCCTATAGGTGATGAGGGGGCACCAACCATATACTGCTAGTTATTGGTTTCTTCATGTGGGTAATGGGTCCAGGGGTGTGTTCAGTTGTAAAAACTTAAAGAGTTATACACTTATGCTCTATGCTCCTTCCCATTGTAAGTTACACTTGAAAATTATTTAAATTTTTAAAAGAAAAAAAAATTTTTTAAATGGTATCAGGTAAGACCCAAATAACCATTAATCATGTGAAATGATCAAACTACTAATATTTAGGGGGATATAACCTCAAACAATGATAATTTGCAACTTTTTTAACCATCAGGATGGCAAATTCATGAAGATCAAAAATATAAATATGTAAGGAGTATGTGGGAAAGGTGCACTATAGTTGATGGTTACACCAATGGATAAGGCCCTCTTCAAGAGTAGTCTGGTGGAAGGTGGGGTTATAGCTCAATGGCTGAGCATTTGCCCAGCACATGGGAGGCACTAAGTTCACTCTCAGAACCACATAAAAATAAGATAAAGATATGTTGTTCATCTACATCTAAAAAAAAATTATAAAAAGTGAAAGAGTAGTCTGGTGATGTTTATTACTGTGCTTAAGTGTATACATCATCTGACCAAGCACTAAGTACCTGTTCTTCCTGCATAAATAGGCATATATAAGGTTTTAAATCATATCATTTGTAATACCAGAAAATTATGAATGATGCAAATTCCCATCATGCAAAATGGATTTGGGAATTTTTATATTATGAAATATTGTACATCTTAATAGCATTGCTAAACACAAAAATAAGACAATTCTAAATATTTTTAAAAGGATATCAAAGATTCGTATATAGAATATATTTTATGTATCTATACATGTGGGTACAGTTATATAGATGAAAATTTTAGATCTATAGAAAAGAGGAGCAGATTAAAGGTCAAGGGTGGTATGTTCTCTCTCATATGTGGAAACCAGAGGAAAAAGGAACAGAAAGGTTGGGGGTGGGGGGGGGAGTGTCATGAAAACTGAAGGGAGACTAATAGAGTAGGGAAAAGGGACGGGGGGGGGGGGGAGACAGAAATAATGGGGAGTGATATTGGCCACATTGTATAGTTGTAGTGTGTACATGTACAAATACGTAACAACAAATCCCACCATTGTGTACAACTGTAATGCACCAGTAAAAAATCTGAGGAAAAGTAAAAAGAAGAGGAGCAGAAATACTCTCCAGAGTGCTGACAGATTTCTCTCTTGGGAGGGGAGCAAGACCAGAGGAAGAAAAGACCTACAAGCACCTAGGTCACTTTTATACAGAATCTTTCACATAACATTTTTGTAGTATCTGCACAATTTTAAGATGTTAAATGATCAGTAAGTTATTTTACAGAAAATATATTAAAACACAGAAGTAAAATTAACAGTTAAGCTAAACTTAGTAACAGCTGGTCGATATTACAAACGAGTTGATTATGACAATAAATATAAACAACCAACTCCCACACAAAATGTGGGCTGTGTGAAACAAAAAATCCAACCATCGGCTAAAACACAACTAAGATTAAAATTTTTAAATACACAGACAAACTGTATGGGAATATCTAAGGTGCAGAAACTAGCAGATTGAGACAGATGTGGCATGTTGCTTTAAAATGGGATATTTACCTCCCCAAAAAAATCAGATAAAAAGATTAAATTTTAAAAAATAAAAGGCAATGTTATTTCAAAAGTCAAACTCAGAGGTACTGGGAATCAGGGTAAGTAGCTGAACACTGGCTGCCTTACTGTCAGCCCACTTCTCATATTGACACTGTGTGGCCCTTGAAGGCACTCGACTCAGGGGACCCCTGATCCTGTGGTGGGAGCACTGTCATAGTACAGGTGCAAATTATATTTTATGATCATGATCATAATTTATTTTTACTCCTTAGTTGTTACCAAACTATTTCAAAATAAAAAGAACAGCATGTGATTCAGTTTGTTATTATGGAGTCAACATGGCTTTGATCATAAAACCTAAGAAATACCAATAAAAAAATTAAATGACAGCTCAGCTCACTTCTGAACTTAAATCTAAAAGTTGAACATAAAATCTAGGATACAAGGTGGGACCTCAGCGGACAAACTCTTTAGAGGAGACTAGGTCCAGTAAGGGGTCAAGGTGCACCCAGAGGACACGGCCAACAAGACATGGTGGCAGACATCACAGACCTTGCCCTAAACCCAGAAGGCTTGCTTAGAGGACAATGGCAGGCACTATGCAAGGCCTGGGACTGCAAGACCACCTGGACCCCACCTAGACCCCAGCATCATGGAGCTAACTTACTAGAAAAAAATATTGATGGTTACTTAAAAAAAGAATCCACATTTTGAAAATAAAGCCCAAAGATGATTATATATCTTTACAAAAATCATACTACAACTTTATTTCACAAACCTTGCCCCCGACAAAGGGATTATTTCATTGTCCAGCAAAATTCACCTTTATTTGATAGATTATTTTCCATCAATCAGGGCAAAGCTGCTGTGGAGTTCTATGTAAATTTGTCGACTTTCTTTTCAAGGAGATGCCAGGGATTTTTGTCTATCACAAAGTACAACCTCAAAGCTTATAATTTTTTTAAATATATAAAAAGGGGATTGAACTTGGGGGCACTCAACCACTGAACCACATTCCCCAGCCCTATTTTGTATTTTATTTAGAGACAGGGTCTCACCGAGTTGCTTAGCATATCATTGCTGAGGCTGGCTTTGAACTCCAGATCCTCGTGCCACCATGTCCTGCACATGTTACACTTTTATTGTCTATAGAACATGAACCTCTTTATGTCTGTAAGGTAGCAAACTTGTTTCAATGTACCCTCCCCAACTCACAAATGTTCTTTGAATTAGCCTACTCACACTGATAGTTTCCTGCCTTAGATGAATCTTTGGCCGTTGCACCATACTTGTTTGGATGAACATCCTATTTTTAATTTAAGGAACACTCTACAGTAGATATGTTGGACAAATAATAGGACCACCTGGCTACAGCTGCAGTAAGAATCGTGGAAAGAAAAAAGGGTCAGAGAATCTACTTCTGCTGGAAGGGTCCTAAAGGAAGCAGAGCTTAGTCCTGGGGGATTGTTATAAAATGAGACTGAGGGGCAGGAGGGACTAGTCAGGACTCAGTCCTTCCTGAGGCAATTTTCCAACTGTATTTACAGAGTCCCTAAATCACAAAGAAAGATTATTCTCCACACTTGCTAAAATAAAGTTATACTCTACATCAAAGTAGTCATTAAAAAACAATAAGCCAAAATATATTCGACTGGCACATATAACTAAAAAGAATTTTTTTAAAAAAATTTTTAAGTAATAATCATATGATATTTTCATGTGAAATTCTGGTCTAATAATTGTACCATAGAAAGTGAAAATGTACGTAAACCAATAAAAGATAAGTTCTCTTAAAAATAATAATAATATCTCTATACTATTTATTTACAATGTTCCAAGCCTTGAGCCAACCTTTGAAGTCAATCACCCTATTTATTACTCATGAGAATCCTATAAAGTGCATACCACTATTACCTCCATTTTACAGATGAGGAAACTGAGGCTTAAAAAGGTTAAGTGACATGCCCAAAGCCACACGCTCAGCCTGCCTTATTTTAAACCTTCCTTCCTTTGCTGTTCTGTCGCTCTAACAAAGCTATTTCTTCTAGTTTGGTTATCTTGTAATGGAGATGGGGTGCATTATCTTCATTTTTTAACATATCCCTTGCAGATTAAAACATCATGGCACAAGGGGTACACCAGGGCTACATAAGCAGGATTCGATATTCAGCTCTGTTCGTGCTGTTCATTTCCTAATGCTTCCTCCAGAGGGGTTTAAAAGTGAAAGGCAGGATTTGCTCAGAGTGGCTCTTCAGCAGTAAGGACCATCTTGCTGAGAGCATGTCACTCCATGCCTGAGCTTTCTTTCAACTATCCACCCAGCACCCTTATTGCCTTCAATTCATGTATGGGGCCGGAAGCCCTTGTTCAAAGGCTTTTAGCCCAAATGGAAGCCTTCGGGGCAAAAGAAACTCAGGCCCATGCAAAGAAGGCTAAGATTGAGTGTTTGACATCTTAGTCACTGTGAGGTGGGTTGATTTTGGTTTTTTGTTATTGTTTTTGTTGGGTTTTTTTTTTTTGCATAACTTTATTTAATTGTTTGTTGGTACATTATAATTATACACAGTAGTGGGTTTGTTGATACATATTCATACATGCACACAGTGTAACAATATAATTTATTCCATTTCATCCCCAGTACCTCCCTCTGGCTCCCCTTCCTCTACTGCTTTCCCTTAATTTTTATGAGATTCCCCGCCCCCTTACACTCCTCATGACTTTCCTAAAAACTTGAACAGCCTATAACAAAATCAGAATTCCAAGATATCCAAACCAAAGTTCCTTAGAGACCTTCTAGACCAACACCTATATTTTAACCCACTAGAAAACTAAGGTTGGTAAAGTTGAAGTACTAAGATCTCCATGGAGTTCACTCATATTTAACTTGTATTTTGTCTTTTGAATTGCATGCTCATTGAGAACAGATCTCTACCTAAACTTTCTTTGTACCAGATTTGTTGTAATGATCTGTACATATGGTAGATATTTAGAAGGAATGGATGTGTGGATGGTTTTATAGGATCTTCCATCCAAGGACCCTCATAATACATACACAAGGTTTTAAATTAAATAGAGACCTAGGGAAATTTCATCCCAGCTCAATGGGTTTGTTTGGGGTATTTTATATTTTACATTTTTATTATGTAAGAAATATAAGGAGATATTCCTGACAGTAAAAATATGCAGAACCTCCAAATTTCTTTCTCTTTCTTACTTCTTTCTCCAACATTGGCTGCCATTTGCAGCTCAAAGTAGATTTTTCTACTTCTTTCTAATGTATTTTTTCACATAGGTAGGGCCCTTTTATTTTTTAACATAAATGAGAACATGCTTGATTTATTGTTTACAACCTGCTTTTTCACTTAAAAACACACTTGAAATCTTTTCGTATCAGTACACATGCACAGTGTTCCATTAAATGGACATACTATAATTTTTTTAGCCTTTCTCCTATTAATGAAACCCTAAAGGTAATTATAACTTTTTTTGTGTGTTGGGGTGGAGGGGAACCGGGGATATTGAACTCTGGGGCACTCGACCACTGAGCCACATCCCCAGACCTATTTTATATTTATTTTAGAAACAGGATCTCATCGAGTTGCTTAGCACCTCACTTTTGCTGAGGCTGGCTTTGAACCCTCAGTCCTCCTGCCTCAGCCTCCCAAGCAGCTGGATTACAGATATGCGTCACCATGCCCAGCCTCATTATAACTTTTTGCTATGATGAAAATGATGTACTTATGAAAGTATTAATTCAGAATAGATTCCTAGAATGGCAGGAATGAAATTCATTTCATTGAATGTGCCAATCATTCAATGAAATCATTGAATGGTTGGTGCATACAATGATGGTACAGTAGTGAACAGGACTTTCACCAGGCCAAAAGGCTTTTCCCATAGATTTTTCAAAGTAGACCACAGGAAAGAAAAGCATCTCTCATTGGACTCCAAGTAATGAGCTGTGACATGGTGAAGGCTGCCCATGACTGTCTCCAGCTATGTGGTAGAAGCCAATCTGAGAGATGCAGAAACAGACGTCCTGACAGCATTTAAGATCTGGTTCTGGTTTCAAAGCCACACCTTCCTCCCTACCCCATCTCTTCAAGACAATGTGTGCTTCTAATATATTCCTCCTTCTGCCTAAACAATTTGAGTTGGTTACAGATAAACTAATTACATTTCTGCACACTCCTGTCTATTTCTATCTATGGTTTTTCTCTTGATACTACCACACTGCTCACCTGCCAGGTTACAAAAAAAGTTGTTCTTAGTGGAAAGATGAGTTTGATTTGCTTTCTTTCTCCAAATAAGATAACCATACATGTACTCTAGTCGAGAGTATTTTGATGGGAAAAGCAAGAGACCTCCATGGGTATGGCTGCCTCTGTTTCAAATTTCTGACAGTTTACAATAACCTGACTCTTAGTTACATTATGGGTGATGGTGAAACAGGAAGAATACTCAGCCCTTGTGGTATATATCACTACCATTAGGATAACAATGAAAATTACTATTCAACCATGCAAAATTACTGACAATTAATAAATAATACTTATTTTATTAAACACATAATATGCTCCAGGCCCTGTGCTGATACATTAACACAGAGTACCAATTAATCATTGCAATAAGCGTAGGAGCTAAACTTTTTTATTATTTTAATTTAAAAAGCTGGATAGACACTAGATTTCTACAAGCAATTGTCTTCAGCTATAATAAAAACTAAGACATTGATATTTTCCAAACTTTAAAGGGGACTGACTTACCCACTTAAAACTGAACTCTGGTTCTTGTAAAATGAGGACCATGGCAACATTTTATGGAAGAGACTATTCTTTTTAGAGAAGCAGCTCTAACCTTGAATTTCCTTCTGTCCTTGCCATTAAGTTATGCTTAAATATAGTCTTAAAAAGATTTACTCAAAAAGAGGATTTGTCACCATTTCCTCTTTGACCTCATCTTTTCTTCAAAATGTTCACACTTGAGAGCTAGCTCTGGGCACTGAGAAAAAGGCCATGTCACTTTAATCCCATCTAAGACTTTTGAATTGTTTTTAGCTAAAGTTAAACATCAGCAGCAGCAGGCTAGCTGGAGAAGAAATGCCTGACTTTCAGAGCCATAAAACCTGGCTTTCACAGTCCCATCTTCATCACATAAAGCACAAGATTTAAAGAGGTCTGAAGTAAAATATTTGGTCTGCCCCTTACTGTGTTAGTGACCTTGAACAAGTCCCTTTATCTCCCTTGATCCTCAGTTTCCTCACTTGCAAAAGTCAATTACAGGGATGAGTATTCTCCCCACGTCAGGGATGAGCAAGTTGAGATGGAAAAAGATTACATTAACTTGTCCAAGGTCACACTGCTAGCTAGCCAAGTGCAGATCTGAAACTCAAGTCACTCCGGACCCCCTTTCTCCTGTCCTATGCAGTACTCCTAATGATGAGAAATAAATGAGATTCAATCCACAAGATTTGTTAAATTATTGAACACCTCATAGGTTCCAAGTGCTATTCTAAACACTGAGATTGAAGCCAGAAACAAAACATACAAAAATCTCTGCTCTTGTTCTTGAGGGTAAAAGACAGTCAATAAAAGAATTAGTGGGTAAAATATTTAGTGCCTCAGATGAAGGGAAGTGCTGCAGAGGACACTGAGGCAGGGCAAAGGAAAGAGGTACACTTAAGAGTTGAGGACAGAATGCAAATTTAGACCTGATGATCTATCTGGTTTGGTCTGAATGAGAGTGAAATTTGAGGAAAGGTGGGGAGGGGCAAGGAAGCCACATAGACAGCCTGTTCCTATTCTATGCCTATGAGTGGAGGAACTTTGGATTGGCTAAAGGGGAGGGAGGAGAAGAGAGGGGGCATGGGGATAGAAAAGATGGTGGAATGAGACAGACACCATTACTCTAGGTACATGTGATTGCACGAATAGTATGACCCTACTTTGGGTACAACCAGAGAAGTGAAAAATTATGCTCTATTTGTGTACAATGAATCAAAGATCATTCTGCTGTTATGTATAACTGATTAGAATTTTTTAAAAAGCAGATAGGGCTTTGTAATAACTTTGGCTATTACTGAGATGAGAGCCACTGGAGAGTTTCCCAGAGTGTCAGGTCCAACTTATGCTTTACAAGAATCCCTCTGACTGTAAAGGTAAGGGTAAAGCAGGGAATCATGTCAGAAGACCACTTCAATAGAGTATAGTGGATTAGACCAGAATAGTAATAGTACAAGGAGTGGGAACATGGTCAATGATCACATTGTGGAAAGATCCTCATTGGTTTGGGAATATTTTCAAATCTTATTAAAAATAAGGAAAGTAATGCAGTAAACTCTCATAAATCCATCACCCAGATTCAATAATTGTCAAAATTTTGCCATATTTGCTTATCCAGTTCTTTTACTTTTTTTTGGCAGATATAAAGTAAGTCACATACATGTTATTTCATTGCTACATGCTACACACAATCTATATTTCTTTAAAATATTAACATTTCTTACATAAATACAATCACACCTAAAGAAATTATCAAAAAATCTTTGTTATCAACCCAGACTATAATCCAGTTTCCCCTAGTTGTCTTAAAAATTCCTATCAGGGCCTGGGGATATAGCTCCATGGTAGAGCACATGCTTACCATGCACAAAGCCCCGGGTTCAATCCCCAGCACCAAAAAAAAAAAAAAAAAAAAAAAAAAAAGAAGAAAAAATTTCTTTCACAGTTGGCTTATTTGAATCAAGGTATAAACAAGGTCGATACATTGCATTTGATTGTTATGTCTCTTGAGTTTCTTTTAATCTAAAGAAGTGTCTGCAAACACAAACACTTTTCCCTTTGATTTCCCAGATCTGGCCTGAGAGCCACAGTTTGCTGACCCCTAATGTAGAGTACACCTGGAAGTGGAAAATAGAGAATGATCATCTTCAACTTTGTTAGGTATCATTAGTTTCTCTCGCCAAATGAAATTCCACCTGTTTATATATTTATCAAAAAAGTGTCAGAGTGACCATTTCTCTGAATCCTTGCCAACACTTGGTATTCTATAATTTACTTTTGATCGATTTGGTGGATGTCAAATGGCTTCTTATTAATGTTTCAATTTCATAAACCTAATGGCAAATGTGTTATAACATTTTTCATAGGTGATTTGGCTGTTCAGGTTCCTCACCTCTAGGTGGCCTGTTCATAGTCTATGTCTAGTTTTTATTGAGTTGTTTGCCTTTTTCTAATTGGTGTTCTTTATATATTCTAGATTATATTCCTCTGTTGATTATGTGGACTGTAAATATCTTCTTTCTGAGCGCTCATCTTTGTTTACTGTATTATTTATTG
Organism: Callospermophilus lateralis; assembly: GCF_048772815.1. Lineage (NCBI taxonomy): Eukaryota > Metazoa > Chordata > Mammalia > Rodentia > Sciuridae > Callospermophilus > Callospermophilus lateralis. Next base: position 188,772,170 of record NC_135305.1, on the reverse strand, counting down.
AGCAAATGTTTTATGGTACTCCTGTGTGTGGGCTTTTTTCCCCACTTGTATAAGAAATATTTCCTTATTCCATTATTATATTTTTCTATATTTTCTTCAAAATGATTTGCTTTCTACATTCAGGTTTAGTACATTTGGAATTAATCCTACAAATGGCATGAAGTAGTTATCTACTCTGGGATAACATGAATAGTCAATTATCTGAGCCTCCTATATTGACTAGTCTACATGTGGGTTCCTCAATGATTTGTAATGCCAATTTTGACTTACTGAACATTCTCACATATTGTAGGTCTGTTTCTGGGCTCTCTAGTGTGTTTTTTAGTCTAGTTGTTTATCCTTAGACCAATAGCACACCATTGTAATTCAATAATTTTATAAGTAGACTTACCATCAGGTAGAGTGACTCTCCCTATCAACATCTTTGAAATTCTACTGCCTGCTCTTTATATCTTCAAGATGAATTAAAGATATATCCCAAATTAAAACTTAAACTAAGGTTTAGAAAGTCTTAGTAACTTTCCCAAGGCACCATGATTAATAAGTAGTGGATAAATCAATCTCTACATGCTAATTCTAAAGCCTAGAATCTAAGCCACTATATCTTCAACACCACCTCCACATTTAGATTATCAAGTAGTAGAAAACTGAATGAAATTTCAGTGAAACTGGAGCTCCCTGCTTGGCTTTTCCATGAGCCAGTTGCTTAAGTAACTTAGTTTCCCCACATGCAAAATTGTTATAAAAACAGCTCATCTCAAGACTATGAATGAACAGTCCCTATAAACTTTGATTCTATAAAAACCCATATGATGACTAATGTGCCAACTTAACCAGACCACATGGTGCCCAGACATTTAAACAAGAATTGTTTTCAGTGCGTCTTTGAGAATGTACCTCAATGAGATTAATATTGGAATCCACAGATGAAGTGGATTGCTCTCCCTAATGTGGGTAGGCCTTGTCTACTAAATTGAAGATGTCATTACAATAAAAAGGTTAAGAGGGAACTGTTGGAACTCTTGCTGTCTGACTGCTTAGAGCTGAGACATGAGTCTTTCTGCTTCAGACTCTAACATGCTGACCCTTCTTGAATCTGAGCTTTAGCTTTCAGACTGGCACTTACCCTCAGTTCTGCTGGGGGGTTTGTTTGTTTTATACCACAAGCTCTGATCTTCTAGCTGAACAACTACAGTTCTTGGAATTTTACAGCCTATATAACTACACAAGTCAAATCCTTATAATAAATATATACAGAGAAATAGATCCTATTGTTTAAGATTCCTGGTTAACACAGATTCTGGTACCAAGAGTGGATCTAGAGGAAAAGAATAAAGAACGAGTGTTCTGAATTGGTTTCAGCATTTCTAAAGTTGGCTATCAAGTCTGATTGGATTTAATGACATTGTTTTTAGTAAAAGGGAACATTCATAGTCTATGGCATGATAAGAAATATACAAAATATCATAACTGAATACTTCCAATAAACCACTTCTAAAAAGTGGCAAGCTGGATGACTAGGCGTAGGATACTTCCCAATATTTTTAGCAAACCAAGAAATAAAATATGATTGGTTAGTTGTTCCTTATGCTGGAAGAAGTTGAGGAAAAAAAAAAGAAGATGACCTTAGGGATTTGAATTTCTAATCAAGTGCCACATAAATGGCCTGAAATCTTCTACGTGTGCCCTGAAAGGGACCTTATCTCCTATAAGTGGAGGACTGAGATCACTGAAAATCAAATGCAGAATCTCATCCTATGACTGAATTACAACATACATCAATACTAGAAACCCTATGAGCCCAGGCATTTAAAAGGGAGGATACTGACTGAGAAAGAATGGGACCCTGAACACTGGAATGAGGATGCATATGGTAGGCCCTAATGAAGCAGAAGTCACTGAATTCTGATGGGTCTTCTTTGCCAGTGGAATGGACCTTCCCACCTGAAGTGGGAGTATTCTCTCTACCCCTAGGGGTACCTACCTCTCCATCCTCACCTGAGGAAATTAACCCTGTATTGCCTCAGGAAAGTCTACTGGCCTCCTCAACACACACCTCATAATCCCTCTTTGCTTCTAAAGCTACAACTACATTCAAGTCCCAAAAGGTGAGGTACAAAGTGTAACCTATGATGGGGTATGCTACATATAAATAGCAACTTGAATTACCTCTCTGGATAGAAATCCAGAGAGTATCTGTGGCAATGTAAGATACTGGTGGAAGGTACATAATATTGTATCAGGCCAATTAATTGAGACGGGCTCACCAAGCAAAAGTCTGCACTTAATGCTGCAGCTTAGGGAGTAAGAAAAGGCTCTAACCATTGGGTTGGTTGGCTTAAACCTGGACCTAAAGGTGGCTCAGAGTGAACAAGTTGGAAATGCTGGACCTGCCTTGGTTTAATGCATAGGAAGGGATCAAAAGTTTAAGAAGCCTGAAATATCAGAATGTATTTGTCATCTAAGAGCTATTCACCCATCATGATGTAAGAGAGAAACTTGTGAGGGGATCCCTGGTATTCTGGAAGAGCTTTATGCTGCTTCTCCTTGTAATCAGGCCTCACAGTGGGAACTGCAGTCAGTGAATTGGGAAACCTAAATGCAATAGAATTAATTGGATCCTGGGGTGGCTGTGGCCAGGTGGCCAAAGGGAAGGCAGGTATGGTTGCCATGAGATCAGAGTCAAAGCAGCAATCAGAATAGCCCGACTCACAAAGACCTGGGGTACTGACCTAGAAGTGAAACCGATAACTTGCTTACTTGATACGTATAAGCAGAGAGGTTCTAAGTGAAAAAGAAGCCTACCTGAATTATAATAGCAGTTAATTGACAATTAACTGACTGAGCTAGTTTATAGACCTAAATCCCTTGAATGAAGAGGAAGCTATGTCCCCCTTAAGGAAGAATTCCAATATTCTGCCAGGAATTTATATTCTTAATCTTTTCCCCAAAGGGATGCATGGCCTCCTCTTCCCAAGATAACTATGCATTGAGTAAAAGGAATTAACCTGTTAAGGACTATTGGACATTGGTTCTAAACTGATTCTAACTCCAGGCAACTTGAAACATTACTATGAGCTACCAGTCAGAGTAAGAGATTATGGCAATCAGGTAATCAATGGAGCTTTATATCAGGTCTCTCTTATTGTAGGTCCCCTGGTTAACCAATCTTGTGGTTATTTCTGCAGTTCTGGGATGAATAAGTAGAACAGATATACTCAGCATCTGGCAGAATCCTCATATTAGTTCTCTGATCTGTGGAATGAGGGCTATTATAGTGGAAAAGGCCCAGAGGAACCACTAGAACTGCCTCTACCTAGGAAAATAGTAAAATCAAAATGTCTTATTTCTGGAGGTATTCTAGAAATTAGACCCACCATCAAAGATCTTGATATATGCAGGGGTACTGATTCCTACCATATCCCTATTCAACTCTCCTACTTGGTCTAGGCATAAAATAGACAGATCTTGGAGAATGACAGTGGATTATGCTTAAGTGGGTCTTGACTCCAATTGTAGCTGCTGTACCAAATATGGTTTTATTGCTTAAGCAAATTAATGTTCCCCACCCCACCCCCCATGCCTGGTGTGACACTATAGATAAGGAAAATGCTTTTCTTCTTCGTCGCTGTCAATAAGGGCCACAAGAAGCAGTTTGCTTTCATTTGGCAAGGCCAGTAATACACCTTCACTGTCCCACCTCAGGGGTATATCAACTCTCCAGCTCTATGTCATAGTTTATAGTTACATTAGAACTTAGTTTATGCAGGGATCTTGATCACCTCTCCCTTCCATAAGATAAGGCACTGGGTCTGGGGTTGTACCTCAATGGTAGAGCACTTGCCTAGCACAGGTGAGGCACTGGGTTCAAGCCTTACACCACACAAAAACATCTAAAATAAAGGTTAAATTATTTTTAAAATATTAAGGTGCTGGTCCACTACATGGATGATATTTTGATAATTAGATCTAGTGACCAAGAAGTAGGTACTACTCTGGTCTCATCAGTAAGATACTTTTGCATGTTAGGGTGTAGAAAATAAATCTGGGGAAAAAAAAAACTCCATAAAGATTTCACTGAGGTTGAAGATCCTAGAGGCCCAGTGGCATGGGGCCTGAGAGATCCCTCCAAAGTTAAGGATAAGTGCTACATCTGGCTCCTCCTATAACCACATTGGAGTACAATAACTAGTGGGTCTCTGAATTTTTATAGGTAACATACTTTTTATTTGGGTGTAGTACTCTAGCCTATTTACTGAGTGACCTAAGAATTTGCCAGTTTTGAGTGAGACCCAGAACAAGAGAAAGCTCTGCAACAGGTTCACAAGTTGCTCTGCCACCTGGGCCATGGGACCCAGCAGATCCCATGGTACTTGAAGTGCCAATGGCAGATAGAGATACTCTCTGGCACCTGAGTCAGACCCCTTTATGAGAATTATATAGCACAGGCCCTTGGGATTTTCATTATCTGAATAACTTCTCCCGAGAAACAATTCTTGGTCTGCTACTGGACCTTAGCTGAGACTGAATACCTCAATATGGAGCACTAAAGTAACTTGAGCTGCCCATTAGGAACTTGGTGATCCGACCCACCGAGCCATAGGTTGGGTGTGCACAGCAGAAACTTCATTAGCAAATGGAAGTGGTAGGTATGTGATCAGGTCCAAGTAGGCCCTGAAAGCATAAGCAACTTACATGAACTGGCCCCAAAGCCGACAGTCCCCACCCCTATTACCCTACTCTCTCCTTCCATCACCTAAGGACACGGCAAAAACACATCTATTCGCAAGCCAGTAAAAGAGCCCTCACCAGAGCCTGACCATGCTGGCACCCAGATCTCAGACTGAAAACCTCCATAACTGTGAGAAAATAAGTGTCTGTTGTTTAGTGATTCAATCTGATATTGTTATGGCAGCCTGAGAAGAGCTAATATGCTCTCTGAATTAAGGATTTTTGCAAAATAAACCAATGCATATTTTCTAAATCTCTCATTGACTGTAGATTTGAAGACTTTCAGGGAAACCATTTTGACTTTTTTTTTTTTTTCCTTGAAGCAAAAATAGAAGAGGGAAAACTGTCACGGCAGTTATTTTGTCTCTAAGGATAATTCAGAACTTACAGGAGCCCCAGTGTTGCTTCAAGATCATGCTCAGTCAATCCCACACCCTGTGGGAAGTACCCTTGCAGATGAGCATGGGCCCAACTCAGAAAAGAAAGAAAATCACTCTGATGCAAAAGTAAATCCAGATGTGCACAGCAGGTTGAGAAATTGTGAATAAGATGCTCAAACGTTTTTGGAGTCATTCTCTTTACAAAAACACCAAGACGAGAAGGCCCTAGCTGTGGCTTTCTTATACCCAAAGTTAGATGAAGCCAAAGAGAAACCCAAGTATCTGATAGTGTATCTAAGTCTACATTTCTTCCTTTATTCCTTTCCCAACTTCTGCTTAGCCAGAAATAAATGGGCAAGTAAATCAAAAATAAAATAAAGGTTAGTTTCTCATGGTCCTCCAGAAGAACATGTGTGTGGGTTGCTTTTGGCCTGATGATAATTCAAGAGCTGGATTTATTTTTCCCTGTTGACTCTCGTCTCTCTCGTCTACCCAGCTCATTTTGCTTTACGGATAGATGTTTTCTTAGATGGGGCTCTCCCAGAAGCAGAACCTAAGCCCAGCATTCAGGGGGCAAGTCATTGATTAATGAAATTCTCCCAAGAGAAACCTGTAAGGGAGTAGGGGACAGGGAAAAGCTAACCATCATTCTCACAAAGCTGGAGAGGATAAAGTTCATAGCCATCAAAGCAAGGTGACTCTGGTAAACATCCCCAGATTGAATTAGGAGCTCCCAAAGATTACATGCTAAGAGTAAGGTTGAAGACCAGTCCTTACAAAACTGTAAGCCAACTTTAACTCAGCATCCAAGTTAGAACAATGAGTCCCACTTTAACTACCTAACAGAGACCAAAGAAAACTTTTGGCAAAATAAACATCAGGTAAGAAGCTATGGGGTTCCCCCCCCACCCCCGATACAATTCCTGGCATTTAATCAAAAATGTCCTTGTATGCCAAGAAACAGAGCCAACAGGTAGGAAAACAGACGATAAAAACAGAACTACAGATGATTCAGGAACAAGAGTTATCAAGTGCAGGCTTTAAAATAAAGCAGAAGACACCTGTCCCTCCGCACTCATCCTTTAATCCTGCACCTCAAAGAAATACTCTTTTTGCTCTTTCTTCTGGTATTAACTCCATTATTTTCCAGTGACAATGCTCATGTTGGTATCTGTGGATTCATTCATTTCAGTCATGATCTACCGACTTCCTTTTTAAATTATCATTGGTAACCACAGTATCCTCTCATAGTATCCTGACCTGTAAATCTCTTATAGACTCTCCCATTTTTTCTTTCTCCCTACGATACAGTTACAAACGATACATGATTAATTCAGCCTCCCCAGTAAATGTGTAAGACCCCTAGCTAGCAATACTATTTTCTACATGGTCAAGCATACATAGTTAATTCTAGTTCCATTTTATTTCCTCCAGAAACCTCATCCATGGCCTCCTATTCCACAGTGAACTGATCTCCAATCCTATCTTAAGCCTACTGTCCAACAATTGTCCTGGGACCTCATTGTTTACACAATTTGAAATTATTTTATTAATCTATTTTGTTTAAGCTAAATTTCCTGGTCCTTCATCTCGATTTACTCCTTGCTTGGGTGTACCTTCTTAAGTAAGCACACATTAGAAATACAATGCTTGTGTGAAGATGACCTCAGTCTCTCATGTTTGACCGAGTGGTTTTTCTGCGCATAGAATTCTAGTTAGAGTCTAGCTGCCCATCAACAGATGACTAGATAAAGAAAATGTAGGCTGGGTGTGATGGCACACACCTGTAATCCTGGCAACTCAGGAGGTTGAGGCAGGAGGATCATGAGTTCAAAGCCAGCCTCAGCAACTTTGCAAGACCCTGAGCAACTTGGAGAGATCCCATCTCTAAATTTAAAAAGAGCTGGGGATGTGGCTGCATGGTTAAGCACTCCCTGGTACCAAAAAGGAAAAAAAAAATGTAGTGTATATCCACAATGGATTACTAGTCAGTCATAAAAAAAAAAAAAAGACTGAAATCATGCCATTTGCATGAAAATTGATGGAAGTGGAGATCACCACATTAATCAAAATCAGACTTGGAAAGAAAAGCATCACATTTTCTCTCATGGTAGAAGGGAAAAAGAAGAGGATGTCATAAATCTAGAAGAAAGATTATTGGCTATAGAGGAAGGGAGGCAGGAGAAGGGGAAGAGAGGAAAGGGGTAGCATATGGGAGGTAATAGGAAGTAAAATTGATCAAATTACATTACATAAACATAAAATATGCCACAATGAACCCCACCACGCTGTGTAGTTAATATGCACCAATAAAAAAATAATAATTCTAGTTAGAAAATTATTTCCCTTGGAATTTTTAAGGCCATCTTCCATTGTCTTCTAGTTTTCAGTGTGTGGATTGAAATGTCTGAAATCTTAGCCCCAATTCTTTATCGTGTGGCCACTTTTTAACCCCTGAAAACTTCAGGATCGTCTCTCTGTATTCAAAATTTTATGATGTGCCTAAGGTTTTTTTTTTTTTGTAATTCATATGGAAACATAAGCCTCATGGTTCTGAGAAATTATCTCAAGTAGTTATTTGGAAACACTCTTGCCTTTGAAACTCTTAATCAAATTTATTAGCACGTCTAGACCTCCTGTAATGATCTTTATTTTTCTAAACTGCAAGGAAAAAAAAAACCAATTCACTTCTTCTAGCTCCAACAAAATGGAGTTTGTTTGTCCATTTCTTATTCTCCTTATTGCTTTGATGCAAGGTTTTAAGAGATGAAGCTGAAATATTTCATTCTGCCCTCTTTAAACGAGACACCACAATATAGCATTTTATTGTTTAGAGAGATACAAAAGCATAAGAAACTATTTCATTTTAACTTCGGATGATAGACATTATGAGGGAAAAGTATCACCAAGCAGCAGCAGCCGAGGAAATTCTGTCACAAAGATTCAGTTGAGGATTGTTCAGTTTTTCAAAAATCTTTCCATTTCTCTCGACTTCCAATAAGAGATAAACACGGGGAGTTTTTCAAAGAAAAATCAAACTTTCTCTACTGAATTGAAAGGTTAGACACTATTTTTAGGATGCTGCAGCACTGAGATCAGAGCTATTTATCAAAAGTTGTAGCACTCACACAAGTCTAGAGGCACAGAGCTACTGGAGATCCACTGGACTGTTCTGACCAGACCAAGGTGAACATGGTTGGGGCAGGTTTTTAATGCTGTTGCAGAGCAGCAGTAGTAAGGACAGCCACCTCGTGTTCAGACACAAAACCCTACAAAGCTATCCAGAAGCCCAGAAGAACTTCTGCTTTGAAGCCAGAAGTGGTAGTACACTCCTGTAATCCCAGCCGCTCAGGAGACTAAGGCAGGAAGATCATGAGTTCAAAGCCAGCCTCAGCAACTGCAAGGCACTAAGCAACTCAGCGAGACCCTGTCTCTAAATAAAATAGAAAATAGGGCTGGGGATGTGGCTCAGTGGTGCCACCAAGTTGAATCCCCCATACCAAAAATACTTTTATAACCCCAGTCCTCCCCCACCCATTTTCCCCCTTAATTTTGAGACGGGGTCTCAGGTTGCTTAGGGCCTCACTAAGCTGCCAAGGCTGGACTCAAACCTGCAATCCTCCTGCCTCAGCCTCCCAAGCCACAGGGATTACAGGCACATACTACTGCACACGGCTTCTCATTTTTTCACCTAACTTGCAATTTCCCAACTTGCCATTTATTTGGAGGGAACTGGGGAGAGAACTCTTGAAATTCTTGTAATACATCTCTAATCCACTTTTGAAATTTTCTACTCTAACTGAATCCATGGTTATGCTTCACTTATCCAAAATTCTTGAAGAATGAAGAATTCCACGAAAGTTAAAAGTTCATGGAACACTGCTTTGGCTTCTTACTCCCAACCTCTCCAAGTTTAATCCTTTACAGATGAAAGCTTTGGAGCAGAGGACCTTAGCAAATATGGGTGGTGTCTGTGTACCACATAGAAAGGGGCAGGAAACACACTCACTGTTCATTTAATAGCCCAGCTCGATTATGTGCTCCAGGAGGTGGCTCCGAACCTTTATTATTTTCCATGTTACAGAGGAAGTGTGGCACTGTCTTATAATAGGAACAAACCATCTGAGTTAATGCCACCTTCTCTGGGGAATGCCAAGATCCCCAACCACCCAGACCTTATGGGAATAGGATACCCTGCTACAGATAGGACAGGGAGCCCCAACTGCAGAAAGCATATCAAGAAACTGCAAAGGGTCTGCAGGGTTAACAGGAAGAACTCTCTTCTCTCCACGGTCCTTCTAAAGTATGTATGGTTTTTGGGTTTTTTTTTTGGTCTCATACAGAGTTTATTATGCCTTTTGGGTTTTGTCACTAATTTCTGTGTCCTGCCTTGGTGTCACTAGGGACTCAGGAACAAAACAATCAAGGATGTTAAGACCATGGGTAAAATAAGGATAAGTGACTTCTTTGTGAGGGCCTGCAAAGCATCCTTGTAATAAATGACGAGCAACAGTGGGTAGTATCTCTTAGGCCAGTGGCTCTTCAAGGTTAGTCAGGAACCCCTGAGGGGTTCCATGAAGTCACAACTGTTTTGTTTTGTTTTTTTTGTTTGTTTGTTTTTTTGTTTTTTTGTTTTTTTACAATATTAAAACTCCAATTTTTTAAGAAAAATATATTCTTAGTTGTGGATGGACACAATACCTTTATTTTTATGTAGTACTGAGGATCGAACCCAGTGCCTCATACTTGGGAGGCAAGTGCTCTACCACTGAGCCACAACACCAGCCCTCCAATTTTTAACTTCACTCTCTCATCAATATACAGTGAAGTTTTCCAGGCCAGATGACATGTGAGATCACAGAGATTGAATGAACAAATAGCTATTATGAATCCAACTATCTTCAAAAAATGTTAATGTGATTTACAAAAGAATAGACCAATGCCATTCTCTCCCAAACAAAAATTGATGAAAAGTTTAGTTATAAACAATATAGTTCTATAATATAACAATTATAAACATATATTACTCAAATTTGGTAATAGGTTTGTAGTTATTGAAGTATTTTTAATTTTCAATTTTAATTTCAAGTATAATACATATTGATGACATAATTCCAAAGAGTTTTTGTGTATGTGGGTTATCAATGACTTTTCACAGTGCTGTGAAAAGGTTTCTGTGACCCAAAAGTTTAAGGATTACTGCTCTGGACAGCTTATTTTAAGAAATATAACCTACTCAGCTGGGTGAGGTGGCACACACCTATAATCCCAGCAGCTCGGGAAGCTGAGGCAGGAGGATCGCGAGTTCAAAGCCAGCCTCAGAAAAAGCGAGGCTCTAAGCAACTCAGTGAGACCCTGTCTCTAAATAAAATATGAAAAAGGGGTGGATATGTGGCTCAGTGGTCGAGTACCCAAGTTCAATCCCTGGTACCCCTCAAAAAACTAATACCAACCAACATCGATGCCTTCCTTCAATATACTGGAAAGTAAAGGACAAAGTCTAGACCTGATGACACACTGGAATTTTCCTAATACTGTCATGTTAAATGTTGCATTATAATGGAGGAAGAGAAATGGCTGGACATTGTACAATCAAATAAGGAATAAGATGTACAACTCAAAAATGCCCGAGAATTATTTCTCAAAGCTACGCCGAGAATGAAGTCTCAGAATGTTCCAAATGTATAAAATACAGTTACCTTGGAAAGTGACTCTGAAATATTAAAATCCTCTTTATGTAGCCTTTCAGGGTGGTCATACACAGCATAAGTATTGGGGTTTTAAAAAAAATGGTAAGGGATTCTGGGGCTATAGCTCAGTGGTAGAATGCTTGCCTAGCACACGTGAGGAACTGGCTTCGATCATCAGCACCACGTAAAAAAATTTTTCAAAAGTATTGTCTCCATCCACCACTAATATTTTTTTTAAAAAAATGGTATGGATATGTACATATTGGAATAATGAACACACTTCTCCATGAGGGTTCTGTCTACCTGTGACCACATGCTACTTAAACGTCATGCCCTTCTATTACTGTCCCAGAGGCCCACTGGCAAGTGGCCAGGTGTTCCCATCTCAGCAGGTACAACTGTGAGTCATTGATTTTGAAACATGGAATTATGTAATCAATTTTTTTCAACTACAAATTTTCCTTTTTATAAATAAAGTTGAGTTTTCATTAAACAATGACAGGGCTGAGGAGATGACTCTTGATCCCAGTGCTCTACGATTAAGTCTAGAGCAACCTTGAATATAAAGGATTGTGAACATTTTTCCCCCTCGTATTCAAGGTTGCACATACACTCTAGAACTACTCTTTGCCTGAATTAAAAGCAAGTTATCAGGAAAAATTCTTTTTGCTTTTAGTAGTGCATTATAGTTGTACAAAATATTTGGGTTCCTTTTGAAAAAACCATCCATGCGTGGAATTTAATGCATGCCACTTCAGTCCCCAGTGCTCCCCCTGCTCCCTCTGGTTCCCCTTCTATTCTACTTATCTACCTTCCATTTATTTATTGATTGGTCAATTAATTCTATTTAGGACATTCTTACCAAATAAAAGCAGGCAGAAGCACGAAATATAAAACACGTAGAATTACAGAATTATATTCCTTCTTTAGAGGCAAGTGACTCAATCAGGAATATTCAGCACAGAGTCCCAGAATGAAGACCCCAAAATTGCTCTGAGGAATAAAAAAAAATTAATGCCAAAGGTCACACACCAGAACTCTAGTCTTTTATTAGTGGGAAATATCTTTAAATTCTCACTTTATAATGATTTAGTCTTATTTAAACCAGGGATCTGCACACTAGGACCTAGGGACAAATCCAGCCTGCCACTCATTTTGTAAATGAAGTTAACAGAGTCTGCTCATCATTTACATACTGTGTCTGCAATTGCACTGTAATGGTAGAGTTGAAGAGCTGTGACAAAAATCATGGCCTGCAAGGCCTAAAAGATTTATTATCCAGGCTTTACATTGGGGGGAAAAAAAAGTTTTCTGACCTCCAATTAAAAAAAAATTAAGATTGGAAATTGTATTTTTCAACCCTTAGTCAATTGGAAGCAGCAAAGGGGGAGAGATCTTAACGCTAGACATGCTGACCTCAATAGGCAGCAGCCACTGCTGCTGCTATTGAGGAAGAATACTCAAGAACTTTCAAAGAAGTCCTAAAATTGAACCATCCAAGAACTGAGTTTCTGAAGCCCCCTTGCCTCTGTGGCACACAGTTCTGAAAGGCCAGGCCTATTCCGGAGCTCCCAAAGGAGCCAGGATGCACTCATGTCCAGCCTAGCCGCTCCTTCTGCACAATCCTACTGTCTTCCCCTCCTTTCAGATGATTCTCCCAAAAGCAATCCTTCTGCATAAAACTACTATTTCAGTGTCTGTTTTCCGAGAACCCAGTCTCAGACTGTGTATAGAGAGGCATGGCCATTGGTGTTGACTCAGGCTTTCACCAAAACCTCAGACAACATTTACAGGTCATCTCCTGAATTCCTGGCACCAAGCTAGGCCCTATAGGAAATGATAAAAGGATAAAATACAACACTTGCCCTCAAGGATCTGACAATTTATATATTGTCTATGGCTGCTGCTGCGTTACCCTGGGTGATTCAATCCACCTAAGGAAAGGATAAACTGCCTAGGGTATTACAGGATGAGGTTCATTGCCACCACCACTGTGGCTAGCTTGGGAGAGGGAAATAGGAGGGTGGTGGGTCAGCTGCCCAATATCAGTTATGGAAAATAGACAGGTATCACAGAAGTAGTACTCGGTCAAGAGCTTCAAAGATGCAGTGAGCATGAAAGATGAGTACAGAAAGCAACAAACATGGGAAGCAATATAAGGAAGAAACTAGATGCATGGAAGCATAGTGAATGTTATGTCTTAAGAAGGTCAACAGTACCCACAGCCAGGCACGGTGGCGTGTGCCTGTAATCCCAGTGGCCTGGGAGGCCGAGTCAGGAGGATTGCGAGTTCAAAGCCAGCCTCAGCAAAGGCAAGGTACTTAGCAAATTCATTGAGAACCTGTCTCTAAATTAAAAAATACAAACTAAGGCTGGGGATGTGGCACGGTGGTTGAGTGCCCCCGAGTTCAATCCCCAATACCCACCCCCACAAAAAACAAGTTCAACTGTACCAAATGTCTGAAGCTTGGAATGGGGTGGTGGCAGGGGAGACCATTTGAAATGTAGATTGAAACCAGCTCAGAGGGTTCTTCAACACTGTACCAAAAAGTTAATTTAAAACCTGCATTCCATAGAATGAATCTGAAATAATTAACTTATGTTCTTATATGAATACCCCATAGTGAATGCAACCATCATGTACATCCATAAGAATGAGGCCCTAACTAGAAATAATTGTATAAGTTAGAATATATCTTACATCAAAATGAATTCTACCATCATGTGCAACTAAAAAGAACCATTAAAACACACACACACACACACACACACACACACACACACACACACCAGAAATTATTTCAAGCAGAAGTAGGATGACTATTGAGTTTGTCATCCAAAATAACAATTCTAAGAGTCCAAGAGGGTACTGTAGATTAATATGCCAGGGCAACAGATACAAACCAAGACTACCCAATTAAAATGAGAATAGTCACCTGAACATAAATACAACAGGATTAGAGCTATTCTTTAAGATAACACGGTAGTATATCAGTTACCTATTGCTGTGTAACAAACAGCCCCCAAATATAGCAACTTAAAATACAATAGTTTATTAACTTTAAATTCAATGAGTTGGCAATGGGGGCTACATTCAGGTAATTCTTGTGCTCTTCTTGCCAATGCTCTCACTCACGCATCTGCAGTCAGTTATAGATGCAGATTAGTCTAGTCAGCTTAGTCAACATGTGGTGATTAGTGCTGATGATCAGTTGGTACCGAGCGTCCGCCACACTACATGTCTCTAACAATCTAGTCAAGATTTCTCCCAGGGGAGCAGAAGGGGTCCCATCAGCAGAAGAATGAACGTCTTAATGAGAAAATACTTTTCAAGTCTCTCCTTGTGACATATTTGCTGTTATCTCATTGGTCAGAGCAAGTTCTATAGGCAGGCCCAGAGTCAGTGTGGGAGAGGTCTACTTGAGGCTTAGGTCAGGGCATAGAATTGAGACAATTCTGCCAACATTCCAACACAGATAGTAGTGTCTAAGTCGGATTGAAGGAGCAGGATTAAATATGGAAGCAACAATTCTAAGAAGATTCTGATAGGCATTCTAAGAAGATTCCCCAACAGTAGTGAGCCTTTATTATAATCAAGTCACTCTAAAAATTGCCACACGCAATTCTCACACATCCCCAAGAAGCAGTTGTTACTAACTACCTCTTTCAGATTAGAAAAATCGAGGCTTAGAGCAGTTCAGGAGCTCCAGCCAAAGTTACTCGACTAATAGGTGGTGGAGCTGAAATTCAGACCCAACAAATGCTCACCCACTGGACATGCTGCATCTCTCCTCTAAGCCTGTGTGGAAGAGATAATGAAAGTGTGGAGTGCAGTGTTGGCACCGAGCAGAAAAGGAGGGTCTGCGGAGTCAAGTCACTAGAACTTTTACTAATTGGATGTGGGAGTTCAGAAAGAAGGATGACTCCAAGATGACTCAGATTGCAAACTAGCAACGCAAGCGAAAGCATGTGAGATCAGATGTTCAAGCAGAAATTCTGACCCAGGCCCCAAGCTATGAGCAATATGAGATGCCAAAGGGGATACAGGAAATGGACCGGCCTAATACAATTACACGATCATTCGGTTAATATCAAATACAAAGTTTCAAGGCAAATACCAAAGAATCAATTATAACTTTTGGGAATCCTCACTCAGATCAAGACATTATAGACTCAAGGAAGTTGAAATGTAAGGAGAATTCATCTGGGGGAAAACAAAAGGGCTCTGACATGAGTGGTACAGACACACAACCCTGGGAAGGCTCAGGAGGTGCTTTCCCATCAGCGTAAGCCAGTGAGAGGGACATGGTGGACACCACTCAGTTGGACATGTGCTCCTGGCAGGTTAGGGACAGAGGCACAGGTTTCAGAGTCTGTGAAAATCAGAGCATCCTGTAGCTCTGGTGAAGAGCCAGCCATGGAGCTGGGGAGTAATGTGTTTTTTCTCAGATCAAAAGTACATGAATCCTGGGGATCAGAGGTGGAAGCTACAGTAGGAAAGTGAGCCTGGAGTCAATTCAACAGGGAGACTGCCTTAGAAGATGGCCTTCCAGGACAAGGGGCCCTTGCAGTCAGACCGAGGAATGTACCTAGGAGGCAGAAGTCGAGATGAGATCAGAGTTGACTGATCAGTTGGTGCAGAGGCACAATTTATATCAGGGTAACAGAGGGGCTCAGCTTGGGATCTGCAAAGAGCAGATGAAGGACCCACAAGATGGAGCTCAATTTAAACATCTGCCTGACCCAGAAGGCACGGTGGCACCTCAAGCCAATTCCTATTGAGTACCTCTTCCTTACTTCTCCTTTTCAGTCTCCTTCAATTCCAGTGGACTTGGGAATAGCACCTGGAAGAGTCCAGTGGGAGACAAGTGAGAAGAAGAAAGCTGATCCCTACCCTAAAGGCCTTTACCAAGAAAGCGTCAAAGGTCAAGATGCTCCACTGAGGATGCATAGAAAAGCCTGCAGAATTGAAGACATGAAAGAGGTGGAAAATAGGCCAAGGTTAAGTGGAAAATTCCAAGTTCTACATCCTGGAGGTGTAAAGAGGAGCCACCGAAAGGAAACACCAGCATCACTAGAGATAAACAGCAGAAGGTTGTGAAGAAGAAAGAAGATCAGTAACTTCACTCTCAAGTCACCCTGTTTGCCTGATGCCTAATTCATTCAGCTTAAGCAGCAGAAAATTAAGGGGCACTTTTTCTTTAAACATTTTCATTTTTTTAAAGTATATCATTTTAAGTCACAAATACTAAAAAGACAAAGCTTCCATCATCTGTAAATCTGATGTTTGGGGAATCCTCTGTTCCCAGATATTAAAAGATAAAAAGCACCAGTGAAATTTTTATCCTTTTGTTTTTTGGGTTTTTTTTTTTAAGAATTGGCACATAACCTAAGACAACATGCCAAAGAATTAAAGCCCTTTGATCATAGTGAATTAAAACTGGCCCCCAAAAAAGTGTACAATTTTGAGATTTCACTGGTTTCAAATTTCAGATGACTAGTTTATTGCTTTTCTTGGAGACTTATTTCTCTCTTGAGCTTCTACTATGTACCATGCATTATGAATTATAAATATGAATTAAAACTTAAGAAAAAAAAGAGGGCTGGTGATGTGGCTCAAGTGGTAGCGCGCTCGCCTGGCACACGCAGGGCACTGGGTTCTATCCTCAGCACCACATAAAAATAAAGATTTTGTGTCCACCAAAAACTAAAAAATAAATAGTAAAAAATTCTCTCTCTTTAAAGGAAGGAAGGAAGGAAGAATTTTTTTAAAAAAAGAGTTTAACCCCAGGATTCCTACATGGACTTGCATCCAGGCTGGAGTTCCCATATTTAGCCTTTAGCAAACAGAAATATAAGATGCCCAGTTAAATTTGAATTCAGATAAACAATTTAAAAAATCAGTATAAGTACATCACATGGAATATTTAGATTTAAAAAAAAAGAAAAGAAAAAGTTGTTTACCTGAAACTCAAATTTAACTGGGTGGCCTATATTTTGTCTGGCAACTCTAATGTAGATGGGGTTTTGTTGTTGTTGTGTTTTTTTTGTTGGTTTTTTTTTTTTTTTTTTTTTTTTTTTGTCTGCAATAAAAGGACTATAGCCAGAGACATTTCAAAACCAAATAGAAAAAAGAAAAAAAAAAAAAATCAAACTAGGCTTTGCTTATTTTGCCAACTGTTTCTATTAGTTTCAGTCACAGAGGACAGAAACCGCTTTTCTAACTAATCCTTAACCAAGTAATCTCCCTGGTGACCCATCCTAATAGCATGTTGCACTTCTTCATATGGATACTGCTGTGCTAGCTTAGGGTAAAGGCTACTCTGTTATAACAGCAGGGTCCCTACTGGTTCCCTCCATGGGTACCTTCCGTCTGTGTCCAAGGTGTCTGCCTGAATTGTTACCATTTACCTCCCTGTAGGAAAAGAGAAGGGGGAAAAAAGTAGAGGGCAATTAGTTTGCATCTTAAACATGAAATCCCAAGGGCCTGGGGTTGTGGCTTAGCGATAGAGTGCTCGCCTAGCACGTGGGAGGCTACGAGTTCAATCCTCAGCATCACATAGAAGTAAATAAAAATAAAGGTATTGTTTGCAATTACAACTAAAAAATAAATATTAAAAAAAAGACCTCAAGTGGCACATTTGGCAACTTATCACAGTGGTAATCAGATAATTATTTGTGTAATTAATAACAATAATTAATAACTTTCTAGACTGCAAGCTCTGCAGAGAGCAGAATATCTAGTCTGCCACTCTATCTCTGGGGGTCTAGGGCCCTTTCTAGAATGTTCCATCAATCATAGGTTGTGCTTCTAATGCTACATAGTAGTTTTAATTCAGAGCAATGAAAAGATCACAAAAATGAAGTCTTATCAGAATTAAACATTAGATTAAAAAAATTATCTGAGTATTATCTAAAAAAAAAAAAAATAGAATGTTCCATCAGTATTTGCAGAGGAGAATAAGGAATGGAAGAACAAGACTCTTCCAAGGTCTGTGGGGTCCCGACTCTCCTTCCCCAGCAGGATCTTTGCGGGGCCTCCCTGGTTTCCACTCTGGCCCTCGTCTAAGGATCCAGCTCTACTCTGCTTTCCTCCCCACCGGCCTCAGTTCCTGTGGGACAGCATCTCTCAGCCACAGAGGCCTCAGAACACTGTGTGGTTCTCCCTGTGCACATGGGCACTTGGCAAAGCTTTAATGGCCTGGTCATTGCCCGGTTTACACCTTTGCTGTAGGACTCTCCTCCTAAAATCATCCACCCATCCGTTTCTCATTTATTCAGCTTTTCCAGAGTCACTGTGACACCCCAGCCTTCCAGTATCACAGGATTCTAGTTTTACCTTGGACTATTATCAGTACCAGCCCAGATTCCATCTCCAGGGCAGTACTGAAACTTCACCAAAACCACTTCCCAACCGAACGGCAAAGGGCCACATCCTCAAATAAATGCTCCTTGTTTAGAAAAATCCAGCAAGATATCCCAACTGGCACCTCCTGTGCTAACATGCTATACTGGGTGGAATTCTCCACGTGCCTAGAACAGCTGTCATGACTGAGGTTTAAGATGTCTGAGCCTTTGTAGATACTTGGAGACAAGATGTTTGAGCCTTTAAACCTCTGAGTAGCTTCACAGAGACAGTAGATGATTGGAGACAACTTGGTAGATTTATATACCATCATGACCACCTATTAGCTCTGTGACCTAGGAAAAATTACTTGATCTCCCTGGTTCTAGATCTCCTCACCTGTAAAACATGATGTCGCTGATTTGTGGTACTGGGGAAATGAAACCCAGACCTCACACATGCCAGGCAAATGTACTACTACTGAGCCATGTCCCCAGCTCCCTGTTTAGGGTTTTTATGAAGATTGAGATGAACATTTTATTCAATATCTAATGTTACATAAATGTGATTTTTTTTATTTTAATGGCCACCATTCCTTCACATTGCTCCTATTGAGAGGTGATGCCCGTGTCCCCTTCCACTGAATTTGGGTGGGCTTGTGACTGCTTCAGTCAATAGCATATACTGAGGGATCTCTAAGGTTTGGTTAGAAACAGCCATTTGGGGTCTGCCCTGTGCTCTTAGGCAGCTTGCTCTGCTAGAAGTCAGCACCATATCACAAGTCTAACTGAAGAGCATCGTGCTGGAGAAGCCACACACAGGTGTTCCAGGTTACAACCCCAGTGGAGTGCCACAGCCAGGGAACATAAACTGACAGTCACAGGAACAGGCCAGCTCAGACATCCAGCCTAGGAAAGGACTCAGGTCCTGACCACCCCCAAATGCAACCCAGCAAGAGCCCTTGCCAGGTGCCTGACCTTCAAAATCACAAGCGATGACCATGACACCAGAACAGGCCGAGGTGGCTTGCTGCACCACAATGGTATCCAGAATGATGAACAACTGTCAATGGCAGCAGATGCTCACATTAACGTACTTTCTAGAGCACCTTTGCCTCCAAGGTGTGAGTATGCAGGAGCATCACACAGCTCAGGACCCCTGGCAAAGCAGACCCGCATTTAGAGCTCCCCCTCCCCACAGCCCGGCTCTGTTGAGTCCTCTGCTAGGTTTCCTGTCTAACTTCTAGATCAAGAAAGTCTGGATCGACTTC
The DNA here is from genome assembly GCF_048772815.1 of Callospermophilus lateralis. Lineage (NCBI taxonomy): Eukaryota > Metazoa > Chordata > Mammalia > Rodentia > Sciuridae > Callospermophilus > Callospermophilus lateralis. Next base: position 188,752,754 of record NC_135305.1, on the reverse strand, counting down.
AGATAAACAGTTTAAAATTATTTCCTGGAAGCTCACCAAACCGAACATGTGAATCCTCTGCAGCCTGCACAATTGAAAACAAGTTATATAATTTCTGTTTCTCAGGGCGGAAAGGGCTGTGCAAGACGGAGCACACTGGGAAGCCTGCCTCTCGTCTGGAATCACAGTTTAAATAAATAGACAAAGTGAACTGCGCAGCAATGATGAATGATGAAATAAATGGTAGAAATAGAAATTAAAGAGCCACGGGGCCGACAGAAGCTATTTCTGTCTCTCCCTGAGAATTCCTCATGGCTGAGGTTAGCTGTTTATTTCTAAGGAAGTGGATTATTTTTAATGTCTTTGACTACAATGTCTCCATGACATCCATTATTTCCACACGTCTACAATGTACTTCTCAGATCGAAAACGTCACTGAAGGATCGGGGGACAGCTTGAGGCTCACACCAACTGTGCGCATTTCCTTCAGCTATTTCTTCCATCAGCTATCTCAATTATTTATGGAATTCACTCACCAATGAGGAAGCAATTTTCTATAGTGACTGGAATTCTTTTAAGCTTGACTTCTTTCCTCTTCTGTGCTTTCTTTCCTGGTCAATACTCTCTACTCTGTTCCTCCAGGACAGCACCCTCCGAGATAACATTTGCAACTTCCAGAAGACAGGAAACAAAGATGAGATTGGAACCCCACACAAATATTACATTTATAGCTGTTTCTTCTCCTCCTAACTCCATCCTCTCAGGATATATTGTGGCATGTTGAAATATTTGCAGATTTGGAGGCATTTTAAGAACAGTCAAGATCCTGAAATCTTTATGGCAATCACTGTTTTTTGTTTTTATAAATCTTGTATCTACAGAAATAAAATCAGATCATGGGTACCATGGTATCTAAGTCCTCAAAATCGACCGATTACCAGAGTCATCTGAGGATTTTATAAAAGTGAAAATTCCTATTTTTTTCTGAGGCTAAAAAAAAAAAATCCAGGATCAGTCTCCTTCAGAGAGACTCAAAGGCTCTATATGTGGGGGCTGGGGGTAAAAGCTCAGTGGTAGAACACTTGCCTAGCACACACAAGACCCTGGTTTCAGTACCCAGCACCACAAAAAGGAAAAAAAAAAAGAGGAATCTGTTATATTAGAAGTTTCCTGATGATTTGAGAGCCAGACAGCTTTGGTGGTCTCACCCCAGCTACACCTATGTCCTGCCAGAAACCTCGGGAGGAAGAAGCTATGCACAAGCAGGCAATGTGAATGCTGGGAGGAAGGTTCACCTAGAAATTATTTGGTCCTATCCAGGCCTGAATCATCCACACAAGGAAAAGAAGAATGGAAAGACACGCATGGCCCTGGAATGCTCCTTTAGTTCCCAGGAACCTGGCCAAGTCAGGGGAACAGAGAGACCAGGCCCAGGCTGGGAATGCCCAGATAAGAGAACACATTTGGCTTTCTCTTGTGTATGCTGGAAACCAGTGCAAGTTAGTGTTATCTGTAGGAAGCTTCTTTTCTGCACACATGCCAGGACAGCTGCTCCTCGGGATACTGGTCATACAATGGGACAAAGCAAGCTAAGCGGATGCTGCTTCTGTAACCTAACCAAACACCGCTCCCCCGCCCCTCCCCGCCCCGCCGCAGTAACTGGATGGATCACAGCGCTGTGAAAAGGGAAGTGACCCCTAGACAAAGTGTGTAGAGGGATAGGACATTCTACTTTCTGGCAAGGTACTGGAGACACTGCATGCAGCAGAGGTCCACCTGTCCAGCCAGTTGCCACTGGACTTTCTGGTAAAGCATCTGTCCAGCCCATCACCACGGGACCTTCCCTGTAAGGATAATATCAAAAAAAATTCTACTTTATATCCCGTCTCCAGGTGCCTTTCTTGGTCTCTTGACAACCTATGCCACTGCCCAAGAACTGGGTGGTACATAGTACAGATTCCCCTTCCATTTATTCACCCAATAAACATTTTAAGAATCGAATGAGATAATTCTAAGATGGCAGAGAACCTATTCTCCAAATCCAAGTAACTCGGAATGTACCCATTCACTCACCACATATTTATTGAGCACTTGGTTTGTGCTGGGTACTTTCTAGACACTCAAAATACAGTGGTGAATGTTTACAGCAGCACAATTCACAATAGTCAAGCTATGGAACCAGCCTAGGTATCTGCCAAGGGATGAATGGATAGATAAAATGTGGTATATGTATATACACAGTGGAGTTTTTAATTCAGCCCTAAAGAAAAATAAAATTATGTCATTTGTAGGAAAATGTATGAAACTTGAGAACATTACTTTAAGAAAAATAAGCCAAACTCAGAAGGTCAAGGGATGTATGTTTTCTCTCATATGTGGAAGACCAGAGAGAAAAAGGAAAAGAAAGGGAGGGGGTGTCTCATGAAAATCCAAGGGAGAGGTTGGGGTGGTGGCTCAGTGGTAGAGCACTTGCCTAGCATATGTGAGGCACTGAGTTCAATTCTCAGTACCACATGTAAATAAAATAAAGGTCCATTGACAATTAAAAATATATATATATTTTAAAAAATCCAAGGGAGATCAGTAGAATAGAGAAAGGGACCAGGGGGTAGATTGAGGGTAAGGAGAAGGAAATTCTGGGGAGTGATATTGGCCACATTATATTGTTATGTTCTGTACATGTACGATTATATAACAATCCATTACATACAGCTAGAATGCAACAATTAAAAAATGTGGAAAAAGAAAAGATACTGTGGTGAACAACTAGCATTCCCTTCTTCATGGGCTATGGTGTTTAGAACAACTTACATTCCCTTGTTAGGAACCTATACAAGTAACACATGAGCTAGACTAGGACCATTGCACTAAGCAGCTCTTTTACACAGATGCAATAACACACTTGCATAGACCTGAGCAAGATTGCCTCCTTAAATTCCATACCCTGGGAGCCTTACCTGCCTCAGCCTAGTCCCAAGCCATGAGGTTCAGGGTGTCCTATATGGGATCACAGCATGAGCAAAAGCAAGATGCCACCAAGATGCATGACATATTGAGAAAATCATGAACAATCTAGTGTAGTTTAAGTACCAAATACACAGAGCAAAGGAAGTGGCTGGCGACTTTGCTGTGGATGATGTAAGGTTCCAGCTGCAACCTACAGACATATGGTGAAGTTCCTTGCATATTAAACATCTCCTCTCCGTATGATCATCACATTACCTGATTTAATTTTCAGGAAGATAAATCTGATGGAGAAGTAAAACTGGGGAGAAAGGCTTGGAGAGCAAGAAACAAATGAAGTAGCTGTTCTAGTGGTATCAGAAAAGGGCAATGAACATTTGAATTGAGGCTGTGACCTAAATAGACAAAGTGTTGGTACTGGAGGCTATAGGAGGAGGAGAGAGAAGAAATGCAGGGATGGTCAAATTTAAGAGTCTAATTATATACTTCTATGCAAGGATGGATGAGAAACAAAGATAATGAAATAAATTTGCCTATTTCATCTCTGACACTACCTAAAGAGAATTTTATTTATTTATTTTTAAAGTTGTCAATGGACCTTCATTTTATTTATTTATATGCAGTGCTAAGAATCAAACCCAGTGTCTCACTTATGCCAGGCAAGTGCTCTACCACTGAGCCACCACTCCAGCCCCAAGAATTTTATGTTAATTTTTAAACTCAGGCTGGGGATGTGGCTCAAGCGGTAATGCGCTCACCTGGCATGCACAGGGTGCTGGGTTTGATCCTCAGCACCACATAAAAATAAAGATGTTGTGTCCACCGAAAACTGAAAAATATTTTCAAAATTCTCTCTCCTCTCATAAAAAAAAAAAAAAAAAAAAAAAAAAAAAATTTAAACTCAATATCACAGACCAGCTCTCACATAGGTTTGTGGTCCAAATTCAAAACACACACACACACACACACACACAAACACACACACACAGAATTTAACTTATATTTAATCCTCCATTAGCAATATACCCAAAACAAATGACAGAAGCAAACACAAAGCCTCCCTATAGTATCATCATTAACCAAGGCCTCAAATTCTCTAAAATTCCAAGGAAAATGAACAGCTTGGGGTATAAAGTACAAAACAAAGAAACAATGTACCATGAGCAAGAGCCAAGAGAAACAAGAGACTATACAACCAACCCACAAGACTTTCCATATTATAACTATATGACTCAAAATGGAAAACAATAGGTGTTTAAGAAAATAAGACAACTTTCAAAATATGAGCCAGAATACTGTATCCCATAGAAATAAAGAGGTGGAATTATACAACAGTGGTTTGAAGACAAAAGAAAATAGTATAGAGTTCAATTTTCATCCACTTAAGAGCTCCAGGAAGAAATAATGGAGAGGAAGTGTTATTCTAGGAAACCACGATTGAGAGAGTTTTTCAGAATTGTCAAAAAATAGCAATTCTCGCCTCAAGGTTTTTGGGATTTTCTTTGTTTTTTGTTGTCAATGTTGTTGTGTTGTTGTGGTTGGGGTTTTGGAGGTTTTGTTTTTAGAAATTCTCACCAAAACAGATCAGTGAAACTTTAGAACACCAAAGAAAGAGAGAAGATCACAATTAGAGGGAAAGAAGATCACCTACAAAATCATGGCAATTATAGCTGTATTCACAAAAGTGAAAACAGAAGCCAAAAAATAAAAATATGATATCATGAATGTGTAGAAAGAAAACAAATACCATCTTAGATTTTCATGCCCAAAGAAATTCCTTTCACGAATAAGGAATAATTAAGGTCAATTTCAAAACACACAATTTCAAAATGCACAGCAAAACCACTACTGGGTATATATCCAAAGGAAGTGATGTCAGTATGTTGAAGAGACATCTGCACTTACAGGGTGTTTACTGCAGCACTATGTGAAATAGCCAAGATATGAAGTCAACTTTTGTGTATTTATACAATCTTCATATATACACAATGGAGTATTAGCCATAAAAATAATGAAATACTGCTGCAGTCTGGCTAGGCACAAATCACAAGCCACTCAAGCAGGAACAAACTTTATTTCCGAACTCTCCCTAACGCCACCCACGAGGCTCCTCCAGGAACACACCACTCACCAACCGGAACTCCCTCCCCCGGGGCTGCACACGCACTCACTCTTGGAACCCCGCGAGAACTCAACGGGAACTCCTAAGTAGCGGGTGCCCGAGGCAGCAAGAGCCATATTAGGGGACAGTAAAGGTCTAATATACAATTGAATACACAACCTGTTTCAATCCAACATCATCTTATTGCTCACCTCTCAACCGTACTTCTGGTAAAATGCCAGGGGCCATTCCAACTCAGCTGTGGCTCTCAGCAAAATGTCATTTGCTAAGAGCAAATGACACTGTGTTAAGTGAAAGAAGCAAGGCAAATACCACATGTTCTCACTTATAGGTGGTAGCCAAAGAAGCTAATCTCAAAAAGTTGAAAGGACAATGATGGGGTCTGGGGTCTGGGGGAAGGGGTAAGGGGGGGGATGGTTAACAGGTCCATGAGTACAGCTGGATAGGGAGAGAAGTTCCTGTGCACAGTAGGATAAATGTGTTTAGTCAAAACAGTGAAAAAGTTGACTAAGATCTGACCAGAACAATTTTAGAGGAAAAATTTATTTGGGGGCCCATGGTTTCAGAGGTCTCAGTCCATAGGCCACCAGCTCCATTCCTTGCGGCTCAAGGTGAGGCTGAACATCATGGTGGAAGAAATGTGGAGGGGAAAGCAGCTCATATGATGATCAGGAAGTAGAAAGAGACTCCACTTGCCAGATACAAAATATATACCCCAAAGGCATGCCCCCCACTGCCCACCTCCTCCAGCCACACCCTACCTGCCTTCAGTTACCACTTAGTTAATCCCCATCAGAAGGTTAATTCACTGATGAAGTTAAGGTTCTCACAACCCAATCATTTCACCTCTGAATGTTTTTGCATTGTCTCCTATATGAGCTTTTGGGGGAACACCTCACATCCAAACCATAACACTAACTATGGTTTTTAACAACTGAAAATATCCAAAAAGGAAAAAAAAAAAAAAGCTAGTAGAAAGGATTTCGATTATTCTAAATTTCTTTGAGGAACAAACCGAAACTTGGGGGGATACAATAGAGAAAAATTTATAGGGGAATTCATGTATTTTAACATGTATTTTCAAAACCAAGGCTAAAAATTATGATGTTTTGCATCCAAGTGAAAACATCAGCCCCATGTTGACCCTCCCTAGTCCACCCCAAATTCTCCAGTGGGTTCTTATCTCACTTGGACAAAATACCAGTCTTATGACGGCCTGCAAAACTATGATGCTCCAGGTGGTTCCCTGTGAACTCCCCTCCCCACATTTATTCCAGTCAGGTCTCCATGGTTATCTGTGCTGTTCCTCTCTGTGATAAATGCTTCCTTAGAAACATCCCTACCATTTCTCCCTCCCCTTCTCCACGTCCTTAAGTGTCACCTCCTCATGGGGCCCTGAAACCTTCTCCACCCCCAACACTGCCTACCCTCTTTACTTTGGCTTTATTTTTCTCCACAGCACCTATCAGCAGGTAACGCAAAGCTCACTAAAATGTAAGCTCCAGGAGAGCAGGAATTTTTGGTTTGGTTTTGTTTTACTACTCTATGATTGACATCTGGAACCAGAGCCTGACAGATAGAGCTTGACAAATAACTACTTGCTAAATGAATGAAAGAGAATAAGAGTTGAACATACGAAGGAACACAAAACCGACTTGGAAAAATAAGGAATAAAGACAGGAGCCATTTATAAGAAAAAAATGAACATAAAATAAAGGCAAGTAAAAAAGCTAAAAAAAAAAATGGTTCTTTGAAAAAAATGCAAAATTAGACAAATGTCTGTCAAGCCTAGCCAAGAAAAAAAAAAAAAAAAAAAAAAGACCCAGATAAATAATGTCAAGAAAGGAACAGAACACATAGCTACAGATGCTGCAGAAAGTAGACAGACTCTAGGATGTTAGCAATGTCATGCCAACAGATTTGAAAACTGTGATGAAATGTACATTTCTAAAATAAAAGTAGCTATAACCAAACCAACAAGAACTGAAATCCTAAAGAATCCCTATAAACCTATTTAAAACAAAACAAAGCTTCCTAAAAAGATCAAGGCCCAGGAACACTTCAACAAATTTTCTATTTCAAGGAACAGATCACAGAATCTTACACGGACTCTTCCAGAAAGGAGGAGAAGAAAATCTCCACCACTAATTTTTTGAAGATTGGCAAAACCATGATACAGAAACCTCAGAGGACAAAAAAACATATAACATATATTATATGTTATTATAATAGATGCCAAAATCCTACAGTAAATCTTTTTTTTCCTTTTGCTTTGTAATCAGTAATATTAAGGAGACATTCATACATTTCAAGAATTGCTTAAATTCCGATTTAAACAATATATCCAGACTTAATCATGTGAACATATGGTGACTTTTAAACATACAGTTAAAGCTATTCATCATATTTGCTAGACCACCAACATAAAATTACAGTTACTTTGGAGCATAAATCAAATGGTTTAAGCCTGTAACAGACCTAAGGAACATCTTCCTATGTTATATATGCAAACTACTTTTCCATGTATAGGTCTCTTCCTTTTAATTTCTATGTTATCCAGCTCTGGAATTCACTATGAGGGTTTATCATGGTCCAAAGAGAAGGGAAAATGTAAACAGTACTGGCCAACACAGTTTTATTTATATGGGTGGGTGTGGGGGTGGTGTATGGGGGTGTGTATATATTTTCTTAAGATGGCACAATAGAAACAAATACAATTCTACAAGTGCAAGCCCTTAAGGAGCAGCATATAATGATAAACCCCTTCCTTCTAAAGGTATTTTTTTCACTGACACCAGAAGCAAAACTATACATTATTGCACCTTCAACTAAGTTGAGACAATAGAAATGCAGAGTCCTGCTTAATACAAGTAACTAGACAGACCAACACTCTTCTAAGGATTTTCTTTTTTTCTGATTGCCAGTTAAATAGAGTTTTAATTTTATAGCTTAACAATGAAGGGCCATACACTGAAATCAACACATATACCTAGTATTTCAGTCTGTTTGTCCACATATACAGCTGAAGTCAATTACAGGATATGGCCTAACAGATGCTAGGAGAACTTTTTTAAAGTAGTTTTTATAGGTATTAAACAACTTCTTGCACACTGAAGTCACCATACATACAGGACACAGCCAGAGCTTTAATATTTGCATTTATTCATTTAACTTTTAGAACACTTCTATAATTGTATATTAAAACAAAAACAATAGAAAGTAGTGGGCATATGATGATTATAGACCTTCCCTCATTCACTACTGCATATAAAATGCCTGCAGTGAGTGTTATTCACTGGCCCCATTAAGAGATTTGACGACAAACACCACCTCTGGGATAATGGTCATCATCCTCATCTGCTTCTCCATTATAATGGCACCATTTTTCCCAATTTGGATCAAAGTTCATCAGTTCTACCTGATCCATTTCATCAATCTCTCTCCTTCCTTCCTCCCAGGAGTTTTTCCAGCAAAGAGTTTGTGATGAGAGAGAAAGTCATTTTCAGGAACGTTTAAGGTAAACTCGATGATTAGGTGACCCTTTTCACATGGTCTACAATAAACTGGCTTGCCTTCATTTAGCACACTCTTTATACCTCCATGCTTGACAATCTGACTTGGATGAGAGGTATGACTACGGTTAGATTGTCAAGAGTGAATATTGGCTTCTGGAAACCATATAATGCTTCCACCAGCTACACGTCCATACACATGGAAAGATCTTCTCGTCAAGTAAAAACAGCATGGTCCTTCTGCTCTAACACAATAATAATATCTCCTGGTTCCAGTCCTGGCTCCCGGTCTCCTTCACCATGGAATGTTATCTTCTTTCCATCTTGTATGCCTTTGCCAATATGAACTTCTAGAATCTTCTCTCAAACTATCTTCCTTCCATTGCAGCTTCTACATCTATCTGTAGGACTGATCCGTCCCCCATGGCTCTGGTACTCCATGCACACAGACTGAATTTGCTGAGCCATACAAGGTCCCCTCTGATGAATTCTTATGTGCATTCCAGTACTTCAGCAATTGCGACAGCACTCTACTGATCCTTTCCTTCCACCTCGGCCTTCACATTTGTCATAAATCACATTTTTTGGTAGAGCCGGTTTTCTTGTTGCACCATTATATAAATCTTCTAACGTTACTGAGAGCTGATGCATAGTATTTTTACCTCTCCTTTCTCTCTGCATCCTTCCTCCTCCTTCAAAAAATATCAAAGATGTCCATCGGGAAGCCAAACTACCACCTGCTCCACCCTCTTAATTACCTGTTCTCTGACATATGATTCCCTTTTCTTGGCATCAGAAAGAACTTCATGAGCTTGAGAAGTCTGTTTAATAAACTTTTCTCCTTCATTTGGTTTCTTATCAGGGTGGTACTTCAAGGTCAGTTTCCTGTAAGCCTTTTTCAATTCTTCCTGGAAGGTATTAGGTTTGACCCCCAAAAACATCATAGTAAGTGTTTTCTTTCACCATTTTCTACAGCCAGTGAGCGGGCTGGGGCTGGTGTGGGAGAGTGGGAAGGAGCGTGGAACTGTGCATAGCCTGGGCAGCTGCTGCTGCTCAGCCTCTCACCCAAGCATTCTAGAAAGTTCCCTACTCTAAGTCTTAATTCAAATCAAAACATGCAAGAAAGACAATTCACAATGATTAAGCTGGCTATATTCCAGGATGCACAATTGTCTTAATATAAGAAAATGTCATTTACCATATTACAATACAAAAGAAAAGCCATATGGCCATCAATAGATATATTAAAAGCATCTAATCAAATTAAACTTTCCTCTACATCTACAGTTCACCCTTATACAAATTAGTGACAAACTGTGTGTGTGTGTGTGTGTGTGTGTGTTTGGCATTAAACTCAAGTCAATGTAATATAAAATATGTATGACCTTTATCCTTTATGAAACAGCTTGGACCACAGACCAGTGCAACAGAAAAGACTAGTAATAAACCCATGCAGGTTAGTAAAGAAAGGATGGAATATTTTAATTAATGCTGCCTGAAATAAATTCAAATGGGAAAAAAAGTAAAATTGAATCATCACCTCACTCTATAAAAAAAGATCAATTCTGGTTCAATTAAAGACTTAAATGATAAAGGCAAAGGCATCAAATATATAGTTGAGTATTGAGAAATCAATTCATGACCTAGAATACAGAATTTTTTTTTTTTAAGTAAGACAAACACTGCTGATAAGGAAAATGATAAAGTGAACTATTTTGGAAGTAAGAATTTCTGTGCTTCGGATTGGCATTGCTTTTTCTCGGGGCTCTCCACAGCACCAGGGACAGTGTCCTCACACCCTGTGCCTGTGTCTGCCACTTTCCAACCTGGATTCTCCAGCAGCACACCAGAGACCATTGCTTAAGTACCCTCTTGACCTTTTAGCATCTTTGGCTGTATTCCCAATGGCTTCTTTCCATCCTGAACACATTGCCCCTGCATTATAAAACAGTTTTCCTTTGACCTAGAACTCTCAGAGGCCGATTATCTCTTGAAAAGATGGTTCAGGATCACCGTCTCCATATTCATTCACTCCTCAACTCCCTACAGTCTGGCTACTTCAAAAGTTAGTAATAAAAATCAACCCTTGTTTTTAACTAGGATTTTAGGTGCACAAGAGCTAGACACAATGGCATGCACCTGCAGTCTTAGCTATGCAGGACAGTCTCAGCTATGCAGGAGGCTGAGACAAGAGGACCCCTTGGGCCCAGCAGTTTCAGAGCAGGTTGGGCAATTCTCCTGTGTCCCACCTTAATTCAATCCTCTTTTCTGCTCCCCTCCCACTGCCAACTTCCCAAATTAGTGGTTACCATCCAGAATTTCAGATTAACCATGTCTGTACTTTTCCTCATACATTTATCACCTATGTGTTCTTAAACATTATGTTCTTCTCAGCAGCTCAGGAGGCCGAGACAAGAGGATCCCAAGTTCAAGGCCAGCCTCAGCAACTTAGCAAGGCCTTCAGCAACTTAGTGAGACCCTATCTCAAAATGAAAGGTAAAAAAGAGCTGGGGATGTGGCTCAATAGTAAAGCACTCCTGTATAAAATCCCTAGTACCAAAACAACAACAACAAAAAAAAGTATGTTCTTCAGTTTTATTTCAATCTTATATAAATAAAATACCACATGTTTTGTTTAATTGGCTTAAAGATGCTAAATCTTATTTAATATTTATCATGTTGATGCATATATTGATACATTGGAATGGTATAACATTCCATTGAGAGAAAAATCAACACAAATTCCAAGCACGGAAAGATATGCCCTGTTTACTGGAGAGAAAAGATGAGGCCATTAATTATTAAAGAACGGGAAGCAAAGCAATAAAATTATAAAGGAAAAAGACTAAGGGGCTGTTCAAGGTCAAAGAAGATGAAAGAGAAATGACAAACGAATTTCTGATCCTGGTTTTATTTTTTCCTTTTACGGGACACTCTCAGGACAATTAGTGGAATTTGAGTACTATAGACTAGGTAACAGTATTTTATTCATGATCATTTTCTGCTTTTGATAACTGCCATAGTTATATATAAGAGAATATTCTTATTCTTAAAGAAATACAAATAGGGCTAAGGATATAGCTCACTATTGGTAGAGCATTTGCCTAGCAGGTGTGCAGCCCTGGGTTTGAACCCTCAGCACAAAAAAAAATATTTTAGTATATAGCCCTGTAGACTTTTTCCTGTGACAATGTATATATAACATACATGCATATAGTTTTATATATTTACACACTGATTCCTTGACCATCAGGATATTTCCTGAAATAATGATTAGATAACAATTGAGGTGTCCTTTTATTCCTATCACTCTCTTCCTGCCCTCCTTGGCCACTTTGAAACTAGACTAGGAGAATGAGACTTTTTTTTTTTTTTTTTGGACTCTGCTTTAAGGAAGAAGCAACACAGAAACCAGAGATTCAAAAATACTTGGCTTTTCAATGGATGGATCATCTAGACAAAAGTCAACAAGGACTTAAACTACACCTTGGATCAAATGCACCTTACAGACATATACAAGAACATTCCATCCAAGAATAACAGAATACATATTCTTCTCTAGAGTACACAGAACCTTCTCAGGCGACAAAACAAATCCTAACAAATTTAAGAAGATTGAAATCATATCGTATATCTTTTCTGACCACAATGGTATGAAACTAGAAATAACCAAAAAAAAAAGAAAGAAAGAACAGGAGGAACTTTGGAGAACTCACAATGAATGGAAATGAAACAATGTGCTCCTGAACAATCAATAGGCAAAAAAGCAACTGAAAGAGAAATTTTTAAAATACCTTGAGACAAATGATAATGGAGACACAATAAACCAAAATCTATGGGATGCAGACAAAGTGGCTCTAAGAAGAAAGTTTACAGCAATAAATGCTTATATCAAAAACAAAGATCTCAATCCAACGTTATACCTTAGGAAAGTAAAAAATAACAGGAGATCAGTAGAAAAGAAAAAGTGGGCCAGGGGAGGAAGGAGGAGAGGGTAAGAGAAGGGAAAGGGGACCAAGACTCAAATGATGCCAGGTACCTGTACCAAATATGGCATAATGAATCTGTCATGTATAATTGTAAAACATCAATTTTTTAAAAAAAAAAAAAAGTAAGAAAAGAAAGGAAAACCAAGCCCAAATTAGAAGGGAGGAAATAACCGAAACTCGGGAGGCTAAGGCAGGACAATCACGAGTTCAAAGCCAGACTCAGTAATGACAAAGGAGCTAAGCAACTCAGTGAGACCCTGTCTTTAAATAAAGTACAAAATAGGACTTTGGGATGTGGCTCAGTGGTCGAGTGCCCCCAAAGTTCAATCCCTGGTATCCCCAAAAAGTAAAAAAAAAAAAAAATAAGTAGCTCAGTGGTAAAGCACTCCTGGGTTCAATCTCCACTATCCAAATAAATAAGAAGGGAGGAAATAATAAAGGTCACAGCAGGAATAAATGAAATAGATTTTTATTAAAACTATGGGGGGGGGGGAAATCAATGAAATGAAGTTGACTTTTTGAAAGGATAAAACTATCAATAGCTAGACTAAGGAAAAAAAGAAAAGATTCAAAGTGTGGTCCCTAGACCAGCAGCATCTGGGACTCCCCTTCAGTCCTCCTGAATCAGAAAATGCTTTCACGACCCCTCCAGGTGATTGCCCAGGCCAGAGTGGGGTGGACCTGGGGACCAAGACCCCAGGGCAGCACCTTGAGGTGAGGCCCAAGGACCAGCCTCCTATTTCAGCTTGAGACATCAGTGGGAATGCATACCAGGACTGGGCACAAAGATTCCACCATGAGGATTCCCAAGTTTGGAAACCTAGTGGAACTGGCTCTGCTGGATTTCAAAATGGCTTAAGACTGGAGACTCCTTTCTACCTTCTGCTCCCTCTCCTTAGAGCCGGGATGTCTGTTACACTGTGTGTCTGCCAGTGCCTCCATCACACATCAGGAAGAGATAACTTACTTTGTTTTCATCTATGGGCTGCAAAACTAAAAACCAAGAAGAAATTGCCATTGACCAAATGTCTTATGCTAAGGCCACAACTATACATAAGCATCCAAAATGCAGGTGCTATTCTGGGGAGAAAGGGACTGGGAACCGGTTGGGAATTTACCACCTTTAAATCTGAAGTGAGAGAGAGAAAATGCCCATATTTGGTTGGGGGGCAGGGGCGGTAATCAGTGACCGAGTTAATCGAGATGGGGGCTCAAATTTGAAATACAGGGGCTGGGGATGTGGCTCAAGCGGTAGCGCGCTCGCCTGGCATGCGTGCGGCCCAGGTTCGATCCTCAGCACCACTTACAATGATGCTGTGTCTGCCCATAACTAAAAAAATAAATATTAAAATATTCTCTCTCCCCAAAAAAAATTGAAATACAACTGAGTTTTTTTAAACAAAAGAGTTGCATATTTTCACTTTTCTGGGTACAAGGCTGAATATTTGTAATGGCTAAGACCAAATCATTAACCTCTTTACCCAATAAATACAGATGTACAATAACCCCTAAATGGTTTCATAGTATTCAGTTACATTAAAAAAATTCATACTTTGTTGATTGATCTTCACTTGTAAAGAGATTTAAGCTGTTATCACTCTTCCATTATTGTAATCATGTGTGTGGTATGCACATGTATGTGGTGTGTGTGTGTGTGAGTGTGTGTGTGTGTGTGTGTCTGTCTATACTTGTTAAACACTTGAGTAGGATAAATTCCTAAAGGTAGAATCAGTGGGCCAAAAGAAATGTACATAACCAAGCTCTGGAAAAAGCTGTCATGATGTATATTTCTATATGCAGGACACAAAAGTACCTATTTCTCCACATTCCCACCTACACTGAGCATTTCATTCTTTTTGGCTTCAAATCATCATTTCTTAAGAGATACTCAGTGCAAGAGTCTACTTCCTTCATAAAGTCCATTTCCTAACCAGAGACAGAAGGGCCTCCAGGACCCACATCTTCTTTAGAAGCTCTAAAGGTGACGTTCAGAGTCCCAGAATGAGGGGACCATCCAGGCTGAGCCACACTCCTGAAACACAACCCCATCCATCCAATGCTACAGTGCCTCTTCTCACCCAGGCGCCTGCAGACAGACCTCCATCCACACACACGGGCATGCATAACGCCCCACTCCCAGAAGTGACTCCTCTGGTCCATAATACGCAGCTCATAGACTGAAAAGCTGATATGAAGTGAGATTCTGAAGATCACCCATGACTGGAAGGGACTCCTCCAATGTAATTCAATAATTATTCATCCTGTGCCAACTGTGTACCTAGATTCTGGTCCTTACGTGTTTGTTCCTCTTAGAAATACATTTAAACATCCAAACATCATAGAGAATGAAAGATAATCATGACAACATCCACCACGTACTTAGCTTTGACTCTGTGCTGGGTACTCCATGAAGAGCTCAACTTTCACCGACTCTCATCTATAAAGCAAGCCTTCGAGGTATGCATCGTGATTCTCATGGAGCACATGAGCACAGCAAGGCACAAGGTGGTTACATATACCTGCTAGGATCACAGAGCTAATAAGAAGCAGAAAAAGCACTTGACCCCCCCACACACACACCAAGTTTGTTAATTCCAAGGTCACCTGTGCCACTATATTTTGGAGTTCCAAGTAAGGCACCAAAAAAATGTTATCACAGGGTGGAAATACTCTGGTAAAGTACAGTGCTGCACAGGATTCCTAGGGAGATTTCCAAAGACCCAACAGGTATTTCCTTATCTCTGGATGCTGCCCAGTTGTTAGAAGTTTATGACACCCGGCCAGGCATAGTGGAACACACCTGTAATCCCAGCAGCTTGGGAGGACAAAACAGAAGGATCACAAGTTCAAAACCAATGTCAGCAACTTATTGAGGCCCTGTTTCAAAACAAAAAAAAAAAAAATTAAAAGGGCTAGAGATGTGACTCGGTAGTTAAACATCCCTAGATTCAAATCCTGGTACCAAAAAAAAAAAAAAAAAAAAAGTTTATTAAACCCAATACAGCATAAACATTATTGGAGATTCGAACTTGATGGATTCTCCTGAGGCCAGTGTTGAGGTCCTGGGTCCAAATCAAAGACTGGCACTAAAGAACATTAATGCTATCCCTCTACCAATAAATAGGCTTCACTCCGAGAATAAAATACTTTGCAAATATTTTCCATCAACCCCTGCAGGTATCTTATTCAATTGTAAAAATGTGCTTCAAACAAAGTTTAAAACAACAAAAGTCAGCTGAAGTATCAACTGTCCAAACAACACTCAGTTTCCTTTTTCTTTGATTTACAATACATCATTCAATCCACCCTTTAACTTCTAAGAAATAAAACAAAAAGGATCACTATAAAAACAACATAAAAATTCTAACCAGACAAAAATGAACTGCCTCCAAGTTCAAAATGTGCTTTTTTGATGTCTTGTCCAACTCAGGTTGAAGTAGATTTCTCCCCTTCTCCCGCATCTTCTTCTTTTATTAAGTAATCAAACTCTCTCCTATTCCGATTTTCTTATAATGGTATTTCATCAACTTTTTAGAATATCATTCTGGCTTCAAGGAACAAACCAGATATTTAGTGCAGTCTATGGCAACTTAATTCAAATGGATGAAATAGCGCAATAATGAAACCCGCTTCAAGGGGATCATCTCCTAAGCACTATACATGGCACAAAACAGGCATCAATGGATGACAGCAAGATTAACTGGACACCCTTTACCAAAGGCAGGTGTCTATTTGGTTTCTAGCAGATATACACTTGAGAGATGGAGGCTAGAATTGTATTACACATAGGGATCTGGAAAGGAAGAGGAGAGATAACCTAACTACCTCACCTGGAAATTAGCCAATAGAAGCATGGTACCCAAAAAGGTTGGAAAAATTACAAAGGGGAAGGATTGTTTTCCCATTTCTGATATTTAAGGAGATAACCGATTTTATATCAGATGGCAAGCCTGAAGTATTTATGGTTTGGATATGACATAGGGAAAGATCACAGCACTGGTTATATGTTAAGCATGGGGAAATCAAGTGGTTTCATTTATCACCTCAGCAAATCCCCCTACAGAGTTGGCTATTAATATGCCCATGTCACAAACCCCAGAGAGATGTGTTGCTCATCAGGGCGAGATGCAGCCTGGCAGATTCGAGATTTTTCATCTTTTTTATTCCCTGAGCCCCTTTGGCTGTGTGTGAAATCTTCAGATGCCTTCTCAGAACTCTGCTTTAAATGCATATAATAAAATGAATGCGTACAAAGGAAACCAGTTATTTTGGATCACAGTTCTATCCATGGACTCCGTGGAAACATGAAAAGAATTCCTGGTAGATAGTGGGATGGTTCCATGCAAAGCATGTGTTCAGAATTGGAATGTCATTTGTCATGCAGTCACCCCGGCCATGCAGGCATGCATCAGAGAAACAGCTGTATAAGAGAGAGGGAGGAGTGAAGCAGCAGGAGGAAGATGGGCGGGAGTTGGGGGGGGGGGGCGGGGGGAGAGACAGAACTCTGTGCACTGAGTAACTAGACAGGATCACTAACTAAATGTCATGGAGATGCACTGACCTGCCAGGTCGATGACTACGGCAGGTGGGATGTTTACGGTTGGCCTTGCCTGAACAGCAGTTGTTGTGTTCCTCCTCCCAGGCTCACAGCCTGCTAGAGAGGGCTGCCCCACAGGAAGGGCTGGGATCACACCAGGCCCTAGATCAGCAGGTACCAGAGGACTGGACGACAATTCATCCCAGATGGTTAGGAGCAAACGAGAAGTGAGGCCCAGGCAATCAAACTGCTGTACCTGACAGCAGCAAGAACCCAGGTGGGCTCACTCAGCAACAGTAGAAATCAGGACAGGTGTCTGAAATGAGACAGTATTTCTGGGGGTCCTGAATGGACCACAAGGAGACAGCCCTTTATCAGGGAAAATTAAAAGCACCCCAAATAGGGTCCTTAGGTGAGTTCATTAAAGCTACCATTTATAGACACAGGTAGGCTTAAGGGAAAACTAAGAAATGTAAAGTTGCCTGGTTCAGCTACTTTGCCAGAGGGGAAAAAAAAATTGCCCTTATGAAAGAGGAAGGGAAGAGTAGGTATCAGAATCTAGAGACCAGGCTGGGGGGTGGGGTGGGGGAAGAAAAACGGAACTCCCTCCTCTCCACCCTGCAAATTCCTCTGATGCTTCCCATTGGCTGAGCCCCACAGAAGCCTGAAAACATGAAGTCCCTAAAGATCAGCCTCCCAGAGCAGAGCAGGAAGGGACAGTAGATTTAGAGGGCAAACAGAAGCTAGCCAAGGATGCTTTCCATGAGGAATCCATGGAAAGATTAAAAGAGATTCTCAAAGCCACTTAACGTGTAAAATAACTCCTGCCTCATGTCAAAATGATTCCCACGACATTCCCAGGTATATTCAATTTTTTGGACAATAAGACTGAGTCTCAAGGAGGATCAGTAACTTAGTAAAGTTTCATAAAAAGCAATTAACAAGACAGGAAATTCAAACTCTGGTCTGCTTAACAACAGTCCCCCACCCTTTAGCCACTTTTCCACACTGTTTCAGAACAGCTACATTTTAACAAATTCTCCAAAGGACTTGGATATCACCCACTCTCATCTCACCACTCAAAATATTTCTTTTCCTAAACTCTTGACATTTTCATGTAAAACCTTCTAGAGGAGGATTATAAGCTCTTGTACGAGGAGAGGCAGTATAGAAAGCAGTGTGTGTGTTTGGAAATAGTCAACCCAAAATAAGAAATAAACTAACATTTGAGAGGGTGGAGCTGCTTGTCTCCGTCTGGGCAAAGTTTCAGGATTTCAGAAATCCGTGAAGATTAAAATGAGGCCCCAGGAGAAGCCAACATTGCTGATGGTGCGAAAGCTTAGAAAGCAGGGCTGATGAGACGAAATTCCGTTCTGCATACTTCATAGTCAGCCAAGAGTAGGCACGAGGGAGGTCCCTTTCTCTCCTTACCAAAATGTCTTCAAAAAGGAATGCATGCTGTATCACTTGACACCAAGGCAAAAGTCTGGTTCCGCAAGATCACTTTCTTTGTTTCAGTGGATGAGCCCAAGTTTATTCTCTTCTCCCATTTTTCCCTTGTTCTCATAATCCAGCAAAGACTAACTAATGCCCCATTTCTGTTTACATTCACTGGAGATATCGCCATGATTTACACATTTCTACATACATCCTATTTCAAGGTAAGTTCAGACCTTTGTAGATTCTGCTGTAGGGAGAACTCTAGATATCAAGGCCAAAGGGTATTCAGCAGCCACCCCATTAGATTTTCCAGCCCAACAAAGAAGCACCACAGTTGGACTGAGTCAAATCCGGAAAATGGGATAATTCTTATTATAGTTTGGATGTGACGGGTCCCCAAAAGCTCATACGTGATACAATGCAAGAACTTCCAGGGGTGAGATGATTAGATTATGAGAGGGGTAGCCATATCCGTTCATTAATTCGCTTGAATAGATTAGCTGAGTGATAACTGTAGACAGGCAGGGTATGGCTGGAGGATGTGGGTTACTAGGAGCATGACTTCGAGGTTTATATTTGGTCCCTGGAGAACAGGTGGTCCTGGTCTCTCTCTGCTTCCTGGTTATCAGGTCCTGAGCTACCTTCCTCTGCCATGCCGTTCTGCCTCACCTCAGAAGTCAGGCAACCATGAACTAAACCTCAAAGCCTGAGTCAAGGGGCTGGGGTTGTGGCTCAGCAGTAGAGTGCTCGCCTGGCACTTGCAAAGCCCTGGGTTTGACCCTCAGCACCATATAAAAATAAATAAAACAAAGGTATTATGTCCAACTATAATTAAAAAATATTTTAAAAAATCATGAACCAAAATAAACTTTTCCTCCTCTAAATTGCTCTTGTCAGATCTTTTGGTCACCTCGATGCAAAGCTGAATAAAAACTCCTCCTCACCTCTTTGGTGTGGACGGATGAGAGGACAAGCACAGGCAATTTGTTTAAAAAATATTTTTAGTTGAGGATGGACACAATGCCTTTATTTTTATGTATTTTCATTGTTATGTGGTGCTGAGAATCAAACCCAGGGCCTCACACATGCATGAGGCAAGTGCTCTACCACTGAGCTATGACCTCAGCCCCAGCACAGGCAATTTTTAAACATGGTACACACTGGATGTTGCATACATTTAAGTACATGCAAGTATTTTGTATGTCAATCAGACCTTGGTAAGTGGTTTAAAAGGAAAAGGAGCATCGTAAAACCAATAAAGTAACATGATGGTGCATGCCTGGAATCCCAGTGGCTCAAGAGACTGAGGCAGAAGGATGGCAAGTTCAAGGTCAACCTCAGCAACTCAGCAGGCCTTAACTTAGGGAGAACCCATCTCAAAAAATTGAAAAGGACTGGGGATATGACTCAGCACTCCTGGGTTCAATCCACAATTCTAAAATAAATACAACCAACAGGAAAACCTAAGTCACTTATTTGTGAAAATTAAGTTTAAAGTTTCCCTCTTTTAAAAGGGAATAAAAAGCCAAAAAGCTTTGCAATGCTAGACACACTGGGGCATCACAGAACATCTTCAAAGCCCAGCGAATCCAGGCCTTGCCACTTAATCCTACCTGTGTGTCATAAGCAAATGCATCCTCTCTGGAGCCTCAGGTTTTCTAACTATGAAATGGGGATCACAATGCCCAGTTCACAGGGTATCTGAGGTTCAGGAGGCCAGGTCTCCCACTTTTTTTTTAAGCTAACCCAAAGACTTTAAAGTCAAATTTCCTCAAAACTCAACTTTGCTTAAGTCAGACTCCCTGAATGCCAATGAAAGTTTACTGGAAGGGGGTGTAAAAACACCCATGAAATATCTGAGATATCAGCCCCAAAATACAAATGTTCCTTTATAGTTGAAAAATGGGGGGAAAAAAACCCTCTTTGTTCTAAAAGTTTCTAGAATATATCTCACCACTTAATGTGTCATATTTACCTGCCTAGTTTCCCCTTAGACCTTCACACTCCTGAAGGGCCCTTTTCTTCTATAATCCCCACATAGAGGATAGGGATTGACACATCCATGGAGCTCAATCAGTATTTACTGGATGGATGGGCTGAAGAATGGAAAATGAATCGCCGTCTTCCTACCTCTTGCACAGGGCTGGGGGTTTTGTATACATGTTGCCCAAATCCACATTCCTGGGTTTTGTTTGTTTTTTGGTTTTGGTTTTGTTTTGGTACTGGGAATTGAATCAAGGGGTGCTTAATTACTCAGTCACATCCCCAATTCTTTTTGAGACAGTTTCATTAAGTTGCCGAGAGCCTTGTTAAATTGCTGAAGCTGGCCTCAAAATTGCAATCCTTCTGTCTCAGCCTCCCAAGTTGCTAGGATTACAGGTATGCACCACCATACCCAGATGCACAGGGTTTTGTTTTGTTTTGTTTGAGTACCAGGGATTGAACTCAGGGGCACTCAACCTCTGAGACATATCCCAGACCTATTTTGTATTTTACTTAGAGACAGGATCTAAGTTGCTTAGTGCTTCGCTGATGCCAAGCCTGACTTTGAATATGTGCGATCCTCCTTCCTCAACTAGCTCCTGGGATTACAGTCATGCACCACCATACCCGGCCACAGGGCTGTTTTGAGGATCAAGTGAGACAGTATATATGGAAATGCTTCAGAAAAGCTCAGTGAACTATCTTGGTTTTCTTTTCACAGGAAGATGTTAAGTATCTCTCAAGACAAGAAAAGATGCTGGTAGCCTGAAATTTAAAATATATCTGTAGGATTTGTAAGATGGCAGCAAATAGAGTACATCACCCCCGTGTACTGCGTCACTGCGCAGATGAATAACGAGTTAGAATGGCCAAAAACTATCTTGTTAGGAATTTCCAGCAAAATTAGGGTGCACCGAAACCTAGAGGAAGGATTTCCATCACCCAAGGATCGGTTACTGGGGCTCAATCGTGAGTGAACCGTGCACCCGGAGATTCAGGCTGATTGATCAGCGGCGTGCCGAGAAACAGTGTCCCTAGAAACGGCGTGCCAGCAACACAGAGGAACGGTGCTGCAGATTCTGTGGGGTCCTGCTGGCTGTGCCCTCACTGTGCTCCGGGCTGAGTTCTGGGTTTGAGACGGGGAAGGAAGCGGTCCAGTTCTGTCCTCCACACCGGACAGCCCACCGAGGAAGCCAGCGGCCACCATCTTGGAGAGCTGACGTCACCACCGCCAGTTTCCAACAGATCGCAGCAAATTCAGTGATAGAACAGGTGTGTGTCATTTAGCCCATCTCCCATATAGCAGGGAAATCACATAAAATCTCTTCCCGACTTTCTGGGAGCGTGATTATCAGAGTGAGCGTGAATAGAGGCATGGGGAAAGGTAAAGGCACCTGACCTCCAACTCCCCCCTCCCACCAGCAGTGAAAATGAAACCTGTCTCACCAGCTCTCGGAGGAGGGGCTAGCGGAGGGAATTAAAACAATAGGGAGCCGGTTCCCAATAGCCGAGCTCTACATCCAGGAAACTGCAGGCCCAGAGTGCAGCTTGAACTGCAGAGAGGTATCACACTGGGGAAGGCCTGGCTGGCAGGAGAAGCGAGGTGACTAGAGACCAGGAATAAACCTCAGCTAACAGATTTGGAGAGACACCAGGTGGGGGAGGAGGAAGCAGCCTCACACGGATTGTTTCCTACAGCCAGAGGGCAAAATCTTGGCCCAGAAGGCACAGCACCACCTACTGGAAGCGAAGAAAATAGAAGCCTAATAGTGCCCTTTTTAAATTTTTTTAAATTTTTTAATTTTAATTTTTTTAATTAATTTTTTTAATTGTAATTTTTATTTTACTATATTTTATTATTTTTTTAATCACTTCTTTTCTTTTCTATTTTTTTCTCTTTCTTTCTTCTCTCCCTCTTTCTTGGTTTGCTTCCTTACCTGTTCCCCATCTTTCCTCTTAAGCATGACCACCCCAATTACGTATAATTTACTAAATGCAAATAGATGAATACTACGAATCGGTCTACAGTCCGCCTAAGCCCTTAATTACCCCTAAGTACTCCTGTCTATTCTCTTATTAATATCTGCCTGCATTTGAGCAACCCCCCAAAGAAGCTAACATATACTAACCTCCATACTATCAAATCACCCGACCTTAACAGAAAATCCTAAGTTCAAACCTCAATTCTCTATAGGCCATCAAATCTGTAGGCCTTTAATGAAACTAATGAATTTACCTTAAATCACAATTAAATCCAACATCTCTAAACATTGTCTCCCAACACAAAGGAGAGATCTTGGAGCTATAAAAACCAAAACAAATTTATAGGAGAAAACAGAAACACAGCAGTCAAACAGAGTTGGAAAGTAACGTGAACAACATGAAAAAAAAAAGGGAAAAAAGAATTACAAACAATGCAGGATAACTTAAATTTACAGGAGAACCTAGATGCATCAGAAAAATGGACAGAGAAAGAACTCAAGGCATACCTGACTCAGATGGAATGGAATCTTAGAGAAGTCATTAGTCAGCAAGTTCAAACAATGAAAGAATACTTTGAAAATGAATTACATAAGCAAATTCAAATTGCAAAGAATGAACTCTACCAGGAGATAGAGATTTAAAAAAAGTCAAACAGTAATCCTAGAAATGCCGGAAACCATAAGCCAAATTAAAAACTCAAATGAGAATAAATAGACTAGATCAAATAGAAGTCAGAACATCAGATAATGAAGACAAAGTTTACCAACTCGTAAAGAATACAGTCAACGCAGAAAGGATGTTAAGAAATCACGAGCAATCCATCCAAGAGATATGGGATGTCATAAAAAAAAACAAACTTGAGAGTCATTGGAATAGAAGAAGGTGTAGAGGTTAAAACCAAAGGAATGAACAATCTGTTGAATGAAATAATCTTAGAAAACTTCCCAGAGATGAAAGATGGAATGGATTGCCAAATCCTGGAAGCCTACAGGACCCCAAACATACAAAACTGTAATAGACCAACTCCAAGACACATAATTATGAAGATATCCAACATACAGAACAAGGAGAGAATATTAAAAGCTACGAGAGAAAGGAGGCAGATTACATTTAGGGGTAAACCAATTAGGATAACGGCCGATTTTTCATCACAGATGTTGAAAGCGAGAAGATCCTGGAACAACGTATTTCAAACGCTGAAAAATAATAGATTCCAACCAAGAATACTGTATCCAGCAAAATTAAGCATCAGATTTGACAATGAAATTAAAATATTTCACAATAAACAAAAGTTAAAAGAATTCGCAGCCAGAAAACCAGCAATGCAAGGCATTTTGAGCAAAACACTACAAGAAGAGGAATTGAAAAACAGCACCCAAAACTAACAGTGGGAGGGATCTCAGTAAAGGGGGGGGGAAATAACCAAAGAGGAAAAACTAGCCAAATTAAAATAAATAAATAAATAAGCATGACTAGGAGTACAAATCATATATCAATAGTAACCCTAAACGTTAATGGCTTAAACTCACTAAGCAAGCAACATAGGCTAGTAACCTGGATTAAAAAAACAAATCCAACATTATGCTGCCTACAGGAGACTCATCTGACAGGAAAAGACATACACAGGCTGAAAGTGAAAGGTTGGGAAAAATCATACCATTCATCTGGTCCTCGGAAGCAAGCAGGAGTGGCCATACTCATATCGAATAAAATCAACTTCAAACCTAAGTTAATCAAAAGGGATAAAGATGGACACTATATAGTGTTAAAAGGAACCATTCAACAACAAGACATAACAATTATCAATTTGTATGCACCAAATAATGGTGCCGCAACGTTCATAAAACAAACTCTCCTCAAGTTCAAGAACCAAATAGACCACAACACAATAATTATGGGTGACGTTAACACACTGCTCTCACCATTGGACAGATCCTCCAAACAAAAGCTGAATAAAGAAACTATAGAACTCAATAACACAATTAATAACCTAGACTTAACTGACATATATAGAATATATCAACCTTCATCAAGAGGGTATGCATTCTTCTCAGCAGCACATGGATCCTTCTCAAAGATAGACCATATATTATGCCATAGGGCAACTCTTAGTAAATATAAAGGTGTGGAGTTAATACCATGCATCTTATCTGATCATAATGGAATGAAACTGTAAATCAATGATAAAAGAAGGAAGGAAAAATCCTGCATCACCTGGAAAATGAATAATATGTTACTGAATAATCAATGGGTTACAGAAGACATAAAGGAGGAAATCAAAAAATTCTTAGAGATAAATGAAAATACAGACACAACATATCGGAATCTATGGAACACAATGAAAGCAGTTTTAAGAGGGAAATTCATTGCCTGGAGTTCATTCCTCAAAAAAAGACAAAAAACAACAAATAAATGAGCTCACACTTCATCTCAAAACCCTAGAAAAGGAAGAGCAAAACAACAGCAAAGGTACCAGAAGGCAAGAAATAATTACAGCAGAAATCAACAAAATTGAAACAAAAGAAACCATGGAAAAAATTGACAAAACTAAAAGTTGGTTCTTAGAAAAAATAAATAAGATCGACAGAGCCTTAGCCATGCTAAGAGAAGAAGAGAGAGAACTCAAATTACTAACATACGGGATGAAAAAGGCAATATTACAACAGACACTACAGAAATACAGAAGATAATTAGAAATTATTTTGAAACCCTATATTCCAGTAAAATAGAAGATAGTGAAGATATCAATAAATTTCTTAAGTCATATGATTTGCCCAGATTGAGTCAGGAAGATACACACAAATTAAACAGACCAATAACAAAGGAGGAAATAGAAGAAGCCATCAAAAGACTTCCAACAAAGAAAATCCCGGGACCAGATGGGTATACAGCGGAGTTTTACAAAACCTTTAAAATAGAGTTAATACCAATACTTTTCAAGTTATTTCAGGAAATAGAAAAAGAAGGAGCTCTTCCAAATTCATTCTATGAGGCCAACATCACCCTGATCCTGAAACCAGACAAAGACACTTCAACGAAAGAAAACTACAGACCAATATCTCTAATGAACATAGATGCAAAAATCCTCAATAAAATTCTGGCGAATCAGATACAAAAGCATATCAAAAAAATTGTGCAACATGATCAAGTAGGTTTCATCCCTGGGATGCAAGGCTGGTTCAATATACGGAAATCAATAAACGTTATTCACCACATCAATAAACTTAAAGATAAGAACCATATGATCATCTCAATAGACGTAGAAAAAGCATTCAACAAATTACAGCATCCCTTTATGTTCAAAACACTAGAAAAACTAGGGATAACAGGAACTTACCTCAACATTGTAAAAGCTATCTATGCTAAGCCTCAGGCTAGCATCATTCTAAATGAAGAAAAACTGAAGGCATTCCCTCTAAAATCTGGAACAAGACAGGGATGCCCTCTCTCACCACTTCTATTCAATATAGTTCTAGAAATACTAGCCAGAGCAATTAGACAAAAGAAATTAAAGGCATTAAGATAGGAAAATAAGAACTTAAATTATCACTATTTGCGGATGATATAATTTTATACCTAGAAGACCCAAAGGGGTCTACAAAGAAACTACTAGAGCTAATAAATGAATTCAGCAAAGTGACAGGATATAAAATCAACACGCAAAAAAAAAAATAAAAATAAAAAAAATTAAAAAATAAAATCAACACACATAAATCAAAGGCATTCCTGTATATCAGCGACAAATCTTCTGAAATGGAAATGAGGAAAAACACCCCATTCACAATATCCTCAAAAAAAATAAAATACTTGGGAATCAACCTAACAAAAGAGGTGAAATATTTATACAATGAAAACTACAGAACCCTAAAGAGAAATAGAAGATCTTAGAAGATGGAAAAATATACCCTGTTCATGGATAGGCAGAACCAACATCATCAAAATGGCAATATTACCAAAAGTTCTCTATAGGTTCAATGCAATGCCAATCAAAATCCCAACGGCATTTCTTGTAGAAATAGAGAAAGCAATCATGAAATTCATATGGAAAAATAAAAGACCTAGAATAGCAAAAGCAATTCTAAGCAGGAAGTGTGAATCAGGAGGTATAGCGATACCAGATTTCAAACTGTACTACAGAGCAATAGTAACAAAAACAGCATGGTACTGGTACCAAAACAGGTGGGTGGACCAATGGTACAGAATAGAGGACACAGAGACCAATCCACAAAATTACAACTATCTTATATTTGATAAAGGGGCTAAAAGCACGCAATGGAGGAAGGACAGCATCTTCAACAAATGGTGCTGGGAAAACTGGAAATCCATATGCAACAAAATGAAACTGAATCCCTTTCTCTCATCATGCACAAAAGTTAACTCAAAATGGATCAAGGAGCTTGATATTAAATCAGAGACTCTGCGTCGGATAGATGAAAAAGTTGGCTCCGATCTACATATTGTGGGGTCGGGCTCCAAATTCCTTAATAGGACACCCATAGCACAAGAGTTAAAAACACAAATCAACAAATGGGACTTACTCAAACTAAAAAGTTTTTTCTCAGCAAAAGAAACAATAAGAGAGGTAAATAGGGAGCCTACATCCTGGGAACA
Source organism: Callospermophilus lateralis (assembly GCF_048772815.1). Taxonomy (NCBI): domain Eukaryota; kingdom Metazoa; phylum Chordata; class Mammalia; order Rodentia; family Sciuridae; genus Callospermophilus; species Callospermophilus lateralis. The sequence continues at coordinate 188,725,634 of NC_135305.1, read as the reverse complement.
AATTTTTACTCCTCACACTTCAGATAGAGCCTTGATATCCAGAGTATACAAAGAACTCAAAAAATTAAACAATAAGAAAACAAATAACCCAATCAACAAATGGGCCAAGGACCTGAACAGACACTTCTCAAAGGAGGACATACAATCCATCAACAAGTACATGAAAAAATGCTCACCATCTCTAGCAGTCAGAGAAATGCAAATCAAAACCACCCTAAGATACCATCTCACTCAAGTAAGATTTGCAGCCATTAGGAAGTCAAACAACAACAAGTGCTGGCGAGGATGTGGGGAAAAGGGTACACTTGTACATTGCTGCTAGGACTGCAAATTGGTGCGGCCAATTTGGAAAGCAGTATGGAGATTCCTGGGAAAGCTGGGAATGGAACCACCATTTGACCCAGCTATTCCCCTTCTTGGATTATTCCCTGAAGACCTTAAAAGAGCATACTATAGGGATACTGCCACATCGATGTTCATAGCAGCACAATTCACAATAGCTAGACTGTGGAACCAACCTAGATGCCCTTCAATAGATGAATGGATAAAAAAATGTGGCATTTATACACAATGGAATATTACTCAGCACTAAAACATGACAAAATCATGGCATTTGCAGGGAAGTGGAGGGCATTAGAGCAGATTATGCTAAGTGAAGCTAGCCAATCCTTAAAAAACAAATGCAAATGTCTTCTTTGATGTAAGGAGAGCAACTAAGAACAGAGCAGAGAGGAAGAGCATGAGAAGAAGATTAACATTAAACAGGGATGAGAGGGGGGAGGGAAAGGGAGAGAGAAGGGAAATTGCATGGAAATAGAAGGAGACCCTCAGGATTATAGAAAATTACATATAAGAGGATGTGAGGAGAAAGGAAAAAAACAAAACAAGGGAGAGAAATGAATTACAGTAGATGGGGTAGAGAGAGAAGATGGGAGGGGAGGGGAGGGGGGGATAGTAGAGGATAGGAAAGGTAGCAGGATACAACAGACACTAATATGGCAATATGTAAAAATGTGGATGTGTAACCAATGTGATTCTGCAATCTGTATACGGGGTAAAAATGGGAGTTCATAACCCACTTGAATCTAATGTATGAAATATGTCAAGAGCTTTATAATGTTTTGAACAACCAATAAAAAAAGAATTTCAGAATTGGGAAAAAATAAAATAAAAATATATCTGTAGAATATATATACACATATATTATGTATACAAATGTATACATGTTGTAGTTTTTTGGGGGGTTTTTTTAAAGTTTTTAAATCAATTTATTGCCTCTTAGATTCCAATTCACTCTTCACTGCCTGCTTTGTGAAAATAAATCTGGGCCCTTTGACTATTTTTCTTTCAGGGGATTCCACAATGTAATGGTTAGCTTACTGAATAATTTTGCTTCCCCTGTGGGATGTTAAATTTTATCAGTAGATGGTGCTGGAAAGATTTCAGGAGAAAAGGATTTTGTTAAATCAAATGTATGGAAAGCCAGTGTTTAGGACAAAACTTCTATGCTAGGCCCCAAAGACTAGATCAAACTGAAACGGAGTTGGCTTGTGTTAAGTGGCCACATAATTACACAGAATTTAAAAACAGGCCTATTTTTCTTTAAAACAAAACAGATTCCCAGGAGTCAATCAAATGGGACCCAGTCAACCTGAACCTGCATGATAAGATTGAGACAGGGGGACATCCTTACCAGGAAAGGAACTTGGAAAGAACCAAACTGCTTCTTCCTTGCCCCTACTTTCTTCAGCCTTTTCTGCCTATAAAGCCCTCTCTGTTCAGTTCAGCAGAGCCTTGATAGTTTGTAGATGGGATGCTGCCCGGTTCGTGAATCACAAATAAAGCCAATTAGACTTTTCAAACTCAAGTGAACAGTGTCCCGGTTCTGGTATGCTCATCTGGAAGGCGCCAGCATCTAGCTTCTGCTTAATTCTGCAATAGGAGCCGCATTCCCAGCACCACCTCCTGCAGCACAAACAGGCCCCCAGCACGCAGTTCCTATAGCATAACAAGCTGCAGCATCAGCAGCCAGCCTAGGTGGTTTATGTAGGCGTCTGCAGTGAGACACCTTCCCAGCAACATATTTCCAGCAAATTCCACCAGTGAGGCCCCAAGGCAGCCTCTTACCATTGACAGGGCCACGGCCACATGCTCTCCCGCAATGCTAGAAGCTCAGCTCTGGAAGTGGGGAGAGGGCATGATTTCAGCCATAGGGGCCTCGGCCATTCCTTATATACTGCCATTTCTATATTACTTAGAGATCTCCTTATTCGCCGATTCTTCATTACATAATCCTCTGCAATAGTTAGTAATTTGTTGTTTGTTCTTGTCGCTGGTGATTAAACCTAGGGCCTCAGAAATCCTAAACATGCACTTGACCACTGAGCTATACCCACTGTCCCTAGTTATTCTTTATAGTAAATTTTCCCTGGTCACACTGCTGCATGGCTTCTCTCTCCTAGATGAGCACATAACAATTTCTCAACAGTATGTATGTGTATGTGTGTGTGTGTGTATGTATATATATACACACATACACACACAAATACACATATGATTTAGTAGATCATTATCTAAAACAATTCTTTATGTGTAATTAATTCCTTTAGTATATTGTTGTGTTCATTCATATGTTCATCTGTTTATCTATTCCTTCAACAAATGCTTATTGAATACCTACTGTATACTAGATGCTCAGACTACAAAGTCTTGCCTTCCAGGAGTTTGTAATTCAAAGTAAGATTAAAAGCAAGTGTGAGAACTATAACCAGCTTATTGAGTAGTGTGGACCATGTAGTGTGCAAAGATTCAATGGTTTTATTTTTTTCCCAACACCTCTCCATGATGGTTCTATGTTACAGTGCCCTTTTCTATAGCATCTCAGGAAGATCTTAGAATTTTATTCTAAGGGGTTGCATCTTCACGTGACTGAGGGAGGGAGGACAGCAACCCTGTGAAAGTAGGAGAAAAGCCACAGCACAGACAATCTGAGATGCTAAACATGAACCTCTTCTACCCTTCTCAGTTATGTAGACGGGATATGCCTGGTTCATGAATCACAAATTAAAGCCAACCAACCACTGAACCACAGGCCAATCCTTTTTTTTAAAAAAAAAAAAAAAAAAAAAAAAAAAACTTAAAACAGTGCTTAGTGGCAGCATTTCCAAGCTCGTCATTGCTCTGTAAGCACTGTGGTGGTTATCAGGCCCAACTGTTGACAGCTCTCCTCATATAAGGAGACCTAATGAGACGTGGCAGTACCTTAAGCCACGGTGGATCCTCTGGGTGTAGTTCCAGACAGGCAGTTCCTCTCAGCTTCCTGCTACACAAGTAAATAACCTATTACAACATGATAAGTACCACAGAGATGCTCTGTGGTATCTAACCCAGGCTCGAGAAGATGTCCCAGAGTTAAGCGACATCTAAGTTAAATCCTAAAGGACACATGGGTACATCTGAGCAAAGAGCGTGAAAGGAGAAGGTACCAAAGAGCTCAGATGAAAGAGGGTGTGGGGGGGGGATGGGTGTTTTTTCCAGAAATTACAATTGTTTCTGCAACAATATTTACTATGTGTTCTGTATGGTTCCAGGTGCTGGAGGTTCGGCTGAATGAAAAAATTAAAAAAACAAAATACACACACACACAGTGGGAAACACGAGACAAGGCAGGGCACAGATACATGAGGCAGCAAAGAAAAAGGGACCAGAAAAGAAAGGACCTCAAAACCCAGCTAGGAAACCCTGGGTCACCAAGAGGGCATGGGAATATCACTGAAGGATTTTAAGCAGAGGAGAGGCATAAGAGGTTTATATCACATCACTTGGTTCAAAGCATATTTCCCTTTATCTGTTTCCATAAAACGTCTCCCCATTCAGTTTTCAAGGCCAGCACAGTCCTGTCATTCTACTTGACAAAGGTAGCTTTCTAGAACCTCAAGTGCTTATATAGAAAAAATCCTAACACTGGAGAAGTTTATCATACCTACAGAAAAGAATATAGAAATTCATGTTACATGTACATAAAAGTAAGTTTCAGCTGGGCGCAGTGGTGCCTGCCTGTAATCCAGGAGCCTCAGGAGGATAAGGCCAGAAGACCGCGAGCTCAAAGCCTGCCTCAGCAAAATTGAGGTGCTAAACAACTCAGTGAGACCCTGTCCCTAAATAAAATACAAAATCGGGCTGGGAATGTGGCTCAGTGGTCAAGTGCCCCCCGAGTTCAATCCCTGGTATCCTAAATAAATTTCAGTGAATAAAAGATTTAAACATAAAGACTAGAATATAGAAAAATACAACCAATACATGCATCAAAACATTACATGGTGTCCCATTAACATGTATACTTTTCATATTTTTATGTATCATTTGAAAATAGATTTTTAAAAAGTTTTTAAATAAAATATAGAGCCGCCCAGCCAGACCGGAGCAGGAAGTCGCGCCAGCCGCCCAGCCAGACCGGAGCAGGAAGACGCGCCAGCCGCCCAGCCAGACCGGAGCAGGAAGGCGCCAGCCGCTCAGCCAGACCGGAGGAGGAAGTCCGGTCCCACCCCAAGCGCTAGTCTCCAGGAAGCCCATCAACCCTTAAAACCCATCAAAGTGGGTGTGGCTACCAGCACGGTTGCGCTGATCCAGGTACCCGGTTTCCAACTCCCCCACCCTTAGCTGCGATAACTCAAAATATTTCCCACAAGATTTTGGGGATTGTAGCTATCAACACAAAACAACAACTGTAGAGGCACCTGGTTTCTACCTCAGAGACTAGAGTAGGGAAGATACAGGTGGAAGCTCATTTCCCTTCACACTGAATACAGAGGCTCAAACTAGGAATAGACAACGCCACCTACTGGAAGCAAGGAAAACAGTGTTCTGAGAGACTTTTTTTTTCCCTCTCTTTCTCTTTTCTTCTCTCTCTTCCACAACTTCAGCATATGTGAAACCAAGAACTGTGCATGAACAACTGAATTACCAAAGTAATATAATATAGAGGAATTGCATATACCCAACCTCCCCCCCATTTTTTTTCTTTATTTCTATCTTCCTTCCCTTTCCCTTCTCTTATTTCTCTTTTCTTCCTTGTTATTTTTTTTCTTTTTTTTTTAATTCGTATTCTCTCTATACCACTTTCAATCTCCTAACTTTTGCTATCTATACATAGGGTAACTATCTAAATAGGAGGTTGAGTCTATACATTCTTCCATAAATTACCAGTCGAGTGGTTAGAGTTCTCCAAAGGTGCTAAGTTAGTTTAACCTCATTCCCTCACTCCTTTCCCTTTAAGTATAACATCCTTCGTCTGAAATTAAGTTTTCTATATGCCACCAGATATGGTACGCCTTTTATGAAACTAAGGAATATATTCTTAAGTAATAATTAAATCCAATATCTATAGTCTTAGAATCTAACTATAAATGTATTAATAATGAAAACTTGTCCTTAGATAATATACTGTTGATATTGGGATCTGTTAACATTGTCTTTCTCCGCAAAAGAGGGATTTTGGAGCTATTCAAGAACAATACAAATATATAAGGAAAAAACATTAGCTCAACAGTTTCACAAAGCTAGAAAGAATCATGAGCAGTATGAAAAGACAAGGAAAGAAAGGACCACAAACAATATAGGTCAATTCAACATTAGATGAGGTAATATCTGCAGCAGATGGAATGTCAGACAAAGAGTTCAGGATATACATGCTTCAGATGATCTGGATTCTCAAGGAAGACATTATTCATCAAATTCAGACAATGAAAAATCACTTTGACAATGAATTACATAAACAAATCCAAGAAGCAAAAGATCAACTCTATAGGGAGATAGAGGATATAAAAAACAAACAGACAGAAATCCTGGAAATGCAGGAAACAATAAACCAAATTAAAAACTCAAATGAGAGTATTACCAGCGGAATAGAACACTTGGAAGATAGAACTTCAGACAACGAAGACAAAGTTTCTCAACTTGAAAAGAACATAGACAGCTCAGCGAGAATGTTAAGAAATCATGAGCAGAACATCCAAGAATTATGGGATAACATCAAGAAACCAAACCTAAGAGTTATTGGGATACAAGAGGGTACAGAGGTCCAAACCAAGGGAATGAGCAATCTATTCAATGAAATAATACTAGAAAACTTCCCAGACTTAAAGAATGAAAAAGAAATCCAAATACTAGAAGCCTACAGGACACCGAACATACAAAATCATAAGAGATCCACACCAAGACACATAATAATGAAGATGCCCAACATACAGAATAAGGAGAGAATCTTAAAAGCCACAAGAGAGAGGAAGCAGATTACATTTAGGGGTAAACCAATCAGGATAACTGCTGATCTTTCAACACAGACTCTGAAAGCTAGAAGATCCTGGAACAACATATTTCAAACACTGAAAGAAAAAGGGTTCCAACCAAGAATCATGTATCCAGCGAGATTAAGCTTCAGGATTGAAGATGAAATAAAAATCTTCCACGATAAGCAAAAGTTAAAAGAATTTGCAGCTAGAAAACCAGCTCTTCAAAACATCCTTGGCAAAACATTACAGGAAGAGGAAATGAAAAATAACAATGAAAACCAACAACGGGAGGGAGTACAATAAAGGAAAAACTAAGCATAGAGGAAAAACAAATCATGTTAAGTATCGTACATAACCAAATATGGCTGGAAATACAAACCATATCTCAATAGTAACCCTAAATGTTAATGGCTTAAATGCACCAATCAAAAGACATAGGCTAGTAGAATGGATTAAAAAAAAAGATCCAACAATATGCTGCCTACAGGAGACTCATCTGATAGGAAAAGACATACACAGACTGAAGGTGAAAGGTTGGGAAAAATCATATCACTCATATGGACCCCGGAAGCAAGCAGGGGTGTCCATACTTGTATCAAATAAAATAGACTTCAAGCCAAAGTTAATCAAAAGGGATAAACAAGGACACTACATACTGCTCAAGGGAACCATACACCAACAAGACTTGAAGATCATTAATATATATGCCCCAAACAATGGTGCAGCTACGTTCAAACAAACTCTTCTCAAGTTCAAGAGTCTAATAGACCACAACACAATAATCATGGGAGATTTTAACACACCTCTCTCACCAATGGACAGATCTTCCAAACAAAAATTGAATAAAGAAACCATAGAGCTCAATAATACAATTAATAACTTAGACTTAATTGATATATACAGAATATACCACCCAACATCAAGCAGATACACTTTCTTCTCAGCAGCACATGGATCCTTCTCAAAAATAGACCATATATTATGTCACAGGGCAAAGCTTAGCAATTACAAAGGAGTTGAGATACTACCATGCATTTTATCTGATCATAATGGAATGAAATTGGAAATCAATAATAAAATGAGAAAGGAAAAACCCTACATCACATGGAGATTAAACAATATGCTACTGAATGAACAAAGGGTTACAGAAGACATCAAAGAGGAAATTAAAAAATTCTTAGAGATAAACGAAAACTCAGACACAACATATCGAAATCTTTGGGACACTATGAAAGCAGTACTAAGAGGAAAATTCATTTCATGGAGTTCATTCCTTAAAAGAAGGAAAAGCCAACAAATAAATGACCTCATACTACACCTCGAAGCCTTAGAAAAAGAAGAACAAATCAGCAGCAAATACAGTAGAAGGCAAGAAATAATTAAAATTAGAGCTGAAATCAATGAAATCGAAACAAAAAAAACAATCGAAAAAATTGACAAAACTAAAAGTTGGTTCTTTGAAAAAATAAATAAGATTGATAGACCACTAGCCACGCTAACAAAGAGAAGAAGAGAGAGAACCCAAATTACTAGCTTACGGGATGAAAAAGGCAACATCACAACAGACAATTCAGAAATACAGAAGATAATTAGAAATTATTTTGAAACCCTATACTCTAATAAAATAGAAGATAGTGAAGGCATAGATAAATTCCTTGAGACATATGAACTACCCAGATTGAATCAGGAAGATATAAACAACCTAAACAGATCAATATCAAGGGAGGAAATAGAAGAAGCCATCAAAAGACTACCAACCAAGAAAAGCCCAGGACCGGATGGATATACAGCAGAGTTTTACAAAACCTTTAAAGAGGAACTAATACCAATACTCCATAATCTATTTCAGGAGATAGAAAAAGAGGGAGAACTCCCAAATTCATCCTATGAGGCCAATATCACCCTGATTCCCAAATCAAAGAAGGACACCTCAAAGAAAGAAAACTACAGACCAATATCCCTAATGAATTTAGATGCAAAAATCCTCAATAAAATTCTGGCAAATCGTATACAAAAACATATGAAAAGATTGTGCACCATGATCAAGTAGGATTCATCCCTGGGATGCAAGGCTGGTTCAATATACGGAAATCAATAAACGTTATTCACCACATCAATAGACTTAAAGATAAGAACCATATGATCATCTCGATGGACGCAGAAAAAGCATTCGACAAAGTACAGCATCCCTTTATGTTCAAAACATTAGAAAAATAGGGATAACAGTTTTTATAAATTATAAAAGCTATATATGCTAAGCCTCAGGCTAGCATCATTCTAAATGGAAAAAAACTGAAGGCATTCCCTCTAAAATCTGGAACAAGACAGGGATGCCCTCTCTCACCACTTCTATTCAATATAGTTCTCGAAACACTGGCCAGAGCAATTAGACAGACGAAAGAAATTAAAGGCATAAAAATAGGAAAAGAAGAACTTAAGTTATCACTATTTGCAGATGACATGATCCTATACCTAGCAGACACAAAAGAGTCTACAAAGAAACTACTAGAGCTAATAAATGAATTCAGCAAAGTGGCAGGATATAAAATCAACACGCATAAATCAAAGGCATTCCTGTATATCAGCGACAAATCTTCTGAAATGGAAATGAGGAAATCTACCCCATTCACAATATCCTCAAAAAAAATAAAATACTTGGGAATCAACCTAACAAAAGAGGTGAAATATTTATACAATGAAAACTACAGAACCCTAAAGAGAGAAATAGAAGATCTTAGAAGATGGAAAAATATACCCTGTTCATGGATAGGCAGAACTAACATCATTAAAATGGCAATATTACCAAAAGTTCTCTATAGGTTCAATGCAATGCCAATCAAAATCCCAACAGCATTTCTTGTAGAAATAGATAAAGCAAACATGAAATTCATATGGAAAAATAAAAGACCCAGAATAGCAAAAGCAATTCTAATCAGGAAGTGTGAATCAGGAGGTGTAGCGATACCAGATTTCAAACTGTACTACAAAGCAATAGTAACAAAAACAGCATGGTACTGGTACCAAAACAGGCGGGTGGACCAATGGTATAGAATAGAGGACACAGAAACCAATCCACAAAATTACAACTATCTTATATTCGATAAAGGGGCTAAAAGCATGCAATGGAGGAAGGATAGCATCTTCAACAAATGGTGCTGGGAAAACTGGAAATCCATATGCAACAAAATGAAACTGAATCCCCTCCTCTCGCCACGCACAAAAGTTAACTCAAAATGGATCAAGGACCTTGATATCAAATCAGAGACTATGCGTCTGATAGATGAAAAGGTTGGCTCCGATCTACATATTGTGGGGTCGGGCTCCAAATTCCTTAATAGGACACCCATAGCACAAGAGTTAAAAACAAGAATCAACAAATGGGACTTACTTAAACTAAAAAGTTTTTTCTCAGCAAGAGAAACAATAAGAGAGGTAAATAGGGAGCCTACATCATGGGAACAAATTTTTACTCCTCACACTTCAGATAGAGCCCTAATAACCAGAGTATACCAAGAACTCAAAAAATTAAACAATAAGAAAACAAATAACCCAATCAACAAATGGGCCAAGGACCTGAACAGACACTTCTCAAAGGAGGACATACAATCCATCAACAAGTACATGAAAAAATGCTCACCATCTCTAGCAGTCAGAGAAATGCAAATCAAAACCACCCTAAGATACCATCTCACTCCAGTAAGATTGGCAGCCATTAGGAAGTCGAACAATAACAAGTGCTGGCAAGGATGTGGGGAAAAGGGTACTCTTGTACATTGCTGGTGGGACTGCAAATTGGTGAGGCCAATATGGAAAGCAGTATGGAGATTCCTGGGAAAGCTGGGAATGGAACCACCATTTGACCCAGCTATTGCCCTTCTCGGACTATTCCCTGAAGACCTCAAAAGTGCGTACTACAGGGATACTGCCACATCGATGTTCATAGCAGCACAATTCACAATAGCTAGACTGTGGAACCAACCCCGATGCCCCTCAATAGATGAATGGATAAAAAAAATGTGGCATTTATACACAATGGAGTACTACGCAGCACTAAGAAATGACAAAATCATGGAATTTGCAGGGAAATGGATGGCATTAGAGCAGATTATGCTAAGTGAAGCTAGCCAATCCCTAAAAAACAAATGCCAAATGTCTTCTTTGATATAATGAGAGCAACTAAGAACAGAGCAGGGAGGAAGAGCAGGAGGAAAAGATTAACATTAAACAGAGTCATGAAGTGGGAGGGAAAGGGAGAGAAAAGGGAAATTGCATGGAAATGGAGGGAGACCCTCATTGTTATACAAAATTACATATAAGAGTTTGTGAGGAGAATGGGAAAAAAATAAGGAGAGAAATGAATTACAGTAGATGGGGTAGAGAGAGAAGATGGGAGGGGAAGGGAGGGGGGATAGTAGAGGATAGGAAAGGTAGCAGAATACAACAGTTACTATTATGGCATTATGTTAAACTGTGGATGTGTAACCGATGTGATTCTGCAATCTTTGTAATGTTTTGAATAACCAATAAAAATAAATAAATAAATAAAAATATAAAAAAATAAAATAAAATAAAATTTTTTGTTCAACAAAAATAAATAAATAAATAAATAAAATATAGGAAATAAGCCAGGTATGGTAGTACACACCTTTAATGCAGCAACTCAATAGGCTGAGACAGGAAGATTGCAAGTTTAAAGTCAGCTTCAGCAGCTTAGTGAGGCCCTATCACAAAAAATAAAAAGGGCTAGAGATGTGGCTCAATGGTTAAGTGCCCCTGAATTCAATTCCTGGTACCAAAAATTAAAATTTAAATTTAAAAAAACTCAGGAAAATATTTTATAACCCCAGAATGAAGACATTTTTAAATATTACACAAAATATTCACAGCCTTCACTAAAATTCAAAACATTAAGTGTCTAACAAGCAAAAGTTACCATAACCAAAGTGAGATCACAAACTAGGAAGGCATACAATAGATGCAATAGCAAAGAAGAAATATACACAAAGTTCTTAGAAATCACTAGAAAGAAGAAACAGAGAAGCGGATACTTGGACGCAAGGGGGACACAGTACCTGCGGCAGCGGGGAAACCCAGAAGCAGTGTGGGATGTCACCATCAGGGAAGGGGGCACTAGCATCCCATCAGCGTCACTGCCTCTGAGAGGCAGTGTGGCCTAAACAGACAGCATTCACAGTTGGGTGAACTGGAAATCCACACTATCCAGGTAAGCACAGGTGCCATAGTGTTCTAACAGCTGCAGGAAAATGAACATCGGGAAACAGAGGTACCAAGCTCAACAGACAGAACTGACACCCAAGGAACAAAGTCAATGGCACCAACAGAGAAACTATGAAAGGAGAAGTGAGAAAAGAACAAGTTAGAGATCCTGGGGGTGGGGGGAATACACAGAACAACGCACACAGCTGGGGAGCAATTAATAAGGCAAGAAGGGCTCTCAGAAGACAGCACAAAAAAAGCAGAGAGATGAAAAAAAGTCATGATGTCATTTCTGCTGCATTCTATATTAAGAAATGAGTGACAGGTTCAGCCCAGGCTCAAGGAGAAGGAACTATGCAAGACTGAAAGGCATGAGTCACTGGGGACCACCAAGTGACAGACCACAACACACTCCATCCTCCATACTGTCCCTTCACGCTGTAAGTGTCTCTATTATCACCTTTCACACAGTGTTATGATTTTTACCTAATCTCCCCCTTAGATTGAGTCTTATGAGGGCAAGAACCAGCTCACACCTTCCAATCCACTGTGACTGGCTCAGGGTGTAGCTAGAACAGGAGCCACGGGAGGCTTGTGGGATTCAACCAATCTTGTTGCACTCATTCAGGGTGCACAGGGTCAGGAGCCAGGTTCTAAAGGTAATTCTGGACTATCTAGGCTGAATCCCAAAAAATTGATGATCCTTTTCAATGTAAAAGTAACCACCATAAGAACAGAAGGTCAGCATGCAACTTGCAAGACATGAGGAGGAATGGAAATGAAGAAAATGTCATCAACAAAAGCCTTTTATGTGTCTCCCTCAAATCCACAAATAAAAAAAAAACAATTAGCAATATTGCAAATTTAAATAATGCAACCATCATACTTGCACTAAAGGTAAATAGAGATAATTTTGCAGCCAATTTGTTCTCAAACACACATGCAACATTGACAGAACTACACATCATGCCACAAAGCCTCAAAAACTCAAGAAAAAAAACATGCAGAACATACTGTAACACAACTAAAAAATCAGAAAACAAAATAACATTCTTGCTCACTGAAGAATCTATCCAGATAAAAGTGTGAAAATGCTCTTTTAAACCTAAACAACAAAAAAAAAAAAAAAAAAAAAAAACTAGAAATAATCAAAGGTGCCCTCCCTGAAACAGCCATCAGGTTCCCATGATTTTTACATGTAGTTTCTGCCAAACCTTCAAGGTTACAATTTCCATGTTACATAAATAAGTTCAGATCAGAGAGAAAGTGAGGAGCTTTTTCATTAATATCATGAGGTTGGCATAAGACTGATACTGAAACCAGAAAAAGACTACACGGGGGAAAAAAATCATAAGCCCATCTCATATACGAGCATATATGAAGAGTATTTACAAAGCATAATATTTAAATACTATTTAAATATGACTCATTCCAGGAATCCAATGTTAGGTCACATAAAAGCCTGCTATTCCAACCTCAGCAATTTAGTGAGGCCCTAAGTAACTCAGTGAGACCCCGACTCTAAATAAAATACAAAATAGGGCTGAGGATGTTGCTCAGTCAGTGACCACGAGTTCAATCCCCTATATCCCAAAAAAACAAAAAACAAAAAACCTGTTTTTAGGGCTGGGATGTAGCTCAGCAGCAAAGTGTTTGCCTCACATTTACACAATTCTGGGTTTGATCCCCAGTTAACCCACCCCCCCCCGGCAGAAAAAAAAAATTATCACATACAGAATTACTTTAACAAATCCAAGAAGAAAAGTCATAGAAACATTCAATATATGATGGAAAACTCGATGATAAAAGTCAATACCCAGCTGGATGTGGGGGCATATGCCTGTATCCTAGCAGCTCAGGAGGCTGAGGCCCAAGGATCACCAAGTTCAAAGCCAGCCTCAGGAACTTAGCAAAGCACTAAGCAACTCATTGAGACCCTGACTCTAAATAAAATACAAAATAGGGTTGGTGATGTGGCTCAAAGTGGTTGGGGACCCCCAAGTTCAATAACCCCAAAAACAAAAAAAAAATGCCAATACTCATTTGTAGGGCCTGGGGCTGTAACTCAGTGGCAGAGCACTTGCCTATCATGTATGAGACACCAGGTTTGATCCTTAGCACCACATAAAAATAAAACAAAGGCATTCTGTCCATCTTAAAAAAAAAAAAAAATTAAAGGTTGGGGGGGCACCTCAAGCTAGAACCAAAAAAAAAAAAAAAACTTCAAAATTCAAAGCCAATATAAACTTAATGTAATAAGAAGGTGCTTGTCACCCCAATTTTGCTTTTAAAACTGTAGCAGTGGCAGCCAACAAGAAAAAAAAATGTTACAAGGAACCAAATCACATAGCATGAAAAATCAAGGTAATCAACTGACAAAGCATTAAGGCAAAGTAACAGGAAATAATTTGAGGTAAAAATGGGAGTTCATAACCCACTTGAATCTAATGTATGAAATATGATATGTCAAGAGCTCTGTAATGTTTTGAACAACCAATAAAAAAAAGAATCAATATATAAAATCCACAGTCCTACTAAAAACCAATAGTAACCATATGAAAGAAAAAAGATGTATCCCATTTACAACAAAAACCCTGTTATATACACAAAAAATATATAATCATCTAAAGAAACCTATAAGAATTTAGTAGATTTACTACAAAAAAAGCAGTCTGTCATATATTCCCATAAATTAATTTACAAATTCAAAGAAACCTCAAATAAAAATCCCCAAAAGATTTTCATGGAATTGGATACAGTGATTTAAAATTTATCTGGATAAGAAAATGTCCAAGTATAGATTGTTTCTACTACTAAAAGCAAAACTATTTAGCATTAGAGCAGAAACAAAATGATACAAAAAGAAAAATCATAAGTATAATGTATACAATGTAGGAATTTAGCACGAATTTGATTTTTTAAATTGTTTTTCATTAGAGAAAAGATCAAGTATGCAATAAATAATTTTGATGATTAAATAATTGTTAACTGACAGTTTTGATAATTTGAATATCTTTCAAGTAAATTGGGAAACAGTAGTTAAATTTCTTATCACTCAACACTAAATTTCAGATGAATTAAATATTCAAAGTTAAAAAAATGAAAAATTTGAGAAAATCTAGAATGTTTGTAAGCATAAGTCCAAAAGTTTAAGTCAAAAGCCATAATTTAAAAGGGGCTGGGGTTGTGGCTTAGTGGTAGAGCACTCACCTAGCACATGTGAGGTCTAGGTTTGATCCTCAGCACCACATAAAAATAAATAAAGATATTGTGTCCACTACAATTAAAAAATAATTATTTTTTAAAAGTAAAAAAAGATTTTTAGACTAGCTATAAAATCTGGAAAGTAAAAATACTAATAAACTTGGCAATGTCTGAATTTAAAATTTTCATGCCATAAAAATAACATTTCTGACAAAAGATTAATATCCAGACTATACTAAGCACAACTACAGATAAAAAACAACCCAATAGAAAATGACAATTGAGCAATTTATAAAAGTAAAAATCAAATGAACAATAAACAGAATACATTCGAGTTTAGTAGTCATCCATAAAATGTAAATTAAATAACACTGAGAAATTCAGACTCCTCCTGATTAGGAGAATTTGAATAGTTTTATAATATCAAATATTAGTCAGGATGCAGCAAGACTCAGCACTTAGTGAGGCTGCAAACTTCTTGGGAAGCTGTTTTGCGTATTTATTGCAGTATATATTTATTGCATAAATATTGCAAATATACATGTACTGTAGATACATTGCAATATGTTATGACATATATGAATATATAATGCAAAAAAATACACTGAAATTTGAGATGTGAATTTTTAAAAAAAATATTTTTTAGACATTGATGGGCCTTCATTTTGTTCATTTATTTATATGCAGTGCTGAGAATCAAACCCTGTGCCTTACACATGCTAGGTAAACACTATCACTGAGTCACAACCCCAGCTCCAACATGAATATCTTTGATCCAACAATTGCATTACCAAGTAAATACCCCAGAGAAGCACTGATGCCTGTCCAAAAGAAGGTAGGCATGAGGAAAATTGTCTGAGCACAAGGAGTGATGGAGAAAACACTGGAAATCCCTTCAAAACCATGTGGGATACCATATTTGTAAAAGCAAAAACTATTTCTCTATGCCCATATTTCTATAAATGTTCTTAGAAGAGCTTAAAGGAGACACACCACACTGGTCACGGTGATTCTGGGGAAATAGTCAAGAGGAACTTCAACTCTATTGGCTTGAATATATTATAGTGAAAGTATGTTTTTCCACTACTTGTATAATTTTTAGAAAATTTTAAAACTAAGTATTAAAAAAAAAATTTCAGAAACAAAGATAGAGCTCCGATACACTGCCCATGGATTGTGCCATTAACATTTTTTAAGTAATGACACATATTTTGAGCCAGATGTGACACCATTCTCTTATTCCTTATATTTCACTGGGGAAAAATCTGGAATCACAGGGGAGGGCAAAAAAAAAAAAATCCAGATGTGAAAAGAACCATTATGCACCAGGCTCTGTTTAGGACCATTTCACAAATTATTGACTAACTCTCAATGACAGCTCTAAGAGACAGGCATTACATTTTACATTTTATAATTGATAATGAAATCCAGAAAGACAAAGTAGCTCACCCAAAAATCAGTTTCTAAGTAGCTCTTTTCAAATTTTTCAAATTCAATCAATTCCAAATTCTATTCTATTTCTCCTGGAACAGTCTACTTTTTCCTCCATCTCCAAGAATGATCATCCTTCAAGTTGCCCTAGCCCAAAGCTATCAGGCTCATGGAGAGAGGTCTCACTGCAAGGACACAGAGATGTGCTTTCCAGGTCTCCTGACAAGAAAGGACATTTTTTCCCAGCTGCTAAGAGTGAGTGTCTGCACTGTGGGACTGCCCCGAGTGCAGAGAATAGGAAGGGACAGAGCCGAGTAGAACTGGGCTGTTGTCACCCTGGGCAATGGAGTCCAAGTTGGAGTTTGGTGGACAGGATGTACATTAGAGAGCACCCCTGGGATCAATACTTGTGAAAGGAAGGGAGAGGAAGGGTCAAAGCAAAGTTAGACATCAGGCCTTCCAGGCAGGCGAGCTCTGGAGCCAAGACAGCCCATCAGAGTTGCCCCAGGTAGGCTGGACGTGGCCAGGCCACTATATCCCTGCCTCCATCAGTGACTGGATGTGGACTACCAGGGAAGGATATGACCTTGATCTGAGGCCATCCATGAAAGGGATGACAGCTGAAGGCTCTTCACCAACAGAAAGGGAGGCAACAAGACATTCCTTGAAGGGGGAGTGGGATGGCACACTTCACCTACCCTAAAGCAAGGGTCTTGACTAGAAGGGTAAATGAAGGACAGTCAGAGCTCAGGGTCTACCCCTCCCTAACCTCTGCAGGGAAAGAATATTCTAGCCTCTGGGGAAATATACCGGGGAGGTTCCTGGCTCTTAAAGACCAGGAAAAGTGGGAGGTTGTGGGTGGAGCAGGGGATTAAGAGCAATAAGGCTGAGTGACCAGAGGTCTCCTAGGTGAGAGCCCTTCCAACCTCCTTTCCAAACTCCCAGAGCCAAGCTGGAGAGTCCCCTGGCTGGAGGCAGAAAAATGCTCCTTAGGAGAAATTGAGCAACCAAGGGGAATGACAAAACGTTGAAGGAGATGAAAATGATAATTACCCCAATTTGGTCATGACACATCATACACATGATTCAAGTGAGCACACTCTTCCCCACAAACAGGTACAATTATTCTGTGTCAGTTTCTTTTAAGTCATACACACAGTGTCACAAGAGATTGTCATATCCACGAACCAAAGGCAAATTGGTTTTTTTGTGTTTTTTTTTTTTGTTTTTGGTTTCGCGCCCCACCCACCTCCCCCAAAGAAAGAGGAAGAAATCTTAGAAACTAAGACTTTGGTGTCACAAGAGAACCACAGGCCCGGAAAGAAGGATGGGGAACTCCAGGAAGGTCAGGGAAAAGGAGAGCCAGTCTGGCTCATCCTCTGCTGGAAGGTGTGAGATAAACTAGCAGCAGGTACGAAGAAAAACTGAGCCCATGTTGATGCAATTAACAACTCTAGGGGGAAAAAAAATAACAGGAAAGGAATTGTAATTGAAGGAAGCCAACATATTTCTCCCTGATGGACCGAGGATTATTGAGCTGAAGAAATTTAGGACTACAAGAGATTTCTATCCTTTTCCTCTGTGTGCCTCGAGGCAAGGACATAAATTGCTCTTTCCTGGACACAACTGTCATCAGCTGAGAGCCAGCCACCAGAGGGATCTCCAAGCAAGCCTGGCTCATTAAATTCTCCTGGTATATTTGCATTCCACCGCTTACTGACTTTAGAGACACCCCCCTTTCATCCGGTCACTACTCTAAGATTTATCATTCTTCATCTAAAAGATACAAAAGCATCTTGCTTTAGCCCTTTCTTTGGACTTCCCTGTTGAGAGGCTGCCCATGCTCATCCAAAAATGAAAAAAATTTGTATGCGTTTGTTGTCATTCATCTGCCTGCATTCACTTGGTTCCTAGATCCAGTCCAAGAGCCCAAGGGAGAACTCATCAGGGTGGGGTAGAGGAGGCCCCTCCTCCCCTACGTAGTCTTAGTGCAGTCCTCGCTTTAGCACTCAACAATATTCACATGGGCATAGTCACAAACACTGAACTCATATTCAAATATTCTACAACCAGGAATGCTGACTGTATTGGGAAACTCAGGGAAAGCACAGGAGTTGGATGACAGGGTGGAGTAGAAGTCATGGAAAAAAGCTAAATGCTCATGTCCCATAAGGTTAAAAAAAAAAAAAAAAAAAAATCAATAAATAACAAAATGGTGGATGCATTAGGAGACAAAGAATCAAGACAGTGCACACCTGTAAGGAGGATAAGGCAGGAGGATCACAAGTTCAAAGCCAGCCTCCGCAACTCAGCAAGACCCTCTCTCTAAATAAAATATTTAAAAAATATTAAAATATTAAAAACAAAAGGGGTCTGGGGATGTGGCTCAGTAGTTAAGGGCCAGAGAGAAAAAGGATTGGGAACTCCAAGGGTGGCCGGGGGGAAAGGGGAGCCAGTCTGGCTCATCATCTGCTGGAAGGTAAGATAAACCAGCAGCAGATACGAAGAAAAACTGAGCCCATGTTGATGCAGAGGTTTCAATCCCTAGTACCAAAAAAAAAAAAAACTTACATTTCTAAATACTGTCCTGATTCTTTAAGTCCCAGAAGCAACAGCATCATGAATGGAATGGGACTGAGGGGCACATGGAGTAGGGAACGATTCTTTTAAGTCTTCGTGCACTACTTGACTTTTTTTTTTTTTTTTTTTAACTTTGATAATGAAATCAATTTTTAGAGGAAATTCCAGGTACATCACATCACATCACACATACACACACACACACGCAAGTTGATAGAAATGAAATCCAGACTCAAGACTAGTCCTCAGGTTACGCGTGTAGACGTCTCCAGTTCCCCAACTCACTTCAGGTCTCCAGGGACTTCAACTCACCTCTCACTGAGCACTCACCTCAAGTGCATGCTGGGACCCCTCCACAGCCCCAGACCCCAGGGGCCTCACCAAACATGTACATGGGGGAGTTTCCAGCCCCCAGGCAAGCCTCTGGTAATGGGCACCAGCAACTGGTGCCCTATTACTTTTCCCAGTCCATCCTCCTGTCGACTGTTCTGAGAGGCATTTTACCCAGAATGTTCCAGGCAGGACCAAGCCCCACTTGTTCCAGCACTGACCTCATGAATGCAGCCCCCCCTTCTCCCCATGCCCCTCACCTGTGCAACTTGGCATTGCCAGTACCTCCAGAATAACCCACCTGCATCAAGTCTCAAGGCTGAGCTTTCGGAAAACACAAGCTAAGAGCCAGGGGACACTTCAGGTCCCAGTTTGCCTGCCTGGTGGGGGAGGTGGGGGATTTCCCACAACACAGAATAGTCAGTGCTAAACAGGGAAAGTCCCAGGCCAACCGTGATGAATTCACCCTGGCCAGACAGCGAGTCTTTGCCAACATCCAAACAGCTTCAGAACTGTTTTCTGCAGTTGGCTGCTCATTCGCAAGTTCTCTCAATGTTTATATCAGGTCATTGTCTGCTCCAAAACCTAGGAACAAAGGAGAGACCCATCTTGGAATTCTCTGGGCAGGGTGGGGGAAACAATGATGTGAACAAATCATCTCAGTAAGTGGCAAAGCAGGCTACCATGGAGTCAGATGCTAGACGCCCAGCAGCACAGAAGGAAAGTGCCGCTCTGTGGGGGGCATTGGAAAAGAGGACCCAAGTGACTCTTGAGAGAAAAGACGGTAGATGGGGGAGGATTGGCAAAGCAAGAAAAAGGTAGCGGGGCGGGGAGGGGGGTGAAGAATCCAGGCACCACAAAAATCACAGGTATTTTTTATGATTTAAACATTATCATGCCAGGTGCAATGGTGCATACCTGCAATCCCAGGGGCTCAGGAGGCTGAGGCAGGAGGATCTCGAGTTCAAAGGCAGCCTCAGCAAAAGGGAGGCACTAAGCAACTCAGAAAGACCCTGTTTCTAAATAAAATACAAAATAGGGCTGGGGATGTGGCTCAGTGGGTGAGTGCCCTCAAGTTCAATCCCCAGTGCAAAAAAAAAAAAAAAAAAATCTTCATGAGTTTACAGATGAAATAAAATGAACTCTGTCCATCAGCAGGACTTTAACAACAAGTTATAACAAAAATGGTTTCACGTGAACCTGGACTGGACCAAGAAATGCTGTTAGCTACAAAACCCCTTCACTGATGTGCAAATACAAGACTTTCAAGCACAATCAAGAGGAAATTCCTGAGGGAGCAACAGCATGTGTCCCTAAGGGCAGCCAAAACCTCTGGAGTATACAATCCTCATCTGAGAGCCACCTTAGAATCAAGACAGTATTTGCTAGTGCAGCAGACCTTCCATGCTGGAGACAGCAGGAGGCTCAGGAAGACAGCTGAGGGAGAAGAGAGAAGGAAATGGTTCTAGTGAAAGAGGAGAAAACTATTTTTAAGATTTCATAGAATTAGAGAGTAGAATGACAGCTACCAGAGACCAGGGAGAGTAGTGGGGCAGGGAGGCGGGCAGAAGTATGCTAAGGTATGGCTGGACAGGAGCAAGGTTTAACTCCTTGCTCCTCTCCAGCTATAACCAAAAGAGGATAAACCTTTCCTCTTTTTAAGTTGATCGTCTCATGTATTTTTTTATGGCAATAGAAAGCTAGTATATTTATTATTATTTCTCCTTTGAAATGCAAATTTCAAATTTGGTTCAAATAATAGTGAGATAAACATTAAACAACAAAGAAGGAAAGAGTATATGCTATCAATTAGACCAGGAATGTCCCCACGGACCATGTGGTAAAGGCTTGGTCCCCAGCTGGTGGCATTATGAGGAGGCAATGGAACCCACAAGAGATAGGGCCTGGGGAGAGGTCTTAGATCACTGGGGGCATGCTCTTGAAGGGGACTGTGGGATCCTGGTCTCTTATTCTCTATTCTTTCACTTCCTGGAGGCCAGGAAGTAAGCAGCTGGCTCCACCACATCTCCCCACCACAATACCCCACCTCACCACAAGCCCAAAAGCAATGGGGGTCAACCAACCATGGATTGAGATGGAAACCAAGAGCCAAGGTAAACTTTTCCTCTTTTTAAATCGATTATCTCAGATCTTTTGTTATGGCCACAGAGGTAATAAAATAAACTAAGATGGGACATCATAAAGCCAAACTGATCATGAGAGTCATGGGGACAAAAGAATCCAGAGAAATTGAAAACCGGAAAAGGATGAAGAGGAGGGGACATCGTCTCTCCATTGGACAAACCATAAATTTTATCATATCAGGAAGTAGCTGCCATGTCACAGTTGACCTCCACTGTTGTTAACATCGTATGGAAATAGTAGACAATTAGATATGAAAAAATAAAAAGTGATGGAAATAATGAAGCAATGCAAAAAGAAAAGAAAAACCTACAGAATCTAGAAAAGCAGCACCCTAGCAAGCAACCTAGGAAATCCAACAAAACTAAAACACATGAAAATTAATAGAATTCTGCAACTTAGCCAGGCAAAAGAGCCAACTGATAGGCAAAAGAACAAAACAACCTACACATAGGCAGTACTTTCTTAATAAGCAATTAAAATCATGATTTTAAGAATTCCATTCATAACAAAAACAATATCTAAGAATATACTAAAAATGTAAAAGACTGATATTACTAAATACAAATGTACTCCAGAACAAAAAAGGCGACCAGATAAAGGAAGCAATCATCCACGCCCCTGGTTAAGAAGGCTCATTATCGTGATGAGCTCATTCTTCTCTCAAATTAATCCATAATTCTCCAGCAATTATCAAAAATACAAACAACAATAAATGTTGGCGAGGATGTGGGGAGAAAGACACACTCATACATTGCTGGTGGGACTGCAAATTGATACAACCCCTCTGAAAAGCAGTATGGAGATTCCTTAGAAAACTTGGAATGAACCACCATTTGACCCAGCTATCCCACTTTTGGGTCTAGACCCCAAGAACTTAAAAAATCAGCCTATTACAGGGACGCAGCCACATCAATGTTTATAGCAGCTCAATTCACAATAGCTAAACTAGATGCCCTTTGACAGATTGTGGATAAAGAAAATGTGATTATATATGTGTTTTATATATATTATACACACACACACACACACACACACACACACACACACACGGAATATTACTCAGCCAAAAAGAATGAAATTATGGCATTTGCCCATAAGTCAATGGAACTGGAAACTATCACGCTAAGTGAAATAATCCAATTCCCAAAAAAAAACAAAGGCAAAATGTTCTCTGTTATGTGAGGATGCTGACTCAATAGGTGCAAGGGAAGGAGGAGGGGAGGCTCACTAGATTGAACAGGGGGGAAGTACAGGGGAGTGGGGAGGAGGGAGGGAGGATGGGAATGGGAAAGACAGTAAACTGGACATAATTTTCCTTTGTTCGTATATTAATACACGACCAGTGTGACTCCACATCATGTTCAACCATAAAAACAGCAAGTTATACTCCACGTAATTATGTCAAAATACTCTCTATTGTCATGGATAACTAAAGAATAAGAGGATTTTTTAGCATCCATAAATTCTCAATTAGAACAACCCAAATCCTAGTATTTTATAATAAAACTTGACAAATTAATTATAAATTTCCTCTGGATGGGAAAATACTCAATAGTCGAGAAATATTCTTAAAAAAAAAAAAGTCCACAAAATAGCAAAAAGATTTTTAAAATGCAACAGTGGTGCAATAGGAAAGAAAATAGTGCATACCTGTAATCCCAGCAGCTTGGGAGGCAGAGACAGGAGGATCATGAGTTCAAAGCCAGCCTCAGCAAAAGTGAGGTGCTAAGCTACTCAGTGAGACCCTGTCTCTAAATGAAATACAGAATAGGGCTGGGGATGTGGCTCAGTGGTAGAGTGCCCCCGAGTTCAATCCCCAGTACAAAAAAAATAAATTTTAAGACACTCATTAGATCAGACTGCATTCACATACAAATAGCGTTTAAGACCAATACAAAGAGAAAAGTTATTCATGTTTTGGGGACAATTAGATGCTCAGAAAGCACTTAGGTTAGATCTCTACCTCATGCAAATGTGTGTTGAAGATCTAGCAATAAGCATAAGAAGAAAGACATTTTTCTGTCCTTAGGGAGCTAACAGGTGGAAAAATGGGAATTAAGTCAAAGCCCCACACAAATAAATGAAAATGAGAGTCACGCTGTGGCAAGGGCTACTAAAAACCTGCTCCTTGCAGCTATGAGAATTTTAAAGACTGAGAACTGGCCAAGAGAAAAGCTTCTCCAAGTGGCCAGGCTGAGTTCTGAAAAGAAAGAACAGGAGGCTGCGCTCAGCTAAGAGCCTGGGCGACACACTGGCTAAGAGGAAGCTGAGGGAGGGAGGGTGTGTGGAGCCTCCCAGGAAGTGGAGGAAGGCCAGTGGGCTGGGACTTAGAAAAGAGGAAGCAGGAAGGAAATGAGCCTGGAAATACAGGCTGAGGCCAGACCATGTCTGGCCTTCAAGGCCAGAGGAAAGGCCCCAGTCCCCATCCTGACCGCAAGGGGAACTCATCCAGAGTTTGTACCAGGGAAGAAACAAGAGACTTTGGTTTTGAAAAGATCAACTCTGGCTGGGCTGGTGGTGCACCCCTGTAATCCCAGCAGCTCAAGAGGCCGAGGCAGGAGGAGTTCAAAGCCAGCCTCAGCAACTTAGCAAGGCCCTATGCAACTGAGATAGACGCCGTCTCTAAATAAAATATAAAAAAGGACTGGGGATGTGGCTCAGTGGTCAAGTGCCCCTGGGTTCCATTCCAGGTACAAAAATAATAAATAAATTCTGGCTGCAAGGGAGAAAAAGGATTCTCTGAGAGACCGTCCTGGATCCTGGATCAGGGGATCACAGATGTGGGCAGGAGCCATGGTCCATACAAAAAAGGGAAAAGAAAAAGAGTGGTGGTGATGAAAATAGAGAGGTGCATCAATTAAAGATATATCTAGGAAGTAAAATGAAGGCTACAATGGACCAGATGCTAAAGTGAGAGCCAGGGAGGTGTGGGTGGCGGGCTCTGGTGTGGCGCTCTACAGTGGGGAGGAACACTGGTGAACTGTAGATTTCAAAAAAGCTAGATTTGATTTTTTTTCCACCACAAAGAAATGATAAGTGTTTGAGGAGACAGCAATGCTTACACTCCTTTGAGAGTTTATGCAATGTATACATGGACTGAGATGTCACACGGTACCCCATAAATATGGGCAATTTGAACGTGTCCATTCAAGAATGGATGATGGTCACTCTGTTTACCTCAAGAGCGCATGACCCATTGGGAGCTGGTGAGATCATGAACTCAGGTTTGGACATGGACACTTGGAGGTATTTGTGAGATACGTGACTAGAGCCGTTAAGTAGGCCATAGAAGCTCATGGGCCGGGGGGGGGGGGGGGGGGGGGGGATCACATTTCAGTTTTTTAATGAAACATGAAATAGGATACAATTAAATGTTATAACAAATAAGCCCCATAGTTTTATTGCCTGAACGCAACTGAAGTTGATGTTTCACAAACAGCAGAGCAGGTGTGAGCAGCTCTCACCATCCTGGGTGAGATAACTTGGGTCTCTCCTCCTGGCAGCTGGCTCCTCCCCTAGGGTCTCACTGTCCTCTGCATTCAGACAGAAGAAGGGGAAAAAAAAAAAAAGTACAGAAGGCACCACTGTCACGGTACATACTGCTTCTCCCCAAAAGTTGGTAAGACCGTCCACAGGCAAGGGAGCTGAGAATTAGAGTCTCCGGCTGAGTAAGTGCTTCCCAGGTGTTTTAAAAAAAAAAAAAAAAAAAAACTATTTGATTTTTAGTATAAGTATGTCCCAAATAGTGTATCTTAAGTTCAAATTTAATCAGGTGTCTTATTCTTCACGTTTCTTTGTTGGCTAAAATTGGCAACCCTATCCCAGGAACAGGTTTCTCTACAACAGGGCAATCACATATTTTGGTGGATAGTCATTTCATTCATAGGATACAAATGAACTAGGGCCAACTTTCCCTGTATTTCCTGTCCAAGATAGTGCAGGGGAGGGACAGTGACTTGTTCTCGAGTTTGGAGAACCAGAATAGAGAACTCTGACAAGTAAAGGAAGAATAAGAACCTTTTTTTGTTTTTTGTTTGTTTGGTTGGTTGGTTGGGTTTTTTTAGTTGTAGTTGGACACAATACCTTTATTTTTATGTGGTGCTGAGGATCAAACCCAGAGTCTTGCATTTGCTAGGCGAGCACTGTACCGCTGAGCCACAACCCCAGCCCCCCCGCCCCACCCAGAAGCATTTTTGATAGACCTTAAGATAGTAGGTAAAGTGCACAATGAATCAAAATGCATTCTGCCATCATATCCCCAGTTAAAATAAATTTTAAATAAAAATTTTTAAAAAGATAGGGTCTAATTTATTTTTTAAGCTGTTTATGATTTTAATGTACTTTACTCATTTGGTCAACAAGCATCTATTGAACAATTGCTATGTTTTAAGTGCCATGCAAGGGACTAATAACACTGAGATATTACAATCCATGCCTTCACACATGCTAATGGTGTGAAGGAAGAGTGGATGGGGTGGGGGAGAACATAAATAAATAGATGAAGGAGCCCTTAAAACAAACTGGTGGGAATCAAAAAGGTTTCCCAGAAGGGAAATGGCTGAACTGGACCTTAGATATCAGTTAAGAAATAACCACACGAGGGCGTGTCTTACCCAAAAGTTGGTAAGATGTTATTTCTGGCTATTGTCTGTGAGGGTATCCAATCTGTTGAGTACCCAGATAGGACCAAAAAAAAAAAAAAAAAGTAGAAGGGCAAGTATCACCTGCACGTGCGCGCGCGCGCGCACACACACACACACACACATAAATCAATAATCAATCTCTCATTTGCACATCCATCCATTCTGTGTGTGTGTGTTATTTAGACACAGGATCTTGCCAATTTGCTTAACATCTCACTTTTGCCGAGGCTGGCTTTGAACTCGTGATCCTCCTGCCTCAGCCTCCCAAGCTGCTGGGATTACAGGCGTGCGCCACTGCACCCAGTTCTAGCTCCTAGTTCTTGGACCTGCAGACTCTGTGCCCTACCTGCCAAAGCTTGGACTGGGAGTTACACCACCACCTCTCCTAATTTCCCATCCTTTGGACTCTGGCTAAATTACCCTGCCAGCTTCCCTGGCTCTCCAGCTAGCAGACAGTCTATCTTGAGTAACTGCATGGGCCAGACTCCATAAGGAGTGTCCTCTTATGTGTCTATATATATCCTATTGGTCTGTTTTGCTGGAGAACTCTGGCTTAAGAAGACAGTAAATCACCATGTTCCTGAAGTGGCCCTCCCTGTTCCCAAAAACTTAGCCAAGTGAAGGGAATATCGAGAGTCCAGACCACAGTGTCCAGTTCTGTAGCATCTCGTAGGACCCTGGCTTTCTCTCATGCATGCTGGGAATTCAGGCAAGTTAGTGCTGTCTGTCGGGAGCTCCTTTCTTGCATACATGCCAAGCTTGTTGGGATGCTGGTCATACAATGGGATGAAGCAAGCTTAAGCTAGTGATGTTACTGCTGCTTGTAGCCTTGCTCACAAAACCTTTTCCTGCAGTAAGTGGTGCATTACCAAAGCACAGCGGAGAGGAAGTGCTCTCTGGCCAGCTGCCACTGGGCCAAGTGTCATGGAGGAATGGAGGAAGTATTGTCTGGCAAAGCACCAGAGCACTGTGTGAAACACAAGTGCCCCTGTTCAGCCTGTCCCCACTGGACTTTCTGGCAAGGTACCTGTCCAACCCATCACCGCTGAATCTTCCCTTGAGCATTTCTTAATAAGCCTCATCTCTCACACCCTATCGCCAGGTGTCTTTGGTCTCTCAGCAACCTATGGCACAGCCCTAGCACAACCGGGCTGTGGATGTTATGTACAAGGAGACCGAGACAGCTGGAATTTTCTGGGCCAGAGTACCAGAAAGGAGGGAGCTATGCAGAAAAGGATTCCAGAAATCTGCCAAAGTTCTCCTAGAATCCTTGACCGAATATAATCTATACACACTGAGGTTAAAGCTCCACCTGCCAGAGAGCTTGAAGCTGTATAATTTTCAGGGCTGGAAAATGTTTTGAGGTCTCCCAGCCACAGCAGAAGAGTCTCACGGAATACAAAGACATTCAGAGAGGTCCCAGATGTGTCGCACCTTTGTAATAAAAGATTGCTCTGCACCAGATCTAACAAAGCCAAACACCAAGCCTAGGAAAAAATCACGTTGATCCGCAGGTAAGTTTACTACCTACCAAAACAAACTTTGATGATATTTAGACAAGATTCAAACTCAAAAAAAAAAAAATATATCATTTATAACTTCAATATCTATTTTTGAAGTTATGCCAAAAAAAAAAAAAAGGACAATATGACCCCACGCCCAAGAGAAGTGTCAGTCAACAGCAACAGATTTGGAGCCTGGCACAGTGGCACATGCCTTTAATCCCAGTGGTTTAGGAGGCTAAGGCAGGAGGAGCACGAGTTCAAAGCCCACCCTGAGCAAATAGCAAGGCACTGAAGCAACTCAGTGAGACCCTGTCTCAAATAAAATACAAAAAAGGGCTGGGGATGTGGTTCAGAAGAGGGGTCAAGCATCCTGTCTGGAATCCCAAAACAATAACAACAACAATCCATGTTAGAAATTGTGAAGTGAAACTAACAAACTATATCTAAATCTAAAAACAGATGGATGGTTTTATGTGAATTAAATTCTAAGGTCTCCACAAAAGAACTATTTAAATAAAAAAGTTCAGCATTTGTTCAGGATATAGCACTGATATATCAATACTATTTTTGTAGCTGAACAGTAAATATTGAAAGCAAAATTATTTAAAAATTCCATTTATGGAATGAAATCATATCACTTTTATACAGGGATTTTTCTGATTGGCGTGATTACAATAAATACAAATATTAAATAGGCATCACCACATCCAAAGTAATGAAAATTTCCTAAACTCTTTTTTATGAGTTTTATGCTTCTAGATATTACACAAAGGCCTTTGATCCTTTTTAAAATTTTTATTTTTGTATATGATGTGAAATACATATCCAAATATATATATATTTTTCTTTTGGATATCTAGTCATCCTAAGGCCATTTTTCCTTTTGCTTTTTCTCTTGAAAAATATAAGCCACAAGTGTGTGTGTGTGTGTGTGTGTGTGTGTGTGTGTGAACAGTGTAACAGTCCTAGGTCTTAAATACATACTCAAGTTCAGAAAAGCAATATATTACATATACATGTCGTAAAATTTTTAAAAGGGTACATGGGAGTTTTGGTGGGGGGGGGGGCAGGGCGCATGGTGTTCATTTGTTTTTTTGGCACTGGGGGTTCAGGCACTTTACCACTGAGCTACATCCTCATCCTTATTTTTTATTTTGAGATGGGGTCTCATTAAGTTGCCGAAGCTGGTCTCAAACTTGCCATTCTCTCACCTCAGCCAAGTCACTGGGATGACTGGCTGCACCACCCTCCCTGGCTTTCCCTGGATGGTTTTTTTTTAATGTGAGTCCAAAATTATTTCAGAGGAAAAGGCTCAAGACCTTCGACCCACACAAAACTTCCAAGCCAAGCAGCTGGAACGCACAGGGCTTCTGGAGAGCTCAGCGGGAGGGTGTGCGGTTCCCCTTGGTGGCCCTGCTAAGAAAAGGTGGTACGGGACAGACACCTGCCTCCATCAGAGGCCCTGGGTGACGGGAGGCAACGGCACCAGTAGGATCTCCTGGGAGAATCCGGGGCACTCACCTAAATCTTCTAACACAACACGGCTCCCCTCCTCCCCACCAAGGGGCTGCAAAGTCCACAAAGTAAGCCAGAATTGGAGCATCTCTGTCCCGATCACAGTGCTGACACTTTTTTCCATGTGCCAGACACTACAGTAGGCACTCCCACTTATACTGTTTCACTTCATCAATAAACCAGCCCTGAGAGGCAGTACTTCTCTCTCAGAGACAGAAACAGATTCTGAAATTAAGGAATTGGCTGGGGTAGGTCAAGAAAGTCCAGTGTGAACTGCGATCTGCCATAGCCAGTAAATCAAACTGTGACGGACATTTTGAAGTCCTCTGATACAGGGCAGCCTTGATAGTCAAGCATACTTGGGTCCAAATTCCAGCTCAGTCTCTTACTAGCTAGATCTTCGGAAAGATCTTCAAGACTCAGCTTCACAGGTGGAGTGGGGAGAGTACGGCATACTTCGTAGGGTCATGGGGAAAATTAAGGTTAAAGACGTGATACCAGAATAGAAAAAGGCACATACTTGGAGTTCAATAAATATCTGCACATTCTGTCCTCCTTCCTCTGTTCATTAAGTATCCGAGACTGAGCATATGACCATAGGAGGGTATATACCAAAGCCATAACCAAATCAAACAGAAAAATTTTTCAGTAAATATCCAAATCAGTGGCTCTCAAAGTGAGGTCCCTGGGCCAGATGTATCAGCATCACCCAGAATGTGTCAGAAATGCACATAAGGACCGCATCCCTATCGATTTAGAAACTCAGAGTGGGGCCCAGCAGGCTATATCTTATGGCATCTTTGTGCAATTTTGATGCACACTAAGGTTCCAGAACTGTTTGTAGAATCATTTTTCTATTATATTAACTCAAAATATTGTATAGACTGTGTCCAAGTCATCATAACCAAGCTAACCATTGCTCATCCTTCTATGCTTTATGGGTTAGTTTCAGATTACTTTAATGTATTTTGATTCTACCTCTCTCCAAGAAAAATTAAACCAGGTGAAATGGTATCACATCAAAAGCCTTACTCCAACCCCCGTGGCAATCAGTATGGAGGTTCCTTAAAAAACTAGGCATGGAACCGCTGTAGGACCCAGCTATACCACTCCTCAGTATGGATCCTGAGAATTAAAGTCGGCATACCAGAGTTATACATGCATTATACATGCTTACCCATTTTTTTTTTTAGCAGCACAATGCACAATAGCCAAACTGTGGAACCAACCTAGGTGTCTGTCAACAGATGAATGGATAAAGAAAACGTGGTACATATACACAATGAGTATTACTCAGTCATAAAGAAACATGACTTCATAGCATTTGCCAGTAAATAGATGGAACTGGAGACTATCATACTAAATGAAATAAGCCAGCCAGAAATAAGCCAAAAAGTCAAAGGTTGAATTTTTGTTCTGATATGAAGGAGCTAATCCAAAATAAAGAGGGGTAGGATAAAAATTAGAGGAAATATCAATGGAGTTGACAAAGGGGAATGAAGGGGGGAAAGGAGGGTAAGGAAAAAGGAAAAAAAGTGGAATGACTCTGACCCATTCCTATGTACATATAGGAACATACTACAGTGAATGTCACCATCATGTACATCCACAAGATACTAATTAGAAAAAAGAACTATAAGAAAATAGAAATATCAATGGAGTAGAAGGAAGGAAATAGGGGATAGGAGGAAAAGAAGTGTTAGGGGAAGACTGGGGACCGAATTAGAACAAATGAGTTTTACTGTCATGTAAAAACTAAAAAGGAGCAATTTTTACAAAAAAAAAAAAAAAAGGAAATTATGTCACTTAGAAGAAATGGATGGAACTAGAGACCATTAAGGGAAATGAGCCAAACTCAAAGTCAAGGGTCATATGTTTTCTCTCATACGTGGAAACTAGAGGGAAAAAGAAAAGTAAGAGCTGGGGAGATCTGATGGAAATCAAAGGGGGATCAGTAGAGGAGAGGGACCAAGGGGTGGGACAGAGGAATTGCTGGATACTGGGCAAATCAGATGGATACATGTACAAATATGTAACAGCAAATCCCATCAACATGTACAACTAAAGGCTGAGACAGGAGCATCGCAAGTTCAAAGCCAGCCTCCACAAAAGCAAGGTGGTAAGCAACTCAGTGAGAACCTGTCTCTAAATAAAATACAAAATAGGGCTGGGGTGTGGCTCAATGGTGGAGTGCCCAGAGTTCAAGCCCCAGTAACCACCCCCCCAAAAAAAAAAATACAGAAGAAACCTACCCCTCCCAAAAAAGACTGACCTTTTGATTTGATACAAAAAGATAAATATAGAACTGTTTTTTTAAAAAAGCCATCTTAGCGGCCAAGTGGAGGAAATGAAGCCTGAATCAGGCATACCGCCCTAACCCCAATAGCATTACTAACACTCCAA
The DNA here is from genome assembly GCF_048772815.1 of Callospermophilus lateralis. Taxonomy (NCBI): domain Eukaryota; kingdom Metazoa; phylum Chordata; class Mammalia; order Rodentia; family Sciuridae; genus Callospermophilus; species Callospermophilus lateralis. Next base: position 188,694,371 of record NC_135305.1, on the reverse strand, counting down.
ACATCCAGCCATCCTCACAGTATAAAAGTTTTCATTGAGCTGCTCCTGTCCCAATCCCTGTAACTAAAGCCTAATTCCTAACTCAGCTGTCCCGTTCCGCTCATTGGCAGCGCTGGGTCACACTGAAGCAACCCTGAGCCTGAAATCAGGCACTTGTCATTAGGCGCAAGCGTTTATGTGCTAAAGACGTCAAACTACTGAAAGTTACAGAACCAGAGCTGCTGTGGTCTGGGCAGCTGAAGCCAATGACACAGGAGTCACTGGGGAATCTGAATACTGAGTCCCAATTAGACTGCAGTCGTCTTCATTTCTCTGAATTGCCGATACTCCTCCACATCCCTCTCCCGAGGCTCTCCTCCTCCGTCCTGCCTGGCAGATGATTCCAATTGCCTGTTTTGTTAATCTTCCCTTTTATTTCCAATGCTTTGCTTTCCTTACTTCAGGATGCTTTCAAATAAGGGTTCACAGGCGTCTCATGCTTCTACAGAGACAGGGATTTTTCTTGCTGTCCTTGAAGCGACAGCTTGTCTTTCCCCTCAAGTGTCTTTGTCGCAATGCCTGATAAACTGTTTATTTTTCCTAACAGCTTTCCTTTTTAGCCTGAAAAAAACAAACATTAACCAAAAAACGTCCTGGTTTCATGGAATTGTCACTTTCCAAGCCATCCCTGATGCTGGAGCGCCACCTGCTGAGGAAGCGAGGATTGACAGCTTACGCTGCCTTTGGTGGCCAAGGTTAATAATTGAATTTGGGGCCATATTTTATCAATAGATTCCTTAAAAAGGACTGCTGAAGCTTTTTGTGTGTGTGTGCGGGGTGGGGGGGGGAACCAAAGATTGAGGTCCTTAAATATACCAAGGTCAAAGATGAGGTGCTTAACCACTGCACCTCATCCCCTGACCTTGGTATATTTTATTTAGAGACAGGATCTCTCCAAGTTACATAGGGCCTCACAAAGTTGCTGAGGCTGGCTTCGAAATCACAAACCTCCTGCCTCAGCCTCCCAAGCCTCTGGAATTACAGGTGTGTGCCACCACACCTGGCTGTAGTATTCTTGATATTGTTCTTCTCCAAAAACTCGTGTAGAAGTCATTGTACATTATCCCCAAGAACTATGCTTCGTGGCATAATAAAACTATTTTCTTACCACCATCTACCATGCCCTGCAGGGAATAGGTACTCAATATTTATAGGTAGAAATCAACCAATATTCTGTGAGAGCATTTATCAAACTGCATTTTAATCATTTACTTCTTTTTGTCCCTCAGTAACAGCCCCTGAAAAAGTGGGAGGAACAAATAGAAAAACTGTCCCCACTGGACCCCAAAAAAAAGAAAAAGAAAAACTTTCACCATTGGACCCCAGCACTGGCTAAGTCTGTGTAATAGATGTTCAGAATGTGTTTGAAAAATACTGATGATGATTCTAAATACATAATAGCCACCATTTTTCATACCTATCAGGTGCCAAGAACTATCCTTGGCATATATGGAAGAAAAGATGGCACCATTTATTGAAGAGGCTAGGTAAACTGGAAATCCATATGTAGTAGAATGAAATTTAACCCCTATCTCTCACCCTGCACAAAACTCAACTCCATGTGGTAAAAAAACTAAGAATTAGACCAGAAAACTATACGTACTAGAAGAAAATGTAGACCCAACACTCCAACATATCAGCTCAGGAACTGACTTCCTCAATAAGACTCCTAAAGCATAAGAAGTAAAATCAAGAATCAATAAATGGGATGGTATCAAACTAAAAAGCTTCTTACAGCAAAAGGAAACAATTAGAAGCATGAAGATAGAGCCTACAGATTGGGAGAAAATGTTTGCCACTTGCACATCAGATAGGGCATTAATTTCCAGAATATAAAAAGAATTCAAAAGACACCTCCCAAGAAAACAACCCAATGAATAAATGGGCAAAGGAATGGAACAGATAGTTCTTAGAAGAAATACAAATGGTCAATAGATGAAAAAATGTTCAGTATCTCTAACAATTAGATAAATGCAAACTAAAACTACAAAGATTTCATCTCACTCCAGTCAGAATGGCAATTATCAAGAATACAAGTAACAATAAATGTTGGTAAGAATGTGGGGGAATAGGTTCACTCATTCATTGCTGATGGGACTATGAGTTGGTGCAACCACTATGGAAAACAGAATGGAGATTCCTCAGAAAACTGGGAACAGAACCACCATTTGACCCAGTTATCCTACTCCTCGGTCTATACCCAAAAGACATAAGATCATCATACTACAGGGACGCACCACATCAATGTTTATAGCAGCTCAATCCACAATAGCTGAACTATGGAACCAACCTAAACACCCTTCAACAGATGGATGGTACATACACACAAGCATTATTACCGTCATAAAGAAGAATGACTTCATGATATTTGCCAGTAAATAGATGGCTCTGGAGATTATGTTAAGTAAAATAAGCTGGTCCCAAAAAGCCAAAGGTCAAATGTTTTCACTGATATGTGGAAGCTAACACACAATAAAGTGGGAGAGGGGGAAAAATAGATATTCAGTAGATTAGACAAAGGAGAATGAAGGGAAGGGAGATAGGGAAAGGAAAGATGGGGAAATTATTTTAGATTCATTCTACTATATATATGAATACACCATAGTGAATCGTACCATCATGTACATCCACAAGAATGGAGTTCTAATTAGAAAAACATATCTCATGCTTATATATCAAAATAAACTCTACTGTCATATATAACTAAAAAGAACCAATGAAAAACTTTAGAAACAGAATTGTTCCTGGTATCCAACATCTTCTCGGCTCCTGTAAGCCTGCCCATTTTACAGATGCAGAAGCAAATTCAAGGAGGTGAAGTTCTTTACTCAAGATCTTGAGTTCAAATCTGACTCAGAAACCCACACCCTTTCCACTCAACCAGCTCCCTCTGACAAATCTGAAGCTATGACTAAGATTATTAAATATTCCTTTTAAGGCATCTGATAAGCAACCTCACACCCCATCACTGCCACCACACACATTCACCTTCTGTCCCAATACAGTTAGCCACACATCGGGGCATGGTGTCACACATCTATAATCCCAGTGGCTCAGGAGGCTGAGGCAGGAGGATCGGGGGTCCAAAGCCAGCCTTGGCAATGTAGTGAAGCCCTAAACAATTCAGCGAGGCTCCACCTCTATAAAAAAGTGGGGGCTAGGGATGTGGCTCAGTGGTTAAGTGCCCCCGAGTTCAATCTCTGGTACTTAAAAAAAAAAAAAAAAATCCCCACACCTTCCCTCATATATGACGCAAGCTACACATGTCCCAAAACGTGAGATACGGCTTTTATTTGAACCAAAGATATGCAACCCATGAGCCTGTTTCAAAAAGCCCAGATGATTCAAAAAAAAAAAAAAAAAAAAAAAAAGGTCTTTTCTTCATTGAAGCCAACTGGCCATCATTTTTATAGCTTTTGCCTATAATTTTCCAATCTTCTTCTAAGACAATAGAAAATTTAATTACATGAGTACTTCAAATATTTGCAATGTATTATCATATCTCCCTAAACTTTCAAAATAGTGATCATCCCCCAGTGACTATAAATCAGTATGGTAGAAAGCTTCCGTGTCTGACTTAACATAGCAGGTGGCAGCCCCAGCCTCTAAAAGTGTTAGGGAACCCACCCTGACTTGCCACCCCTCCCTCCCGCCATGAGCCACCATCTTCTATATTTTACAAATTTTATTTCCTGGTAGTTACATTTTCAGGTGGCTAACTCGATCTTCTTATTCTATAGCCGAGACAGTGGCAAAATGATAGATTAGAAAGGTAAAGGCCACATTAATTTTTTTTGCCACAACCGTTTTTGGGAAAAGCTCCTCACCAATGGCTAACTTCCCATCCCAAAACTCAAAACACTCATTTTCAGGGCTTCTCTGCGACTCTGACACATTCTTAGCACCTGGTTTCTCAGAAAATTCCATTTTCAACAGCCGCCTGGGACATTCTTTTGTTGGCATAGCAACTCGTAGATGAGGTGAGAAATCATGTGCACACATGTACAAAATTTTTAAGTCCAGCAGGGTGTAGTGGTGCATACCTAAAATCCCAGTGACTCGGGAGGTTGAGGCAGGAGGATCGCAAGTTCAAAGCCAGCCTCAGCAACTTAGTGAGGCCCTGTCTCAAAAAATAAAGGGCTAGGAATGTGGCTCCATGGTTAAGCACCCTTAGTTCAATCCCCAGTCCCGTCCCACCCCTCAAAAATTATAAGTCCAGGTGTGGCAAAGAAATGGTCACAAATTCTTTTCTTCCTTATACCTACACCCTGGCAAGGTGACATTAATTCCGTCTTTTTTGTCACTTCTAAGATCTGAATGGCCTTGAGATGGTCTTTGACAGAAGTGATATGCATGTCTTAAAAGGCTTTCTGCCTTCTACTTGAAGCCCTCACTGCCATCTGAATGGGCACCAACTAGCATGTACAAGAATGAGTGACTTTCAGAGAGAAAAGCCCAGCCACATAAGCTGCATCCATCAGTAGACCCAGCCAAACCACCAGCTAGCTGGAGGTACATAAGCAAGACTATCCAATACCAACCCATTCCAGCCTAGCCAGATCTTGCCAGTTGAACCACAAGCCAAATAGCTATGATGTTATATGAACCTGCCACTTCACCTATAGTGTATCTGAGCTACAAATTAACCAACTTGAATCTAATCAATTCTTTGGATATGATTTCAGATTATTAGAAATGTAATGGATAAAAGAAAAAGTTAACTTTTCAAAATACATATGTACACTCTACACACAATCTATGTTGTAGGGACAGACAAAGCAAGGCACTGAAGATAGCAGGAAACAGTTTTATTTGGCTGCAGCCAAGTTCAGAGGGCACAGCTTTTGCTGTCATCAATCAACCCCCTGAACCCCAAGTTCAGGTAGTTTCAGAGTTTTATACCCAGCATGTAAGGGGAGGGGCTCAGAAGTTCCCAGGCTGCAGAAGTTCACATAAAAGCAGCTTTTTCTTTTACTGTTCTGGGCAAGTTAACCCTTCAAGGACAACACCTAAGATGGGGGGAGCTTCTTCTCCCCTTTCTTTTCTCCCCCTGCCAGCTGTTACCATGGAGCCCAATTGGTAACTTACGTTATCCTAGGAATGCAGACATCTGTGTGAAGCCCCAGCTCAAGGCCAGAGGCTTTGTTTACTCATTTTTACAAACTACTATACTGGATACATTTGTGAGAAACTAGTAAAGGAGTATCCAGCACCTGGAGTGCTGATTTCTTCCGGCCAATGGCCAAGTAAAACAGGGCGATGTGAAAATTGGAAATTTATCTACATTGAGCTCTTTTGCAGAGACTCTTTTGCTGACAATCCTAAAAATCAGCCATGGTGAAGATTTCTGGAAAAGCCCAGTTAAGACTTTTCTGTAGAGAAAGGGGGTGCCACTCATTCACACTCTTAATTTAGTATGCCAAGTTAGAGAATGTTCTGAGGACTTTATCAGGCATTTTCCTAGCACTTCTTACCTGAGACTAAAACCAAATGAGTATCAAGGGCAGGCATAGTGGTGCACACCTGTAATCCCAGCAACTTGGGAGGCTAAGGCAGGAGGATTGCAAGTTCGAAGCCTGATTTAGCAATTTGGTGAGGACCTGTCCCAAAATAAAAAGTAAAAAAGGCTGGGGATGTAGCTCAGTGGTAAAGCAACTCTGGATTCAATCCACAGTACAAAATAAATAAATAAATAAATAAAAGGATCAAACTAATGTCCCCAGCATTGTTTATGGCATTATAGGGTTCTAATGATGGAAAATGTAACATTATATTTGTCGAGTCCTCCTAAAGAGTGTCAGAATCCAATTCCTTTAAAAACTGTGGTAAAGATTTGTCTATGCAGCTTCTAAATTGATTTCTTCTCAGATAAACTTTTTAAGGAGTTGTTTGACTTTTTGGTACTGGGAATTGAATTCAGGGGTGCTTTATCACTGAGCTACATTCCCCGGCCTTTTTTGAGACAGGACCTCGCCAAGTTGCTTCTGGATCCCTAAAATTGTTGAGGCTGGCCTCAAATTTGTGATCCTCTTACCTCAGCCTCCCAAAGTCACTGGGACTATGGGTGTACACCACATGCCTGGCTCAAGGAACATTTTAACAGTCGCTTTCTGTAACCAGCCATATAGTCTCTATGATTCACTTCGAGTCAAGGAAAACCATTAGAACAACCATTTATCATCTCAAAATTTTTATTCTCATTGAAACAAGAAAGGATTTATTATCCACTTCTGTAAGACTCAAGTAATAAATTAGCCTTAGGGGGTTGAACTAGAAGCAGAAAAAATATGGCAGACATTTGGGTTCATCCGGTGTCTGGAAGGCTTTGGGATTTTGAAATTCTCTTTAATATATTTTAGGTTTTTTAAAAAAAATGCATAATATTTTCTGAAGGCTTTTCTTTATTTCTAAATCAAAATGTTTGAACAAAGAAAGTGGAATCCATGTATTCAGTGTATTTCCACTCATTCGTTACCGTGCAACACTGACTCTTTTACCAGAGTCTTCATGACCCACATGATTTTGAGGCTAAAATTTACAGAACTTGCTTCTCCTAGTTCCTCAAATAGTTCCCAAGTTGCAAACCAGACTCTTGACCCCTCACCCAGAATATCAGCTTCTTAAATTTTTTTAGTCCCATTTCAATATTCATATGATGGAAAGCCCAGTGAGGCAAAGCCTTCCCCTCTCCCTTTGGCCCTGGATTTTAACGGCTCTGGTTAAACAGAATGAACTGGAGTCCTTATGAAGGAGCACTCAGCCCAGCCTTTCAACTGTCTCAGCCCAAGTAGAACAGCCTAACACTGGAGAGTTCCATGGTGAGCAAGTGAGAGGCAGGGCAGCCCCTCCACAAAGCCCTTCTCAAAATATTATCTTTGGAGCTGGGCTGTGGCTCAAGTGGTAGAGCACTCACCTAGCACACATGAGGTACCGAGTTTGATCCTCAGCACCACTTAAAAATATATTGTGTCCACCTAAAACTAAAATATATATTTAAAAAAAAAAAACTTCAATTATTGCAGCTGAAAAAAATCCTACAAAAGCAAGCCCTGGGCTCCCATCGCCTCCTCTGGAAAATGACAAGCTATCCTCACCCAATACATCTATGTGGGCATCTCCTCCACACACTCATCATTCATTGGCCAGTTTGTTGAGCCTCTGTGCTCTGGCAGATGAGCCAATGACACTAACAAGGAACAGTTTTGAAGATTTAAGTGCCTTAGAGAACTGGTTTTGGAAAAATGTTTAAGTTTGATTTTTTTTTTTTTATTTGAAAAAGTTTTCTGCACTGGATAAAAATAAATTTAAAAGAATGAGTGTGGATGGATTAATTTGCCACCAGTTGTAGAAAGTGTCACATGTCAGATGTGTGTGTATGAAGTTATTTCAATAACTTGGGGTGTTCTAGGTATGGACACAGTTACCCCCACTTTTTCCTTTGTCCTGAGAAATTCGATTTAAATATGAGTTAAAATAGATTTGAGGTTATCCTTATTAAAAATGCTACTCTTACTGCTATTTTATTGATTGGGGAAGAAAGGTAAGATTACCACTAGGGTCCTGGAAATTGTGTAAGTGTTCCAGTTAGTATTATTGCCTAGCTAAGTACATCAAAACAACAATCATTACATTTTAACTCACAGATTCTGGGAGTCAGGGTTTCAGACAGATTTAGACATTTCACTTGGGGTCACTCCATGCATTGCAGTCAGGTGTTGCATTAGGGCTGCAGAAATGAAGGTTCAAGGGTGTTAGACATCCAAGATGGTGCCCTCGCCCAGTGGCAGTGAATGCTAGCTACTGGTCTGGAGCTCAACTGGGCCAGAGAGCCTACACACGACTTCTTCAGTCGATCAGTCTCAGGGTTATTTGGACTTCAGACACAGCAGATCAGAGCTCTAGGTGTAAATGTCCCAGTAACCAAAGTAGAAGCTGTATGGCTTTTTATGATCTAACCATGGAAGTTACATAGATCACTTTTCTTATATTCTATTGGTCAAAGCGGTCACAAACCTGCCTAGATTCAAGAAACAAAACCAAAAGATCCCTACCATTTAAGGGGAGGTATTTCAAGATTTCGCAGATAAAATTTTCAAATAGTCTTAATAACCATGGATATACCCTCAGACACTATTGCTACCCTGGCCCACATCTGAGTCCGTTCCTATGGTTGCTGACAGCTTTGACCTTGGGTGCCCAAGTGTAGGGCTTCCCCACCCCCACCCCAGTTATCCCCACTTTTTCCTTTGTCCTGACAGAGATTCAGAGTCCCTTGATCATTCCATGACTAGGTCAACATGTTTTTTTCCCCTGCAGGTTTGAGCCCAAGATATGGCCTTGAATATTCCTAAACATAGACAAACTTGTTTAAAATATTGGTGGAAACACTAAAAGATCAAACACATTGCTAACCATGCAGAAACTAGCCCCTACTGCCCTGAGCCAAATCCCTTAAACTCTCCTACAAACTCCATATCATAACCCCATCATTATGGGCATACCTAGGCAGAACATCATTTGTCTTGCTGTCCATACCTAGAACACATTATATATAAGCTCTCCCCTGATAAATTCTTTAGACTGATCATTCTAGAATTTGGCACTTTTTTTTTTTTTTTTTTAAATCCCAACTGGCCCCAACTCAGGATGGCTCAGAGAAGTCCCTTGCAGTAATTCCCCTGTTGCCAATGTTGAGGTGACACCAGTCTCAGGTTAAAAGAGATGGGACACCAGGTCAGCTACTCAGCCTGAGGTCTTTCTCTGGTATGTGGGAACTAGCTCAACTCTCAGGGACAATCCTGAGCCAAAGCCAACTCTCCTGTCCCTTAAGTGGGACAATTCTGAGGCACTTACAAGGGGTTCCCAGCATGAAGGGGAACCTGGCATCGCTTCAACTTCTTGTTCGAAGTCTGTTTAGAGAGGCCCCCCCAACTAAAAATTCCATGACGTTGTGTCCTGGTGAGAGAAAAGTCTGAGTAGTGTTGTAACAGATGATCTCTAAGGTGCCTCCCTGGCCCAAATTCCTGTTCTTATCCACTGTATAAATTTGGTTACCTACAAATTTCTGAGATTGCCCCCAAGTTCTCAAAGAAGTGACAGGGTGAAGACAAGAATCACCCCAATGCCAGGGTATATAATCCATGTTTTCATAGTTGACGCCACTTTCCTTATGAAATAAGACACTTTTTTTTTTTTTTTTAAACATCAAAACACAAGGTTACTCCTCCCTTAACACAACCATAAAAATCAGTACTAAATGATGGTCTAAACTAAGACAAAATAAATGTATCCCAGTAAAATCTAAACTGTCCTAGCCAGCAAACTTCTGCCAATGGCAATTTTTTACAACTAAGGTTTTATCTAACTTCTTAACCATGCCTCCTAGACTTGCAACCCAGGCTGTAGGTCTGCTCAGAAATCAGCTCATCAGATGAATCAGATGTCCTTGGCTGTCTGGATTTTTTATAATTAGCTTTGTAATATATAATGCATTCAGTGGCTGTGGGCAAAGCTCAGAGGAGTGAGAAAATCCATTTAGAGCAGTTGCCAGAATTTCCAGTGTTTCCTCAAGCTTAGCCTACTAAATTCAATTCCTTGGCATAACCCAGAATAGGTCCCTAGATCTGCCAGACTTTTGTGGCTTCACCCAAGTTGGAAATCTCTCAAGAATCAGTCTCGTTATTTTGGCACCTCCTTTAGATGTCCCACCTGAATGGACGAAACATGGTCACAGAAATAATAGAAGTCTGCCATGTGTCAAACCGTGGGTGGGAGCTGGAGTTTATTAACTACATAGATGCCAACCATCCCTAAAGTGACAGAACTGCAGGGAGACAGTAATGTGGTTGTTTGCTTGAAAGAATTCCAGAGACCAAAGTATACAATTTTGAACACTGGGCTATTCAAGGGCCTGGTAAATTTGGAAACCACAGAGGCGAGGGAAAGGGACAGAAGAGGGAGCAGGATGTCAGCTCTAATTCCACATTCACTTTGCTCCGCTCTGTTTTACAACAATGTCAGCTCTATGGAAGAAAACAAAATGTGGTTTCTGTGTCTTTAAGGCCCGGGAGGCATTGGCAATGGGTAGGTTTCCATAGCAACTTGTAATTCTACTGTCTATTAAGTTGAAAAGCAACAATAGAAACTCCCTAGCAGATAAAGTGTGATACTTCTCAATGACAATTATCTGCTTTTGGGGGCCTGGCTTTTGCCATACTTAAAAAATCCAACACCTAGATTCCTTTGCTATGTTGGAATGAAGCAGAGCTATTTTTTTTTTAACTACTTTTCAAAAAGCTCTGAGACCAAAAACAACCATGTTTTTGAGGAAGTTAAGCTGCTTTTTGCCCCCAGAAGAATTTTCCCTCTGTACACATACACACTGTGCATAAGTAGCAAGAAAAATTAGGTAATCCAGAAATCTAATCATAGCCTGCTGTAGTAAGACTGGATCCATCAAGATCCCATGTCAGACCTCCTTGAAAGCGCCTGAAGTCATACCAAGTCTAGACAGGTGTGCTTTGTACCCACAAAAAAAGCAAGATCATAATCAATAAACCTCAATAAGCCCCCTCATTAATAGACAACCAACGTAACACTTGTTGAAAATAGAAGGCACTTTTGGAGGACACTAGAGCTATAAAAATAATGTGACCTCTATCTGCTCATAAATGGAGAAACTAAACATAGACATGTAAACATAAAACCATATGATCAGGTTTCCCAAGTGTTAGAAGCCGAACTATATCCCAAAAAATTCATGTGTCAAAGTCCTAACCCATCATACCCCAGAAGGTAAACTTAATATGTCTCTATTAAAATGAGGTTATTAGGCTGGGTGTGGTGGTACATGTCTGTAATCGCAGCAACTCAGGAGGTTGAGGCAGGAGAATCACAAGTTCCAGGACAGCCTCACCACTTTAGCAAGACCCTGTCTCAATAAAATAACATTTTTAAAAGAGCCGAGGAGGCAAGGTGCGGTGGTGCATGCCTGTAATCCCAGCTGCTCAGGAGGCTGAAGCAGAAGGATCGTGAGTTCAAAGCCAACCTCAGCAACTTTGTGAAGCCCTAAGCAACTCAGCAAGAACCTGTCTCTAAATAAAATACAAAAAAGGACTGAAGATGTGGCTCAGTGGTTAAGCGCCCCTGGGTTCAATGCCCGGTACCAAAAAAAAAAAAAAAGCCAGAGGTCATTAGATGGATCCTAATTCAAACTGGTGTTCAAGAAGACACTAGAAACAGTTCCTCCTTCACAACCCTAGAAAGAAATGACCCTGCCCACACCTTGATCTCAAACTCTCCACCCCACCCACTTCCAGGGCTGAGAAAATTAATTTCTGCTTTTATCCAACCAGGGTAGGGTCCTCTGTTACAAAAGCCCTAGCAATCTAACAAACCAAGCTATTTTCCTCCAGCACAGTAGTTCTCAATCCTTTAACTATATGGAAATCACCTGGAGGACTTGTTAAAAACAAGTTCAGGCCCCAGTCCTGAACTCTGACCTAGGAGGCCTGGAGTGAGGTCCTAGAATTGGGAATTCTGACCAGTTCCCAGGTGATGCTGATGCACGTGTTGAAGGTCTACCCGAGAACATTTGCATCAAATGAAGGAGAGGCTACATCTAATCTTAGCTAACTCTAGATGGCAGCCCGGGTGCTCCCTCCTGCCTGAATCTAAAAATGGAAAGGATTCCAGCTGGAGGTTCACAGCCAGGTGCAGTCACCCGAGGGATACTGCCCAGGGGCACTTGCCTACTGGAGAACACAATCAACGAAAGCTGTATTTTGCAGAGAGAGAGACGCTAAACTTCAAGGCACAGTAACCCTGCCTGTTACTAAAACCTGGCCCATGAATAGCTGCACCAAGTTCTGATTAATTAGACCATTAACTCTCCTTCACTGAAAAGTTAGGCCAGCAGATGAAGGGTAAAGAAGTTCGAATCTATCCCTTCAGAGGGGACAGAAGTATTCCCTCCTTGACCTTACCAGGGGCACCTGGGCCCCTGCTCAAGACCACACTTTAGAAGGCCTACTCTCCTCCTCTAACTGTTCCCTCCCCTCCAAGGGGGCAACCTAGCCCAGAAACCATGCCCTTTTCTAGATGAAGCCCCAGGTATTCTAATACCCTGCCTAAATGGCCCTGTACTTGCACAAGCCTTTTTAGTTTGCCCCAACCCATTTTTTCCTAGAAGAGCCCGTTACTCTCCACAGAAACTGAAAAATGTTAGCTACTTGCTTCTGCAGATTCCCTTGCAGAAGGAAGCCCAATCTGGCCATAAGGAGGTAAGAGGGGAAGTCTGCAGGGCTCTTCTGGGTAAGATCCCCTGTATCCCTGGCCCTTTAGTAAACACTGCCAGTGTGTTTAATCCTAAACCCGAGAGGTGATTAAGAGGAACAGGGCATGAGGCTTAGTTCTGGGACAGAAAGAGTCCTCATCTATAGCATTCATTGGCATTCAGTAGTAATCACTACTCCCACCAAGGCAATTCTGAGACCAGAGTGAAATCAATTAGCTTCAAAATTGGCTTTCACGATCACCATAACAGAAAGACTGCTGTGCAATGGGGCAGGGGCGGGAGGTGGACTGAGGTCTTCCTCTATATTCTTGCCCTGGCTGGCATTTATCAGAGGTAGGCCTGGTTCCCTATAAATAGCACCGTTCTTCCATCAACTAGGCCATGGATACTGAGCTCACAGAAGAGTACTCTTTCTCCCTAGCAGTATTCCAAGTAGACTACACTTTTTCCTAGAAGAGCCCCTTACTCTCTGCAGAGGCTGAAAAATGTTAGCTACTTGCTTCTGCGGGTTCCCTTGCAGCAAGAAGCCCTATCTGGCCGGTGGAAGGTAAGAGGGGAAGTCTGCAGGGCCCTTCTGGGTAAGATCCCCTGTATCCCTGACCCTTTAGTAAACAAGAGGAAGGTTTCTCCTCTTCTTTTCTAGACATAGTACTTCTGTTTCAATGCCTAAACCCTGGAAGCCATTTCACAACCATGAGAGAAAGCATTACAAACATACAAGATGACAGAGAAAGATCAAAACTCCCAATCGTTTTTTAATTAGTTATGGCAAAATATACTTAATAAAACTTACCATCTTAACCATTTAAGTATACATTTCCGGTAGCATTAAGAACAATCATGTACCATCAGTCTTCAGACTTCTTTCATCTTGCAAAATAAATTTGGAAACAACACTCCATTCCCATCTCTCCCCATCCCCTGGTAACCACTTTTCTATATCCTGTCTCTATGAATGTAACTACAATAGTGCCCCCACTTATCTACAAGGAACACTTTCCAAGACGCCCAGGGAATTCCAGAAACACAGTACCAAACCCTATACATATCATGATTTTTCCTTTGCATACACAGAATATAGCACGGATACACTGGCCAACGGGATGATTCACATCCTGGGCAGGAAAGAAATGGGATGGCACAAGATTTCAACACACTTTTAGAACCCAGCACACCATTTAAAATTTATGAATCATTTCTGGAATTTTCCATGTAATAGTTTTAGATCATGGTTAACAGTAGGTAATGAAACCAAGAAAAGCTAAACTTTCTTGGCGGAGGGGCACTACTGTACCGACAGAAGCCCCTGTGGCTCTCATCTGGCCCTGTTGGGTTTGCAGCCTGAGCTTTGGGTTCCCTATAAAGTCCCAAGGAAACCCCGGGCTGGGGTGGCCCCTGGTTCTCCACAAGGCAGGCACAAATTCATCACCGCAACGAGAAACAAATTTGGAGATTTTTACTTACAGAACCTGGGCCGGGAGGACGCGGTGAGTCGCGCAAGGCAGGAGCGAGGAGCCAGGCGGAGCGCTTGCAGCCCCTGCAACTAGCGGTATATATACCCGGGACCAGGGCGAGGCCCGCGTGGCCCATTCCCGGGAAGCCAAACGCCAGCTCAAGAGCCACATCCGCGGGGCAGATGAGGTGTCTCTAGTTCTTGCTTCTAGTTCTTATCTTGACCACTGGCTTGGGCCATTCGGATGTGACATTCTACTTCTTGGGACGCGTCTCAGTACCGTCACCTGAAAGTCCTGGGCTGGGGGATCTTCCCTCTGCGCCTTGAAGGTGGTTGGAGCACAGGTGTGAGCCATCGAGTGAGCCTGCCTCTGTAGCGTTCTGAGGCCAGGACAGCCACCTTTGCTGTGGTGTTCTCTTTTCACATTATTTATACATTGTGTATCCATTCGTACGTCGATGGACCCGGGTTGCTTCCACATTTGGGCTACTGCGAGTAATGCTGCTGTAAACCAGAGTATGGATATCTCTTGGAGACCCTGCTTTCAATTTCTTGGGGTATATACATCCAGAAGTAGGATTTCTAGATCATAGTTCTATGGTAGTTTTTTGTTTGTTTCAGGTTCCCCCACACACACTGGGGATGGAGCCCAAAGGCACTTAATTACTGAGCCACATCCCCAGCCCCAACCCACCTTTTTTAGAAAGGGACTAACTAAATTGCTGAGGCCGACCTTGAACTTGCAATCCTTCTGCCTCAACCTCCCAAGTTGCTGGGATTATAAGCGTTCGCTACCATGCCTAGCCTATTTTTAATTTTTTAGGACCTGGCACATAGTGTTCCGCAGTGGCTATAGTTTTACATTCCTCCCAACAAGCGTTTCAGTATCTTCACATCCTCACCAACACTCACTTTCTGGGTTTTGTTGTTACTGGTTGCCATGCTAATGGGTATGAGGTATGGTCCCGGTACTTTTGTTAGTTTTGTGGTGCTGGGGATTGAACCCAGGGCCTTGGACATTTGAGGCAAACCCTCTACCAACTGAGCTGTATCCCCAGCCCTGGTCCTGTCCTTTTGATGGCATTTATGGAGCCTATGAGCCAGTGTGGAACTGCCCTGCCTCTAGAGATCTTGTACACAAAATAAATAATATCCTTATTGTTGAACTCCCCTTTAGAAATATCTTAAGCATTTTCTAACAGATACACTGCTCTTCCTATAAGACCCAAAACAGAAAGGATTCATTCTCTTCGTGATTCAATTATCTTTTCCCCATGTTTTCTGTTACAGATCATTTCCTGCACTGAGAACTTAGCACAGATCAAATCACAACACAGTACAACCTCAAAGGAGTGCTCATACCAGCTTCCCCCGTGATAACCACAAACCGGAAACAGCCCTGATGTCCCCTCAGTAAGAAGCTGGATAAACCATGGTATATCCATACAAAAGAATACCATTTTGCAATAAAAAGGAATGAGCTATCAGTACATGAATGACATAGATGAATCTCAGAAACATTATGCAGAGTGAAGAAAACTTCATTCAGAAGAGAACACTGCAATGACTCCATTTATGTGAAGTCTTAGAACTGGCTATGCTAATCTGTGGAGGAAAAACAATGGCTGTGTAGGCCTTCCCTGTAAAGGGTCTTTGAATACATTTTAATTCCCTCTTAAAACCACTTTATTTTATTGCCTCTCGAAGTTCGCATAAGAATTAATGTGTGAAAATAGTGGAGCCCTGGAAACAGTTTAACAACCAGCCCCCTGGGTAGGAAAAAAGTATGTGCGTATTTATTTAGTTACTGAAAGGATATAAAGCACACAATTTATAAAACATACAATAATCTTTATTGTAAATTCCATATAACCAATCAGTTCTCGCAGAATGTAGTACTTGGTTTCTGCCGAAGTTACAACTGTCAAGTATAGTTCTGAATAAAAGCTGATTGATATTTAATGTGTATTAATTAGCAATAACAAAATGAAATAAGGAAAACTACATTAGAACTTATCAATGATGTGAGGAGCTAATTTGGTGAATCAGATAATAGTTCTCAATTGCTGGAATATTCAATTTTATGTGCTATTCCTTACAGTTACACACGACATGTTTTTAAATTTAGTCTGTATTAACGTTTTCATCATCACTTTTAAGTCTAGACATTACACCTGATTCATCTCACCTTGATTTTCTAGTATCTGTCGATTTCCATGGTATAAATAACTCCACTCTGGCCAGTTCTGAGCTACAAATGTACCATCACTAGCAGGAAAGAGATGTGCAGGAACACAGTAATTTGAAGTATTTCCACCATACCAGTAAGAATTAAGGCACATAACCTCAAAAACTTAACAGTAAAACTCAGTAACTAGAAAGTAAGAATTTTTAAGGATGGATTTACTGAAAGTTATATATATATAAAAATTGGGGGGCGAGGGGTACTGAGGATTGAACCCAGGAGCGTTTCACTACTAAGCCACATCCCCAGTCTTTTTTATTTTTTATTTTGAGACAGTGGCTCACCAAGTTGCTTGGGACCTTGCTAAATTGCTGAGACTGGCTTTGAACTCATGATCCTCCTGCTTCAGCCTCCCAAACTGCTGGGATTACAGGCATGCACCACCACACCTGGCTATAATTTTTAACAATGATTGTGTTTATCACTGGCTCCCTAAATTCCTGGAAAGGTAACAGATCGTGTGAGTCATTCAAGCCAGCTGGAGTACATTACAGCTAGAACACCAGGTTGTCCTGGTACTTTTTCTTGAAGATCCTGTAATTGGAAGCCCTCATGCTCCACGTGCACACAACTCCCCCAACACAATCAGGGTTAACTCCCTGGCTTTTCATGGAATTTCATTTTGCATTTGGATTTAAAAATAAAAGACACCCAGATGTTCAATAAATGTGTGCATTATTAGTAAATGACTAAACCACGACTGCTCCAAATTCTCGTCAGATACAACAGCTAAGAAAAAGCTATCACAAGGAGCAAGAAGTTGATCAAAAGAGAATGAATGTAGGTGCTTTCCACTTTGGAAACTACCCTACTGACATTTAACTGCAAACCCCAAACAGGAAACCAAATGGCTTTCATAGGAGAAAAAAAAAATAGATGAAGTTAGAAACAAAGCAACATCGTAACAAGGGGTGGGGCAGGTGCTGAGGTTAAGGATAGGTGTTCAGAAGAAAATGAGACAACAGGGGGGAAAAATACACACATCTTACTTCAGAAACTTTAGAATGGATCAGAGTTGACTCTGCAGACTCCATTAGGAAAAATAGGGGGGGAAATATCAGGAATACCATATTTACCTGTGTAATCTGTATTTGAGTTATATAAAAACACGGACCCCACCCTCTTCAGTACTGTACATTAAAATTCTGAAAGCAAATTCACATTCCAGGGAATGTGCCCCAGTTAGCCCTCTAGAGGGAGCTGAGCTTCCTCCAAGAGTGCCCTCAGGCTCCCATGCCCACTCAGTGTTGTCCTCCGTGCATCTGATCCTTGGTGTTGGTCAATCCCCTCACCAGCAACCAACTCTGAGTGGGAGCAACTGTGCCCTGCTACTAGAACACAAGCCACAGCTGTTTCTAAACTGAAACCGAAAACTTGGGAAAGCAAACATAACAAATTTTAACATGGGCTCAATGCAAGTGTGAAAACTAAAACCAGATCTGTGAATCGGTTGTCTTTCCTCAATGACTCACAGGCAACAGTTTTTAAATTCAGCAGAAATTCAACCCTTTTTTCTATCAACTGACCATTTATTTGGAGTTCAGAGATACCTTGTTAGGCTATGCCAAATGGGGGGACAAAATAAAGTGCAAATTTTGAGTAATCGCTGAATTTGATCAATATCCTGATCAACACCTCAAAGTAGGTATGAGATTAACAAGGGTTTTGTTTTTTCCCAAAAACAATTTGCAAAGGAAAAAAGGGGCAGGGGGGTTTACTTTGTGGAGAGTCTGTGGCAAATGGCATCTCAGTAAAGCCTTCCCTAATTCATAATGCTTATTAGAGAACAGGACTGACATGAAGACATCTGAGCCACCTCATTTAACCCAGCATTTCCAAATGTATTTGATCAAGGAGCCTATTTCTCCCACCTAACATCAATTAATATCCACAGAAAAGCAGGGGGCATTACCCATTTAAGCAACCGCCCTGATATGGGCAGCTGGCATGGAGACCTGTGAGGAAGGGCAGGGGGCTGTCTCCTGGAGGCACTTCACCCCACTCATGGCCAAGGCCGATCAAGCACCTTCTCCTCTTCTTCCCCACCCAAAGAGAAAGACCTCCTCAGATACAGTGGTCCATGATTCAGTTGACATTACAGAAAACGGCAGCAGTCCTTCCTTGCTGGACTCTCTAAACTCTGAAATCCCCTTTCTTAAAAAGCCCTGCATATATCCATTTCCCCAGGCTGAATCAAATACGTACATCAGGGTTTCTGCTATGCTCAGGGGAAAGATTAGCTCAGTAAATTAAATTATAAATGGCTTTATAAAATATCAAGGGAGGTAGACACAAAACACCACTCAGTTAGAAATAATATTTATTATCCCCTCCCCCCATGTACATATTACTTCTCAGAAACATGAAGATATTATCCATGTCCTCATCAATTACAGTATGTAGAAAATAAACAACTCATATCCTGTCAACAATATATTTTCTATCTTTTTAAAACAATAGCCGCTTTATTTCATTTTTTTATGTTAGTTCAAGAATAGTTTCAAGTTTTATTTTTTGGATCAAATCAATACAGTCTTTGTTTACAGGTAACAATTTTCTGACACAGTCCCTCCCCCCAACCCCTAAAAAAAATTTCTATATCCTAAGTGATAAACTCTTCTTGTACATTCAGCAAACTTTATATTGGAAAAGAAAAAGAATAATTGAGATAGGTATTTACTCTCGTGCACAGTAATAAATCTAGCTGAGCTTCTACACCTTGCTTTGCAATGATGTTTGCATAAAATAAATCACCTCTTATCAAGTTACAATGGTAATTTCTTGAAATGTAGATATGAAAGCAATACACTTAATCCACTGAAATTTCCTTCTAATTTTTTAATCTGTAATTAAACTATCACCATAAGGACAAGCTTCATCCCAAGATGTTTCTCCTTACCCTCAGCTATTTCTCTCTGAATCCTGGAGTCCTCTCTCAGATCACATAGACATACATTAAAAGCACAGGGGGGAAAAAAAAATGTTTTAGCTTGCTGACATAATGCCCTTAAGTTTGCTGACATAATGCCCACATTTTAACTTTAAAATGTAAAATAAGAGTTAAAGCATCACTTAAATCGTACAGTACATTATTAATCAACAGTGTCCCACAGACTCAGAAGTTCCCTACACTGGTTGTCTTCTTTGCACTTAATAAGTCTGTAACATGACTCAATCAAAGAATGTGCTTGTAATAGGCTGCTGGTTTAACTTTAGAATTAGAAGTTTTATACTGGGCTATTTTCAAATATGAGAAAGGCTATGAGTGGTATATGAACTATTAATTTTGTTTCCCATTACCTACAGGAGGAATTTATTCAAATAAAATTTTACAAGACAAAATGAGAATCTATATGCCTACATGTGGATGCATACATGTATATATTAAACCTAACTAAAGTTTTACAAGCAATACTAACATAGTTCTGGTTACACATTCCTAAAGACTTAATGGTCTTAAAGATACATGTAATAAAGAGGCTTATGCAAAAGGCAAAACTTAAGAACGTGATCTTTGAGGTTTTCAATATTACTTCAAAAAGCTGTTTCTATCCCTCATAGAAGAAAACTATGCAACTGTTTATCTTAAGGAAAAAAATTATAAAAAGATAATGCTATCATGTAAGAATTCACAAAAACTATAACTGTATATTCCATAACAGTCATACCTACTTAAGGTAAATCACAATTGTGGTTTTTATTGTGTTACAGACATCACCATTACTTTTCCTCTTTTATAATGAGAGGTTTTATCTTTTTAAAAATTATTTAACGAGTGCCACAGAAATTCAAATCCCAGTAGCAACAAGTTAAACAATATTACAAAATAAGGCATTCTGTTCGCATGTCAGGAAAGTAACAGGCTTAGTGCAGTAAAGCGAGCTCTTAACATTTTACAATTTTATATAATCCAAATATTATAAAGAAGGCAATCTCTACCCAAAAAGTCCAATTAATTTCTATTTTTCAGGGAAACAGAAAAACATACATAAAATTCTCAAACTTTGGCTATTTCTCCCACTGCCATAAACAGAGACTGATCTTAAGTATTTAATAAAGCCATTAGACATGTGGATCAGTCTCTGACTATGCCATTTCTAAGCCTGTAGGTCACACAATAAATGATTCCAAATTATAGATTAAATCTAATGACAAAAATCCCTGTAGTGTTATTTATGAGGGGGGAAAAAAAAAACACGTGAACTCAGGACACACACACACACGTGTGCAAATACACACAAGCACACGTGCCACATAGTAAACAGTTTCCTTAATTAGTTCTCCAGAAAGAACCAAAATTCTTTATCATCAAGCTGCAGCATGTGTACGAGGGGCAGCAATGCAACCTTATAGCACAAGGTAAGAATCTGAATGAACTTTTAAAGAACTAGTACCTCGAACCAAAGATTTTACCAAAGATGAACTCTAAAATACGCATTTTTTTAAAATTTGGACTTGACTGCCTGTTGCACTTTTACATTAAGTGTCGCTTAAACAAAAATAGAGCATAAATTCAATATTCTACCATCTAAACATTTTAAAGCAATGGTTATGTTATCATCAACAAGTAAAATGCACCTAATTTGGGTCTTTTGACACCTCTTAAGTTTATTGTATGATAAAGTTCTTCACAGTTTAAAATATTGTGAAGAAATATATTTATGTATAACTATTCACATACATACTATGTACACATACTATGTATTTGATGTATCCATAAACTCTGAATGTATGTATCAGTAGGATACCCACACATATGCAGGAATCCTAAATAGACTGGTGTGAAGTATGAAATGGTTTCCCAGAAATGCTCAGAAAAGAATATTATTATGAATAACTGTAATAACAAACATTTTACCTTATTTACATAGTGCCTATCTCCCAAGAGGTAAATATGCTTTATAGACATTTCTTAGTATCTCTGTGAGGTTGGGCACTGAGGACACTATCAATTCTCATTTTCCACAACCAAGTACCTGCCCAAGATCATACACTTTAACAGTGGCAGAGTAAAATACAAACATTAAGCTCTCCCAGTTCCCAAAGTCTTTGATAACCAGATCTAACAGTCCTGTGGTGATACCAATATTTCCAACATTCAACACAACTTCTACCACAAAGGATCGATTTCTACATCCTCCTGTACTTGTGATTGTGCGTTATATGTGTATCACAGGGAGATTAAAATGGTTTTTGGTTTTGGCAGATGAAAAAGTCTAACATTCAGTGTGATTATAATTCAGTGTAACTTCTCCAGTTTAAGTGCGACACAGCTGATTGGTCTACTGGGGAGATGCAGTCAATGTCTAATCATAGCTGAAGAGTTCCTGATCCAAACAGCTACTGTATGATTACAGAGAAAGCCTACAATCTTGTATTGTCTTAAAGGTCTTTTCTATCTCCACATATTGGTATACACATATAAATAAGCATTTTAGCACAAAATGTACAGTTAGCATCAGTTCATGTTCAAATAAACAAAGGCCTTAAGGATGAACTTTAAAGGCCAAGAGCTCCTCAGAGTGCATGTTGTTTAAAGATCGAAGATCTGGCAACTTTAGAAGTAGTTTTGTAAAAATAGAGGCCTCGTTTGGATGGTTTTTCATTATTAAGGTCCTTAGTGCACGAATGAGGGTTTCCTGCAAAGCCTCCACAGAGTTGACGTTTTCTATTCCAGATCGATCTAACAGGAAGTAAGGAATACAGAAACAGAAAGGAAGAGGATATATTATTGACAATAAAAATACAATTCTTGTTCATCAATCTAACAAATTCAAACAAAGTCTTTATACTTTGAAACAAAGGCAAAAGATAATCTGACAAAATTTTTTCAATCTAACAGCAAGTTTTCTAACTGTATTAAAATGCACACGTATCACACAATATATTTGATAAATCAAAATTCTTTAGTGCTTTGGAATTTTGGTTCACATAAAACAAGAAGTTTTGATCTGTTAAATCAGATGCCATCTGTGATGTCAATGGCTTTCCAAGTGCCAAGACAAAATGAATAATGTGAGACAGAAATATATTTTTAATACATATAAGCCAAATTCCACATGTGAAATGCAGGGACCCTCTAAAATAACCTCTAATAATTCCCCTGGTATTCATACCCTGTGTAATCCGATCCTCTTTCATGGGCTAGACTGGCTGAATCATATCTAATGAATAAAACTCTGGCAGAGAAGTTTAGGTTACAAAAACTTGTGACTTCCATCTTAGGTATCTATCTCACTAAGAAAAGTCAGCTACCACACTTGTGAGCTGCCCTATGAAGAGGCCTCCGGGGTAAGGAACTTAGATGGGTCTCCAACCAACAGGCCACAAGGAAACAAGAGGTCCCACACAATAGCTTTCCAGGTGCTGAATCCTGTCAATAACCACATAACCCTGAAAGCAGAGCCTTTCCTCCCCTAGCTTTCAAATGAGGTCAGGGGCCTCTGCTTGACTACAACCTCCTAAGAAACCCTGAGCCGGGGAATTGTCTCTAAGCCACACCTATATTCCCAATCCTCAAAAAAATGTAAGATAAAAAACATTTATTTGTTTGGTTTTTTACCAAGGATTGAACTCAAGGGCACTTAACCAGTCTCATCCCCAGCCCTTTTTTATATTTTATTTAGAGACATGGTCTTGCTAAGTTGCTTAGGGAGGGCCTCACTAAGGCTGGCTTTGAACTTATGATCCTCCTGCCTCAGCCTCCCAAGCTGCTGGGATTACAGGCATTCGCCATTTGCATTCATGAAGCACTAAGTTTTGGGATAATTTATTATGCAATAATAGGTAACTAATACACCATGCAACTTTATTATACTAGCTATATTACACTACATTCACTTTCATTTAGCAAGACTATGTTTACTAAGCTTGCCATGCAAAATGTTAATTAGTGATTTAGAATAAACCAGCAATAAAGTATCTCAAAATTAGCCAAACCATATGTAGTCAACCCATAGGCTTTTTTCATCAGCAAGTTATTTCCTCTCTTTACAAAAGGAGGCAGTAGTGCACAAGAAATATGCAATGGTCCCCAGTAGAAGGCAGCTGTAATTAACATGAAAAAGATTTCTCTTCTACAAGGAGGCAAACTTCTTTGGTCATTCATGCCCTATCATTTTTCACAAGGATACTGAGGATGTCTTGCATTAACACTGCTAGTTTAAAAAGCCCACTGCAATGCAAGCATTTAGAATAAGAACTAAAATTTAATAATAAAGTGGGGAGGGAGTGTGATACAGAAAATGCACAGGAAACATGATGAAAAAGGCTTATCTTTTTCTGTAAAAGATGGGGAAGGAAGACATACTAGACATGGAATCCAGGGCTTTGCACATGCTAGGCAGGGTTTCTACTGAGCTACAATACCAGTCCTTTTTTATTATGAGACAGGGTTTCACCAAGTTACCCAAGCTGGCCTTGAACTTGCAATCCTGCCTCAGCAGTAACTGGGATTACAAGATGCATCACCATGCCTACTGAATTTACCTTATACATACAAAATTTGAAATCATTACCATGTCAACTCTTATGCAAAAAGAAACAAAATGAATACTGATTATTGATAGGAGGAGTCAGAATTTTTCAGATAAAACTATTAGACAAAAAACCTCTTTTTCTTGGCATCTTTTAGCCAATCATAAAGTTATCTTTGCAAAAATACTTAAAGTTTTCCATAATGCTTCCAAGAATCTGTTTTGCCTTTGATATTCAATTGTTTTGTTTTGTTTTATAAACATCTTTGTAACTTATTAAATCATGAGCCAAACTCTGAATGTATGTGCTGGCTACTCTTCTAGGTACTTGGAAATCAGCAATGAACAAAACAAACCAAAATCCTTTCCTTTTAAGGTCACATTTTAGCAGAATATAATATTTTGGATATTATCATAGGTAATTACCATACCAGAAAAGAATGACAGCGTTCCCCTCAAAATAACCAACACGGACAAAGAGAGAAACCAATGCTAAGGAAGTAAAACTGTTTGAGTGGGAACTAGGATCATGAATAAATTGGTCCTTTGGTTAATATTTGGGTTTAGATGACCTATACTTGTTTCCACAGCTCAGAACTCAGGGAAATGGATGCCTATACTAAAATGCAAATCAAATTACATTTTACAGAAGCCTCAATTTCTTTCTTTTCTTTTGGTACCAGGAATTAAACCCAAGAGCACTTAACCACTGAGTTATACCCCCAGTGCTTTTTTGTATTTTATTTTGAGTCAGGGTCTCTCTGAGTTACTTAGGGCCTCAACAAATTACTGAAGCTGGCTTTGAACTCCCGATCCTCCTGTCTCAGCCTCCCAAGCCATTGGAATTACAGGTGTGTGCCACCACACTCGGCTCAAAAGCCTCAACTTCTAAAACCAAGTTCTTTATGATTTTGAGGCCAAAGGACCCAATGATAAATCTGGCTGGACCATAAACAACAATCTGCTATAGACTGTAACACTGAATGCAGACTGAAGTGGAAACCCATCTTCTAAACAGTGCACTGAATTAGGTGACATGTTCACATCTGCCCCCCCACTTCTTCAGCTGATTCTTCCTGCCACTCCCAAAAGCCTGTACACCTCACCAACCTCCTCCAGGATGCATCTATAAAGACAACTGAAATCTCTATCTAGAAGAGTCTGGGCCAAATACTGACATGCTGGTCCCTAACCTTCAACCAAAAATTATCGCTGTCACTTCACACAACCTGAAAAAAACTTACCTTCCAGGTGTAACTCCCCTTCAATGGCATCAGGATTCTTCCAATCTCACAGACAAGGTCATGTTGAGATTCCCCTCTCCCTTAGCAGCTAGAGCTATTTCTTCATAAGCAGTACAGTGGGAAGGCTTTGAAGCCAGGCACTGGAAGCTCAAACACCTGCTTAGCCAATTATTAGAAATGTGACCTTGGGTAAATCATTTAACCCTTCTATTGCTCAAATCCCTTGCCTGTATGACTAAGGATAACATGTCCTAGGCTCACATGAGAGGTCCGTTTAGGAAATAGAATTATACAAGGAGACCTAGAAATTAGCTAGCATTTCTTCTAACATCATCAAAATTTTTTTTACATAAATGAAGTATAAAAAAAAAAAACAGAAGACAACTAAAGATTCTAAGGAAAACAAAAAGCTATTTAAAAAAGAAGCAAAACTATAATGAAGAGAATATAAACAATCTATTTGTTACTTGACATGGAACACTCCCCATCCAGGCTAGAGCAGTTTGGGGCAGAGATTTATGTCATTTTTTAAAAATGTTTTTATTAGTGCATTATAACTGTACCTACCAGTGGGGTTCATTATGACATAATCATATGTGCATTATACCTTGACTATCATTTCATTGCCCACTGTGTGAATATTATGAGCACTATTTACATACCATTTATTCTACAAATATGATTTTTAACATTCCAACTTTGAAGTTGATAAATAAAGCATGTAAAGCAATCAGTTCCAGAACGGGACACAAATGTTTTGATTCCTAATTACACAGAAACCATGGTATAGAAGACACTTAAGATATAGTGGAAGGAAGATACTCTGTAGTGGAGAAACTCCACCAAGACTACCCAAGAAAGACAATGTAGAAGTGAAGGAACAGAAAATATTAATGTACTTAAATTACAAATAAGACAAGCAACTTAAAAAATAAGACAAAAATTTAGAGGAAAATGTAAGGGCACTTTCATTATCACTTGTATCTGCTAAATAAGAGTTAGAAGCAGTACATTCAGTGTTGGGTGGTCAACCATCAGAAAATTAGAAAAAAAGATTGTTAGAAACTTAGTCCTCAGATGAATAAAGTTGAGTTTAGAGAAAAAAAAGCAGAGACTTTTCATTTTATGCTCTTCTAAATTTTTTAATCTCATTTTCCCACTTTACAAACAGGTGATTTTTCAGTAGTAAATATTTAATCTGATGTGAAAAGTGCATTTGTGTATGCTTGTATATCTTCAAATATAGACATAACAAAAATGAGAATGTGTTGCATTCTTTTAAAATCAGTCTTTCTGCTTAATATTTCAAATATTTTATTTCAATAAATAGGTAAATAGAGAGATGAAGGGCTAGGTAAATGTTTGATAAAGACACCAAAATTAATAGAGATCTTTTTTGGTAATGCTATTTTCATCGTAATATTTTCTAATTTTTCAAATAATCCATATTAATCTTAGAATCAGAGGGGAAAGTCCTTTTTGAAAGATTAAAACAAAATAAAAACACATGCCTAGTGGAAAACATAAGTGAAGTGGCATGGCTCCGGCACAGAGCTCCCTTCGCTTTCCTGTCTCTCTCTGAACTACCTCCAGACCTGGTCCCTTCCAGCACCTCGTCCCTGCCCTGTTCCAGGGGCACTGATTCTGCTGCCTCATTTTTATTGCTTCTGCATCCTCCCAACCTAACTCGCCAGCAGTGACTTTCCTATCTAATCTACCCATGATAAAAAGGCAGAAATAATGTTAAGCACTGCTATGTTCATGCCCAATCACTCCCCTATTGAAGAGGTGACAGACTCTGCATTGCCTGTAGATCTGTTAAAACTTCCCCGCTTCATTCTCATAGCTAGTAGCCCACCAGCTCGTGCTCCCCTAACTCTCAAGCCCTCTGTTCCTCCATTTGACAGACACCCCAGGCTCTGGCCACCTGCCCCTTCCTCTGACCCATCTCATGCATTTTCAAGCCTTTCCATCTTTCCACAAAGAAAATTTTAATAATACCTTCAAATTCCAGCTCCACTTCCATCTTCCCCTCAAAGCCTTCTCTGATCATTTCATCTTCCTGTCTTTTAACTCCTGGCCCTCTCAGCCAAAAAAAAAAAAAAAACAACTATGCAGTTTAGTACCAAAAAGGCTTGTGTGTTAGTTGTGTCTCTCCTAACAGAACACAAACACTTTGGGAGTAAGCTTGTGTCTTATTGTTTTTTGTTTCCCCTGAGCACCTACCACAGAGTGTATTCATCAGATGAAGAATTTAATTAGTATTGATTATATCTCTGGTTTCACAAAAATTAATCTGATGTCAACTCAAATCAATTCTAATTACTAATCAAGAAATTCTGCAAAAATGGTACAATGCAAGAGGAACTACAAGGTTAATGAGAAACAGGCATCCCCTATTGACTTTCACACTATTCCATATCATAAATGCACTTCTAGTTATCCAGGTAGAGCTTATCAAAAAAAGCAACCAAATTGTACTTCCAAATGGCATAAGTCTTTATTTATCTATTGAATATAAAGCCCTTTGAGATACACAGGGTTCTCTAAGATTTATTATAACTTAGCCATCTAATCAGAGGCCATAATTTATAACCCTCACAGTGTCTAACACCTAGGATGCTTTATAGAGTAGGACACAAATGGGAAATTTTAAGAGATCAAAATATTGTAAAATGTCCAAAAAATATTTTAAAATGAAGGTAAGTGATACCTAAAAATGCTGGCACTTATATAGATGCTTCCCAGGAAAATCAAAGTCTCAACTTCCAATTTGCTATTGTATACTATCTGTGTCACTCTTAATGGCTATTGTCTTTATTGAACTGAAAAAAATTTTAGTTTGATACAACTGCAATATAAATTCAAGATGGCAGGGAAATTCAGAAACATCATCAATGACTCACATAAATAGGCACTAAATGTAAGGACTCAGAAACCTTGATCACTCAAACAGTGCCTGACACCACAATAAGTTCACATAGTGAAATCCCTTTCCGTTAAAAGGATGAGGAAACCAAGACCCAAAGGATAAAATTACTTACCAATTCACACAGAAAATTCAGCAAAGCTGGGCTGAAACCACAACTTAATATAATCATGTTTATTTGCTCTTGATGCCTTTAACATTTTCAAGTAACCCACATTATAATTAAAACTCAAGATTCATGTTTGAACCACCTACCTACCTGGCAATACATAATGTTCCAAAAAATAAATCCGTGAAATAAAGTTTTACACTTGCAAAATTTATGAACACTAAAAACTACTAGTGGTAAATGCAAATTTAAACATTATTTGATTTGTACTGTCATTATTAAAAATTAATTACACAAAAATAATAGATTCATGTAATATACCACTTTCCTTAAAGGACTTATTTCCTCTATATAGCTTGCTATGACCTAGTTAACTGCCACCTTCTCCATCCTTGGTCACTTATGTTCTAGTTGTGTCACAATTTAGAATCAGATTGCTTACCTGCAGATACTAGGACAACTGCGGTAAACAAACTCATCTCTTCATCACTAAGCTGTAGAGCATTTAGCTTCTCACTAAATTCAAACATAGAGTTTAGCAGATCCCCTGCTCCCATTGAGTGTAGATCATCCACACTATACTTCTTTCCACTTAAGAAGGTGACAGTACGCTCTTTTGCATCAAATAATGATGCAAACCGTACCATTAAAACCTGAAAAAAGAAAAAGACTTAAATGTATTTGGAGAAGTTCAATAGTAATACTAAGAAATAACAGTATTCAAGTAAGTTAAGAAACATTCTACACACATACATATATATAATAAAAAGAAAGCTGTAAAGGGGAAAAAAAAGTTTATTTTTACCTAGAAAACACTTTAACATAATTTCTCTACCAAAGCAATAAATATTCCAAGGAGAACATCAAGAGAAATTCAGCAACCAAAGGCAAAATACTTGAGTCCTATGATACTCTGAAACTCTATTAGTTAAAGATTTTTGAAACACAAATATAAAATTAAAGCAGTCAATAACACCAAGAAGTTTTAAAACGGGGCCTGACCAAAAGCATTAAATAAACTCTAGACTATCAAATACATCACTCGGTCTCTGTACCCAAAGTAAAAAGAATAATATTTCAATGCAGCAACATCTGGAAACATCAAAACACCAAATGCAGACAAGGCAAACACAGCAGATGCACTCTAATTAGGCTACTTCAAGAAACCATAACCCAGAGAGACCACACACAAGATAACTATCACAATAAAAGTGTTCTAAATGCCAAGTTATGATTGTCATTCAAACCAAATCAGTGAACAATCCCATTACTTACCTACAGCATTCCCTCCGTTACACTAACAGGTGACATCTATGTCATACATTTCTCTCATAATCAAACGAACACTGAACAAACATCTTCCTTTTGCAATCCTCCCAAGCAAGGACTCGTTTTACCCAAGACAGTTCAAAAGGAAGTGAACCTCCATGAAAATGTTGTTACCTTAGAATACAGCAATACCAAGACAAATCACAAGGTGGAAAGAATACAAGTCCTGGAATCTGGGATTTGTGTTCTAATCCTGGATGTGTTATGAATTTACTGATAATCCAAGAAGAGTCTCTCGGCCTCTCTGGGCTGTAGTTACCTCTTCAAAACAAGTGAACTGAACTTGATCACTGATTTCCCTTCTGGCTTTAAACCTTAAGTTTAAAGTTCTCCTTAAAAAAAAAAAAAAAAAAAGCCTATCCTGTAAGTGCTACTTTTTAATTACTCCGTAAGTATTTTGTTTATGAAAATGTCTTTTCTGTTCTAGCCAGGTGCTCCAGAAAAGACAGCCTGGGGCAAAAGCTTCTGTGGACTGTAGACAAGCACATATGAAAATAGGAATGAGGGAAAGGAGACAGAGAAAGAGAGCAAGCAAATACTAAAGTATGTATTGCTGAGCAGGCCACCACTGAACAGCAAGTACAACCGATAGCTCCATCTTGTGGGACCTTCCCAGGCTCCTTTATCCTGCTGATCAAAGGCTCAAAGATCTGGCCCAGCAGACATCAACTTTCCACCACCCCCCAAATCTCAGAGTTTTTGCTTAATCTCAGAGTTTTGCAGGTCCCAAGGCTTCTCACACCTCAGCAAGCAATAGGGAAGCCCTGGAGCAGACAGAATAAAAGGTACCAGCTCACCAGGTACAACCCAGGTGGGAAGC
Source organism: Callospermophilus lateralis (assembly GCF_048772815.1). Taxonomy (NCBI): domain Eukaryota; kingdom Metazoa; phylum Chordata; class Mammalia; order Rodentia; family Sciuridae; genus Callospermophilus; species Callospermophilus lateralis. The sequence goes on along the minus strand of NC_135305.1, from coordinate 188,664,433 downwards.
AATAGCTGCCTCAAGCCCAGGCTGAACACAGAAGAAACAGGAGTAGAAAAATTAGCCAAGGATCTTAAAGCAAGGTGAGGCCCAAAGGATCTGAAATGGCACACAGAAACATCTGATAAATCCTGAAAATATTCTACAAGTTCCTAAAAGACAAAAACCATATTCTGTTCTCCCTTCTGATTCTGATTGAACATAGGAAACACCAAACTAGGCTATTAGTAGATGTCTAACACTATAGAAACCACCAGTCCGCCCCTAAAACTAATACGAGAACTTGGGAGTTTATATGCTAGGGATACAGAGTCCCTAAGTCACAAGTAACTCTAGATTCACCTAGTTTCTTACCAAAACCCTGAGATGGTTATTCTTTTCTTGGTAGCTTCAGATCATGAACTATAAATACTTATAGAAAAGAATGAAAACACCAAAGAAAATGAGATACTACATGTCCTATATAAATATTTAGGATAACTAAAACCTACCTCAAAAGTCCCAGCTTTTAAAAGGTTGACCTGGTCATGCTGAGAGAGATCTCTGAATCCTGGAATACGCTTTGCAAATTCCACCACTTCTTTCACTGCTGGAGTGAAGCTCATGGAAAATTCTTCCCAGATTTCATGCCCTGATTTATGTGGATCCACATATGGAGACTTACTCATTGGACAAACCTAGTATACACAAAACAGAAAAACTCTTTAACTGTAAGAGGTGATGAAGAAATTTCAAGAGTAGTATGTCAGATGTCAAAAACCCTACAATGAAAACAGCCCCCAAACACAAGTAAAATCTACAGAGAAATTCTCCATTTGCTGCTCACACCTTAATATAGGAAGCCTCATGGCAATAAACAGATACAATTGCACATTGTCAATTTACAGTAAAAATAAATTCTAGTCAATGAAAGGTGTGCAAACATTTAAAAAATAGAGGTATTACAACCTTCACATAAGAAAAAGAAAGTCTCACAGCAACCCAATTTAAGTAATAATTAATTTACTATAAAAAGAGGTGGCTAAGCAAAAATTCTACCTGTAATCTATCACAAAAATCTACTGCACAGGTTTAAGAGTTTGTTAACACTGCTGCCACCTTATGCTGCTATATAGTACTTTAGGTTTTTTAAAAAACAAATTGACATATATTTGATTCTCAACTCTGTTAGTTATGACCAGTTATAACTGTCTCCTCCACCCTCTGCCCAGCCCAGTGCTGAGAATGAAACTCAGGGCCTCATGCATGCCAAGCAAGAGTTCTAACAAAGATATACCCCAGTCCATAATTATTTCTTAGATGAGGCAATGATCTCTAAAAGGTTTGGTGACTTATCTAAACACAGCTGGCAGTAACAGGCTTACAACCCAAGCCTATATTTAGTTATTTTAAACTCACTTATTTCTAAATAGGCAAAATTACAATGTTGTGATTTCCAAGAGGAAGACAGTAAGGTGTTCCATTTTTTAGACAAGGTCACTGCCCTTTTTGTTTCATAAATAATGATGTGATCACTGACCTCCACTGTTCAATTAAGAATGACTACAGACACAGGTGTACTTTCTAAATGCAGACTAAGGGAGCGAAAAATAGGAAGCCAGGAAGTCAGGAGCGACCTATAATGAAACATGTACTGTATATTCTATCAGTAACCAGACTTTCAATTTTCATTAATCAATTTGAGATCCTAGAACGGGACAATTCTAAAACCATGGAGGACAATCATGAAATCAGAACCCCTGAATGCTTAGGAATGTTTCCTTCTTTAAGGAAGCCACAAGGCTTAACAAAATATAAGTCTATCTTTCACACAGATCCTGGAACTGAGTATTTATAAAGGACAAAAAAACTGGAGTAGAGTCAACTATTTTGAAAATGAAAAAAGACGACTTTAATTACCTGGTGGTAGAATAATATCAAGCACTATTCAAAGGACCTCATGGTTTAAACTGGAAATGGTGAGTACTGTTGTTTTTGATGAAATTTTGGCAGAATAGTAACACTGTATTTTCATGTAGAATGTTGTATTTGATGAAAAAATTTAAATGATATGAATAGCATTAACTTATCTCACAGAATGAAAGCTGAGAAAATCCTTACATTAGCCTATTAAATTGAAATATTCCTAAGTTCTCAAATAGTAAATCATCTATATTCTATATTCAAAGACCTTTCTGCATAATAATGGTTACGATGGCACATGCCTGTCATCCCAGCTAAGAAGGCTAAGGAGCCAAGAAGCTCAAGACCAGCCTGGGCAACAAAGCAGGATTCCATCTCAAAAAAATTAACAACAAAACCTCTCTCCACCAAAATCAAAGAATTTCTGACTATGGCAAGCTAAAAGATCAGTCCTTTGGAGAAAAACCCCAAAGCTAATACGGTACTAATTAATCACGCTACTTAAACTTTCAAAGGGATTTCTAAGAATTAAAGGCCCAATTCTGCATGAATGGTACATGAAATCTTAATCCCAATCACAGTATCAATTAAATCATATGCTTATACCTAGCCTTGTGTGAAATTAGCATTCCACAGAGGCTATTTATTAAATTCTTTGACCTAAATACTATACAAAATCAACTCTATAAATTTCTTAGGCTTTCTGACCCACCTCCCAAGTTGGTACATCCCCACATAAAAGAAAACCTTCAAAGCTTTCCTTGATACAAGGTGAGCAAAAAATTGATTGCACTATACCAGATGCATCCTCCCTCCAGTGTTGCACAGGTAACTATTCTTGTTCTCATTCTGAGAAAATCCATCTATTGGAACTCTATCACATACTCTTTGAGTATAAGCATTGGAGAAGTTCATACAATGTCCATTTGCAATACAAATGGCATGCCCATTTGGGTAATGCATTATGTTCCTCCCTTTGTACTGTCCATTGAGATGCTGCTGGCTCTCACTACAAGGAAAATGGCTATTAAGCCCATTGCCACAATGGTCGTGATTTAAATTATACTGCTCCATGTTCTTGGGAATCCGCTCTCCTCTCTGGGGCTGCATGCTCTCAGCTGAGTTTTCTCGCTGCTCTTGATTATACATAAAGGTATCCTTGTGGGCTCTGGTCACCATGCCAATCACTTCTTCCTTTGCAAAGTCAGAAGAGGGAGGAGGAGAGCTTTTGATGTTTTCTTGCTCCAGCTGGGGCTTCGGTCGCAGCTGTTCCTGGGCTGGTAAAGCTGTCTGTTCATGATGTTCCACTAATGTGTCATTCTGCAAGTGACCACTGAACTGGCTGTTCATCATGGTCTTCATCGCACTTTGCATTTCAATTAGCATCCTCTGTTTTTCACGCTTAGGAATACGACCAAACCGAACAGCTATTAAAGAAAAAGATATTTAACATCTAAATTCTAAGTAAGATCTCTTAGTACAAAAAAATTATCTCTGATAGTTAAAGCCTTTAGTCATACAAATAAAGAACATCTATACGTCTCTGGACCAAATTTTTCTAAACTTGGTATTGATGTTCCAAAGGAAATAGGAAATGGAAGGAAAATTTTCTATTCTTCTTCTAAATCAAAACAAAGGAGATTTATTTCCTAGGTATTTTACAAATAAAATGTAAGAAAGAAATATAAAATTAACTAATAAAAACCACAATTTGAAACAGACCAGCATTACTAACTTGCACCTATGAACAAGGCTGAGGGCGCTGTTTTCAGGCAGGCCTGAGGGATTCAGGACCCATGACCAGGAACACTGACGGGACCCAGCAGGCACAAACACTCCCAAAATGCTTAACTCATCAATTCACACTTGTAAGCTTACTCTCAAGAACCTAAATGTTAAATTATCTGTGCCCCAAAAGCACATTATCATTTTTGGCTTCCTAAGAAAGAAAATCACTTTAAAACACACACACACACATACAATCAATAGAAATGTAGTTATTGGAAAATACACTTGCTGGGTTTTAATTAAAATCAATGGAATAAACAAAAATTAGATCAGTCACCTGCCATTGTTTTAGAAGTTAGCCTTAGGAAGTATGTGGTTCCTAATAATCCTATCTCCAAGGCAAAGGAAAGCTATTTTCTAATCTAATATTTGATCAAAGATAATAAAAATTCTATGTATCTACCTAGCAAGAAAGCCTTGCTAGTCTAATTGTAGCCTCTGACAATAACATTATCAAAGACAAACAATTTTATCATGTTTCATATTTTACTCCTTCCCTCACAAATGACTATTGGTTTTCTTCTTTTGAGGCAATCATATCTATTCACTATTTTCTCTCTCTTCCCCCCACCCTCCACTAGGGACTGTGACTCCAGGGGTGCTTTACATACCCAGCCCTTTTGTATATTTTATTTTGAGTCATGGTCTCACTAAGCTGCTGAAGCTAGCCTTGAACTTATGATCCTCCTGCCTCAGCCTCTGGTGTTAGGTGTGCACCACCACACCTGGCTCCATTCACTATTTTTATAGTGCTAGTCTTACAAATACTACAAAATTCCAGGCAACTGAAAAAAATTAATTATTCAAATCTCTTATTCTACAAATTCCTCATTGCAATATTCAATTTCTGTATCTGAGGATATTAGAGTTAGAGTAATCAGAGGGATTGCCAAAATACTCCTCTCTAGATAAATAGGACTGCTCGGCAGTTCCTAACTATCCACACTAGACTAAGGCCTCTGAAAACCTCCCATTCCTCTATCATATTACAGAAAGACATTATCCAGAAATGATTTTCCCTAACCACAAGAGAAGAGTCAAATCTTCAATCATATCAAACTTAGATACCACTAAGAATTACATAGATAAACACTTTTCTTTTCAATGAAAATGGATTATGCCAGAATTGAGCAACTACCTCCATTTCAGGTCCCAATATTTCTTTCAATTTTGCATCTCTTCTGCATGTGTTCAGAATCAGCATATTTTCACCTCAGGCTAAAAAAATTATAGACAATTCACATAAGAAATGGGTTCCTCAGTAATCCTAAGAAATGAAGAAGAGTCCAAAATTCCTATGTGAAGAGAAACCAAATCTTTGTCTTAGAAAAAAATCTTCAAATTGTTTAGTGGGTAAAAATGGGTTTTTATAAGAAGTAACAATATCAAAAAAAGAAATTTAGTCAAAATCTGTTTTGAAATGATGATGCTAAAAACTTAATTTAATGAATTTAGTGTCCTACAAGGAATTGAAATGTGCCTCCTAAAATCTGCTTCACCCTGAACACAAGAGTGCTATGAGTAACTGGCTGACAGCCCAGGTTCCTTCTGAGGAATAAAAGCCCAGGTTCATACACTTTAAAAACATTCTTTAAACTAGAAACATACCGTCTCTTGACATTCCCACAGACAGACACTTTTTGAAGCGACACTGCTGACATCTGTTCCTATTCATTCTCATTATAGAGCAGTTTTCGTTCTTCAGGCACTTCTTGTATTGGATGTTTTGCTGAATACTTCTCCGAAAGAAACCCTACAAACAAAGGAAGACTTACCCATCCTTTAAAAACATCCAGATGAACTCCACAAAAGCACTGCTTCCTCACCTATCTACTATGAGACTAGCTACCTGGGAAATAATTTCAGTTTAGGACAAAGGGAAATACATTACTGACACACAGAACCATCTGGATTCTTACTGCTATGGATAAGCAAGTGCTGTCTATACACTGACCTAACCAAGTTTTTCTTCCCCATAAGGATTCTTTGCACAAACCCAAAGTCCCCCTTTACCACTTGGTACCCTGTTACCAAGTCCCCACCTATAGCCACATCTGCCATCTCATACTTCTACTCACATACAAATTCTAAAATTTTGAAATAGAAATGACTGATTCTTATAAGATTGGTAAAGAAATATGTTTGACAGCTATAATTCCCTCACCAGAACCCTGAATTACATTGGTAGAGATTGGTCTTTCCTGAGTCAGCCAGATGTACCTGGCTAGTGACAGCAACAGGTCTTCATCGTGCGCCCACAGGCCAGTTACCACCCAAGGAAAGACAATTCCCAGCTAGAGGACTACAAATTGCTACCTTCACTACACACAGAATTTAAGTACATACCCTGACAGGTCCTCAAAGAACTCTGGCTTAGTGGTTCCCCAGAAAACAGAAAACTCAAGAACACAATTACCAAAGTATTTCTTTCCTCTTTTAATTCTTTCCCCTGTACAAGGGGTTGAATCCAGAGGTGTGCTACCACTGAGCTACATCCCCAGACCTTCCTATTTTTTATTTTGAGACAGGGGACATGGTCTTACCATGTTGTCCAGTCTTCCTCAAACTTGCAATCCTCCTGCCTCATACCTCCCAGGAGCTGGGATTACAGCCCTGAGCCACTGCACCCAGCTACCAAATTCATTTTAAACTACATTTCCCCTGCATATTATGAATGACTACACATTTCATCTTTAACCAGTACTTGTGGGATATCATGTTTTTATATTTTGTGACAGTTATATTACACACTTGAACATGTAAGAGCTAAGTTAAACACTTTTTAAAAGGGTATTAAATAGGCATATGCATTTATCAAGAATACAATGAATTTCATTCACTTTGGGCTTTTATTTTCTTTCTATAAAGAGAAAATAATACCTGCCTCACACCTACTTCACATTTTTGTAAGTGTATACATATTATATGATTTTTGAAACAGTAGAAAAGATATGCCAATAGAAAATAGTAAGTAATCTTGCAAAGAGACTTAGTCATTAAAACTAACTCAAACTCAAACTCCAATTTACTTTGAGCCACCCTAGAAAAGATTTCCTCTTTCATCATGTACATTCATTATCTTGTTCACCCACCATATCCTGCCAAACTGGATTTCTGTTTCTGGCCTAAAGTCAAAAGAACAACAAGAACATGTGTCTTCATCATGCTAATTTTTGATAACAGGAGAAAGGACTGTGCCATATATTAAAGAGACTCAGGGAGAAAAGCTATTGGTTGACTGTCTGATTCCTGGGATAAACTCAAGACAGACTATCTCTTTTTGGAATTATCTGACCAACACCCTACTAGTGATAGCTAAGAAATACTTAACTTGCAAATTAACTACATTCCCAAGTGCTCAAGATTGTACTCATTTGTTTAAGATATTATATTTTTACAAGTAACTAGGAATCATTATTTCCAGCTCCCAGTACCTGACATATCAGAATATCAAGGTATCCAAGACCTGCTATGGTTTGCATGCGACACCCCAAAAGTTCATGTGCTAGAAACTTAATCCCCCTTACAGCAGTGTCAAGAGGTGCGACCTTTAATTGGTGATTAGGTCATGAGGGCTCTGCCTTCAGGGATGGGCTATGTTTTCCTGGGTGTGGGTTTGTAATAAAAGTGAGTCCAGCCCCTTCTCATGCTCATGCTCATGCTCACATTTCTGCTTGCTCTTCCTCCCTCTCTCCCTCTACAGCGCTTTCCACTACATTATAATGTAGGGAAAAGGCCCTCACCAGACTAAATCCCTTGGTCTGAGACTTCCAAACATCCAAAACTCTCAGCCAAACAATTTTTATAAATTACCCAGGCTGTGCTACTCTGTTATAACAACACAAGCAGAACCAAGACCTACTTCTAGGTTCTGTTTAAATGAAGTTCAACAAGGTAATAACAGTGCCTTGCCTGTTTTGCTCCATACTGCTTCCCAAACTCCCAGAACTGTGCCTGACAGAGTTTGGTGCACCTGGCTCACACCGTAAGCCTAACTGAGATGGCAAATGTATTTTGATCAATACTTTAAAGAAAAAAGAAATGCTTTCACTGCATTAAGAATATTTTTCAAAACAAGTTACATTTAGACACTACATAAATGCATAATACTTGAGAGGAACAGCTGACTTCTTTTTCCCTCCCAGATATTCAAATGAGGGAATCTGCAAATCTAACCCCAATTTATTTTACCCCAGAATCAGTAGTTTAAGGAAACAAGAGCATGTTTTACCTTACAGCCTTCACAAGCATGAACTCCATAGTGGAATCCTGATGCCACATCCCCACAGACTTTACACAGTAGAACCATGCCACTAAATTCTAGAGCACAAACAGACACGAAGTGAAGAGCTGGAAGAAAAACTTAAAAAAATATTTTCTTTCCAATTGAATATTTTATTTCACTCAACCTGAAAAATACATATCTGCTTTCATAATGTAAAAGAAAAATCTCCACACCAAATTAATAAGAGTAAATCATAGAATTCTTTCTTTTTTTATTTTTTCTACTAGGGATTGAACCCAGGGGCGCTTTACCACTAAGTTACATCCCCAGTCCTTTTTGTTTTTTTATTTTGAGGCTGGGCCTTGCTAAGCTGCATAGGTCCTTGCTAAGTTGCATAGGTCCTGGCTAAGCTGCATAGGTCCTTGCTAAGGTGCATAGGTCCTTGCTGGCCTGGAACTTGTGATTCTTCTACCTCAGCCTCTCACATTGCTGGAATTATAGGTGTGTGCCCTACATGCAGCCATGGTTTTCTTTTAAATACAGCTTATAGAACTGCCAAAAATACCTCAGAGTACTTTTTTTCCCCCTTTCTTGATAAATTTTAAACCTACTCTCAAATTTTGTAAATTTGTAATTGCTTTGCAGCAGATATGCAATCAGAGCTAAGAAAATAATTCTCTGGATAAAAATTAAGATTTTAAGCAGAGAAATCAATCAATAAAAGATGTGCAACGATGTCTCCACAGGCAGCTGCACTCATTCCACTCAACTACGGGAGCAGCCAAGTGCACTCCTTGCTACTTCCACACTCACTAAGGAACCCAGATCCACTTCTCACTGGTTATCCCAATCCTGCTTTGTTGTCTAATCCTAAGCATTCCCAACTCCAACTTCAAGAAACTAAACCCTGTCCCACAATTCTTTTTAATCTTTTGTTCGAGAAACAAACAAACAAATAGGAAGATATGTGATAAAAGGGGATACCCTAGAAGAAACATGTTCAGGCAGAGAATATAACTACATTGACAGCCCCTAGGCTGTTACTTTTAAAATCACTGCTGATTTCTTCTATACTGATCTATGATTATCCAGAAGGGCATGAAAGTTATACTCAGAAATATATTGACTCCCCCAAATGAAAAGTTGATCAAATAAGCCCCACCTGCAATTAATGGCAACAACCTTCAAAATATTTAAATCACTTACTTGTCACACCACTATGACTCTTTGTCATCACAGGAGCACTCGATTTGCTTGTTTTCATGGAACAATCTATTCGGTCATTCTTCAGGATGCCTTCAATATTGGAGAGATCCCCATTCTTGGGATTACCATTGGTATCAGAATTAGAGCTATTTGGAGAAGATGGAACAGAAGAGGAGGACGACTGGAAGCTATTCTCAGAACCCTCACTGTGACAAGAGGCAGGGCTAGAGGCCGAGCTGGAAGAACTGATATAGGCGATCACACCTCCTAGAAAACAGGGAAATCAGACAGTTAAACACAATATGCATTTTTTTTATTTTTGGGAATCTGAACATACTAATTTACCAAATTGTTAGTAAGGTCACTCACTTTAGAAACAAGTTACTAGTATTAAATGTTTGCTTACATTAAAAAGTAAAAAGGAACCCATTCCTTTATTTCCTACTACCCTTTTGTTCCACGAAGGTCAAAGCACAGGTAACTCCCACTGATTTAAAATGTGAGAAGGTCCTTGCGGGCTTGATTTCTCTGAGCACACACAGACCCAAACCTAAAGCCTTTCATTTTCCACTCTTTTCCTAAAAGGGCTGAAAATCATCCCTGAGTGACTTCATAACTTACAGTAAACAAATTGTTCTGGCTGTAAAGAGATCTGGTTCTGGTCCTCTCTTTGCCTCCTCCATTATCCCCTCATCAAACAGTGTCATAAAACAATGAATTCATCATCTGCCTCCTGAGCACTTGGCTGAAACACAGTTGATGGGGAGGAAACAGATGTAACCTTTGGATCTTCAGATAAAGTGATATATCTCACAACAGGGAATTTCCAAAGGTTTGTTGCTCCCAAACCTTTTGTTTTGATGCTCTCTGAAGACCTCTATGACTGTCCACTAATCCCTAGTCCTCTCCCTCCTCCACCCCATTATTCTGCCACTGGACTTGCAGGCTCTGAGCAGCTCCTAAGGAATCCAGACTCACAACTTGTTCTTCTGACACACTATTCATAGTACATGTTAAAGAGGCTTGAAAGAAGAACTCAGGCTATGAGAATAGTAAGGCTGCAGCTAATGCACTCTTCACAAACCTACTCTCAAAATGCAGTTTACCAGTTCACCAATGTAAACCCCACAATCCTCTGAAAACTGGCCTGAACCTCCCAGGTTAAGACAGAGCCCATAAAATTATTCCCAGGGTATAATTTTCAACTTCTCAAAAAGATAAAAGGTTGCAGGAGTAACCTCAAGGCCAAATATAGTATTTTTCCAAATCCCAGGCAAAATAAGTCATTCTTATCCTCCCTGCCAAGATCTACCATATTTTCTTTTCTTCTTCCCTCCATCATCAACAAATATTTATTGGCTTTTTTGGTATGCAGCATATAGAAAGTTTAATTATCTCTTTGATCACTCTCCTAAAATCTTATATAAACTACTGTTTTCCTGTTTCCATCTATTTCTCAAGTAGACCATGAGCACCAGGTGCACAGTGTAAATTCTCTGTACATGCTTCACAGATAAGTCTGCCATAAATTGTTTTTAAGACCTATTTTTCCACCTTTATAAAGCCCACATCCAGTAACACAGACAAATCCTAAGCAGTGACAAACATTACCAGAAAGCCACAAGTGTAACACAAAATACCCGCTTCCTGACAAGTCTTAATGTCTATATAGAGCAGAAAGGAGAACTCTGCACCTTTCCAAAGTAACAAATGCAATTTGAGAATTCATCCTGAAATAAAAACTATCCTCTGCGAAAGAGAAATGACTCCCCATTCTTTTTTTTCCCCCAGATGAGAAGCCATGATTTATCAGACATTCTCCCTCTCTCACACACATACACACACACACACACACACACACACACACAGAGCAAAAATAGAGGCCAAGGGCTGGAGATGTAGCACAGTACTAGAGTGCTTGCCTAGCATGTGTGAGGCATTAGGTTCAATTCTCAGCTATATATATACACACACACACACACACACACACACAAATAAAAATAAAGATCCATTGACAACTAAAACAAAAGTTGAGGCCAAAACAATTCCAAAGAATAGACAGACATTTTAATTTAGACAAGAAAAGAACAAGCAGAGGAATTTAAAACCACTTTTAGTCCATTATGCTGAAATCAGGTATGATATATGTGTTTAGCCATCAATATACACATCCAGTCTGGGAAACCCCTGAGGAAAAAAACACAACCACCACTCTCAAGTGTCTGAGTACAATTCAGAAGAGAAGAAGGACACCTACTCTGCCAAGAAACAATGCTTCTTATCACACACAGATTTAATATGTGTAAATTCAACTTCATTTGAATTTCACTTGTACTTCACTTTTAAAGGCAAAAACATAAATAATGTGGACAATCCCATTCATTATGATACACACTCAGTACATGCCCAGCAGGAGTGGAAGTAGAAGGTGTCAATCCGCTTTTCTTACAGTTAGAGCCACTCTCCACATGCCCAAAGGGAAGCTAGAGCTTCACAATTAATATGGTCCCTACTACAAACCAATCATTCTCAAAGTGTGGTCCTCGGACCTGGGGCACCAGCTGTCACCTGGAAATCTGCCAAAAATGTAAATTCTCAGGTTCCCCTCTTCTCAGCTCTAGCATATCTGAAATGTTTAATATGTTCTCTTAATGATTTTGATATGCAATGAAGTTTGTGGAACACCGTCACAAGTCAATTACTTCAGCTGTAGTGAAATGACGAAGGACAGTTTTCGCCTACCACTGATTTTAAAATCTAAAAGCTCCTAAGAGTCTAAACACAAAGAAAAATCTTCCCAGCCTTATTTTCACCCCAAGAGAAATTATGTAAAATATTTATCACCAAAGCTATCTGGTGCTTTTTCAAAATCCATGTTTCCAAGGCGAGAAGTTACCCTCAGAAACATGCATTTTTGCCTGGCAGAGTGGCACAGCCCTTTAATCCCAGTGACTTGAGAGGCTGAGGCAGGAGTCCAAATTTGAGGCCAGCCTCAGCAATGTAAATTCTGTAATGAGAATGTAATGAGATGAGACCCTGTCTAAAAATAAAAAGGGCTGGGGATGTAGCTCTGCCAGTAGAATGCCCTTGGGATCAATCCCCATTAATCCCCAGTACCACGAAAAGAGAGGAAAAGAAGTATGCATTTTTAATAAGCTTTTTGTAAACTGGAGTTTAATATGGCTACAGGAAATTCAAACATAAATTGGCTCACAGTTGTAAAGACTGACATCTGCTTGACACAAGTGCCCCCAGATCTTCAATACCCTGTGAATTCAGAGAAACCATTTTAACCTGGAAGTCTATCTAATGCCACATAACTGGGCCATCTGTCTTTATAAAACTTTTAGAGATTTGAAGTTCACGTTAGGAATTCTAGGTGTTAGCTGTTACCTTTTTTACACTTAGTACAGGAAACAAAGAAAAAATATAGTTTTTAGTCCTCAATAAACTCCCTAAGGAATGTCTTACAGCTGTTTGTCTTTCCTAAAGTAGAGCCTAAGGTAGAAAGAAAGATGAGAAAGTGATTTTTTTCCCTGAAATAAGATTTTCCTAGGGCCAGCATTGTGAATCAGTCTTTTTGTTCAAAGTCTTCTAACTACCTCTGCTTCCAAATGAACTTTTAGAAAGCAGAGCTATCCAGATGGCTTAAGAGTTGGTTAAAAAGCAACAAATGAACAATGGAAAGTGTTGTAATGACAACATCATGTACAACCAGAGAAATGATTCCATTTATGTAAAAAATTAAATTAAAATTTTAAGAAAAAGTGTTGTAATTAATTACCCCAAAATCAAATTCCTTCACAAAAGCTCCAAAATCAATCCTGAGAAAAGTTACTGTGCTACCACTATCAATTAAGATGCCATTCCCACCTTGGAGGAGTTCAAGCATTTGTACCAGGGACACAATCTAAGATGACTCACCTAGAAGCAGCTGCATTCTCCCAACAAAATATTCAACGCTGAGTCAGTTGTCTTAACATCCATTCTTTCTACTACATACCAGTCTACCAACCTGCGGGTTTTATTTAATTTCCTAGAAGGTAAGGACTACATCAAGTAGTTCCTCAACCCATGAAGAAAGGGAAGTAAAACTACAGTCATCATGTACCTATCAGACACCAAGCATTAAACGACACAATCTCATGTCACATATTATCCTCCTAAGAGTCCCGTGAACCAACTTCCTTTAACCCATGTTATAGAGGAGCAGTGCAGGTCAGAATGGTTAAGCAACATAGCTACTCTGTGGCAGGGCCAGAGCTGACAGCGGAGGCTATGTGATCGAGTGCAGACTACCACATCTTACTGAGAACACCTGAGCAAGCAAGCTACTTTCAATCTCTCTAAACCTGAGTCACTGTCCATAAAATGGAACCATCTGCCAGAGTTATTACACAATGAAATGGTGCTCATAAAAGGGATTATTATTAAAGTGCTTTTTTGCACAGTTTTTGATGATAAAGCAAGAAAGGTAAAATCCCCAAACCAGCAAGTCCCAACCCCTCCGGAAGCAGGCTGAATGTACTTCTTAGAGGCCTTGAGCTAAAATTAGCTGAGGCAGAGTCTTCTCTATTTTTAGCTGAAAGGGACCCTGGCACTGGGCCAGGTTCCCAGGCTAGGGCTTACCCAGTGGTCAATGCAGACAAACCAGAAGTCAATATCCAATTTGCACTGCTGGAAAGCACTGCTCCTGCACACACTGGTGTTTTCTTCCCCCTTTCCAGGCCTGCCCACCCTCCTGGCAAGTATGCTGGATGTCAAGTCACGACTATACTTTTTTTGCCTTATGACTTAGAATAAAACAGTTTTACCACTGAGAAATTTCAATTTTCTCATCCTAAAAGCGGGCTATAAATAATTCCCCCCTCACAGCACCATAGGGTAGATCTAATAGAAGAACCAAACTTCTGGGTCCTGGGTGTCTGGACTCCAGAGTACAGCACAGTCCCTTCCCTAAAAAGTCTCAGAGAACCACCAGGTAAACGCACATGGAAATGTGAGCAACGTTTCATACAAATGACTGATATGCTGAGGATCACACAGAGCATAAAGAGAGCAGAGATCAGGAGGAGCAAACACAGCAAAGGTGACAAAGTCAAAGTGGGGTCTTAAAGAACTTAGAAATTAAATGATGTATCACTATGACCATTCTTAAATGGGATGACAAAAAAATGTAAAATCAGCAGCACTTCCATCTCCATGCAAATTGCTGGAAAAGGAAGGCCAAGGTGGAATCTTGCGTCTGGGAGGGGGAAAAAAAGCCAGCTTAACTAGCAACAAGGTTAAAAAAAGAGACCTATGTGGATATAAGGAGGCTGTGCACATGGCCGTCTTTTTAACCAGCTATGACATCACAACACTGCAATTCAAATGGATCCTTACAGTATTTCCTTTAAGCCCAACACAGAACCACCAACTTGTGCATACATTTTCAAATGTTATGTAAGCTAACATCTTTGATGGCATCATAGTATTCTGAGCAATCCGAGTGGATTTGGGGGTTCAAATTCTTACTCTACTGCTATGCTAAGTTATTTAGCTTCAATTTTCTTAGGCCCTCACCTTTAATATGTTGACAACGGTACCTTCCTTCATGGAATGTGAGGGAATATATATATAGTGGATCTGACACACAGTCTGAGATCAACAGATAGTGCTGTTATTTTGCCATTATCATATTGGAAGAGCTCAATGAGAACAGCTCAAACAAATCTAAACCCCCTTTTCCTTTCCTTCCTTCACTTTTTAATGTCATTTGAATCCAGGTGTTTTCTCTGTAGCTTATTTCCATACTAACTTTCTGAATTCCTTAACCCCACTAACTAGCCAAGCAACTTCCTACTTCACTTCTGATTGTTCCCATTATTTTGCTCTCTCTTTGTGAAGATTTCTTTGAGCTTTGTCCCTCTGATTTTTTCCTCAAGCCTGGAAAAACATAGAATACAGATTTGTAAACATAATAAACTGTGGGAATATCTTCCACTTTAAAAAATATGAATTATAGCCATGGTTATGAAGGATGTGTAGTGAGTCATCTTTTACTTTACACAATTCAGTATACTCAATCAAAATCCTACTGTGACAAAACTATACAGTCAATATCTCTATACAAACTTCTCATTTAACTATTTCGCATCCTTAACTAGGGGAGAGCAGAGATGCAGTGGGTCATGAATTATAGACAGCAAGATGAAACAATCATTGATTGACTGTATCATTGTATATACCAATCCTAGAGAGAAAAGCCAAAGGTATGTATGCCTCATAGCACTGAAATTAGCGCCACCCTGGTCAATATTTACAATCTGAAGGAAGTTAAAGGGAATTCTTATCAAAACTCCCTTTGACAGATGGCACAAATTGTTAATATATTGGCTAAAAGCTTGTCAGCCTTGAACCTGGGACCAAATAAATAGCAGAAAATTTTAGAAGGTAAGTGAAAATTCCTACACTTCAGGTCAAGCAATTATCTGCACTATTTTAAAGTCTAACTTCAAAACAGTTAAGTGAAAAAGGTTCTAGATGATGGTGGCAAGATTACTGTGAGTCAGCAAAGCAATATGCCAAAAAAAACTAAGCCTGCCAGATAATTCATCTGCAGCAGGTTCCAAAACAAAGAAGATAACTTGGAACTTGGTAATTGTTCAACCACTTCCACAGGAACCTAATCCACTTCTGGATGCTACATCCCAAAGGGCAAGAAGGATGAGTGGTCAGAGAAAAGAAAAAAAAAAAAGACAAGAAGCAAGGACCAAGGGATGAGAACTACAAGTGGAAGAACTGAAAAGAATGGGGGGAAGGAGCTGTCAAGTCTACCGGGCAGGTTTTTATTGTTTATCTCTAAAAGTCAACATGAAAATCAGACATGTTTCAGGAAAGGTCAAACCAGAGAAAACTTCCACCATGTAAGCCAACACTCCCTATAGGTTGCAAAATCTGAAGAATTAATACTAAAGGCTGGGTTAGAAGAGAGTGAACCTGATAACTTTTAAATATCTATCATTTAAAAATTTAATTCCATAATTACTGAATGTTTTTAAATACCCTCAAAGACTAAGCAGGACTATAGGTAATCAACACACAATCAGACAACGACTTTATTGTTAGTAAAATATTTACAATATGCTTATTATCAAAGTATGATTTTTAGAGG
The DNA here is from genome assembly GCF_048772815.1 of Callospermophilus lateralis. NCBI lineage: Eukaryota > Metazoa > Chordata > Mammalia > Rodentia > Sciuridae > Callospermophilus > Callospermophilus lateralis. The sequence goes on along the minus strand of NC_135305.1, from coordinate 188,648,165 downwards.
TGCATAAAACTCAAGAAATTTTTAAACAAACTGGCTGTTGCTGTAATTTCATTTGCTTCAGGTATAGGGCCATCATTTGTCTGGGGCAGACAAGGAGGACAAGGAGTGCTGTATTATTCTGTGGCAACATAACTGGGTTCAAGTAAGGTGAGCAACCTGTAAATTTTTTTAATTTAAATAAAGAATGAGGGGCTGGGGATATAGCTCAGTTGGTAGAGTGCTTGCCTCACATGCACAAGGTCCTGGGTTCAATCCCCAGCACCACCAAACATAAATAAATAAATAAGGGCTGGGGATGTAGCTCAGTGGTGAAGTGCTTGCCTAGCATGTGTGAACCCTTGGGTTCATTTCCTAGTAAAACAAAAAAATAGAACAAGGACTGGTTTTCCATAAGGTCTCAGAGTCACCTATGATGACCTAAGTCATTCTGACCATAGTTCCTAGTATGGCACTTTACAGTAAATTTCCAATGCAAGGGGACTTTTAAACAGTTTTTAAGACAATGGGCTTAATAAGGCAGGTCGTCCTAAACTACATCAGGGCGGCATCCCCACAGCAAGTGCTTGCGGGTCTGTGTGTCGTTGTTCAGGATCTCAGCGGTTCAATGCTCCAGCGAGGATCTCCGCGGGGAAGCGCACGCTTTCTTAGAGGCACTCGCTTCGCCCTCGCCCTGCAGTCCTTCCTCGGGCTCTGCAAGGTTAGCTGCAGCAACATCCCCAAGCGCCGGTCCAGTCCGGATTCGGGGTCGGGGTCACCTAGCGGCTGTGCGGGTGTCGGCCCACGCACTGCGGCGCGGGAGTCCTCCTCCGGGGCGCCCCGCCGCGGAGTTCCGCGGACGTGCACGCGCAGGCGCAGCCTCCTCCGCAGTGTGCAACCCCGCGGGGGAGGAGGGAATCGCGGCCACGTCACAGCCCGGAGGGTTCCAAAGGGGCGGGGCCTCCCGAGAGGCTGCGGCGCTCCCAGCCGGCGCGCGCGCGCGCGCACCCGCCCCCACGTGTCCCTGCGGCCCCGGGGAATGTGGGTCACAGAGCCGAGCGGCCTCACGTGTCCCCGCCCGCCACCGCCGCCTCAGCGCCCATTATGTAATGCCGCGTCACGCGCCCGCCCAGCCAACCGGCGCCCGCGCGCCGCCGAACGTAAACACAGCGCGCACGTGGCTCGCGCGGCCGGGCCATGTGAGGGGGGGGCCGGGTCGGGCGCCACCGGGCCGCGCTGCGGCGTTGCGGGGTGTCGGGAGGGCCAGCGCGGGGCAGCCCGTGGGGCGACAGGAACCGAGCCCGGGGCAGACACGCGGCGCGCGGCAGCCCACCCCGCCGGCCCTGCGGACACCCCCCGCCGCCGCCCCCCAAAATGCCCACTGGACCCCTCCGCCGTCCCCTCGCCGCAGTCCAGCTCTTACCCGCATTCACCTCCATGGTGCCCTCGGGGAGGGGGCCCAGGCCTCCCGCTTCCCGCAGAGGGGGCAGCGCCGCCGCCGCTCAGCGCCGCGCCGCCCCGGGCTGCAGGCGGCGGTGGTCGCGGGGCCCCCTCATGGGCAGGGCCGGCGGGGCGCCCGGGACCCAGGCCCCGCCGCTGAAGAGCGGGCTGCAGGGAGAGGGTGGCGGCGGCCGGCGAGCGGCGCTCCTCCCGGGGTCCCTGACAACAAAAGCGGCGGCGCGGCGGCTTCCTGCAGCCAGCGCACCGCGGCGGTGAGGGCGGCTGATAGGGAGGGCAGCCGCGACCATGTGACCCGCGCACACACCCCCTCCCTCCGCCCGCCCCTCGGCCGGCCGCTGCGGCGACTCCGCCCCTGCCCGCGCCTCCGCCCGGCTCGCGTCCCTCCTCCTCTTCCCCCGCTCCTCTTTTCTCCCCTACCTCCTCCCTTTTCTCCTCCACTCCTTCCACCTCCTTTTTCCAATTTCCCTCCTCACCATTCCTCTTGCGCCCCCTCTTCCTTGTCGCTCCTCCTGGCTGACCTTCCGGCCTTGAGCCGGGAGCTCCCTGCACTCTGCTCCCAGAACTATACCCCACCCTCGCCATCTCTGAACTCCTCCGACCACCCCTAAGGTTACGAGGACCGCCCGAGGTGTCAAGCAGAAGTGCTTTCCAGGACCCCGGGCTGGGCCAGCTTCTTCAGGCTGGTCCAACCCCTGACCTCCAATTCTCTGGTTCCCGCTCTACCATCCGGCCTCTAAATGCTGGGCTCTGTGGACAGAGACTTTCTCTTCCCTCTATACACCTGAATATTTTCATTCAGTCTCATAAATAAACCTGTGTTTTGATGACTCCAAAACTTGACATTTCAAACACAAACCTCTCCTCCCAGCGCCAGATTCCCACATCCAACAGCCCGTTCAATTATGCCCCCTTGCATTTCAGTTTAAGGCATGGACAGGTGTATGCATTGTCAGAACTCAGCCAGTATGCACTTAAGATTTGTGCATTTCACCTTGTATGTAAATTTTAGATCAAAAGAAAAATGAAAACACATTAGATTCTTGCTGATGTGAATTTAGAAGGAAATGCATTGAAGTCTGCAATTTAAATGCACTCCGAAAGTAAGGCTGATAGAGGCATATACAGATGGATAGTAAAGTGTAAAATTTAGAAGGTGGGTTTTGTGGGTATTCGTTTTGTAAAATTCTTTCAATTTGCTCTTTGAAATTTTTCGGTGTATAATGTTGAGGAACACATCATATGAAAGACATTTATATGTACAACACTCTTCCTCCCCCACTTCCTCCCAGCCCCCAACGCAGAAGTTCTTTCACCATATCAGTCTTTACTATTTTGGTATATATCTGCCTGCTCTTGAATGCAGCAAGTTAGTTTACTCAGTATTCTGTCTCCCTGCCATTCAATCCATTAACAAATGTAACCTTCAAAGTGTCTCCAGTCTCTGTGCTTCTCACAGTGTCTTTGCTCCTACTCTAGAGCAAACCACCATCATCTTTTGCTTCCACTACTGCAATAGTTATTTAACCCCCAGACTGCTTCTGGGTCCACCTACAGTCTCTTCTTCCCAGCAGTCTGTGTGTTATTTTTAAAATGTAAATGAATTCTGATTACTCTGCTTCAAACTCTCTGATGGCTTCCTGTACACTTGAAAGAAAAGCCTTCCCTTAACCTGCATAGCACTGCCCAGGATCTGAGCCTTGCTCCTGTTTCAAAGGTGCTCTCCAAGCCCTCTCTAAACACAGTTCCCTGGCCACAATACTCCTCATTTCTTCTTTTCCTCAGGGCTTTATCACCCCCATGTGATGTGGATGAGTTTCCCAGGTTACACTTCGTAGCTTGCTTTTTCCTTTTATGTATCAGTCATCATCTACTTCTCCACAGGTGAAAATGAGATTAATACGAACTGTGTAGAAGGCAGAAATGAAGTCATGAAAGATGACACCACCACTCTGAAATTGATATAAACTATGAGATCCCAACTACATGACTTTCTGGAAAAGGCAAAAGTATGGTGATACAGGGGAAAAAAAAAAAAAAAAAAATCAGTGAGCGGGGCTGGGGATGTGGCTCCAAGCGGTAGCGCGCTCGCCTGGCATGCGTGCGGCCGGGGTTCGATCCTCAGCACCACATACAAAAGAAGATGTTGTGTCCGCCGATAACTAAAAAATAATAAATAATAAATAAATAAAGAAATCAGTGAGCTGGGCGCTCGCCTTTAATTCCCAGCAACAGAGGAGGATGAGGCAGGAGGATCCCAAGTTCAGGGCCAGCCTCAGCAACTTGGCAGGAGCCTGTCTCAAAATAAAAAAGGACTGGTGAATGTAGCTCAGTGGTAAGAGCCCCAGGGTTCAATCATCAGCACCCAAAAAAAAGAAAAAAAAAGAAAAAAAATCAGCAGTTGCCAAGTGATATTGAATGGAGGAAAGGATGAATACACAGAGCACAAAGGATTATAGGGGCACAGAAACTATTCTGTAAAATATTATAATGGCAAATACTTGTGTTTATGTATTAATCAAAACCCATAAAGTACACAACTCCAAGAGTGAAGCCTGAATGTTAACTAAGGACTTTAGGTGATATCTCTATGTAGATTCAGTGATGGTAACAAATGTACCACTGTGGGGCAAGATGCTGGTAGTAGGGGAAGTTGTGCATTTATGGGGACAAGAGATACACTGGAACTCTACTTTCCATTCAGTTTTTCTCTGAACTAAGAACTGCTCTAAAAATAGCCTTTTAAAAATATATTAAGTTTTATCCTCATCCCCTTTGCTGGGCACCCTTTGAGAAACTTCAGTCTGCAAGCTACTGGCCTTCTGTTTGAATATTTTTCATAAATCATATCTATGTTAATTTCCTTGATTCTCTCTTTCTGAAACATTATTTGGTCCAATTTTAAATTTTTATTCATTTTCTCTTTTTTCATTTATTTGCTTTATTCTCTGGTATTTTAAAAAATTTATTTTCTTTTCTGTATTTTGTTTCTGCTACCCTATTTTTAATGTCTATGAACCAGTTTATGGTCTGATACTTCTTTGTTCCACAGATATAACATATTTGGTTATTTTCTTAAGGATATTAATGATATTTGTATATTTAAAGAATTATCACTATATTTTTATTATGTCCTATATACTTTTTTATTTGTTTCTATTTCTAAAAAATAAATTTTCCTCTTATGTCTAGTCACTATTGATTATCTGTTTATATTTCAAGTTGACAGAATAAAAAAGTGATTGGAATATGTGTGTGTGTGTGTGTGTGTGTAGTTATCACCAGATAAATTTGAAAAGAACTTCTATAATAATGTCTGTAAAATAAAATGTGTCTATGAGTCTCAGGATCTTTAAAAACTGCCTTCTTGTCAGGCTTTTCAAATAATCATCAGAGGATATAGAGCTATGACCCAGGTCAGTGGCCAGTCACACCACTGGCCCCTGGAAACTGGTGGGCTCTTCAATACCAGAGGAGAAGGCTGAGTGACAACCAGATTGGATTGGCCCCAGAGTGCTGCAGTGGAAATTGCCTTTTGCTGTTGTCATTCCAAGGAGCGTCATTTATTAATTCTGCATTGTCTCAGGGTTACTCTGTTGAGATTTTCAAACTATGCATGGAGGGCTCCTACTCCATCCATCTTCCTCATTCCTCAGACCAAAATAACTGTGGAATGAAGTGACTATGTCTTCAAACATTAATCTGTTTTAAAAATGCAAATTATTTCCTTGAAAACTGTCTCCATTGGCCTTTACATGCAACTAACAAGGTCCTGTAAAGTGCAACTCAAGACAGGACAATCTGAACGTGGATAAAGGAGGGAAAACCCTAATTAGAGTCTTCTAGCTCCAAACTCAAGTACAATGGGTCAGTACAATAAGAGGACCTTGATGAAGGAAGGATATTAGGGGAGAAAAGAAAGTAAAAAAGGGAGATGGGATTTCCTTAAACATGAGGCCAGTTTCTCATTTTAAAAGTCCTTATTTTTTAAACGTTCCAGTGAATCCCACTAGTTCATAATGCCACAACAACATTCCACTTAAACTTTACCTTTTCTATGCCCTAGATTAGCAGTTCTCAAACATTTTGACCTCAGAACTCCTCTACACTGTTAGAATTATTGAAGAGCATAAAGTGTTTTTCTTTTGTGTGTGTGTGTGTGTGTGTGTGTGTGTGTGTTTAAGAGCAACATGAATCAATAACTACTGAAAAGAAAAACAGAAATGTTTAATACACAAGAATTCACAACCCCCGGGTACAGTGGCACATGCCTGTATCCCAGCAGTTTAGGAGGCTAAGGCAAGAGGATCAAGAGTTCAAAGCCAGCTTCAGCAACTTAGCCAAGCAACTCAGTGAGACTCTATCTCTAAATAAAATACAAAATAGGGCTCAGGATGTGGCTCAATGGTCAAGTGCCCCTAAGATCAATCCCCTGTTACCCCCGCCCCTCAAAAAGAAGAATTCACAACCATAAATCTCAGAGCACTAACAACATCACATGTTGACAAACAACTTTGGCCATTTCCTCTGCCATCTGAAATTATAGTTGCTATTCCTGGTGACATTTGTGGCTTATCTTCTTCAGGTTTCCTTTTTCTTTACTGTTCTGATCATTATAGCAGCTTCTATATAGCACCCAAATTCTTCATCAATCATATGCCTTTATTTTAAATTCAAAATTTTATCTATTCTTATTTTTTAATTAGAAAAACTGTCATAACTAAGTAATAAATGTTTCAATTTAATTACCAGTTATGAGTTACAAACGAATTACTATGTAAATCTTGCCTTCTTGTTTTATGTCTTCATAAAATATTCAAATAAACACATTCCAATATTACATCTGCTCATAGAAAAAAAATCCATTCAGTCTGAATCAATCCATTAACACCAACAAGATCCGTGAAATATTTATGGAGAATACTACAAACTTTACACCCCCCGACACACACACACACACACACACACACCGCCATGCACAGATGATATCTTCTGAGATGCAGTGGTTAGAGTGAAGTAGAGTCCTATCAGAACAGCGTGTTTAATGGAAAAGTAGTCTACAAGTTATCAGTTTCAAATTTAATTTTAAGTTATTCACAAATAAAAAGTAAACTTTTGTCCCTCAGTTATGGTAGCCCTGTTTCAAGCATCAGTAGCCACATGTAGCTGGTTTCAGCTGTTTCAGATTTACAGACTTATTTTCTCTTCCTCTCTTCAGTTCCTCTTTTTTTTTTTTTTTTTTTAACTGGAGACTGACCCCACATATGCTTTACCTCTGAGCCACATCCCCGGCCTTTTTAAATTTTGAGACAGGGTCTCTCTGAGGTCCTTGCTGAGTTGCTAAGGCTGGCTTTGAACTCTCAATCCTCCTGCCTCAGCCTCCCCAGCTGCTGGAATTACAGGCATGGGCCACCTCTCCCTCTTCTAAATTTGTCAGCTTACCATATAAATCTGCTTCGTTAGTCAGAGTCAGTTTCTCCTATGTGTAACTAAGGAAACTTCACTGATACAATTGCTTTCACTCATTCTCACTTATTTTAGGAAATGTTCCAGTAGCTACAGCAGTACCACAAATCACTGGATAAACTTAGTGGTTTAAAGTAACAACCATCAGGGCTGGGGATGTAGCTCAGTAGTGAAGCACCTGCCTAGCATGCACAGGAGGCTTTGGATTTGATCCCCAGCATTAGGGGTGTTGGGGGAAAGAGGAGGAAATAGTAGTAATTGCTTTACTATCCAGTGATTTTTGTGCGTCAGGAACCTTGAGAGTTCCTGACTGGACATTTCTGACTCAGGGTCTCCCAGCAATCAGTAGGTGGAGCTGGAGCAGCAGGGGCGGAAGCAGCTAGGTACCCACGGGGCATTTCTCTCTTTGGCAACTTGCAGGGCTTCTCCACAAGGACTCTAAATTGGGGGCTACTTTGGGCTTCCTCTCAAATCCTTCAGAGCAGTCAGAATGCTTTCAGAGCAGCTCAGGGCTCCAGTGCAAGTAGCCAGGGGACCAGGCAGAAGTTTCATCACCTTTTCTAATCAAGCCTCCAAAGTGACGCAGTATCCATTTGTCACATTATTGGTTAAACGGAATTCACAAGCACTCCCGGATTTAAAGCATAAGGATTATAGTCCTCTTCCATAAAAGGAATACCAAGGTTATATTTTGACTACCATGTGAGACAGAATATATTCTTGCAGCTGTCACTGTTCCAACAGAAGACAATTTTGAAGATTTATACAAAGATGCAGTCCACCTTGACGTGAGGACCACACTTCAGTGTTAAAGCTTTAAGAGGTTGTACTTCTCTGGGGCTGGGATTGTGGCTCAGTGGTAGCATGCTCGCCTAGCACAGGCGGGACATGGGTTTGATCCTCAGCACTGCATAAAAATAAAGGCATTGTGTTGTGTCCATCTACACCTAAAAAATAAATATTAAGAAAAAGAGTTTTTTTTTTTTTAAAAAAAAAAAAAAGGAGGCTGTACTTCTCAAGGTAAGCACTTTCACTCCCTCCATCTGGCAATATTCCCTAAGAATATAAGGAGGAAGGATGCTACAGAGAAAGGAACAAGAGTCAGAGAAGAAGTGGATACCTAGAAAGGCCTCCACTCCCCACTCCACAAGAGGGTTCCATTACATTTTTTATCTACTTATTTTTGCAGTGTTGGGGATCAAACCCACAGTCTCATGCATGCTAGGCAAGCACACTCTAGTACTGAGCCACATCCCCAGCCCCTCCATTCTATTTTTGAGATACTCCTTCTTTCTGAGGAACTAAAGGCCAGCAGTGACATTTCAGATACAGACTCAGTCTTTTGTCGATTTGGAGTCATTTATTATCCAATCTCAATATCTTATGATTTTAAATGGGACTATTTATTCAGATAAGAATCTAGTAAGAAAAAGTGTTCTGTCCACATGTAATGAGTGCAATCTGTACAACATTGCATAAAAATCCAAGACAACAGAAACCATTTGGGTGAGATGCCTCATTAAATACAGTAGAAAAATATCTACTGCCATTCAGAAACTGGCTGAATTGTTTAAGTGCTCTGTTGATTTAATAACATCCCAAACAGGAATTTGAAAAACTAATAAAGAAGAAATGTTACATGAGAGTTCATTAAATAAACATACTACAAGGAATGCATGATCATCTTTATTACTCTCCATCACAGTTAAAAAAAAAAAAAAAAATCTGCAATTCCTTCCACCACCACCCCCGCCCCACCGGGAGTGATGAACAAAACAAAAATTAACACCAAACACAAAACTAGCTCTAACAACAGGGCATACTGCTGAGCTAAAAGAACTGTACACATTGCTGACTTTCTCAACTCCTAATTTTCCCATGTTCCTATTTATTATTTTGAAAACCTCTCTAATTGAGAATCCATCCTATGAGTATAACTTATCCTGATATAGTGTAATCAACTGATTCTCTTTTTTTAATTTTTTTTTTTTTTAGTTGTCAATGGACCTTTATTTTATTTATTTATATGTGGTGCTGAGAATGGAACCCAGTGTCTCACACATGCTAAGCAAGCTCTCTACCATTGAGCCACCACCACCTCACCCCTCTGATTATTCTCAATTTTTTTTTCTGTGTTTTGGGTACTGGAAATTTAACTTGGAATGAGGTTTAACACCAAGCTCTATTCCCAGTCCTTTTTTCCATTTTTATTTTGAGACAGGGTCTCACTAAGTTGCTGAGGGGGCTTGTTAAATGGCTAAGGCCGGCCTCAAACTTGCAATTCTTCTGCCTTAGCCTCTCCACTCTCAGGGAGTACAGGAGAGTGCCACCATGCCCTGTTGTCTTAAGTCTTGTTTTTCTTTTTAATTTGTTCTAATTAGTTATACGGGTCAGCAGAATGCATTGTGACACATTGTACACAAATGGAGCACAACTCTCCCTCCTCTGGCTATACATGGTGCAGAGTCACACCAGTACATGTATTTAGGGTAATAATGTCTGTCTCATTCTACCGTCTTTCCCATCCCCACCGCCCCACCCCTCCCCTCACTCCCCTCTGCACAATCCAAAGTTCCTTCATTCTTCTCTACCCCCATCCCCACTGTGGATCAGTTTATCAGAGAAAACATTTGGCTTTTGGTTTCTTGGGATTGGCTTATTTCACTTAGCATGATATTCTCTAGTTCCATCCATTTGCTTGCAAATGCCATAATTTCATTCTTCTTTAAAGCTGAGTAATATTCCATGGTCTATATATATCACATTTACTTTATCCATTCATCTATTGAAGGACATCTAGGTTGGTTCCATAGTTTAGCTATTGTGAACTGAGCTGCTATAAACATTGACGTGCCTATGTTACTATATGCTGATTTTAAGTCCTTTGGGTATATACCGAGGAGTGGGATAGCTGGGTCAAATGGTAGTTCCATTCCAAGTTTTCTAAAGTATCTCCATACTGCTTTCCAGATTGGTTGCACCAATTTGCAGTCCCACCAGCAATATATGAATGTACCTTTTCTACCACATCCTCACCAACATTTGTTATTGCTTGTATTCATGATAATTGACATTAAGTTTTTTATCACAAATGATCACCAACATTCAGAAGGCGCTGAAGACCCAGGTGAGTTCCTTTTCAGCCATCAATTCCTCATTCCTCTACTTCAGCTTATCAGCAACTGTCATCAGCTGGTTAATTCTTCCCTGTGTCCTTTGTCCTTCCTCTGTTGGTAAGTTAACCTAGACCAATGGTCTCAAGTGTGGTTGCTGAATCAGCAGCATCTGGGAACTTGGTAGAAGTTCCACCTTGCGGCTCCACAGAAGATCTAATGAATCAGACAACTCTCTCGGGATGGGCCCAGCAATTTGTATTTCACAAGTCCTCCAAGGTAATTCTGATGCACCCAAGTTAGAGATTGCCAGCTTGGATATTGAACCGGCAATTTGGTCAGCCCCAAGAACCAGATAATAGATATTCCAGGAATATAGGCCCAGCGCAATTCAAGAAAAGATTAATGATTGCTTTCCTCCAGACTTTCCACATCATGTCTCCAAGTGACCAGGATTTCTGCCCTGTAACATAACAGAATAAAATTCTAGATACAAGCCTGGCATGGTAACACATGCCTGTAATTCCAACAACTCGGGGGGCTGAGACACGAAGATCAAAAGTTCGAGTCCAGCCTCAGCAAATTAGTGAGGCCCTCAGCAGTTTAGAAAGAACTTGTCTAAAAATTAAAATAAAAAGTTCTGAAGATGAAACTCAACAGTAAAGCACTCCTGTGTTCAATCCCTAGTACCACACATACAAAAAAAAAAAAAAAAAAGAATTCTAAATGCAAAAAGATAGAAAGCACATTGCCTGGGGTTCTGATTCTATTTCCTCCTCCAGGTCTGGATGCATTTCTACCCATAGACTCTAGGAGAAACGTGCTTATGCTCATAATAAACTCTTCTGCTGTGCTTATTACCAGTAAGCCTTTACTAATTATCTATAGATTTTTATATCTACACTCTAGAAGATGAATTTGTTTCCGATGCTTACACCCTTCTTTATGGATGTGCACAAAAAAAAAATAAATAAAACATTTTAATAGTAGTAAGAATAGGATAACCATTTAAATCTCAGTCAGGCCAGCCGGGTGGCACATGCCTGTACTCCAAGGAGGGAGGATTTCAAGTCTGAGGCCAGCATCAGCAATTTAGTGAGACCCTGTCTCAAAATAGAAAATTTTTAAAAATATTGGGGCTTGTAGCTCAGGGGTAGAGCACCCTTAGGTTAAATCCTCAGTTAAAAAAAAAAAAAAAACAAAAAAACAACTCAGTCAATATCCAAGACTATCTCTCTTAGCCTCTTAATTCATATAAAAGCTACTGCTTCTCTTTCATGATGCAGTTTTCTAAAAGAAAATTGGAAGAATTCTGGGTGCAGCATCACCTGGGTAACAGCAAAGATACAGATTGTCAGGCCCCATTCTGAACTTCATGAATCTGAACCTGCACATGATCCCAGATCATGGGTCCAGGTTGTGTGTGCACAATGGAGTGGAGAAGCACAGCTCTACTGTAGCAGAGACGCAGAAGCTCTCCAGGGGGAGTGCTCCCTGCAGGGGTGTAGCACTTGGCCCTCTCAGATGCGCTCCAATGATCCGTGACTCCCAGGATTCACCTTCTGAGAATAATCCCTGTGCTTAAATGTGACCTGGACCAAGTGAGGTGCTTCTAACAATAAAATAGGCAAAGGTGATGGGTATCACTTCCGAGATTATGTTGTAAAAGAATGAAACTCTAAACTTGCTCATACCTTCTCTTTCTGGTTCTTTTCATCTACTTGCCCATCAAAGCAAGTTGCAGTGTTGTGACCTTCCCTATGGAGAAACTCAAGTGGTAAAGGATTGAGGGTGGCCTCCAGCCAACAGCCAACCAGGAGCTGGATCCTGCCAAGAGAGGACTTGGAAGCAGATCTTTCCCCAGTTGAGCCTTGAGATAACATTAGCCACAGCCAACGGCCTCTTGATTGCAGCCCGTGAGAAATCCTGAAGCAGAGACCCAGCTGAACTGAGCCACATGGAGCTTCTGATCCACAAAACTACGTGATAATAAATGCTGTTGTTTTAAGTCATTACATTTTGGGTAATAGATAAGTAAGTGATAGATGACTAATACAAAGGGCAATCAACAGACCAAAGATACTGGAATCTCTGGAAGCATCCAGGCTCCCCTGAAGTCACTGGGCCCTTAGGAGATAGATGGGAGAAAGAAACATCACTTATCAAAGTCAACTCCTGGGAAAAAGTAGGCTTTCTTTGAATCCAGGGTGATTCATGAGGCTGAGAACAGTAAGGATGACTGAACGTTTTGCATAAGAATCTCCTCTGGATAAAAAAAAAAAAAGATTCTGCCTGTGCTCCCCTCACTGAAGTTTATCTCCTGAAGAAATTCCATCTTTGAAACCGCAGCTCCTGGGACAACAGGCACTGTGGAAGACAGGATAATAGGTTAGAAGGTCTACCTATTCAATTATGAAACCCTCAGTCTACTTTCCTTCAAGCAAAAGAGGGGAGGATTTCCCACCTGGAGCACATGGGTAGCCTCAGACATGAGACTTACAGATGACAACCTTTGAGAATCTGCAGTGATGTGGCAGGTCCCACCTCTTGCCAGTCAACAGGGCTCCTTAGAGCCCCCCAACACACACACATGCAGGCACACGCACACATACAGTGGCCAGGCCACTTCTCAAGGTTTCTCTCAAACATAAACAGATAATAACAGATTCCTCCACTATTGAAAGAAGATTCCACCATGACAGAAAGAAACTCAGAAGCATACAAGGAACAAGAGAGACTCTTTATCCCTTGAAGGAGGTAAGAGATGATGACAGCCATCCTTGAAACCAGGATGCTACAAAAAAAGGAACCCAGAACAAGTAAGAGTTCTTGAAAATTAAAGATAAAATCTAAAATAAATATATTAGAAAAGTTGGAAGATAAAGCCAAGATAAAGAGATCATTATCAAGCAGAACAAAAAGACAGATGAACATTACAAGAAATTTTTTTAACAGACCTAAAGATTAATCCAGGAGGGCTGGGGGGATATAGCTCAGTTGGTGAAGTGCTTGCCTTGCATGCACAAGGCCCTGGGTTCCATCCCCAGCATTATTTAAAAAAAAAAAAAAAAAGATTAATCCAGGAAATATAAAAGGAGTTCCTGGGGCTAAAGTTGTGGCTCAGTGGTAGAGCTGTGTCATCTCTTACCTCTTACCTAGCATGTGTGAGGCACTGGGTTCGATTCTCAGCACCACATATAACTAAAAGTACATTCAGTATTTTATTAATATATATATGTGTGTGTTTATTGTTCCAGGAAAAAAATGATCAAAAATATGATTCAAGATAATTTTCTTGAAATTAAATGAAATGAGTTTTCAGGGCCTGGGGTTGTGGCTCAGTGGTAAAGCACACACCTAGCATGCATGAGGCACTGGGTTTGATTCTCAGCACCACATATAAATAAATAAAATAATGATCCATTGACAACTAAAAAAAATTAGGAAAAAAAATTGATTTTCAGATTTAAATACTCATAGATTCTTACACAATTAATTTTTTAAAAGGTATCTTCAGATGAAAGTTTGGGTCATTTCCAACCCTTGGCTAGTACAAATAAAGCTGCAATGAACATTTTTTTTAAAGTATCTTTGAAATTTCAAAACATTAAGGGACAAAGAGAAGATCATAAAAACATCCATAAAGAAAGATCAGATCACATATGCTATGGTTTGTTTTATTTTTTTAATTTTTTATTTGTTCTTTTTAGTTATACATGATAGTAGAATATATTTTGACATAAAATATATACATGGAATATAACTTACCATTTTTGTGGTTGTACATGATGTGGAATTACATTAGTTGTATATTCATATATGAACATAGGAAAGTTATGTCTGATGAATCCTACTGTCTTTTTTATTCCCTTCCCCCACTATCTCCTGTCCAATCCAGTGAACCTCCACTTCCCACCTCCCCCACAACATGAGTCAGCATTCACATATCAGAGAGAACATTTGGCCTTTGGTTTTTTGGAATTTAATTTGATAATCTCCAGATCCATTAATTTAAATGCCATAATTTCATTCTTTTTATGGCTGAGTAATATTCCTGTGTGTGTGTGTGTGTGTATCACATTTTCTTTATCCATTCATCTGTTGAAGAGCACCTAGTTTGGTTCCATAGTTTAGCTATTGTGAATAGAGCTGCTATAAACATTGATGTGGCCGAGTCACTACTGTATGCTGATTTTCAGTCCTTTGGGAATATGCCAAGGAGTGGGATACATGCTATGGTTTCAGTGTATCTCCCAAAGGCTTTTTTAGAAACTGAATCCTCAGTGCAACATTATTGAGAGGTGGAGCTTCATGGGAGGTGTTTAGGTTATGGGGCTCCACCTTCATGAATTAATTACAATTTTAAAAGGCTTGGAGGCTTTCTCACATATGTGCAAGCCCTTTGGCTTTCCACATTCTACCACAGAATGACCTAGTAAGAAGACCCTTACCAGATGTTAAGCAGTTGCCAACACTACGCCCTTGGACTTGCCAGTTTCTAGAACTGTGAGTCAAATAAATGTCTTTACTTTAAACTACCTGGTCTGTGCAGTTCTGTCATAGCAAGACAAAACAGACTAAAACAGAATATCATTCAACTTCCCAAAAGCAACTTTGAATACTTGAAGAATGCCTTCAAAATTCTAAGAATAAGATTTTGGGGCTGGGCTGTAGCTCAATGGCAGAGCACTTGCCTAGCATGTGTGAGGCACTGGGTTTGATCCTTAGCACTACGTAAAAAATAAACAAATAAAATAAAGCCATGCTGTCCAAAAAAAAGAAAAAGATGACCTTATTTCAAATATCAAATTTCAGCCAAACTATCAGTCAAGTATAAGAGTGGACTAAAGATATTTTGAGACAGGTAAACTTTCCAGAATCTCACCTTCTAGGGCTGGGGTTGTGGCTCAGTGGAAGAGCACTTGCCTAGCATGTGCAAGGCACTGGGTTTGATTCTCAACACCACCTAGAAATATAAAATAAATAAAATAAAGGTCCATTGACAACTAAAAAAAATATTAAAAAATAAAAATGCATTAAAAAAAATAAAGAAACTCACCTCTAGACACCCCTGCTAGGAACTGGAGAATATGTCCCACCAAAGAAAAATTGATGTGAGATACATTAAGTGGAAAAAGAGAAGTATGTGTGCATTCACATACATGTGACTGTGTGCCAATATGCCCACATCTATGAGAGGAGGAATGTAACATTAAAATTCTCATTTAGGGCTGGGTATGTGGTCCAGGGGCAGAGCAGTTGCCTTGTATGCATAATGCCCTGGATTCTATTTCCAGCACTATGAAAAAAAATTCTTATTTTCTTTTAGTCAAAGGATATAAAATTTCAGACAGGAAGAATAAGTTCAAAACATCTATTTTGAGCTGGTTTGCAAGGTCAAGGTCAGCCTCAGCAACTTAACAAGTCCCAAAGCAATTTTGTAAGACCCTGTCTCAAAATAAAAAATGAAAAAAGGGCTGGGGATGTGGCTCATCAAAAAAAGATCTATTGTACAATATAGTGACTACATTAATAACTGTGTTATATGTATTATATATTTGGAAATTGATAAAAAAATAGCTTTTTTTAAAAAAGAATAACTTTTATGTGTTCTGACCGCACACCAAAAAAAGTATGTGAAGTAATGTGTATGCTTTAACTTAATTTAGCCATTCTGGATTTAATTTTTATGGGAACATAAAAATTAACCACTGAGGCACTTAACCACTGAGCCACATCCCCAGCTCCCTCTTTTTTTAATATATATTTTTAGTTGTAGATGGACACAATACCTTTATTTTATTTTTTTATGTGGTACTGATTATGTCTCACACATGCCAGGTGAATGCTCCATCAATGAGTCACAGCAACAGCCTCCCCCCAACTCAACTCTTTGTATTTTATTTAGAGACAGGGTCTCACTAAGTTGCTTAGGGCCTCACTAACTTGCAGAGGCTGGCTTTGAACTTGCTATCCTCTTGCCCTAGCCTCCCAAGCCACTGGGATTACAGGTGTGCATTTCTATTCATTCTAAATGTAGGTATATTCCAAAACACCAGGTTATCCAACATAAAGTATTTTTATTTGTCAACTAAAAAAATTAATTATTTAAAAATGTTCATCTTCCATAATAGAAAGCCTAAAAATTACTTTAAAACCCAAACTCTTTGATCCTCCTCAAATACCGCAAACTTCCAATCAAAGAGGGAATATGTAAATGAATTACAGAGAGTCTGTCATTAATTATTCGAGTTGCTTTTTTATTTGTCTCATTTATGGTCAGGATTCTTCTGATGAGGCTCAATCTGTTTCTCTCTTCCTTATTTAAGGGGGAAAAAAAAGGTCTTTGATTCTGTATCATTTCTGAGAACCTGTCGTAATAAAATAATTCTAAATATAGGAAAATCTTTGTGTGAAATGATATATAGCATTATTTCTATAGACTACAAAACTGGGCAAATCCCTATATGCCCAGCCAAAAGGAAACAGGAGTAAATTCTCCTCAGCTTTTGAAAAGAATACTTGCAAAAATAAGGGAATAAAGTGATAATGCTAAAAACCTAAAGTTAATTTTTCTTAAATCAATATGAATATTACATATGAAGTATTATCACAATTATGTCTAAAATTCCATACACCAAAAAGAAAAGTAAAATGTTATACCAAAGGGTTTAACAGAGGTTTTATTTCAATGGTGATATTATAGATGATTATTTTCTTCATTTAACTTTTTTGTTATTTTTACAATAAAGATACTTTCAAATACAAGTTAAAATAATTTTTTTAATATTTATTTTTTAGTTCTTGGCGGACACAACATCTTTGTTTTTGTATGTGGTGCTGAGGATCGAACCCAGGCCACACGCATGCCAGGCAAGCGCGCTACCGCTTGAGCCACATCCCCAGCCCGTTAAAATAATTTTTATGTTAAAAACTTTGTATTGGGAATTGAACCCAGGCATACTCTAGCACTAAGCTACATCTGCAGCACTTATTTTTAATTGCTAATTTTTTTTTTTTTTGGTACTAAAGATTGAACTCAGGGGCACTCAACCACTGACCACATCCCCAGTCCTATTTTGTATTTTATTTAGATATGGTCTTGCTGAGCTGCTTAGTGCTTCACTTTTGCTGAGGCTGGCTTTGAACCTCCTGCCTCAGCCTCCTGAGTTGCTGGGATTACAGGTGTTCTCCACAGTGCCTGGCTTTAAATTTTTATTACTACTATTATTATTAATTTGGGGGGTATACCAGAGATTGAACCCAAGGGTGCTTAACTTCTGACCAAATCCCCATCCCTTTTCATATTTTTATTTTGAGGTAGGGTGTCACCAAGTTGCTTAGGGCCTCACTAAATTGCTGAGGCTGGCTTTGAACTTGTGATCCTCCTGCCTCAGTCTCCTGATTCACTGGGATTACAGACATGCAGCTGTAGAGACTTCTGATCCTACCATTTTAATTTTGGCAAGTTGGCCTTAATGTTTTCACCCAGTGGATCTTTTTTAATGAAAGTCATTTCAATCCCAGAAGTAATTGACTCTGAAAAGTTTATGAACACAAACATTTTAGTCAAAATTATCTCAACATTGATATATTTCCAGCAAGTAAGTATCAAAAGAAATTCAGTAGTCCAATTTGACTTAAATAAGAAGTTGTTGAGCAAATCCATAAATGGTCAATTTTGCATATGTTGAGGTCAAACTATTTCAAGTAGTTTTCATTTTTACTTTATTTTCCTGGAATCATTCCTATAAAAATCAAATTTTCCCCTCAAAAAAATTCTAAAGAAAGAACTCATTTCTCTATCAGGATTTTGTTTATTTCTGTTTTTTAGCTAATCAGAGCTGCCAGCATGAGCAACTTTCTCTCATAGACTTATTTCTGAGTCCATCTGCCTTAAAGAATTTTGCAGATTTTCCTTCTGCCAATATTTAATTCTATCATTCTCAAGTCAGCAACAAAACTGACAATGTTTAGTTTTAGCTATTATCTGTTTTATTTTTACCATAATAGTCATTGTGTACTTGATTTAAAAAATAAAGACTGCCGGGCATGGTGGCGCATGCTAATAATCCCAGCAGCTTGGGAGGCTGAGGTAGGAGGATCGCAAGTTCAAAGTCAGCCTCAGCAAAAGCAGGGCACTAAGCAATTCAGTGAGACCCTGCCTCTAAATAAAGAATACAATAGAGCTGGGGATGTGGCTCAGTGGTCAAGTGCCCCCCAAGTTCAATTCCCAGTACCAAAAAAAAAAAAAGAAAGAAAGAAAATAAAGACTGGCTCGTGGTGTCGCTTGTTGGGGGTGGTGCCACGAGGCGACCATGGGGCACCTGACAGCTACCACTCACTGCTTGCTTCCCGCTACACCATCCTCGAGATGTGCTTCTTGTTTAGCAACAGGTACAAATTCCATGGCGGCAGCTCTGGCTGTGGCTGGCAGAGGCCGAGTAGACATTGGGTTTGCCTATAAGAAATGAACAAATCCAGGAGATGAAATCAAATTTGGACAACATCAACTTCAGGATGACAGTTGAAGAAGAGAAGCAGTTGCAACATGATGTTATGGCTCATGTACATACATTTGGCCACTGCTATCCAAAAGCTACAGGCATTATTCTCCTGGGTGCCACCTCCTGCTATGTTGGAGATTTGATTATTGTGTTTTTTTGTTTGTTTGAATTTTTTAGTATTTATTTTTGAGTTTTCAACGGACACAACATCTTTATTTGTATGTGGTGCTGAGGATCGAACCCAGCGCCGCGCGCATGCCGAGCAAGCACGCTACCGCTTGAGCCACATCCCCAGCCTGAGATTTGATTATTCTTAGAAATGCTTTTGACCTGCTTTTGCCAAGCTTGCCAGAATGATCTCTCGGCTTGCCGACTTTGCTAAGGAACATGCCCATCTGCCTACCTTAGGTTTTACACATTTCCAGCCTGCCCAACTGACCACAGTTGGAAAATGTTGTTGTCTTTGGATTCAAGCTCTTTGCATGGATCTCCAGAACTTGTGCTTCCGTGGAGTGAAAGGCACCACTGGGCACTCAGGCTAGCTTCTTGCAGCTCTTCGAGGGAGATCACCAAAAGGTGGAGCAGCTGGACAAGATGATGACAGAAAAGGCAGGGTTCAAGAGGTTTTTTATCATCACAGGACGGACATACTCACGACAAGTAGACATGGAGGTGTTGGCTAGCTTGGGAGCATCAGGGCACAAGATTTGCCCTGACATAGGCCTTCTGGCAAATCCCAAGGAGATGGAGGAGCCCTTTGAAAAACAGCAGATTGGCTCGAGTGCAAAGCCATACAAGAGGAACCCCATGCGCTCAGAACGTTGCTGCAGCCTTGCCCTTCACCTGATGACCCTTCTCATGGATCCACTGCAAACAACTTCTGTGCAGTGGTTTGACCGCACACTGGATGATAGTGCCAACCGACAGATCTGCTTGGCTGAGGCATTTCTTATGGCAGATACTATATTGAACACACTACAAAACATTTCTGAAGGACTGGTGGTGTACCCCAAAGTCATTGAACAGCACATTAGGCAGGAACTGCCTTTCATGGCTACAGAGAACATCATCATGGCCCTGGTCAAAGCTGGGGGTAGTCGCCAGGATTGCCATGAGAAAATTAGAGTGCTTTCCCAGCCAGCAGCTGATGTTGTGAAGCAGGAAGGGGATGACAATGACCTCATAGAACGAATCCAGTCTGATGCCTACTTCAGTCCCATTCACTCCCAGTTGCAGCATTTACTGGATCCTTCTTCTTCCATTGGCCGTGCCCCCCAGCAGGTTCAGAGATTCTTAGAAGAGGAGGTTTATCCCCTGTTAAAACCATATTATGTCTGTAGAGTTGGAAGAGAATTAAATGAAAAATCATTGCTGGTTTGTTAACTTTATTGCTGACACATGGAAGTAATGTTACTGTAGTGCCTTGTTTTACAACAAGAATTGTTACCTTAAATTGATACAGTCCTTTCTTCTTTCTAAGGTTTAACACTGCACAACAAAGTGAACTGTACTTAACTCTGTGTGGTTTTTTTGTTTTGTTTTGTTTTGTTTTGTTTTGTTTTGTTTTTCTGTTGTGGTTGTACTGGGATTGAACTCAGGGCTTTCTGCCACTGAGTTACAATCCCTGGCCTTTTTTTTCTTTTTTTTCCAAACCTGGTGTCATTAAGTTGCTGAGTCTGGCCTCAAACTTTTGACTTTCTGGCCTCTGCCTCCTGAGTTGTTGGGATTACAGGTGCGCCATGGTCCCTGGCTGAAAAAAAAAAAAAACTTGTTGTTTAGAAAATTTACATATGACCCAGAATTAGGAGAATAAGATTTCATCTAACAAGGATAAATTTAAATCAGCTTTTAACTCAGTATGAGCCAGGACTCAGAAGACAGTTCCTGATCTAAGGGTAACCCAGAGCACCAACATCCAAAGAAGATTTTGTTGTAAAGTAATAGAGGGCTCTTCTGTTCTAGACAGGAGAAAACACGTCAACAATACTGATTTTGTATGGAGGAAGAGTGGCTTGATTATCTTTTGTCATAAGAGTTTAAACCAAGATCAGCGGCTGGGGTTATGGCTCAGTGGTAGAGTGCTCACCTAGTACATGTGAGACCCTGGGTTTGATCCTCAGTACCACATAAAAATAAATAAAGGTATTGTGTCCAACTACATATATATATTAACCAACGAGAAAAAAAGAAAAAGACTGATGGTTTCTGTTCCTTTCTTCTTCTTTTTTTAATGTAAAAAATGAAAATGTGATAAATATCCCTTAGATCTACATGGATTAGTACAAAGTGCATGAGTGTGCTACCGCACATTGAGCCAGAAAAAAAAAAAAAAAAAGACCAAATATCTAGCCATGGCCAGGTTACATACATCATTCAGCCTTTCTGGTACCTGCTCCATGTCGGGCACTGTATTAAGCCCTAGGAATGAAGAGCTGTCAATCTCTGGCCTAGGGATTCAAGGTCTTGTAATAAGGGGAAGGACCATCATGTGGTAGTCTTCCCGCTGGGCTTGTTAGTGGTTGAGTTGGTTAATTTTCTCCCAAGGAAGACATCTAAGATTTTGCTTGTATAAAATTATTTTTCTCCATTCCAACAATGACAACAGCCTCTTCATTGGTCTCTGCTAGTACTCATGCCCCCCAACAATCTGTTGTAGGGGTCTTTCTGAAATTTAAATAAAATTATGTCACTTCTAGGCTTGAGACCCTCCAACAGCTCTTCATTTCACACAGCATGAAATCCCAGGTCTTTACTGCGGCTTAGAACATTCATGTGGCTGGTCCTTTGTCATCCCCAACATTGTCTCCTTTCACTCTCCTGATGACACTTCCACTGCTGCTTCACTTTCAGGATAGCTGATGCAAATATCCATGAGAGACACACCTCTAAATTCAAGCAAAGGTTTATTGACAGAATATCTGCAGGCTGCCCTTCTGCAAGTCGCAGCAGCCTGCTGGCGGGGCGGGCGGGGGGTGGGGGACTTCTTAACTATATAGTCACATAAAATGAAATAGTTAAAAAATAACCCATCTGGCCCTGTGATTGTTATTGGGGGTCTTTCCTACAGTTTCAGTACTTAGGGAGTCTTTGGGGGTGGGCCTAACAGGAAGGTCATGCCTGGGTGGGCAGATACTGATTCGACCTACTTTGGCCTAAGGACCTAACACTAACCTTAAAGAGATTATCCTGTATTAGCAAAGAGGGCCCCATGTAATCACAAACCTTCTCTAGTTGTAGAAGAGGGAAGCGGGTCAGAATCAGCATGAAGCATCCTGAGAAAGGCTAAATCAGCCATCACTGGCTTTCAAAAGGAAGGGGGCATGAGCCAAGGAATGTGGGCTCCTCTAGAAGCTGGAGAAGACAAGACAGAAATTCTCCCCTGTGGCCTCTCTTAGGGATGAAGCCCTGCCCACGTCATTTTAGCCCAGTGAGACCTCCTTCAGGACTTCTGTCCTCCAGGACTGTAAAATCATAAATTCGAGTTGCATGATGCCACTTACTTTTTGGTAACTTGTTATGGCAGCGATAGAGAACAAATAGACACCAAAGTCACTCAAGTAAAATGAGGAAAGGAAAAGCAAGACTCATAGCTAGATTATGGACTCACCTATGGAAAAGATCTGGTAATCGGTAGAAGGGCTAAATTCCAACCTCTTGGAATGCCAATTCCACAGAGGTCATGGTCATTATGTAACATGTTGGGGACAGCCTGAAGAACTGAGCAATCCTTAGATCATTTTCAAGGAACAAAGGGAAAGAGGGAATGAATGAGATTAGAGGGGGGTGGGTCCTGGTGATCCATCTCTACAGCTAAACCTTGTCATTCTTTTAGGATGTAAAAAAATAAGTTATTGCATGGATCCCTCGAACAATCGTCTACAAATTTTTAAAAATTGAATAAGAAGTCTTCTGATATTCTGTAAAAAGTATTTTTTTTTAATTTTTACAATAAACCAAGAATGGATTCTTTCATTTAGAGGAAGGGGAAAGTCCCTGAAGAAGGTTTTATTTTTCTCAGGAAGATGGGCAAGCTGTGAATAATCACCATTGTGGTGAACAATCATTCTTGCAGAGTTGGCGCTTGTAGGTCAACCAGATCCCTTTCTTTTGCTTTCTAAATTGAGCTGAAATAGTTCCTGCTGACCCAGGAGTGCTGGCTGCATGCCCAGAAGTGCCACCCCTGCAGGCACTGTATAATGAGGCAATCCACAGGGCTGAGCTCAGCATAAATAAAAGTTCAAGCTGGGACTTAAATTTTTAACACATTTGCAGTATAAAAGCAAAATAGCCAGAGGAACAGAGCAACAGAGTGACATCATTCAAATAGCCGAAGAATCATTTTAATCATTCAAAGACCCAGTATCACAAGGGACATGTCATTATGACAGCATGTCCCACAGCTGCCTAAAATGCATGCTTCTTTCTTCATACCTCTGACAAAACATAAGGAAACGATTTTTCTGAATGTTTGGCTTTGGTTTATTGGAAGGGTTTGTTTGAGGGTAAGGAAAGGTGAGATGTTCAAGTTTTCTTTGTGAGAAGAGAAAGAAATGTTCTGCATATGTGTGATGAAGGAAGGGAAGAACAAATCATAAACACATACCTTTATATTGTAGACTAATGTAAAGTTCAGTTTATAACCATGTCATTCTGTAATGAGCTACATTGAGAAAAATCTCCTAAGCATTGATAACATTTATTATATGCAATTTATAGTTTAGTACATTTGGGGGTTAGGCTTGAGGCTCAGTGGTACAATATGTGCTTTGTGTGTTCAAATCCCTGGGTTTGAGCCTCAGCACCATAAACAAATAATGTTAATTTTATTTATTGTTTTTATTTATTTTTAACAGTGCCAGAGCTTGAATCCAGAGCCTCACAATGCTGAGCAAATACTCTGCCACTGAGCTATAATCTCAGCAAATTCTCAAAGGCCCAAAAATTTCATTCTCAAAGAAATATTGATTAGGTTATTGATATGTACCAAGGTACTAGGATTGAACCCAGGGCATTTAACCACTAAGCCACATCTCCATTCCTTTTTTTTTTTTTTTTTTTTTGTTATTTGATTTAGAGAGACAGGGTCTTGTTGAGTTGCTTATGGCCTCCATAAATGGCTGAGGTTGGCTTTGAACTTGTGCTCCTCCTGCCTCAGCCTCCCGAGTTGTTGGGATTACAGGCATGTGCAATGGAGCCTGGCTACATAAACCTTTTATATGTATTGCTTAGCAGAAAAAGGAAGCATTATTTGAGTAAAACTAAAAGTGTTCTGTTAGAATTTCTAGCATTAGTGATTATATGTTCACGACTACAGCCTACTATTGGATCCCTTCTGACAAGAGCCATCTGTAGACTATATGTGGACCAATTCAGCATGGAAGCCCTTTGAATAGGAAAATCTGGTATTTGGAAACTTCCAGTGGCAATCCTGTTCGCAAGATCACCTAGATACATCAGTCCTTTTCAGCTCTGTCAGGTCCCACAGAGTGCCAGAGATAGGGTGACCTGCTGCAGCCACCTAGCCATACAACCTCTCAGAGATGGGTGTAGCCCGTCAAGATGCCAATCAACCTGGTGACTAAAAGACACCATGAAGCAAGACTCCACCCGGGAAACCTTATCCCTGCCTTTGATATATCCCCCTTAAATAAAACCACGGGAGCCATTTTCTAGTTGTTCAGCTCAGTTCCTGTGCGGGCTGCATCTATCAGGTGCTCTGCTTTAAAACCTACTTTGTGTACAACTAGAGATACAAAAACTTGTGCTCTGTATGTGTAATATGAATTGAAATGCATTCTGCTGTCATATGTAACAGATTAGAATAAATAAAAAATAAAATAAAATTATTTAATTAATCAATTTTTAAAAAAGGAAAACTGGGAGTGGAACCACCATTTGACCCAGCTATCCCACTCTTTGCTTTATACTCAAAGGACCTAAAAACAGCATACTACTGGGACACAGCCACATCAATGTTTATAACAGCACAATTCACAATAGCTAAATTGTGGAACCAACTTAAATGCCCCTCAACAGATGAATGGATAAAGAAACTGTGGTATATATTCACAATAGAATATTACTCAGCATTAAAAGAAAATAAAATCATGGTGTTTGCAGGTAAATGGATAGAGTTGGAGAATGTCATGCTAAGTAAAGTAAGCCAATACCAAAAAACCAAAGGCCGAATGTATTCTCTGATAGGTGATGCTGATCTATAATGGGAGTTGAGGGGAGTATGGGAGGAATGGAGGACCTTTATATAGGGTAAAGGGAAGGAAGGGGAAGTGAGGGAGCATGGGGGTAGGAAAGATGGTGCAATGAGATGGACGTCATTACCCTAGGTACATGTATGAAGACACGAATGGCGTGACTCTACTTTGTGTACAACCAGAGAAATGAAAAATTATGCTCCATTTGTGTACTATGAATTGAAATGCATTCTGCTGTCATGTATAACAAATTTGAACAAATGAATAAATTAATTTAAAAAAATAAAATCTATTCTTTGACTCTGTCTTTTATTTCTTCACTAATTACTTCAGACTCTATTTTCTCAGGTGACTTATCCCCTCCTGGGCAGAAGAAATTACCCCTGTGTGATGCTGGCCATCTCATGATACCCTTCTTCAAATTTATGACCTTCTTCAAATTTATGACTTAAGAAACGTGAAGGAAGAACTCAAAAAGCTAAACAACAAAAAAACAAATAACCCAATCAATAAATGGGCCAAGGACATGAACAGACACTTCTCAGAAGAGGACATTCAATCAATCAACAGATATATGAAAAAATGTTCATCATCTCTAGCAATTAGAGAAACGCAAATCAAAACCACTCTAAGATTTCATCCCACTCCAGTTTGTTGAAGACAAACAACAATAAGTGTTGGCGAGCATGTGGGGAAAAAGGCACACTCATACATTGCTGGTGGGACTGCAAATTGGTGCAGCCAATATGGAAAGCAGTATGGAGACTCCTTAGAAAATTTGGAATGGAACCACCATTTGACCCAGCTATCCCTCTCCTCGGTCTATACCCAAAAGACTTAAAAACAGCATACTACAGGGACACAGCCACATCAATGTTTATAGCAGCATAATTCGCAATAGCTAAACTGTGGAACCAACCTAAATGCCCTTCAGTAAATGAATGGATTAAAAAAACTGTGGTATATATACACAATGGAATATTACTCAGCAATAAAAGAGAATAAAATCATGGCATTTGCAAGTAAATGGATGCAGTTGGAGAAGATAATGCTAAGTGAAGTTAGCCAATCCCAATAAAACAAATGGCAAATATTTTCTTTGATATAAGGAGGCTGATTCATAGTGGGGTAGGGAGAGGGAACATGGGAGGAATTTACAAACTCTAAATAGGGCAGAGGGGTGGGAGGGGAAGGGAGGGGACAGGGGTTAGCAATGATGGAGGAATCCAAAGTACATATATGAAGACATGAATTGGTGTGAACATACTTTATATACAAACAGAGATATGAAAAATTGTGTTCTATATGTGTAATAAGAATTGTGATTCATTCTGCTGAAAAAAACTAAAATAAATGCATTCTGTATTTAAAAAATAAAAGCAATTAAAAATTTTTTAAAAATAAGAAACATGAAGGAAGAGTTAAAGACAGAACCAAATGTCTTCAACTAGATGTTAGCAGTTGAACAGCAATTTTGTACATCTGTCTTTATGTTCATTTTAAAAAATTCATAAGCATGCAAATTTAAAATGAATTTACACATTAATGCTCTTTGTTTGTCACTTAACTAAACAACACAAACATTCTTACAGATTCTAGGTAAATTCCCCTTAAAGAAAAAGTTCAGAAAGGGGCTGGGGATGTGGCTCAGCAATATAATGCTCGCCTAGCATGTGCAAGGCCCTGGGTTCAATCCTCAGCACCACATAAAAATAAATAAATAAAATAAAGGTATTGTGTCCAACTAAAAAATAAATATTAGAAAAAAAGAAAAAGGTCAGAAGAAAATAATCACCTTTGGAAGGGATTAATTTCACACTTTGGTGAAAGCAGTACTTCTTTTTTTTTTTTTTTTCTTTCTTAAAGAGAGAGTGTGAGAGAGAGAGAATTTTTTAAATATTTATTTTTTTTTTTTAAGTTTTCGGCGGACACAGCATCTTTGTTTGTATGTGGTGCTGAGGATCGAACCCGGGCCACACGCATGCCAGGCGAGCGCGCTACCGCTTGAGCCACATCCCCAGCCCAGCAGTACTTCTTAACCTTTTAAAAAATTGTCATTGTCATTCACCTAAGGAAAAAATAAATATAATATAAAGAAATTTAAAGGGAGAAATAATTAATACTGAGGAATAAGATTTCATCAGGGTGAGGAGCCAGGTGCAGTGGTGCATACCTGTAATCTCAGTGACTCAAGAGGCTGAGGCAGGAGGATCACAAGTTCAAAACCAGTCTCAGCAACTTAGCAAGGCCCTGTCTCAAAATAAAAAATAAAAAGGGGCTGTGGATGTGGCTAGTGGTTAAGGGCCCCTGAGTTCAATCCCCAGTAGTACTGGGAAGAAAAAAAAAAGAGTTCCTCAGGTGAAGATGAACTTTAGAGGGCCACAAACCATTGTAATATCTAAGTTTTTTACCCCTGCCTTGCTACGGAGTAAATTTTTGTGTCCCTCCCTAAAATGCATACATTCAAATCCTCATGCCCCCATATCACGGGTGGGGACTTTGGGGAGTAATGAGGTCATGACTTGAATGAGTGCTCTTAAAGGAGACTTAAGTATCTGTTCTCTGCCTTGTGAGGAAATAGCTAGAAGATGTTATCTGCAAAAGCAGGGATTGGGCTCTCACCAGACACTTAGATCTTGGACGTCCCAGCTGCAAGGGACTGTGAAAATAAACCTTCTTTAAGGTACCCAGTCTACGGTAAATTTTCACAGGAGCTGAACTAAGACACTCCCCAAGAACCAATTTTTGCCTCCTCAGGGGATATACTCCCTTCTGTTCTAGTCATCTTTTTTGCTGTTGTGACTAGAAGATCTAACCAGAACAATTTTAAAGGGAGCAAAAGTGTATTTGAGGGCTCACAGTTTCAGAGGTCTTAGTCCAAGACACAGCAGGCTCCATTCCTCAGGGCTCCAGGTGAGGCAGAACATCATGGCTGAAAAGTGTGGTAGAGGGAACCAGCTCACAGGAGGTTCAGGAAGGGGGAGGGGGAGGGGGACGGGGAGGGAGCAGGGAGAGGGAGAAAGACTCCACTCTCCAGATACAAATATATATCCCAAAGCCACGCCCCCAATTAACCACTTCTTCCAGACACATCCACCTGCCTCCAGTTACACTCAGTTAATCCCATCAGGGATTGATTCACTGGTTATGTTAAGGCTATCACCCAATCATTTCTCTTCCAAACCTTCTTGCATTGTCTCACCCCATGAGCTTTTGGGTGACACCACATCTAAACCATAACACCTCCTTTGAGAATTCATAGTAGGAAGAAAGCAGGACCAAAAAAAAAGCGAGGGTGGGGCAGAGGGAGCAGGTGCAGGAATTCCTTGCATACAGGCCCTCAACCTCTAACCCAGGTGTTACCTAAGCTGGTATTTGAGTAAATGGGGTTTCTCCATCACTGATGCTATTGCCATTTGGGGCTAGAAAATTCTTTGCTTTGGGGAGCTGACATGTACCTTGTAGAATGCTTATCAGCGTTCCCAGCCTCTACCCACCAGATGTCAACAGCAAACTCACACCTCCCAGTTATGACAAACAAAATTCTCCAGACCTGGCCAAAAATGTCCCCTAAGAGCCCAAACCCTCCCTCCCCCTGCATTGAGAACCACCAGCATAGAATGATTCAGAAGAAACTGGCCACAGGGAGAAGTTCTGGGGGTGTGGGGTGAAACGGAGAATAACTTCTCGGTGTCAGATGGTGACTAATGCAAACAGCAGAATGATATTGAATTTGTCTCCTATTGTTGTCTTAGCACACTTAGTGATTGATTGCAGTGTGGATTTATGACCTCAGAGTTGTGTAGGTCAGAAGTCCCACCCAGGTCTCCCTGGACAGGAATCCAGGTGTCAGCAGATGTGTTCCTTCCTGGAGACCGTGGGGAGAGCCTGTTTTCTCACCTTTGCCCACATTTATGGCTGGGCTGCGCATGCTCCTGGTCCCCTCCCTGCTTCAAAGCTAGCAATGTCAGGCTGAGGCCACCTCACCTTGCTGTCTCTCTGGCTCTCATGGTCTTCTGTTTTCTTTTCTATATTTAAAGGACATTGCAATTATGTTGGGCCCATGAGAAATCTCCCCATCTACAAGACAGCTGATAGCAACCTTAATGCCATTCCTTAATTTTTTCTTTTTTCTTTTTTTTTCTTTTTCTTTTTCCTTTTTTGTAGTTGTAGATGGACAGAATGCCTTCATTTGTTTATTTTTATGTGGTGCTAAGAATCAAACTCAGTGCCTCACACGTGCTAGGCAAGTGCTCTGCCACTGAGCTACAGCCCCATCCCCTTAACGCCATCTCTAACTTGTGTTTCCATTTGTTCTGTAACCTAGTAGTGGTTTCAGGTATTAACATATGGACGTAATTGGGGCTAATATCTGCCTACCACAGATATTCAGGGTGTGATGATACTAACATTCACATTACTGAATTCCAGCATAAATTTTGGAAGAAGAGGGCTGGGGATGTGGCTCAAGCGGTAGCACGCTTGCCTGGCATGCGTGCAGCCCGGGTTCGATCCTCAGCACCACATACAAAGATGTTGTGTCCGCCAAATACTAAAAAATAAATATTAAAATTCTCCCTCTCTCTCACTCTTTCTTTAAAAAAAAAAAAAAAAATTTTGGAAGAAGAGATCTTCTCCACTAGCTTTCTTTCTAAAACTATAAAAGTTGTTTGTGGCAGGTAATAATTTGCAGTCTTTATGTGGATTTTTTTTTTTTTTTAAGGAACTACACTTCAAGTCATGAAATTTTAGGTTAAGACAGGAACCGCTATACCTCATTTATGCAACTTATGCAAATGACTGGAATTTCATAGTGTATTATCTTGGTTGAATCTCCTTTTATTGAGCCCTATTTTCTAGGCACTGTTCCAATAACTATGGTTTAAAGGCTGCCTTCTGAAAAAAATAAAGACTGCCCTCTGTCGGGCACAGTAGCACATGACTGTAATCCCATGAGGATCACAGGTTTGAGGCCAGCCTCAGCAACTTAGAAAGACCCTGTCTCAAAAGAAAAATAAAAAGGGTTGGGGATGTAGCTTAGTGGTAGAGCACTCCTGGGTTCAATCCCTAGTACTGTAAAAAATAAAAATTAAATAAAGGCTACCTCCTGTGACTCACTCAAAACATTCCTGGCAGATTCCACCATGTCTATAATTGCTTCTGACCCTGACGTTCAGTTGCAATTTTCTAGGGTCATAAATGCATCTTATTAGAAAGAGAGTCCAGAGTTCTAAGCTCTGCTACTCTGTAGTCAATTGACTTTGGGGTAACATCGTTTACAGAGGTTCTTGCCTACCCTGCTTTTCAAAATTAACCTCTCCATTCATGAAGACTTCAAAAGCCATGGGCAGATCCTGGTACCATAAGCATCATCACCTGATTGAACACCCTGACCCTGCCCAGTAACCAGAAAGGAAAGGGGGACACTCTTTGGGGCAAAGAACTGACAATCAATGTGCAACCCATCAGATGGTTTAATGATGGAAGATGAATTTGGGTCTGAAGACCCTTTGCTACTTCCTGAAACCCTCCTTCCCCTTTCCTTTCTTCTGCTGAGATTTATGGAGCTTTGCAGTCAAGACAGGAAACCTTATCATATGACATCTGAAGCCTCTAGAGGTGGAGGTGGTTAGAAAAAATAAGTAAAACAGAGAATGTCAGATGTGATGCCAAGGAGAAAAATTAAGCCGGGAAGGGGGAGGAGGAAATGCCAATGAGGAATGTGAAATTTCAAATAAAGGGCCTGGGAAGTTCTCACCGAGGTGGCAATGTTTGAGCAAGGACCTGGAGGAGGTGAGGAGTGAACTGTAGCCACATGTGGGAGAAGAGCATTCAGGTGGAACAGCCGTGGCAGAGATCCTAAAGCAGGCTTGATCAGATCTGAGCAACCACGAGGGTGCACAGGCAAAAGCCAGGAGAAATGCAGCTGGAGATGAGATCCAGGAGGGAACAACTCCCTACATCCCCAAAGGAGTGATTCTCAAAGGCAGCGTGTGACTCCTCCATGTCAGGGGCACTTGGCAGATTGATGGGAGTGTGTTTTTTATTTTTTTGGCAGGGGGATGGTGGGTACTGGGAATTGAACTCAGGGACACTCAACCACTGAGCCACATCCCCAGCCCTATTTTGTATTTTATTTAGAGACAAGGTCTCACTGAGTTGCTTAGCGCCTCACTGTTGCTGAGGCTGGCCTTGAACTTGAGATCCTCCTGCCTCCTGCCTTGATCTCCTGAGCCGCTAGGTGTGCACCACCAAGCACCCGCTGATGGAAGTGTCTTTGATTGCCACAATGACACGAGGGAGAGTTATAGCATTTTGTGGGTAGGGCCCAGGGACACCAGAAGTACTACATGTATATGGGGTAGTCTCACTCGATGGGGAATTGTCCTGGGTTCAGCAAGACTTAAATGTCTTGCCAGAAAATTCTATTATCTGAGGCTCGAACATAGCTTCATTACACATAGAAATACAATGTGCTTGTTGCACAGTTATAATACAGCCTGTATTAATTATATAGAAGTGCAATTACCTTGATATTAAAGGAAAATTGTTTTGTTTGAAACCTTCCTAAGAGTTTTTAACCATATCAGATACCAGGTCACTGATGGGAACCCTGCTTATGGCAGCGAGTTACTGGTGGCACCCGCAGCTCTATTAGACTGGGTTCACAGCCGTTCTGCCTACAGGTATAAACACCATCTTATAACACATTACATGCTCTGATCTCATCTTTTTTTGGGGGGAGTACTGGGAATTGAACTCAGAGACACATCCCCAGCTTATATATATATATATATTAGAGACAGGAGATATACATATAATTTAGAGACATATAGATATACATATAATTTAGAATATATATATATATTCTTTCTAAATTGCTAGGGCCTTGCTAAATTGCTGAAGCTGGCTTTGCTTCTGCCTCAACCTCTCAGCTGCTGGGATTACAGACAGGCCCGATCTTTGATCTCATTGATCTCATTGTATCCAGAAATACATATTGTTTTATTACAGATTACTTTTCTTCTTCCTTAGATTAGTTTGAACATCACATTAGCTTTTCCACCATTTTATTTGTAGATTAGTTATTATCTATAAATTTCATTTTGCAATAAGGACATCATATATTTCTATTATGAAAAGGGGATGTTGGGATCGTTCACCCCCCTAAAAAAAAAAAAAATACTGATAGGACAGGAATTTTGTAAGCTGTCTTCTTTTTTCCCCCCTTACTTTATCTTTTACTATGAAGTTGAAAGTCACTGCAGGGTTTTGAGCAGGAGTACCTGGTCTGCCAATTTCAGAAAACTTCCTCTTGCTGCTTTACTAATAGATGGCAGGGGAGCTGACTCAAAGCACAGAGGGTCTGTCCCTGTGCACTGCTTGGTGACCTGCACTCTGTGTTTTACTCATTGAACCCTTGAGGCTGTCAGGGTTGCTCAGCCTTCTCAGCCTTTCAAAATCAGCAAACAACCGCCAGGATGAAGCAGCCCTGAAGGCACGCCCTGTCAAGATTCCCGTGTTCCTCCTGACGTGGCTTCTGCAAACCTTCACTGCTCATTAGCTCCCCCATGCCTTCAAGCCAACTTGACATACATGACATATGCACGTATCATTTGATCTCCTGTCTCGTTGTCTTCAGAGGGAATTTGTCAGATTACCTGTTTCACAAATTACTCATTCCACCATTATGAAAAATGAAAGGATCTTATACCTTTTTCTTTCTTTTTTTGGGGGGGTGGGAGTGATACTGGGGATTGAAGGATTGAACTCAGGGGTACTTGACCACTGAGCAACATCCCCAGCCCTATTTTGTATTTTATTTAGAGACAGAGTCTCACTGAGTTGCTTAGTGCCTCACTTTTATTGAGGCTAGCTTTGAACTTACGATCCTCCTGCCTCAACCTCCTGAGCCACTGGGATTACAGGCATGTGCCACCACACTGGCTCATCTCTACCTTTTATACTTAAAAATATCCGTGTGTATGTGTGTGTGTGGCCAGAAGTGGTGGCATGCACAACTCAGGAGTCTGAGGCTGAACGATCAAGTTTGAGGCCAGTCTCAGCAATTTAATGAGCCCTTGTCTTAGCATAAAATAAAATGGGTTGGGGAAGTAGTTTATTGGTAGGGAGACCCTTGGTTCAATTCCCAGTACAAGGAAAAAAAGAAAAGAGAGCAAGAAATAAAGAGAATGGAAGAAGGGCTGGGGATGTGGCTCAAGCAGTAGCGCGCTCGCCTGGCATGCGTGCGGCCCGGGTTCGATTCTCAGCACCACATACAAACAAAGATGTTGTGTCTGCCGAAAACTAAAAAATAAATATTAAAAAAATTCTCTGTCTCTCTCTTAAAAAAAAAAAAAAAGAGAGAGAGAGAGAATGGAAGAAGCTGAGATGGTGGCACACATCTGTAATCCCTGTAGTTGAAGCAGGAGGATCACGAGTTCAAAGTCAACCTCAGCAACTTAGTGAGCCCCTAAGCAACTTCGTGAGACCCTGTCTCAAAATAAAAAATAAAAAAGGCTGGGGATGTGGCTCAGTGATTAAGGGCCCTGGGTTTAACCTCCAGTATCACAAAAAAAAAGAAAGAAAAAAAAAAAGAAAGAAAGAAAAAAGAAAAATAAGTAAAAGAAAGAGAATGGAAGAAAATAAACCAAAATGAAAACATGGTTCTCTCCAAATGATGGAATTCAGATAACTTTTGATTCTCTGTATTTTCCAAATGTTTGGTAATTAAAAAAAAAAAAAACTTATATATTAGCATTATGTTTAAGATGTTTGAGAGTCGCACACATTGTTAGCACATTTAAATAAAAAATGATTTTACAGGTAATCTAAGACATAGCTTTAATTTTAATTTTTGTATTAAATATCCCTTAAATAATTTTATGAGAAATTCAAGTAACTGCCATGTGTGGAATCCCAGCCACTTGGGAGGCTTAGGCAAGAGGATTGAAAGATGAAGGGCAGCCTGGGCAACTTAGAGAGACTATCTCAAAATTAAAAAGAAAAAGGGCTGGTGACAAAACGGGCTCAGTGGGAAAGCACTCCTGGGTTCCATTCCCAGTGCCCAAAACAAACAAAACCATATTCGTTTATTTTAAGATAGGTGAGAAGACTATTTGTAACATCCATGGCCTAGAAATGATACTATTTAATTATTTAAAAATCATTGTATAGAAGAGAAAAATCACATGTAAAAAATTACGTCCCCACGGTAGTCCCAAATCTATTTTGAAACGTTACATTGTCTTATGATGTCACAATGAAACATTCAATTTAAATATTTACCCTGAAGCTGGCCCAGTTTTAAGAACAGGTCCCAAACACAGGAGACGAGATGGTGCAGTCGTTCACTGGTTTTATTGTGCTTCAAATGGTGACCCAAGAAAGTAGTGACAATGAAAATGCTTTCAAAAGAAAGTCCCAAGTAAGGAAGGACAATTCCATGACATTACATGGACCTTTTACTGCTCCTGTCTTGCCTTGTGTGCAATCTCTGTGTGTTTTTGTTCCTGATGGCCTGTGCTGGGGACAGTCCTTCAGCAACTGGAGTCTTTGCTCCTGGAGCAGGTGCATTATCCCAGGGCAGGCGTCACCCATGACCGAAGGACACAATGACATGAAAAACCAGTTTTCTTGCCATGATTTAGTACAAACTTGGAAGTGTCTCTTCGGCTCCAGTTTCCCTGTGGGATCAGGCAGAAACAGTTCTGTGCAGGACTTGGACTGAAATCACACTTAGACTTGGCCTCTTTCTTGTCCAGCCTGCGCCTTCCCTTGTTAGTTTCCCCTGAGAGTCCTAGGGTGACAAACCCCTACCTTGTAAATGCTTGACTGGGAGTTTGCTTCCATATATGGCATTAGTTCCAATTCTCACTTTTCTAGGGAAAAAATATCGGTATGAACATCTTTTTTGGAGTGATGTTCAAGATGAAACAGGTTTTATTGTTCTGTATAAGTCAAATATAACATATATCAGAATTAAATACAATTTCCATATTTAGAAACTTAATGCTATCAGTTAATTAGGGTCTGGGGTAGGGGCTGAGGGTAATGAGAGTTAATGGGAGTTAGATAAAGACTATTTTATGTCAACAGTATATAAACTGGGAGTCCAGACCGATGGTCTGCAGAAAAAGAGCTATTCCTGGTTCAGTTGGGAGATCAAATAATTAAGCGGTCACTTAGAGAAGCCCAGCATTAGAGTAAAGGGAATCGACAAGTGAAATTTCATTCATACCATCAAACAGATCCCATTTGTTCCACTATAGAAATATTTCTCTCAAAGAAGTCTGAGCGTGACATCCAGACTCTCGAGAGTATTTTCCCTCCCCAGGTAGGTCTGGAAAAATACTGACAAAACCTTGGTTCATTGTATTCATTTTACAAATGAGAGAATCTAGGGGCTGGGGATGTGGCTCAAGCGGTAGCGCGCTCGCCTGGCATGCGTACGGCCGGGGTTCGATCCTCAGCACCACATACATACAAAGATGTGACCGCCAAATACTAAAAAAATAAATAAATATTAAAAAAAAAAAAAAAAATGAGAGAATCTAAATTTAAAAACTGGAAGCCACTAGTCCAAGACAATTCCTGCTAGGAAATGGCAGTGCGGGAATTTGAACTCAGGTGGTCTGACTCCAGAATCCTTGCCTAGCATAGCATCCTGTCCTTTTAAGAGGGGAAACAGGTATAAACAGAGTAAGAAATTTGCCTAATGCCTTAGAGATTCCCCAGGAGCCTTTATCTTGTTATCTGTATGGAAGAATGACTAGTTTTATCTTTCCTGTTGTCCTCTAGATCCTAGCAGGATTCTACTAATCCCTTTCAAAGGATTTTTCCAGGTCCCAGCTTCAATACAGAGTCTTCAAGGAAGATTATGTGGTGGTGGTATCGACCACTAAAGGACCAGAAAGTCAGGAAAGTCCTGACTAGTTCAGCTGACACTTGGCAACTGTCTACCTCCACGGAACTTGAGATAAAATTTTTATTAAAAAAAAAAAAAAAAAAGCAATGACTAACCCATTCATAAATGACTAACACATTCATTAAGTGTAATGATAGGAAGAGTACCAGTCTGAAATAATTGTAATGTTGTTGCTCAAAATATTGAAAAGCGAGTGGCACACACCTATAATCTCAGTGGCTCAGGAGGCAGAGGCAGGAGGATCGCGAGTTCAAAGCCAGCCTCAGCAAAATCGAGGTGCTAAACAACTCAGTGAGACCATGTCTCTAAATAAAATACAAAATAGGGCTGGGGATGTGGCTCAGTGGTCATGTGCCCCTGAGTTTAATCCCTGGTACCAAAAAAAAAAAAAAAAAAAAAATTTTTTTTTAAAAACTTCAGAAGGATTTTATAAATCATATAAAAACAATCAATGATATCTTGAGGAGGGGTTATATTAGGAACATATAACCAGGGATTGAACACCAGGGACACTTAACCAATGGGTCACATCCCCAGCCCTTTTTATCTTTTATTTTGAGACAGTGTCTCACTAAGTCATTTAAGGGCCTCACTAAATTGCTGAGGCTGGCTTTGAACTTGCAATTCTCCTCCCTCAGCCTCCAGAGTCACTGGGATTACAGGCATGCACCATGGCACCCAGCTATTGGGAACATTTTTAAGTGGCAGTCAACATCTTCATTGGTGGTTTCTGTCTTTGGGATTGGCACTTCTTGGTCTTTTTCCTAGTTATTGATTTGCTTTAAGGGTGTGGGGTGGGGGTAAGGCTCCAATTCTCTTCTTACAAACTGACTTTAAGAAAGGGTAAGAAGGGCTGGGGGTGCAGTTCAGTGGTAGAGGGCTTTCCTAGCCTGGGCAAGGCCCTACTTGTTCAGTCCCTAGGAAAACACACACACACACACACACACACACACACACACACATACACACACACACACGGAAGAAAAAAGTTTGAATGAGGACTTAAAGGAGAAAATATACATAGTAAGTATATTTTTGCATGATGCAAAAACTAAGCATTAATAAATTAAAGAACTGCTACATTGAAAAGTGGAGGGGACATTGAAAAATTTTTCATTCTAATCACAGTATTAATACTGGATGTGTTGATTGCATTAGATTGTAACGACCCCACCCACAGAATCCAGCTCAGGGCCAATGAACAGAGTTCTTAATGTAAATCTTTTTTTTTTTTTTTTTTTTTTTTTTTTTTTTTTTGTATTTTCCTTTTGGAT
This sequence comes from Callospermophilus lateralis, assembly GCF_048772815.1. Lineage (NCBI taxonomy): Eukaryota > Metazoa > Chordata > Mammalia > Rodentia > Sciuridae > Callospermophilus > Callospermophilus lateralis. Next base: position 188,611,232 of record NC_135305.1, on the reverse strand, counting down.
AAGTGAAATTTCCTAGTTTAGTTAGTCACCAATCTCTAGAACCTGAATACTATGTTTACATTCTAATATGAAGTTTAGTGACAAAGCCAGAGGCGTTCCAGCTACTAGGGAGGCTGAGGCAGGAGGATTGCAAGTTTGAGGCCAGACTGAACAGCTTAGGGAGAACCTGTCTCAAAATAAAAAGTCCTGGAGAGGTAAAAGTGCCCAGTGGTAAAGTACCCCAAGTTCAATTCCCAGTACCCAAAAAGCAAAAACAAACAAACAAACAAACAAACAAAAAAACTTAGTGATTAGATGACTGATAATTACATTACCCCTCCATTATTCCTTCTAAAACTAACCAGGACTGCCAAATAAATAATGAATCTCTCTCTAAATGACAATGAGATTTGCAAGCAAATGAGTTCAGGCACTCATGGCATGTAATTAAATGATTTAATCAATTTTGGAGGTTTAAGTTCCCATTTACCAGGATTTGGAAGTGAGTTGCAAAGTGTGTGTGCCAGTTACTTCATTCAAAAGTATGTTTTTGAATGCTTTATGAGGCAAAGACTAACTGTTATAACTTTGTAGCAGAATTTTTAAAAGAAACTTGATCAACGTTTCCACTGAAAATAGCCACTATTTTCAGTCTGTATTTCCTATGTAAGCATAGGTTGGTTAGCTGGGTGTGGTAGTGCATGCCTATATTCCCAGTGGCTTGGGAGGCTGAAGCAGGAGAATCAAGAGTTCAAAGTCAGCCTCAACAAAAGCGAGGCACTAAGCAACTCAGTGAGACCCTATATATAAATAAAATACAAAATAGGGCTGGGGATGTGGCTCAGTGGTTGAGCACCCCTGAGTTTAATCCCTGGCACAAAAAAAAAAAAAAAAAAAAAAGAATATGTTGGAAAGTGTATGTTCCCTGCAGCATAAATATAATTAAAATCTATGCTGGGCATAGTGGTGCACACCTGTAATCCCATTGACTCAGGAGGCCAAGGCAGCAGGTTTGAAAGTTCAAGGCCAGCCTTGACAATTTAGTGAGACCCTCTCTCAAAAAAATTTAAAAAGGACTGGGGATGTAGCTGTGTTAGAGCACCCCTGGGTTCAATACCAAGGACTGCCAAACAAACAAAAATAGCTAAAGCCTATGAACAAGAATCACGTTTAACAAACTTCCTGAAGCTGAACTTGAGGAAGGGCCTAGGGAGAGAGGGTTGCTGGGTATAAGTTGCCACTTAGGATCATTCTCTGTGGGGTAGCTGGTGGTCAGAGTAGAGCTTGTGACAGCATGTCACCTTACTACTGGTATGGCAGGCCAGCTTGGCTCTTTCAGGACAATTCTGAAGAACTGTTTCTTCTCTGAATAAGAAATATTTATAAAATTGATTTCAAGGATCCAACAATTTGGCAAAAGATGCAGGCCAAATTGGAGCCAATGGAAAACTAAAGTTGTTGTTGTTTTTTTTTTTTTTTAAGAAAACTAAAACCTTTGTTATTGGAAAGGTGTTATAGTGGTTCCTCCTCTTGTAATTTGTATTGTTTGTATAGTTTGTACTATTGTCAAAGACTTCTAGAAATCCAATTATCAACCAGAAAAAAAGGGGAAAAAATTTATAGCAAGAAATACAAATTTGATATGAAATCTACACATGGTAAAACCAGATTTCAGATGCTTCATCTCTATCTCCTGGCAAAATAAAGGAGAAAAAATTTCAAGGTTGTAAATCAACAATAGAACTTTCTGTAGTGGTCCAGAAGTTTTCTGTGCTGACCAATATGGTAGCCAATATAATCATTAAGCTCTTGAAATATAGTGTGACAGTACTGAAGTTGTAGCTCAGTGGTGGAGCGCTTGCCTAGCGTGTGTAAAACCCTGTTTTGAGACCTAAAACTGCTATTAAAAACAAAACAAAACAAAAAAACCCCTTGAGTTTACAATCCTCCTGCCTCAGCCTCCTGAGTTGCTGGAATTACAGGCATGCACCACCATGTCTGGCCTGACTCTCCTTATGTTAAAAAATGACTCAAAATTGGATAGAGTTAGGGGGGAAAAAAAAAAAAGCCTGTGTGCAATGGCACATCCCTATAATCCCAGTAGCTTGGGAGGCTGAGGCAAGAGAATTGCTAATTCCAAGCCAGCCTCACCAATTTAGGAGGCCCTAATGAGCCCCTAAGCAACTTAGTGAGATTCTGTCTCAAAATAAAAAATAAAAAAGAGCTAGGGATGTATCTCAGTGGTTAAGCACCCCTGGGTTTAATCCTTAGCACCCCCCCCCCAAAAAAAAGGAATGTATTTGTATCTGAAGAACTGACATTTCAATTCTAAATCATTACTAGTGGCTATCATACTGTGCAATGAGAATCTAAAGTATTTTTTAGTGAACATTTATGCAGTTCTCAGGAAAGGAACCAGGTCACATAAAAAAGTGTCACATGAATTTTTTACAGAGTCATGTGTAGATAGTGTGCAGATGACCGTATTTTGCCAAATGAAGCAATTAAATAAGGTGTTGAATGATCTTTAGAGAATTTAAGAACAACAAAAACCATCAATGTGTATTTGTTCTTACCACACCATAGCTAGCAAGTCTAAGCAATGTTAGTAATAAAATACTTCTTTCTTCTAATATGGAGTATACTAGCTCCTTCTGCACCTTCATGTACCAGCTGTTCTTCATAATTCCTCAAGTTTGTGCAAAATCAAAAAGAGCTGGGCGTGGTGGTGTACGCCTGTAACCCCAGCGGCTTGGTTTGTGAATTCAAAGTCAATTTCATCAATTTAGCAAGGCCCTAAGCAACTTAAACTTAGTGAGACCCTCTCTTTAAATAAAATATTAAAAGGGCTAGGAATGTAGCTCATAGACCCTGGATTCAATCCCTGGTACAAAAAAAAAAAAAAAAAAAAAAAGAAAGAAAAGAAAAGAAAAAGAAAATCAAATGGGTTACTTTGTGTCAGTTATTGGAGTCATTCACAAACATTTGATTGTCTTCTCCCAGGTACTTGGTAAAGATTTCACTTCTCCACCCTTAGGTATAACCATAGGACTTGCTTTAGACAATCTTCTAAAGTGAATTGCACCAGGCTTTCTTTGCCTTTTGCCCTAGACATCTGGCAATATCCCAGATGATAGCTTCCCAAAACAGCTTGGTTTCTGGAGTAAGGACAATGACCAACCCTCAATAAACATGTAATATGAACAAGAAACAAACCTTTATTAATTTAAGCCACTAAGATTTGAGAGTTGTAGCCAGATCTAGTCAGTCTGACTGATGCAATAGACCTACTAATTTGGTTTAGGAATTTCAAAGTTAGAGATAGAATCAGGGATTAGAATTAAAAAGATAACCTGAGATTGGGGATGTAGCTCAGAGACAGAGCACTTGCCTAGCCTATTCAAGGCCCTGGGTTCAATTTTCAGCACTGGGAGCAAAAAAAAAAGACTAACATGAACAGCTGAAATTTTGTTATTTTAAGAATCTTTTTTTTTCTTTTTTTTTCTAAGAATCTTTTAAGCAGAAAAATGATGACACATAGCAGAAATGAGCTAGCAGTTAGAATATAGCATGATGCTTAAGGGGAGAAGAATTCATTCACTGATGGAAAATAGAGATAACAAAAGGTCCCTGTAAACAGATTCATAAAAAAGACTAATAAATTCTTTTAAGATGTTAATTGATGCCCAACTTTATCAATCAGGATTGAGCTAGGCAATGCTGCCATATGAACAAACAGCTAACACAATAGCTTAGCACAGTCATATCTTCTCATTCGTGCATTTGATAGGGATTAAGTAGCTTTCTTCACCTATACTGTCTGGATCACTGGCCTCCTCCAAAGTTGTGGGAAGTGTGAAGATATACCAACTCTTGAGAGCTTTGGAGGGGAAGTAATATGCTACTTCGGCTCCCATTTTATTGGCAAGAATGTGATATGACCCCTATCTAAACGTATGAGACCTTGGAAAACAAAGCTGTTATGTCCAGGGGAAAAAAAAAAATCTATGCTATGCATATAGTTTTGTCTCTGCCACACTCAGAAGTGCAAAACAAAAGTAGGTATCATATCATTTTTCTCTAATAGACTGGCAGAGATTCAAAAATTTGATAATGTGTTGACAAGGATAGGAGTAAAAAAAAAAATCCTCTCCTACATTGCTCATGGGGATATAAATTAGTACAACCTCTATAGAAGACGATTTGGCAAGATCTATCAACATTTAAATACATCTGTCAGGTAAGGTGGCACATGCCTTATGTGGCTCAGAGGCTGAGACAGGAGGATTGCAAGTTCAAAGCCAGCCTCAATAACTTGGCAAGACCCTAAGTATCTTAAGGAAACCCTGTCTCAAAATAAAAATATTTTAAAAAATTTTTACATACACCTAAAATTTTTAACTCCTGGGGCTGGGATATAGCTCAGTTGGTAAAGTGCTTACCTTGAATGCATAAGACCCTGGGTTCAATCCCCAGCACAACCAAAAAAGAAAAAAGAAAAAAAAAGGAAAAATTTAAAACTCTTTTTTGTAATAACACGTTGGAAAAAAATCTTAAATGGTCATCAGTAGGAATCACATTAAATTGTTATATCCATATGATGGAATATCATGCAGTCATAGAAAGAAGTTCTTTATGAACTAATACAGAATAAGCTCAGAGATATCTAATTTTGTACATTTGTGAAAGTATCTCCAATTAAAAATCCAAGAAACTCACCCCATCAGTTGCCTTCAGGGAAAGTAACTGGGACTTTCTTCTATAGAGTCTATTGTATATTTTGAATTTTTAATTTAATGCATTATCTAATCGATTTCTTTTGGTTTTTGGAACTGGGGATTAAACTTAGGGGCACTCTGCCACTGACCTACATCTCCAGCCCTGTTTTTTTTTTTTTTTTTTTAAATCTTGAGACAGGTCTCCCTAAATTGCTTAGGATCTTGCTAATTTGCTGTGGCTGGCCTTGAAATTGTGATCCTTTCAGACTACCCAGTCATAGACTACAGGTGTATACCACTACACTGGGCTTTGTTTATAGAATTTGAATTCAGACTACTACTGTGTAACATTGAGCAAGTTGCTTAATATTTGTGTGCTTCCTCCTTGGTAAAAAAAATCAATCCCAGCTACGTGGGAGGCTGAGACAGGATTGCAAATTTGAAGCCAGCTTCTGCAATTTAGTGAAACCCTAAGCAACTTAGCAAGTCTCAAAAAAATAAAGAGTTGAGAATGTAGTTCAGTGGCAGTGCCGCTTGTTTCAATCCCTAGTACTGCAAGAAAAAAATTAGTACTTACATATTGTGGGGTTGTGAGAAACAAAAGTATTTATTATTTTTGATGGTTACCAGGGATTGAACCCAGGAGCACTTAATCACTGCACCACATGCCCAGCCCATTTTATTTTTTGAGACAGGGTCTTGCCAAGTTGCTAAGGCTGGCTCTGAACTCGAAATCCTCCGGCTGCTCCTGCTACCCAGAGAAGCACCAAGAACCGTTATTTTAAAATACCTGGAATTGTCAACTTTGCTTATATGCAAATATTAAAGCAAATCAGAAGAGCTCATGGGGCAATCAGGAAGTAATTAATAAAATAACATTTAATGTCTTTGAGTTTTCCCATCAAAGACATTATAGTGAATTTTAAGAAACAGGCTGGAATGACATCCAATGACAACAGGCTGTGATCATATAGAATGGTGTAAAGGACATGGGAGCCATTGAAAGGACTTGGTTTCCAGCACAGGTGTCATGATTAACAGGATTCATTTAACTACTGTGGAGATAAAATCATCAACAAGGCTAAGAGATTTTTGTAGACAGGGGACACTGACCTTTAACCTACCAGAACCCTTCTCCTTTCTAAATTAGCATAAAGAATAGTTTTTCATTTTTCTAATTTACAGTTAATTGAAGAATCAAGAGAACTCAAGCATCAAGCATTACATATTCTCCCTCAAAATGTTATTCCTACCATTATTCACCACTATTTTTGTAGGTTATTTGGTTTACCTTAAAGCACATTTGTACTAGATGACAAAAGATAACAGAAGGTCCACTTGTTTAATAGTCATTTATTCCTTTAGTTGAACAACTTCTACACACAATCAGAATGTATGGGCTTTTTGTTTTGTTGGGTAGAAAGGAATCTGATTCTCAAGGCTTTATGAGCCTGCTTCAGATTATTTCCTGGAAATCAATTGACTTGAAATTGCTGAAGAAAAATCAGTTCAAGAAGGGCATCAATTAGATTTTAAAATTGAAATACCTATAATGTCAGCAAACCCAGAATTTGAAGACTAAGGGGCAATTCCTCCTCCACATTCAATTTCACCCTAGGAAAGAGCAGCCTAATCTACAGGAAAAGATTAGCAGAAATGAAACAATATGGTAATATACTTAATTGATGGACCAACTCAAAGAAAGATTTGGGGGATTGCTTCACCAGGAATGAGAAAAATAGCCACAACATAAAGTCACGCAGGTAACAACTTTTTAAGTACCCTTGTGTGAGTTCCTGGTGACTTGACTGAGCAAATAAGTGCTTTTAAATAGCCAGACATATATTTGCACATATGGCTTGAGGATTCAATATGGTTTCAAACTGGCATTATGTACTTTAAAAGATCAGGACTTTTTTCTAATCTTGCAAATACTTAGCAAAAGCCACCGATTCATCAGCTACCCACCTAGCCTACAAATCTTAAGTTAAACAATGAATACTCAAACCTGTTTCAAAAATACACTGATGTCACAGAAAACTGCTGCAACAAGTTCTAAATTCTGTGTCCACCAAGCCACATTATTAAATCAGCTTTTACTCTTTATGTGAACTTATAGGACATGGTGAAGACTTTTGCAATTTTGTTTAGCCTAGATTTTTTTTAATTTCTAAGATTCTTTTAATTTTCTCACAATAGATTTATTCCTCTGAAAGTTTGACTGTATTTGGGAAGCTTTTCCCCTTTCAGAAGCAGCAATTACACAAATGAAACAGAGTTAAATTTTAAAATGTGGGCTTTAAAATTGAATGCACATAACCATGTTATAGGATTAGGATATCCTCTCCCATCTAATCAAAATCTAAAGTTTGAACTGCCACACTCCAAAAAGCCCAACCACTAGTGCAGCATTACATCATCCCAATGAAGTTGTAGGTTTTGTCACATGCACCAAAACAAATCTACAGGGCTAGTTCCAGCACCCCTCTTTTTAAAGAATTTGACACCTATTATACCACATAGCATATTTTAAACACTGACATATTAACTCCCTAATAAGATAAAGCAAGACAGAAAGTTTATCTTATTAGAAACAAGATACACCATCACTTATTGTCTTCAAACATTATTGCACTTTAACTTCCATAATTTGACAAAGCATTCATGAAATAATCTGCAGACTAGTTTTAACAGACAAATAACACCTTTAAGCAGACATGACTGTCCTAAATTGTTTATTAGGTATGAACTTTACAAACATCATACTTATATTAGCGATAACGGTGGAGCTGGAGAGTATTGCGCCTTCTCCAAGCTGCACGGCGAGAACCACCAATAGTGTGGTGGAACTTGTGGCCCTTTCCAAGGCCACGACTCTTCCGGCCTGCAGATGTTAGGCCGCGCATCTCCCTGTGCTTGTGGACTGGTTTAGTGATCCACTGGGTGTCAGGATTTCTTCTGATAGCTTTATGGAATGGATCAATGAGGATAACTTCAAAGAATTTGTATGTGGAATCTTCACCAACCCAATAAGAATTCAGGACTCTCAGAGCCCCACAGTGGCGTCCAGCTCTCTCCTATAATAGGAAAAAAGGCCCAAGGTAAGCCTCCTGCTTTGCTTAGGGTAGCAAGTTAGAATTCCAACTCTTACCTCTAGGTTACTAGACAAATGACTGAAGCTTTTTATGTAACTAATCAATTACTTACTAGGCATCTCCCCCCAAGAGGCTGGCACCATGAGCATGAAATAAAGTAGACTTGCTAAAACACAAATACACTTTTGCTATTACTCTCTGTTTAAGGCACTAACATTAATACTTAGATAACAAATATAAGTTTAGGATGTTTGAATCTTTTTTTTTTTTGCAGTGTTGGGGATCAAACTTACTTTTCACACATGCTGGACAAACTTTCTACCACTGAGCTATACCCACCAGCCTCAATTCAGCAATATTTCTACAAGTCTTGAATTTCTTCTGCATATTACCTCTTCTTTAAAAAAATTTAACCTTATGGAGAAAGGCTTACAATTTTCAAACCCCTACAAGAGTATAAATCTGAAGAAAAACAGTAACAGACCAGATGATTAGCAACATAAATGCAACCCCCTCAGTAAACAAAGTTTACTGACCTTTTGAAAGCTTAAGTTTCACAAATTCATTAATCATGTAAGCATAGATTATTAACAAAAACTGACAGTTTTTGACAGTAACTCCTAATTTCCAAGATTGGTAAAGACCTCATCTTATACACAATAGAATCCCTAGGTACAATCAGAAAAGTTGCTCAAATATTTCTTGCCTACCATCTCTAATAGAAAAAAAAGTGTCAACTCCAATCCATTTACCTCAGCAACAGACTGAAGGCTTCGCGCAAACTTTAGCTGGTTAACACCATGATGGACAGGCTTGCCATAGGTGGCACCCTTAGGAACTGGGCGTTTGCGGCCACCACGGCGCACACGAATCCTGTATATGACATAACCTATACACACAAAAAGAGCAGGTTATTAAAAAAAAAAAAAAAACCAACCCTCCAGTGTTATAAAACACTGTTAATTACACAAAAGATTTTTAATCCTATATACAGATTTGTCTTCTTCAGCACAGTTGCCACTCCATTCAAAGTGCGCCATAACTTAACCAGTTTAATTGCGGAAGGTGCTAGCAAATTGATTTCGCCAAAGCACTCCGAAGACAATGGGGCAACAGTATGTTCCTAACCACCGGTTTCTAACTGTTCCGAGTAGCAATTTTAACGAAGCTTTCAAGCCAAGAAAACACGCACCTTGCTTGGCCTTGTATCCCAGTCTGCGCGCTTTATCCGGCCGAGTGGGGCGGGGAGCCCTGTGGAGCGCCGAGAGCTGGCGGTACTGCCAGCAGCGGACCCGCAGAAGAAAGCGCATCACATCCGACTGCTTCTTCCTCCATAGCTCCTGGATATATTTGTACGCGCCCATCTTGGCTTACCTTCGAGATGGAACTGGGCATTAAAAGACAGCAGCCGCTCAAAGTACAATGACATCTCGCCCGTCCATCTTAGTTCCCCACCAACACAAGGGAACCCCTGGGAATGAAAATGGCTCTGCACCATCTGCAGGCGACAGCTAGCCTAAACCCCACCTCTAAGGCGGCGTTCAGTCACCTCTGCAAGCTCGGCACGAAAAGCGCGGGTGAGCACTCGGCTTTATTTTCGTTGGATGAATGGACAGACTTGGTTGGGCACCGAGGGGCAACTAGCTACTGCAGGCGGCGTGTCCCCAAGGGCCCAGCCCGCAATGTGATGTCGCTGACACCACAGTAAATAAAAGGTTCTACTGACGCCGAAAGTTAACTCTTAAGGAAAATGCACTTGCCCTCCCCAATCAGTCGGCCTCCCTCAAGAACGCTCGAGGCCGAGCCTCCCTCCCCTCAGCCCCACGCCTTCTTCAGGCTCCCGGCCCAGCTCGAATTTGCGCCGCCATCGCGTCTTCACCCATCTCGCTCAGGGGAACACCTCTCCATGCCCTCGCAGCCCAGCATCCTAATTGGACTCTCGCCGCACAAGAGGCAGGAGGAGCTCCGAGGGCGCAAGGTCTTCAAGCCCGGATGGCTGAGGCAGAGGGCGATTAGCCGCGGATAGAAAACCTAAGATCTCTCACCCAGCTTACCTGATGGCTGCCGCCAAACCGAAAGGAAGAAGCCTTTCTCCCACAATCCTTTTTAGGCTCCTCCCCCTCTTCTGAGAGCCCCTTTCCGGTGGAGCATTGAGGCCGCCTACAGCCTCATGGGATATGTAGTTCCGGTTTCGAGCCGGTGGGCGGAGTTCGGCCGCTATTGGGCACCGCCTCCTGTTGTCCCGCCCCCTGCTCTGAAGGATTCCAGCCTGCAGAGGCAGGGGCTGCGGGAGGCTGAGAGAATTGGAGTCTTGGGGGGACTGCTAGCGTCAGTCTCCATCAGCCGGCCCCGCTAGGCGGCTAGTTGGAGGCGGTGCTATAGAGCCGGTGGCTGCGAACAGCCGAGGAGCCGAGGAGCCTCGCTGCTGCCTTCAGGGTCTGCTGGAGGACAGGTTTGTTTCGCGCGCCGCGGGTTCTTGAGTTGCGGCCGATCCCCCCAAACGGCGCTGGCTCCCCGCCCCACTACCCAGAACGGGCGCAGAAATTTGGGCCCCGACTCTTCTCCACCCCAAAAAAAGGCCTTCCTAGAGCTGGATCTTCGCAGGTTGGGCCGCTACTACGTCCCTTCTTCTCAATTCTGCTGGAAGCTTCTGCAGGGGTGCGGAGGCAGTGGATGCTGGCGGCTTGACCCTTTTCATTTCCGTGCTTTTCCTGGATTAGATCCCAGGTTTGCTAACGTCAGAACCCCAGTTTTTTAGAAAAGCAAAATATTTATTTGCCAAGACTTGTTTAGCAGGTGCGAGTGTTTTGGGAAGAAATGTCTAGAAAAATGCTGGCATTTTGAGTTGCGGTTTTTTTTTTTTTAAAAATTTCCAATATATTTTTAGTTTTAGGTGGACACAATACCTTTATTTTTATGTGGTGCTGAGGATCGAACCCAGTGTCCCACGCGTTCCAGGCGAGCACTCTATCACTGAGCCCCAGCCCCTGTGTTGCATTCTTTATTGAGAAATACAGTTTGCTGGCTTTTTTGCGTCTCCAGAATATTTTAATTTTTGATAAAACTCTTGTGGTTTCAAATCCTTTCCAACTATCATGTTTATGTGTGGCTAGAAAACCATCTTTACCTTGTAAATAGTGATTTTTGGTTATCTCTTTTACCTACTTCATGTTTTTCTTTAGAAACAAACAAAAACAACAACAACAACAAAAACATAGCTTTACCATTGTAAGAGCGCTCCCCTGGTATGTTGATTCATTCAACAAATAATTATTGAATGCCTAATATATATCCAGGCAGTGCCCCATCTGTTGAGATACAGCAGTGAACAATGCAAAAATTCTAGTCTTCTTGGAAACAAATGAACGTAAATAAGCTATGCATTATGTTTGATGTTTTATAAATACTAAGGAAGAACATCAAGGAAAGTGGAAGGGGTGTTGAGGTGAAGGTTAATGCCACAACAGCATGAGATCTAGGCTGTCTTCTGTCAGCACCTTCCACCTATGGGCCTGAGCACTGATTACCATGGAGAAAGGGCAGCCTGCCTAGTAGGCTTCAGGTCTGGGCTGATTGTGCTAGGGACTCCCTGGGGCTTAGAGGGAGATGCTGTCTTCCAGTTAAAGGCCTCACCAGATTATCCTTTTAGCATACTTGGTGGAGGTTGCAATTTTGGATGGAATGTTCAGGGTAAGTTTTCTTGAAGGTTAACATTTAAGAATACACCTCAAGTCTGGGGCCATAACCCAGGTGGTAGTGTGAGCTTAGCATGTAGCATGAGGTGGGGTCAGTCCACAGCATCTAAAGTAACATCACCACTACCACCCTCAAGATAAAGAGCTGAGTAGGCGGCACTGATTCAGGTAGAGGGAAAAGTGATAAGGCTAAAATGAAGCATGCCAGGACTAAGAGAGGAATAGCAAGGAAGCAATGTAGCTGGAATCAGCCCTAGGAGAAAGAGGGATAGGATGTCAGAGAGGTGGTTTTTATATGAACCTTAGATTCCACATAGCTGTAGATTGGAACATCTACATTAAAATGTAAACCATGTGGTTTACATTTTAAAAGAATAACTTGGATTGCTGCTTTGAGGCTAAAAGGAAAGAGACAATGGAAGCAGACTAATTAGGAGGTTGTATTTCCCAATGTTACTGTAACCAGTTAGAACAAATTTCCTGACTCAATAACAAATTTATCATTATGTAGTTAATTTTATAGTCAGAAATTTGACTAGGTTAACATCAGGGATCTGTAGGGCTGTGTTCTTTCTGGAGGCACAGCATCTGGAGAATTCAGTTTCTAGAGAGCTGCCTTCTTTACTTGGCACCTGACTGCTTCCTGAACCTTTCAATCACTCCTCCTCCTCCCTTCTAGGACACTCCCGTTAATAATGATGGTCTCAAAGTTTTGATGGTCTCAAAGTTTTGATTCAATCCGACCTGCAAAATTCCTTTTACTAGATAAAATAAAGTACTTATAGGTTTGAGGGATGAGATTAGAGACATCCTTAGTAGTCCAAGTGAGAAAGATGGTGCCACTTTGGTAGTAATGGAGGTGGTCATAAATGTAACTCCGGCTGTATTTCTAAGGAAAAAGGTAGGATTTACTGATGAATCAGATATGGAGTATGAAAGAAATGAGTTGAGAATGGTTCACTACCAGGTTGGATGAATCATTTGAAAAGATGAATCAGACAATGTGAATAATCTCTGCTAATTTATCAATTGATTTTGTAATTTTGTTTTTCAATTTGCAATTCCTCAATTATCAGTTTAATAGGATTTGTATTTCCAATTGATTTCAAGATTCCTAACCACAGTGATCTTTTCTGGTTTTGCCCTTTCGTTCATCCCTAATGTTTGGTATTATGGAAGGCCCTTAGTAAGTATTTGTTAACTGAATTGAGAATGGTAAGTTGGAATCTGTTTATATATTTTATAAGTAAATATTATTTATAAAACCCTTTGAATATGTATGTTAAACACATGAATAAAAGTATTACATGCCATACATAATGTTTAAACAAGAATATACACAGTGTAGAAGTTTTACCCTTTTATGCTTTTTTAAAGATTTATAACATCTCTACTATGATACTGTGCTTCAGTATTATTTTTCTAGTTGCATAGAAAAGTTGTGTTTTACTTATAAAAATAGAAAGATCCCTTCATGCAGAAGAACAAACATTGGTAATTTGAAGGAGCTGTTTCTGATGGCTCTTCAAAGAGAATGAATGTTGACAAAGCTCAGTGTTTTCCATAGGAATGGACTGGGTCATGTGTTTATTCTCTAGCAACATTATTGATTTGTCTGGAAAGCAATATGCATTAAAGATGTCATTGGATTTTGCCTGTAAAGCATGTACTCTTAGTCATATTTGTCAGATAAAGTTTAATGGTCACAGATTGAATTTTATGTTCAGCAGTTTTTTTAGGTAAGGACTGTACTAAGTAGTTAAAACTTCTGGTATTTTTTTTTCTGTATTAACTTTAGTGTTGATGCACATTCTGAATAAGCAGTTTCCCCTATTATAGCATCACAACACTGAAGGGAACCTAATGGTCTTCCATCTACTCTAGAACCTCCAAACTCTTGAAACTACATTTAAGAGGCTTGGCCACTCTCAGTATCTATCCCACTCATTACCCATTCAGGGTACTCAGGTGATCTTTTTTGTATTTGGGAGGAAATGATATACATATTGTTTATGAAATATACTTATTTATCTATATTTTAATGTTATTTATTTATAATGTTATATTAGCTCTTTAATAATTCATACTTTTTTGGATATTTAGAAAATCATCTTTATTTCCATGTAGAGAAATTCACAAATTTTGAATTAGAACCCCTTCACATACACACACCCACCCACCCACTTGAAAATTTAAGGTTTTTTTCCTGGGGAGATTTTCCATGCCATAGATAGTTAAGGAGGTGGTTGCCTTTTCTAGCCCTTGAGACGTTTTGAAAATAATGAAAATGGTACAGATTTTCAAACATTTTTTGTTATAGGTTATACCATAACACCTTAAAAATACATAATGTATAAGAATTTCATTCATTTTAATTGATGTAATAGGTCACTAATTATCTGCTTTTTTGGTAGTTTTTTTTTTTTTTTCTCATTTGGAAGATAACTAGGGACCTAGGATATTACAACCATATTTGATTGATCACACTTATTTCTTTATCTGCTTTCCTTTTGATAGTATAAAATATTTAAATACATCTCTTCTGTTTTATTCATTTTTCTTTCCTTCCTTAAAAAAAAAAATCTTAAATGAACCTTGTTTAGGGCTGGGGTTGTGGCTCCGAGGTAGAGCGCTCGTCTAGCATGTGCCGGCCATTCAATCCTCAGCACCACATAAAAATAAATAAATAAAATTAAGGTATTGTGTCCAACTACTTCTAAAAAAATCAAAATTATTTTTTAAAAAAACTTGTTTATTTTTGTTATTGTTTTTTTGAGATGGAGTCTCTCTTTGTTGCCCAGGGTGATCTAAAACTCTTGGGCTCAAGTGATCCTCTGGCCTGTCTCCCATGTAGCTGGCACAGTAGATACATATCATCACACCTGTGTCATAGCTGGTGTTTAGAGCCACCTCCTTTTAGTTGCTTTTACTATTTACCCTTGATGAAATCTTCTCTAGTAGTAGCAAAGTAAACACTAATTTATTATACTTAAATGCATCAATACAATATATATTTTTAACAAAAACCACATTTTTTTTTTTTTTTTTAAGAGAGAGAGAATCTCTTTTTTTGTAGATGGACACAACAAAATGCCTTTATTTTTATGTGGTGCTGAGAATCAAACCCGGGTCCTGCCCATGCTAGGGGAGCGCTCTACCACCGAGCCACAATCCCAGCCCCCAAAAACACATTTTTAACAAGCTTTATCTGTTAATCCTAGTATCAGTGAGCAATCTAAAATATAATTGTGTACTACTCTTTTTTTCTTTTGTACTGGGATTGAACCCCAGGGGTGCTTTACCACTGACCTAAGTCTCCAGTCCTTTTTCTCATTTTCATTTATTAACTTTCTGAGGCTAGCCTTAAATTTGAAATCCTCCTGCCTCAGCCTCCAAAATCACTGGGATTACCTGAGTGTTCAACTATGCCCAACATAGTATAATACTTTTAAAACATTTTAAGACCACGTTCTAAAATGACTCTTAGAAATACAGTATTTGATTTCCAAATTTCTTAGAATTCTGTTGCTTTCAACATTTTTCAGTTGGCTATAGTTCCCATTGCTTGTATTTACCCCACTTTAACAGATGGCTTGTTCCTATTAATCTTTGGGTGTTTTTACTTATAGCTAAGCATACCTCTCTTTTTTAAACCACTTGAGTATTTTGGAATAGTATAACATGGTAAAGGGGCATTTTTTTCCCCAAAAAATTAAACAAAGAGGAGGGAGGTAGAGATTGGTATTTAGAAATTCTACTGGTTCCAACATTTTCAGAGGAATATAAAATCTAGAATTTAGATTCCAGCAACAACCTTTTCTTATAGAATTGTATTATACTGCCATTATTTTTTTATCCTCTGGTACATTAATTTCTTTTTTAAATTCTTCTTACATGGCTAGATGGCAGCTTCCTTTAAATTTTAGCTATTAAAAAGCTGTTTAAGGGGCTGGGATTGTGGCTCAGTGGTAGAGCGCTCGCCTAGCATGTGTGAGGTCCTGGGTTCGATCCTCATCACCACATAAAAATAAATAAAATAACAAAGATATTATGTCCAACTACAGCTAAAAAATATTTTTTAAAAAAGCTGTTTAAAAGAAAGGCTCAGTGGTATCATATCTTAGAGAAATCACAATATGCTGAAAGAGTAGAATCCTATGATAAATAAGGTGACATTAATTATAAATTCAGAATTATGTGTAGAAGACTCTAAAATAGGCCATAGTTGCAGACATGAGAGATAACATTATAGATGATCAATGGTACAGGTATCAATGCCTTGGTGTCTAGTCCTTTGCCTTCTGGAAAACAAAGCCCTGAGGGAATTTGACCTTGCTCTTCCTTGCAAATAAGTTGGGAAGCTAGAAGAGAGGAATTTTTCTTTTTAAAAATGCCTTGGCAATTTTTCTCTCATGGTCTATTCCTCAAAAAGAAGTATGACTATACTTGGCTACAAAAATCCAATTTTTCACATTCTTGAAAAAAGACCATGGTAACATTAATAGTCTTAAGTCCATCCATTTTCTATTGAAAATTTTGTCTTCATGCTTTCTTAAATTTTTACTTAAATGTTTATTTTCTCAGGTAAATATTGAGGAGTAAATAGTCTTTTTTATAATTGATTTGATGCATTATTATACACAATTGAATTCATAATTCCTTTTCAGGTATTTGTATATGTGTACTATGTAATAATATAACTTGGCTAGTTTTGTTTCAGCCTCCCAAATCACTGGGATTATAGGCATGTACCACCACATACAATTTTATCTATTCTTACAGTATTTCTAGATTATCTCTGTGAAGACATGTTAGAAACTTGTAAAACTAATTGCCCTAAGAGGACAAATAGGAGACTAAGGGAATGGGGTTTGGAAGGATATACCTTATTTTATCCTTTTTTTATATTTGAAATTTCCCCTATGTATACAAAACTTATATAATAAAAACTTATATAATAAAACTTAATAATATCAACCTTTAAAGAAAAGTATACTGGATTCTAAAGTATGCTTTTTTTTTTTTTTTTTGTACCAGGGATTGAACCTAGGAGCGCTTAACCACTGAGCAACACCCCTAGCCCTTTTTATTTTTTTATTTTGAGCAAGGTCTCCCTGAGTTGGTTAGGGCCTCAGCCTCCTAAGTCACTGGGATCACAGGCATGTGCCATGGTGCCCAGCTCTTCAACAGTATACAATTTTAAGAGCTTTCATTCTCTTCACAGTGATATCCTGAGAGAAGATGGGAAAGGGATGCAAGGTTGTAGTTTGTGGATTGTTGTCTGTGGGAAAAACCGCAATCTTGGAGCAGCTCCTTTATGGGAATCATACTATTGGTAAGATTATTTTTCTCTAGTTTTTCTATGGAGGGTTTTTGTTGGTTATGCTAAACTAAAGATGGATGATGGTACACCAAAGTGAAGTAGAGAATAGAGGAGAGGAAAAATATTGATTTTATTGAAATTTAGCAGTGGTTGTTAAAACAGGTAAGAAATGGTTGATGGATATGAATATATATATTCTTTTGTACGTATGTGGTTTTCTATGCTTATTAAAAAAAAATGATGGTCTAGAGAAAGAATACATTGGAATGATCCATACTGGAAATATGGCTTTCCAAGAGTATTCTGTAGATTTTTAAAAATGGAAGATATAGCTGTTTGCTGTACTATGACTTAATTTTGAGAGTTGGATTATTCATTCAGTGAGTTACAGAGGTGAAGTATCATTTTTGGTTTTAAGGAGGTCAGGGTAAGGCAGACATTACAAAAGAGGTTTATGTAAGAGATAAGTAAATATGGATCAACAAAGTATTAAAGTATTTATTTTTGGCAAGTAGCTTAGAGCACATTTCTTTTATTAACCATTTCGACAAAATATAAACGATACCGTTTTTGAGGCTTTGCATGCTTGAAAATATCTGTATTTTACCCTCACATATGAATTATAATTCTGATGGGTATGGAATTCTAGGTTGAAAATACTCTTTCAGAATTTTCAAAGCTTTACTGGTCTAGTGTCATCTTTTCTCCTCTTACTAAAATGAATACTTTTAAAATGCACACTTATAAGCCATATGTTTGGATAATCACCATGTGAGTCAAAAAGTAGAATGTTGTGCTGCTTCTGAGAACCTGGGAACTGTTAGGATTCTTGTATGTGGAAGCTTCTGAAACCTTACTGTGTCCCCACTTGCTGTGGTTTGAATGATAGTGACCCTCCAAAATTCACGTTGAATCTTAATCCCTTTCCAACAGTATTAAGAGGTGTGGTCTTCAAGAGGTGATTGAACTATGAAAGCTCTGCCCTTGAGTGAGATTTAGCAACTGTATAAAAAAAAGTTGGGCTTGAAGGAAGTGCTGTCTTCCCCTTCTCAAGTAAGCACACAGTGTTTGACCCCTCTGTAGGGTGCAGCAATGAGGAACCACCTTGGAAGAGGAGACTGGGCCCTTCCTAGGCACCAAACCTGCTAGTGCCTTGATCTTGGATGTCCCAGCCTCCAGAACTGTGAGAAATATATTTATGTTGTTTATAAATTACCTAGTCTGTGGGATCTAGTTGTAATGGCACAAATGGATCAAGACACCACTGTTGCGAAATTTTACAGTGATGTGTCATAAAACTGGTCTGTTTTCATCCATTGTACTAGGCATTGTGGCTTCTTTCAATATGCTGTGTATATTCTTCAGTTCTGAATTATTTTGTGGATGCGCTTCTGTTCTCTTTATGGAACTCTTTATTGATGTTGGACCTTCTAGATTAATCCTCTGGTTTTTTTTTCTGCATTTTAGGTGATATTTCCTCATATTTTCCAGTCCTTTCATTGAATTTTTATTTCTTATTTCTTAGTGCATCTGTGAAATAAGAACTGTTAATACTATCTAGTTTCCCTATTGTTAGGTAGTATTTTGGTTCTTTTGCATAGTCCATTTCCTCCAAAGTGCTCTTTTCTCTTTTTTTTAAATATTTATTTTTTAGTTGTAGTTGGACACAATACCTTTACTTTATTGATTTATATGTGGTGCTGAGGATTGAACCCAGGACCCTGCATGTGCTAGGCAAGCGCTCTACCACTGAGTCACAACCCTTCTTTTCTGACTTTTGAGTCTATTTTCCTCAGTTGTCTGGTAAACTTTGGTTTTCTGCTAATAAAGAATGGAGGACAACAGAGCTAACTGGGAGCTCTAACCAAATGGACAGGGTTCATGACTTTGAGTTTCACAAAAGGGATCTGACTGAGCATTTGTTGGGAAACCCTAGATATCAATACATTTAGAATTTTTCCTTTTTTACTGGTCACATTCTTCGGCATTGGAGTAAAGGCCTGACTGCCAAAGTTTTAGGAGCAGAGAAAGGGAAGAGAGTGGAGGTAGGAGGAGTTCAACATTTACTATGTGTGCCCTGTATGTGCTGGTATGTCACTTGATTGCCTCCGCTAGTGTTCACTGTGCAACTCCTCTCCTCTTGTCTTAGTCTAAGCATCTACCCTAACCCTAACCCTCTGTTATACCTTCTCCGGAGATTGCATCCTTAGTCTTGTGTTGGTGGGAAGGGGTAGTTCCTCAGCAGCCTGAAGCAGTGAAGAGATCTAGAGAGCTAATGGCAGGGTCAAGACTTCAGTTAATCTGTAGAGTAGCAGAATATGAGGTTTTAAGCTTAATGAGGGGAATATGAGTGGGACCACCAAACTCCTGTTGGTGGATAAAAGTTTTGCTTTTAAATTTCCTTGTAATCAAAGCCCAATAACTTTGTCTTAATAGCTCCTTAGCAATCCAGTTAAAATTATTAACTTAATCTATGACAGTTTAATTTATGAGAGGATGACACAGACACAAGTTCATATAATCAAACTTAGAATATTCCCTTCTTAAACACCAGCCATGTCCCTTAAAAAGTTAGGCTGATGAAAGTAAATTCTTGTATTCTCATGATCTAATCATTAGATGATTATTCCTTTTAAAATGGGGATTTTATTTACAGCTGATGAACATTTCATATAATGCATCTGGAATAAGTCATTCTATAGTATTAGGTTGTTTAGGAAAACCATAACCGAATTCAAATGTGACAGTTTGTGTGGGTGTATAGTGTGTTAGTCCACGAGTTCTCCTCTGGATATAGCTCATATTTAAACATGAAATCTAAATATGAAGGTGGTTATTGGGACCATAATCATACCTATCTTATGTCTCTGCTCTACTCATAAAAATTCTAAGTGTTAATTTTCTTCCCTTAATTCCTATATGAACAAAAGATTATTAACTATTTACAGCATACACAGAATGGGTCCTTTCACTTAAGCAACTTGTAGACTCACTGAAGAGACAAATCCTGCAAAAATGGAACAACCTGCAATCATGGAACAAAGTGGTAAAATGCATTTTTAAAAGATCATAGGCAAGAGGAGAACTGAAATTGGCTTATCAGTTATGAGGCCATTCATTCAGCAAACATGTATTAAGGACCTTCTATGAATGTAAGTTTGTTCATCCTCAGAGCTATAAAGATAAACCTAGATTCTCAAGGTATTTACAGTCCACTTGGAGGGGATGGATATGGAAAGACTGAAGTATAAAATGGTATTACCTGTTCAAGGCCCAGTAGTAGCAGGAGGAAAATGGGATAATTAAGAGAAGGTTCACATGACTGACATTTCAGCATCATCTTCAAAGGGTCTGAGGTATTTACTAGGTGTTCACTGATCTATCGTAGTAGTTCAGGTGGAAGGTACTAGGTGGTCACTGATCTATCGCAGTACTTCAGGTGAAGGTAGCAATCCAGTTGAAATAGGAGGCAGGAATCAAGCAGGTATTTCAGCAGCAGAGTGGATGGTTTGAGGTAACCTTCTGATTTTGCTCATAAAAAACCGAGGACATCCTGGTAAGTAGTGATCAAGGGAAGAAAGCAAGGAGGAGGAACAGGTATGGAGGGATGATGACAAAAATATTAGTTGAAGTGCTTGAGGGACATTCACATAAAAGTGACCAGTAGGTACTTGTGGATTAAAGGCCCAGTACTGGGACACAGACTGGACACGTGTAGTTTTGAGTTCTACAGAAAAGACCTGGGAGTTCTATAGAAAATAGCAAATTTGGGCTGAGTCTGTGGTTGTGGCTCAGTGGTAGCACACTTGCCTGGCTTTGTGTGAGGCACTGGGTTCGAGTCTCAACACCGCATATAAATAAATAAAATAAAGGTCTATCAACAAATTTAAAAAAAGAAAATGGCAAATTTCATTCCAGATCCTGTCATTAATTCTGATGGAGAAGAAAAAGTGACACTTAGTAGTTGAAGCTTTTTTAAATCAACCTGAACTTTCCAATCTAGGTAGTAAATGCTTTGATTTTTACAATTGATACTTATAAGACACATATTGAGGACTTAACCCAGGGGTGCTTTACCTCTAAACTACATCCCCAGCACCTATTTGAGTTAGGGTCTAAGTTGCTTAGGGCTTTGCTAAATCACTAAGGCTGGCTTCAAACATGTGACCCTCTTGTCTAAGCCTCCTGAGCTGT
The DNA here is from genome assembly GCF_048772815.1 of Callospermophilus lateralis. Lineage (NCBI taxonomy): Eukaryota > Metazoa > Chordata > Mammalia > Rodentia > Sciuridae > Callospermophilus > Callospermophilus lateralis. The sequence continues at coordinate 188,590,228 of NC_135305.1, read as the reverse complement.
TGGGATTATAGACATGCACCACTGCACCAAGCCAGAAGAAATATTTTCAAAAGTCATGTTGTCAATTTACTATGAAGAGCTACTTATTCAAGAAGTCATTTAATAAAGTAGAAATGTGATTATTATATATCAAAAATAAGAAACCTTTAAAGGACAACAAAATACTGAATAACTGACACTGGTTTATCTAAAAACGGCAATTTCTTTTTAATCCCAGGAATGGAAGACTGTGAAACAATGGAAGATGTATACATGGCTTCTGTGGAAACAGATCGGGGAGTAAAAGAACAGTTACATCTTTATGACACCAGAGGCCTACAGGAAGGCGTGGAGCTCCCAAAGCATTATTTTTCATTTGCTGATGGCTTTGTTCTAGTGTACAGTGTGAATAACCTGGAATCCTTTCAAAGAGTGGAGCTTCTGAAGAAAGAAATTGATAAGTTCAAAGACAAAAAAGAGGTTAAGTATAAATTACCATTTAAATCATAACATGAGGGGCTGGGGTTGTGCCTCAGTGGTAGAGCACTTGCCTAGCATGTGAGGCCCTGGGTTTGATGCCCAGCACATGACTTCTTGGGTCATTTACATATTTAAAACCCACTAAATTGTATTGTAACTCATGTTTTTCTATAGGACTAAGTTCATCCAGTACTAGGATTTTACTTTCTGCTTCTTATTTGTTTTACCATGGACAAATTGGATTTTAATGGCACCATATCTTGAGCACTACATGGTTCATTTTATGTTGGCTGGGACCAGTGTTTTCTCCAACTTCTTATCATCTCCTTAGCAAAAAGCACTCGTGTTTCGTCCTTACCAAATAATAATAGTTATCTTTTAAAAAAAAGAAAAGAAATAAAGCTTTTAAGTAACTATTGGCTTCTACTTATTTACACTTAAAAATAAGATCCATTTGCCTTACTATGGTTTATAAAGACTCATATAAGAAGTGCCTATCCTGGGACTGGGGTTGTGGCTCAGTGGTAGAGTGCTCTTTATTATAAACTGAGGTTGGCAAAGTATAATCTCTTTAATCCATTTTTTCCATCCAGGTAGCAATTGTTGTATTAGGAAACAAAATCGACCTTTCTGAGCAGAGACAAGTGGATGCCGAGGTGGCACAGCAGTGGGCAAAAAGCGAGAAAGTAAGACTGTGGGAGGTGACTGTCACAGACCGGAAAACTCTGATTGAGCCCTTCACTTTATTAGCCAGTAAACTATCCCAACCCCAGAGCAAATCCAGCTTTCCTTTGCCTGGGAGGAAAAACAAAGGAAACTCTAGCTCTGAGAACTAAAAATTAGTAATTCCACAATTGTTTTTGAATAATGACTGCTTTTATGTGTCTATGTATGTGAAGACTGATATTTAAAATAGACCATTTGTATATATCTTGGTTGGTATTGAAACCTCTAAGGAAGTAATGTAATGCACTTTATGTTACTGGACTAAGTTTATTAGTATTGCCTGATATGAAATATATTCTCTTTCCTTGAAATATGTTCCTGAAATTAGTGTGTTTTGTTTTTATGAATGTTCCACCTATCAAAGTAGTAACATACAGTTTGGATAGTGTGCAAATGAACCCATGTATAAATCCCCCCAACCTATTTCAAAAGTTGTCATACTCATTCTATATAACTTCACACAAATTCAGTTCAAACATTACTAATAATCTAATGACTAGGGTTAGAAAATATTTTCTTGATATACCCAAACAATTTGGACACAAGATAAGCTAAAATTTTGTGTTATGGAGATTTTTACTGAATAGGACAGAAATCATGGTTTAGGTGTCTGTGTATTTTATGTGTGGGTGGTATTAACGATCAAACTTGGGGCCTCAACATGCCAGGCAAGTGCTTTACCATAGAGCTGCTTCCCCAGCCTTGTGATTTCGTATGCTCCATTTTTACTTTTAAGATGACTTTAGGTGATAGGGATTGGCACTGTGAGCTGTGAGAAGGTTTATCACATTCAGGCCTTTGTTTTCTTCTTGAGCCAGGTTCCTGTCAAGAAGCCAAATATAGAGGGTCTTCTTTCTTTTGAAATGTACTTACATTTTTACAGTAGTACTGTATCTTTAGGAATCGTTGGCTAGATGTAATAAATACATCCTGCAAATACTGGATTATTGGTGGTCTAAAAGATCAACAGGACTGACTGTTCTATGGTTTGCTGGAGATTTTGGCAAGAATTGAGCAATGTGGCTATATTTAGCAAGTTGACAGCATTATAACTAATATATGAAGTAGGAAATGAGCTATTTGGTGGTTAGTGGTTAACTGACTTTAAAATATGAAATGAGCTATTCAGCAAAGAATATAATTAACATTTAAAATGAGATACTTTCATTAAACTTGGGTGGCTCAGGTCGGTGAGATCAAGCCAAGGACTACCACACATAAATACATATGAGAGGGGACTGAAAAGTTATTCAGGTATTCTATCTTTCCTTGTCTTCTCTCAGTTACTTACCTTCTGGCTTTCTTCCCTGTGTATTCTACATACACCCCTGTAATAGTTTTTCCTATTGAATGCAATGTAGATCTATATTAATACCCATCAAGTTAAGAGTTAACCATATTTTTAAATCCTCAAATGAACTTGGGCCCCTGGGTGATTTTACTGGAGTAAACTCTAAGGTGGCTGTACTAATTTACCCAAAACAGAATCCACAGCATCTCCAAATTAGAAATGCTTTTAGAAAGATGCAGTAGAGTTAGTTCATTGGAAATGTAGACGGGTTAGATTATTTAATTTTTTTCTAAGACATCTCTAACTCTGTTACCAGTCCTAACATAAACGATATTGATTCACTGAGTAGACTGTTTTAGAAGCAAAGAATCTACCAAAACGGGGCTGGGATTGTGGCTCAGCAATAGAGTGCTTGTCTAGCATGTGCGAGGCCCTGGGTTCGATCCTCAGCACCAAATAAAAATAAACAAAATAAAGGTATTGTGTCCAACTACTTCTAAATATTAAAAAAAAAAAAATCTACAACCAAAAGGCAAAACAAAGTAAATCAACACAGCAGTGGCGGGTGGTTGTTTTTAATATTGTTTATTAGCACAGTAACAAATGCAGACATAAGAAGTCTACAACATATAACCAATCCACTGAGTGACTCCTATTTCACACCTTAACAGCTTAAGGTATTTCACTACAGGTTTTCACAAGTCCTGATTTAAACCTTTAAAGTAGATTTGCATATAAAATAAAATACATTAACTACTGATTTCCTACATGGTGTCTTATATATATGAGATGACAATGTCTAAAAACTGTTAAATAGCAATGTTCCCTTTCAAGAAGGGAAAAAAATTTCAATTTTTTTTTTAAAACAAAAAGTATGTAGAGTCTTAGGACTTTTACATAAATGGCCATATGTGTAACCTGTACAAAATTAAGCTGTTTTAAAATTAGGCTATAAGCAATTGAACCCAAAAGTCTAAATGTACATTCTTTTTTGTACTACATTTCAGCTAATATTGCAGAACTAATGACAGTTTTAAAAGATGCTATTACCAATTTTGTCTACTGTAGCAAGATACCTTAAGTTACAACAAAATCTTAGGAAATAAGACTGAATAATATCTGTTATAGAAATACCCTACTCTTTACCAGCTCCCACCCTCCCCCACCCCTTGAAAATCATAAGCAGCTCTTCTTCTGTGACAGACAAATAATGTAAGAATTGTGAAAACCCAATTTATGTAGCGTATCTCTTGGTCCACTGTCTGGCCATTCTGTCATGTTCTGCTCTGTTGGTCATATACTGAGTGGCAATACTTCCCACCAAAGGGTCAGCTGGAAGAAGAAAATGTAGAACATTTTAAATTAATAGCACCTTAGTGTAGATAGAAGTTTACAACGTACTCATGATCAACCCACCCTAAAACACAATTTTGACATTCTAGATGTTTTTTGGCACTCATCATAGCACCCTGAATACGGTGAAGTCCCCATGGCTACTGCAGTATAACACCATTTATTTCTACACTGCTATTTGCCTAGAAAGAGCCAGGTCAAAACCTGGACTTAAAAAATGAAGTCTCAACAAAAAATCACAATTCAGCAATCATTAAGTAACAAAATTGAGAGGCAATACTCAGTATGGCCAGAGTTCAGGGTGGGCACTTTGTGTGTAAAGTCAGTTCAAATACCTTGTTTCTAGGAGGTATCAATGCTGCAGTTGCTGCATTTTTTTTAACAAGAGGATTGAACTTTACTGATTAAAGCTTCCTTTGATAGTTCTTAGAAAAACAAAACCCACATTTAAAAAATCTTGGTTTATGTGGAAAACAAGTATTTTTCACATGAGGAAGAATAAAACAATTATATTAACCTTACCAGGATTACAGTCTGTAAGAAGTGAGCAGATAGAAAGGAGAACTTTAGAAATAGTTAGTGCTGGACTCCAATTATCTTTCAATATATCCAAGCAAATAACTCCTTGACTATTAATATTACAGTGATAGATTCTTGTTCGAAATGTAACCTAAAAAAAAAAAAAAAACCGAAGTATCAAACAGTATTCAAAACAGTAAGACAAAAAATCTTCTAGATTTCCAGTTAATAAAGTGAATCATAGTTTAAAGCTGACAAGATAGGTAAGACTTTTAATAAATCTGAGGCTAGAAAATGTTCATTTGATCCCACCTTGAATTATGAATTTCCTTTTAAAGATTTCTGACCAAAGCAAAGGAGATGTAATACTTCCTCAAATAATCTAGCAATTTTAACCTTTTAAATATTAATATTTCCAAGTCTGAACAGCTATTTGCTGACCTCTTGTGTTAGAAGGTAGTACTACACTAGTTCAAAGCAAGCATCAGAATCAAATATTGAGAATCTTATGTCATCATAAATGCTTTAAAAACTAGCAAACAATGGCTACACACCAAAAAAAAAAAGTGGAAATATACTTCAAATTACCTCTTTTGACCTGCATATCAGATCTGAAAATTTACCTAAATGACAGAATTTATTAATATTTCCACAACTGAACAGTCAGTAATGAGTTACTTTGGTTTCCTAATTTTTGTAATGTACCCTGAAACGGTAAAAATTCTCTGTGACCACCATTAAAAAAAAAAAAGACCCAACTTTTCTTGCATTCATTCTACCCAATCCCCAACATGTTCTCCTGAGAGTTCAGGTGAGAACCAGAGACTATTGGGTAGTTATAATAGACATGAGGGAGTTGAGCAGTCTTTCATCATACTAGTGTAAAAAGTAAGGCCTAGAGATAAGGATGTGAATGAGACCGAAGATGACAGAAAAACAGAATCCAAAACTCTGGTAGAAGATTAAGTGTTTCAGTTTTTGACTATGTAAGTATCATCATACTATTTTAAATTGTTCAGGAATGTTTCTGTGGGGTGGAAAATAAGGGATCAATTATTGAATGCTAACAAAGTTACCAGAAATGGCATAATTTTAAACACTCCTAGAAATGGTCTCTGGCAAATGAGGCAAACCCAAGTGGTATTTGGTATGCTCAAATATTCTTAAGATTCATTAGGACATAATAAAAATCTATAGTTTTTGTCAGTAATTAAATTTTATTCTCATAGGAATTATGAGAGATATTGAGCATAAATCAGGGCCATTTCTTACCTTTGGAGGCTTGAAGGGATATTCTGGTGTAAAAGTGATATCGAGGAAAAATACACCACCTTCGTACACAGATCCTGGAGGCCCTAGAATGGTTGATCTCCATTCATAGATGTTATCACCTTTGGGACCAGCACTGTGAAGTAATATACACCAGATAAGTAGGTGGTGACATTATCCCAATTTTACACTATATCTCTTCCCTTTTAAATATTTTCATTCTCTTCACAAAATTGTGCCTTTCAGGAACAATCTGATAAAATTGAAACAAAACCATCAGCCATTAGTCAAAAAATTGGATATAAAATAATATTAAATCCATTCTAAGTTCACTTAGCTGTCACCAAGCAAGAAACATTCCTCAACCCTCACACCTCTCCTTGTCACACAAGAAAATGAAAAGAGCCAGGCATGGTGGGGCATGCCTATAATGCAGCAACTCGGCAGGCTGAAGCTGGAGGATTTCCAAGTTCAATGCCAGCCTGGGCAACTAAGCAAGACCCTGTCTCAAAAATTAAACGGTTGGGGTGGAGCCCAGAGGTAAAGTGCCCCGGGTTCAAACCTAGTACTCCTCCCCACAAAAAAGGTACTTAAAACAAACACAAGAAAGACATGTTTACATAGAAGCTAAATTAGTGCCAAATGACTGAAGATTTTCCTCTGAGCTACATCATTACTTGTGACCATTTTCAACACATTTTCATTTTATGACCCAATAACTGGTGCAGCTGTGCGTCCTTGCTCTTTATCTCAATTATCTTAACTTTAAAAAAGAATCTACACATATCACACACACAATTAAAACAAAAGAATCTAATAAACTATTATAATTACATTTTAAAGTTTGCCAGATGGGAGGAAAATGACAATATCCAATAATACATTAATTTCTGCTACTGAGTTTCCCTATTATAGTTGCAACATTAATTCAACCTATTAAATACACTCAGCCTTACCAGAGTTTCACCATAATACACTTCCAAAGCATTGTATTGGCTTCCAGCGGGCTTTGTATCAAGTACATTAAAAAATACAATTTTTAAAAACTTTACCCTCCAATTCTAACACCGACAAAGAGCTTAACATTCCTCTCCAAATCATGAAATGAAGTATTGTGGTGTTGAGATAAAAAGACAAAACAACTGGGAATTGCTATTGCATGGCTGTAGCACGGTTAATGGTGTAGAGTGACTAGTTACAACTAGTTACAACCTTCACCATAACAGCTGCCTGAAGAATGATGTGTGTCAGGTAAACAAGGTCTGTGCTTAGACTTGAAAACTAAGGCAAACTGCTTTTCTAAGTGTGTGGCACAAACTGGATTTATTCACTCAGTTATTGAATGCTCATGTACTAGCCTACCTGTTAGTCTATGTTTTTTTTTTTTTTCCCCTCCTTCTTTTTCTTTCAGTCTGAAATTTAGGGTGGGAGAAGCAACAGAAACATGAGAAAATGACATTTTGATCTTGAGGGAGAATGGGGCCCAAACTGAGCTGGCCACAGGCAGAAAGAGCTTAGAAACTGACTGGAGCACTTACCATGGGACCTTGAGCAAGTTACTAAATCTAAACCTAGTTTTACACCACCTGCTTCAAGGCATGAGAGAGAATGAGAGCAAGAGACTCACAGTGATCACAGATATTAATATCCCCACTGGCTCCAACAGTATGGTCTTAAAAAATCTTAGGGATAATGGTATGCCCAGGAACTATTAAATATATATCCAAACTAAAACAAGTTTTTATCTTTGTGTGTTTTTTTTAAAGTGACTTCCTGCTTTTACATTACATCTGACCATAATTTTCAACACTGAGGCTCTTAATCATCCCTCTCCTTCTAGGAACATGCTGTAACCTCTCCAGTGAGATTAAAACTGGTCCTCTGTCATCAGAAGCTTGCTTTCATGTTTGTGTCCCCTCCCTCCAATATGTTGAGATCCTAACCTACAATGAGATGTTATTAAGAGGTGGGGGGGGGCTCTTGGAGATTAGGTCATGAAAGTAGGTCATGAGTCGGGGTGGTTTCAGTCTACACACATACACACCCCTAACTCTCCCTGTCCTGTGAGAGACAGCCACCTGGAAACTAACTTTACCAGACACTGAAGCTCCCAGTGCCTTGATCTTAGATTTCTATCCTCCAGAAACTGAGAATTACATTTCTGTTTCTAATCTCTTATATATTTCATGATATAGTCTTAAAGGCAAAGGTACAGAAAAGCTCTCTAAAATCCACTAACTATATTCCAAGATGACCCCTACTATTTTCTTCATATCCAACTTGATGATGCTAAGAAGTCAGCGTAGAAAAAAAGATCAGCCTAACCCTAGGTGACATGTTAGCTTAGGCCAAATTCTGCTGGCCCCTTAGTATTTAGGGGGAGGGGGAAGTTTAACAATGCCATTATAAGCAGATTTTATAAACTATACAGAAAAATGGATGTCCCAAAATTTCTCTGAGCATCAAAATAAAGATTTTGAAATAAAGATTTTGAAATAAAGATTCCTTGGATCCCGCCCAGCCTAGAATCTGAATTTAAAAAGCTTCCTCTAGTGCTTTTTTTGAGATAGTGGTTTGCATTTGGGAATAGATAACTCAAAATAGGGCAGTTAGGAATGCTTATGAGCCTTAACTCCAAATCAAGATCATTACTTTGCAATTTACCCTGCTTTCAGTTTGTGTATAAAATTACCTGAAAGTTTTTTTTTTTTTTTTTAAAGTGTCTAGAAAGGGAGTTAAGGAATCAAGTACACCACATAACTATATAACAAGGAAAAAACTTTAAGCTTCAAGGGCTGGGGTTGTGGCTCAGCGGTAGATCGCTTGGCTCACATGTGAGGCCCTGGGTTTGATCCTCAGCACCACATAAAAATAAAGATACCACGAGCTCATCTACAACTAAATAAACATTAAAAAAAACAAAAGTTAAGCTTCAAAAAGATAAAAAAGATTGGTTATAAGAAATACAAACACTATGTGAAACAGTATCAAATGTAGTTGAAATCATAAATGCCTAACAGAAGCCCTGAAGAAGATTCAGTAATTGGGAATTGCTAACCTATGGGCCCCTGAGTAGTTCCTGTGAAAGAGCTGAGAATCCACTGAAAAGACCAAGCATTGTTATAAGAACAAAAAAATCTTTAGGCATTTACCACTACTAGATGAATTCAGGTACCTTTTTGTCATATGCTTTTTTTTTTTTTAAATCAGGAGAACAAAAAAATCAAAAACTTACAGTAAAGGGGCTGTACATTTTTGGCTTCCCCCTTTAAAGTTCTCACTGAAAGAGTTAGGAGGCACTTGTCTAGAAAGTGAGCGATGACCTATGGAGCAGGGCATGTGTAACATGCTATCAGGTGGCCAGTGTCAGAACAGGGAACAAGAGAATCTATGTAAGGCTGTTCGGACAAAATGTCTGTTCAAGTACCCCGCCCATTTAAAAAAAAATTGTTATATATGACAGCAGAATGTGTTACAGTTCATACTACACATACAGAGCACAGTTTTTCATATCCTTGGTTGTATACCATCCATTTCTTAATAAGATGAGGCGGCTCATGTTTGGGTCCGGAAAGTATACTTTTAACAGCCTTCTACGCCTTCTTTTAACAGAAGATACTTTTGGTTCCACAATAAGAAATTCAACTTCAATTTCAAACACTGATTGAAGGAAGTACACTTTGGAGAAACATAAATTTAGTTAATCAATCTGCAGTTTGAACTCCAAACATAAAACAAAACAAATGACAACAACAAAAACATTTCACATAATTTTGTCTGAAATCTACCCTGGCAGCTTATGCCTGGGCACTTAAGACTGGGATGCTCTAAATTAGGTCTTCTCAGTTTTGCATAATATGAATTTTAAAAAATAGCCAACTACTTTAACTATCATTGGTATTATATCAATTAGTATAATTTTTAACCCACTTGTCCCAGTTTGAAGATGCTAAAATTTAACTGTGATTAGTTTGTGCAAAGCTGTGGATGAGAAGGTGAAGAGAGACTGGTCATGCCTGTCAAATTTTCTTCAACAGATTTAAGGTTTATAACCAGAACACTTTATAGAGGCTGGGGGTGTGGTTCAGAGGTAGAGCGCCTGCCTCGCATGGGTGAAGCACTGGGTTCGATCCTCAGCACTACATAAAAATAAAAACAAATACAATAAAATAAAGGTATTGTGTCCATCTACAACTAAAAATATATTTAAAAAAAAAATGAAAGTACACAGGGCTGGGGTCGTGGCTCAGCAGTAGAGCACTCGCCTAGCACGTACAAGGCCTTGGATTCGATCCTCAGCACCACATAAAAATAAATACATAAAATAAAGGTATTGTGTCTACAACTAAAAATAATTAAAAAAAAAATCAAAGTACAATATATTAAGCTCTTATACTAGGCAAAAAGACAAATAAATAAAACGACCAGTTATTTCTTTTTTCTTCTAGTCAAAACAAATACTGCTATGGCATACATTTTAGAAAAATGGTCATTTCTATTTCTGACATGGTATTTTATTTATATGATGGCTTCTGACTTCAGAGAGGCATGTAAACATGAGGGGCAGGGACTGTCACAAGTTACAACATAGTTCTTCCTGGACAGGAAAGTCTGTTGACTGATAGGTTTCCATTTGAGGAACCTCAACAAGGACTCTCATCTCTGACAGTTCTGACGCGAGAGACCTATTTTCTTTCCAATTACCACTGGACAAGAGCTGTATACATTTTGAGCTTCATTACAGAACAGTCTTACTAGAATTTGATGTGCTCCCTAGACTGGCTTAAAATTTTCCAATACAAAAGTTTCCAAAGTAACATTTAAACTTCATTCTGGTTTGTCTTAAAATGTTTGTGAGTCCTCACCCATTTCCATCCTCAGTACTAATTTACTACAGCAAACTCTGCTGTTGTTCCATTTAAATAGAAATCAAAGTTCAATTTCAATTTTCAAATGGTATCACTGATTTCTTTTAAAGAACATTCTGAGGCAGAGAAACAATAGTAAAATTTGGGTTTCTGGGCTAGGGTTGTGGCTTAGTGATAGAGTGCTCGCCTAGCATGTGTGAGGCACTGGGTTTGATCCTCAACACCACATAAACAAGTAAATATTTAACAAATTAAAGGTATTGTGTCCATCTACAACTAAAAAAGAATTTTTTTTTTCCCAAATTTGTTTCTAACCTAGGTGCAGTGGTGCGCCCCTGTAATCCCAGTGGTCTGGGAGGCTGAGGCAGGAGGATAGAAGAGTTCAAGGCCAGTCTCAGCCCTAAATAACTTGGCAAGACCCTGACTCTAAATATAAAGGACTGAGGCTCAGTTAAGTGTCCCTGGGTTCAATCCCTTGTACCCACGCCCCCCCATGTATTTTTCTATTGAATCAATTTAAACATTTTTATTAGAAGAGAGGACTTTTGCTTACACACACATAAGCCCCTAATTTAGATTTCTTTTTTTTAAAAAAAATGTAATTTTAAAGGCTTAGTTTTCTGCTCTCACAGTTATATGCCCATACATTATAAGACCACCCCACCAACATCTTTTTTTTTTTTTTTTTTTTTTTGTACTGGGGATTGGATGCAGGGGCACTCTATCACTGAGCTACATCCCCACCCCCTTTTATTTTTAGATATCGTCTCAGTAAGTTGCTGAAGCTGGCCTTAAACTTGTGCTCCTCCTGCCTCAGCCACAGGATTGCAGGTTTGAGCCACCACACCTAGCACCAATCCATTCTTAAGTTAGTTTTGAGAAGTCAGCTATGAAGGATATTAAGTGGCAATAAAGATCAATTCTTTTCTAATTTTATAGATTTAAATTAACATTTGTATTATGTCTAACGCTCTTCCCTTTTCTGTAACTCTGCAATAAGAAATTTGTCAACCCTAGAAATGTTCAGTTCTATTAAGACTGCAAAAATTAGTATCATACAGAATTTAGAAAATGCTATAGGAAGAGATTCACAATCAAATCTATATTCCCTATGATGAACACTACTCAAAAATGCATTTTTAAAAAATTCTTCTTTTGCTAAGAAATTCGTACACAAAATGATAAACTATGAAGGTAGCCAACAACCAAAATCCTCTTCCCCAACAGTGATCTCCAAATCTACAGGGGGTGAAAGCTGTTGCTCCATGAGATCTTCTATATTTGGCATATCCAGAAGACTTTTATAATAAATAGAGGGGCTGGGCTGCAGCTCAGTGACAGAGCACTTGCCTAACATATGTGAGGCACTGGGTTCTATCCTTAACACCACATAAAAATGAAAAAAATAAAGGCATGCATGCTGTCCATGTACAACTACAAAAATTTAAAAAAAAAATTTAACTTCTTTCCCTCAGCATCCCTTCTTCATTAAACAGTAACCACTTATAACCTAGAAGTGAGTGCCAGAAAGAACAAATATCAGAAAACCTCACTAAGGAGACTAATAGGCTAGAGATGTGGTTTTGCAAGTGCCATAGTCCTAATTAACTAAGAGGCACCCTCATATACGGTGGAGAAAAAGGAAGACAGACTCTCTGTACTGCTGGGAATGTACCATTCAGATTACTATCCCTTGCAAAGAATTTCCAAACCAAGGGTCAACCTATAGGCCCCAGAAAAGCTGGTATTCACAGAAAAATTTACAGCAACAGGACCCAGTGTATCTAGGGCAGTTATGATAGAACACAGTGGGCCCAAACAAATGGTACAAGCGCCCTAAACAATGGGAAAAATATAATCCAGGACTTGCACCACACCCACTGAGCCCTACACCTCAGTCCCTCCACAAGAATTTTTTATATAACTTTTTGTAAAAGATACAAGGCTGACTTCTGGCCTAAGAAAGCTGTAGAGTTCACTTTTAAAATCTGTTCCAAACCAGAAAGAAAACAAATTTGCATCCACTACAATGTCATAGTCATTTGGGTACACATACTCTATTACACCAGATTTTAAGTTTCTGGAGAGGAGTAATTTCCCACAGATACTATAGAGCCTGCTATTAACAACAGTTAACAATATTAAATCAGGGCTGGGGTTGTGGCTCAGTGGTCGTGTCCTCGCCTAGCATGCATGAGGCACTGGGTTCAAACCTCAGCACCACATAAAAATAAAGACAATAAAGTCCGTCAACAATAAAAAATATTAAAAAAAAAACAATATTAAATCAAACAATCAAATACGTACCACTGTTTAGGATTATGCAACAATGTTTTAAAATCGGGTAAAATAACTATAACAACATAATGGCTTGATCTTGCTCAGCTAGTCATTCAACTGTAGTTTTACTGTATGTGCGGCTCCTTTAGAAAGTAGTGATAATCCACTTTGGAAATTTACATTACAATATTGGGGAGAAAAAGGTATTCATAGAATACGGACGGGATTTTAAAAATAAAACTACTTTCAAGATCATTTATGAGTAAGCAAAGAGTCAAGACACTTCATGTCAAAGATGGCAAAGAGCAGATCTAAACATCATGAACATTAGGGGGTCATTACATACGGCTATATTGTCTGAGTTTTGGGTAAACTGAGCTTTAACACGCTTTAACTTCTGGCCTATCAGTACAGTGGTGTGGGTAGGTAGCAAGCAATGAAAAGACTAATTCCACTTCAAGGGCCTGAAAGAAGAGGAAGGAATAGGAATAATTATAGAGAATGAGATGATCAGCATTCCTTCTGTCTTGGAAACCATTTGAATATAGGATAAACTGGGTCCAACGACAGCTCTCTGTAGCAGAAACTATACAAGCCTGACTTAGAACTATTCTAATTTGGTAGGAAAATAGTGTCAGTGCATAATCAAGTGTGACAATGACTTCCACTCCCACTAAACAATCCAGAGCCGGGTATCTACCCTAGTCTGAAATGAGTCCAGCTTCTTCTTAAGATGCATGCTTCCATTGGTATATATAAACTGCTATCCAAATGAGTAAAGGGAAATAGATTACTAGTCTCTGGTTCTTAAGAGTTACCAGTTCACAGGACATAACCAATTCTTCTATTAGAGCTGAACCCCCAAAGCAACTATGTCACAAGGAAAGCATTTAAGACACAAAGTCTTATAAAGGAACTTACCAAGTTTTACTCAATTCTGAGACAAAATTTTAGAATGTATCTTTATGAAATGTGCTTCATTGGCTAAGGTTTCTCATTCACACCTCCTAGCCAGTTTCCATACTACATTGTTGCCAACTCAGACTGGGGGTGGGGAGGGTAAACAAAGGGGGGGGGGCTACAAGGTCAGTGGGAAACATGGGACATGACACAAGTGTTAGTGTACAAGAATCAGACTTTAGCAGTGTTGTTTTTTGCTTGTTTCTGCGGGGATTGCCAGGGATTTATCCTAGGGTGCTTAATTACTGAGCCACATCCTGGGCTCTTTTTATTTTTTGAAGACACCGTCTTGCTGAGTTGCTTAGGGCCTCCCTTAAGTTGTTGAGGCTGGCTTTTGGCTTTTAACTTTTGATCTTCCTGCCTCAGCCTCCCAAACTGCTGAGATTATCTGTGCCCAGCTTGCACAGTGACTTCTGTTCACTTATTGTGTGATGTGAACTTCTGATTATTATATTTTTTGGTAAAACCTTCAGTAATAGTTTTTTATTGCCCTTTTGCTTTCAAAGAATTCTAATTTGGATTCCTTGTGGTTAATTACCCTAATTATGAGTGGATCTCAGAACGATTTCCTACACCACCCAATCTGCCTGGAACTTCTTTCCTGCTTTTGGCAATCTTGCTGTTTCCTGGACCTCACTCAGCATCCTCCTTCTTAAGGCATCCTAGGTCCAGGCCCTGTACCTTCCTTCAGTACATGCCTTGCTGGATGTCGAGGTTGAAGATACTTTTAGCTGAAGCTGGAATTTCCATCATCAGGAAAGGGTGAGGCGGCTCTCCCAAGGCCCTCTCAGGGAGCCCACAAGGCCCAAACTACCAATCTAAAACACTATTTGCCATTTTTACCCCCATTTTCTCATAATTGTATGAGGTTTTTAGAGGTTACACCAGATGTGATGTGGCAACAGACTGGACGCAGAAGCAGAGATGAAAATCCAGCTGTTCTCTATTAAGTCAGACATTAAATCAATTTGCAAATATGTAAAACAGTGCTATTCTAAGTTTTTAATTTTAAAAAAGTTATTTTTATTAAAAATGCTATTTATTTTCTGTTTACTATTTTTAAATTATAGATATTTTAATGTTTAATTTTTAATTCAGTAAAAATCAATAATTATTAACCATACAATCAAAATCTCCTGGGGTCTGCAATAAGTTATTAAGAGTGTAATGGGATCTTTTCTTTTTTAACCTGGGCTGGGGAAGGAACCCAGGGTCTTATGCATGCTAGGCAAGTGCTCTATCATTGAGCCACATACCCAGTCCTGTAACAAAGTCTCGAAACCAAAGTCTAAGAACCATTTACTAGACTATTTTAATTATTAGTATAGTTTATAAACCATTAAAATTTTTAAATAGAAATTAGAAGAAATTTAAATGAACAGTTTTACAGTTTGGGGCTGGGGAGCCATTCCTATACTGACAACCTATAGCAGAGGCCAACACAGTGCCTTGCCACATCCCTTATCACCCAAGGCTCCTTTGCTCATGGCAACAGGCATAACTCCCTGAGGTGGAGTAACAACATAGATTCTTTGAAATCGCCCCCACCTCGGGGTAGTCTAATCCCCCCCTACACTCTAGGCTAGTAGTAATTGCATTTAAAGTGATGAAGCATGTGACTTCCCAAGCTGGAAAAAGTAGAGATGGTTTTCTCCTGGCATGTGCAGCTGTCTCTTTTTCTATGTGCCTTGGAAACCCTCACCAGCACATTCATCACATAAGAAGTCTAGCTTCTCCAAAGGCTTCCATTACAGCAGACACCTCGTGGCTAGACCCTATGGAGATTGAGAATTTAACCTAAGCAGCCAGGGGTTTTCTGCCCCTCAGCTCTTTGGTGTGCCCAGCCCAGACAGGTGAGTGTGAGAGCATTCAGATGATCATCAGAGACCCACTCAGCTGAGCCCAGCCCCAGTCTGCCTCTAGATCTAAGAAAAGTTCTAACAACAAATGGTGGTTGTTATTTTATACCACACAGCAATAAACAACTGGCACCACTCTTTCAAGAGCAGTCTCAATAACAGTTATCTGGGTAGGACAATTTTTAAAAAATTTTTTTAAAAATTTGAGACAGCGGAATGCATTACAATTCTTACTTCACACATAGAGCACAATTTTTCATATCTCTGGTTGTATACAAAGTATGTTCACACAAATTCATGTCTTCTTCCAACATGTACTTTGGATAATGGTGTCTATGACATTCCACCATCATTTCTAACCCCATACCCCGCCTCCCTTCCCCCCGCCCCTCTGCCCTATCTAGAGTTCATCTATTCTTCCCACACTCCCTCTCCCTACCCCACTATGAATCAGCCTCCTTTTATCATAGAAAACATTCGGCATTTGGGTTTTTGGGATTGGCTACATGAAGCAAGTGCTTTACCCAATTCCCCAGTTTCCCTGTCAGCATCTTTCATTGTGGGAGCTGGCTTGATTTTGGTAAGGCACCCTTTATTGACTTTTCTTCTTTCACTTCTCAACTCTTTCCCTCTTGCACCTTGAAATAAATTACAGCACTTGTATTAGAGATCTCATCTCAATAACCTTCTAGGAGAGCCAAAATTTGAGTCATACTGAAGTTAAAGCACACAAGAAAAGATGAACAGAAAGACACCATCGGCAAAGTTTATAAAGGCGGTAGGAGGAGATGATATTTGCAGTACATCATTTAGACTTAATATAGTGATTAAAATTTTTAAATAATATCAGTGGATAAAGCACACAGGCATTTCTCAAAGTTGGAAACCCATATGGCCGGCCAATAAATAATAGATTCTCAATCTTAGACTCAAATGCCAATGAAACACTGGTATCATTTTACCTGTCAGAATGGCAAGTCTTTAGAAGACCCTTTGATACAGAAAGTCTGTTTCTCTGACAGTTCTCTGAAATGCCCCCAAATAACTGGACATATGCAATGGATGTTATTTATAAGGTTCTTATGATTTGGAGAGAAATTTGGAATGTGCTAAATTATTGATAGGATATACGTTAAGTAGATGGTGGTACACCACAAAATGGTACACTGTGCTGCTCTCATTCATCTCATTTGAGATGAAGTATGCTGACTAGAAAGGAAAATAAGTTCATAATGTATTAACTGGAAAAGGGGCGCGAGATGTGTGTGTGGGGGGGAGTTTCAGAACAGTATGCAAACAATCTTCTTTTTTTGGTACCAGGGAATGAATTCAGGTATACTCAACCACTGAAACCACATCCCCAGACCTACTGTGTATTTTATTTAGAGACAGGGTCTCACTAAGTTATTTAATTTATTAATAATTTATTAACAGTGTAAATCAAAGGGCTCAAGTTTGCTGAAATAGCAGGATGCAAATCCACCTTCAAAAGGAGGCAGGGAGTTAGCTTGTGAAGGCCCTGAAGTCCCAGTTACTCAGGAGTTTGGGGGGGGGGGGGGGGCGCCGCACACCTAGGGCAGCCTAGGCAGCTAAGTAGACCCTGTCTCAAAAAGGGTTTTGCGGGGAGAGCTCAGTGGCAGAATGTTTATCAACCATGTGCAAGACCCTGGGCTTAATCTCCAGGGTGTGTGTGTTCAGCAGATGGGGCACACAAGCAGACAGCACACACAGGAGACCCTTTTACCAAGAGGGTGTTCCTCTTCCCTTTTTAAATGAAGAAAAACCAACTATTAGCTAGTCAGTAGCTGTTCATCATCACAGTCAAAATAATTATACATCCAAAAAGTTGAAAATAATTTATCCAAATACATGAAAAATTAAGTTTGAATTCAGTTCTCCAGAATTTAAAGCCAACATAAGATGAAGATAGAAAAACCCTAACATTTGTAGAAAAACATATAACTTAAAAACTCTTTACTAGGTATCTTTTTTTTGGGGGGGGGGTAACTGGGGATTGAACTCAGGAGCCACTGAGACCCATCCCCAGCCCTATTTCGTATTTTATTTAGAGACAAGGTCTCACTGAGTTGCTTAGCACCTCATTTTTGCTGAGGCAGGCTTTGAACTCACAATCCTCCTGCCTCAGCCTCCGGAGCCACTGGGATTACAAACTTGAGCCACCTCCACCAGGTCCTAGATTTTGACAGTTTTTGAACTGAATCAGGAAAGGAAACATGATACCCATTTTAAAGACAGGAAAACACAACGCAAGTGACTGTTTGTACAGTCAGAAAAGCTTGGAATGCAGTTCTTGCCAAGCACTCCCGATTCCCTGCAATGCTATTCTTTTCCACTACATCATGGAGCTTCCAATAAAATCATATTTTTGGACTCACCATACAAATTATTTAATTACATTTCCAGGTCCTCATCTCCTTCCTTACTTTATTTCTCTTTCACATTTGAATGGAAGTTGGGATTAAAAGAAAGAAGGAAATCTTGTTATCTGCTAAAAGACATGATTAAATTCTTAAAAATTAATTCACTTTGTAGAAATATATTAGTTGATAATAAACACATACCACACAGTACTTAATGTAGAGAATATTTCAAAAATAACTTGACAACTCAAAAATGCTCAGAATCCCCACCTTAACGGAAACTAAAGACAGCTTTGTAGAAAACAAATATCAATTCAACAGTCAAAATATTATGTTCCTAAATTGCAAAGACCAAGAAATAAGTACATTTCTTTTAATCTTCCCCCTAATGCTACAAGACAATAAAGAAAATGACACCTACTTTCCCCAGCTTAGAAGTTAGTTCAGTCCCAAATACCATCCCAAACACTATTTTGTTCTAGTTCACAGAGGCACTAGGAAGTCCAGCAGTCACTGGAATGCCCTCCACTGACAAGTGAGGTCAACCCCTGCCTGAGGATACAGTTATCACCAGGCTCTGTGAAGCTGAGGCCTCTGCTACCTCTTTGTTTCTCCTTCCCTCTCCAATGCAGGACTTGCAACTCAGAACTACCAGGAAATAACAGGGTGGGGAGGTGAGGCAAGCTATTGTACTTAGGGAGTCACTGATGTCCTTCTTGGTCCCAGATAGTGTGGAGAAGAAAGCGGAAGGCTGTTTATATTTGCAGAGGGCTGAGAAACCGAATGACTGAGGTTATACCTTGTATGTGAAATACAGAGAAAGGCTTGGAGGGGAAGGACCTGGCTATATTTTCACCACCAATTCTGTTACCTAAGTAACTCTCCATCCTGTAGTGTCTACATGCCCTTCTAGCTGAGCACTAAATGCCTGTTTTCACAAAGCTAGCTGTTACAGTTGATAGAAACACTTAAGTGACATTTCATAGCTGCATGTGTAACAAATCTAGTATTGGGGCTAGCAAGCACATATGTAGAACTTTCACCACTGGTTAGCCAAACTGACTTGTAAATTAACACATGACAGTGCATGTTGCTATCACCTGCTTCCTATAATGACTATAATAGTGATTTAATCGTTAATACTAAGGGAATACAAGCAGTATTCCCAGAGAAGGGTCATATTCTATGACTTTCTGATCTTACATGAAGCACACTCTCAGAGAACTAACTGCCAAGAGTCTGTGCCTATTCTAGATAGGTCTCCTAGAAAAGGCCCAAAGCCAACAAAAGTTATGGTTAAAAGGAAAGGAGGCAATTGTTCCAAGCCCAAAGTGAGTTGTTTGGTTTCAAGGTCACGAATGGGGCTATGAACCCAAATGTATTGACTGGAAAATAAAGTTTAAAGAATAGAAGGATGTGGAGAATAAAGAAGTGGGAATTTTAGCCTCTTATTTCTTTCCTTCTCAAAAAGAAAATGTAACCCTAACATACTGGAAAAAATACAGATACCACAGGACACATGCATAAAGATGGGAGAAAGACAGCATTTATCAACTTCTTACTCTTTTTCCAAAATCCACCCACATTACAGTAAGGGGGTTATTTAAAAGGTCTATGCCTCCAAAGATAAGGAGGAATGGTAAGGAAACATCAGCAAAAAAAGCTTAGAAACAAGAAGGCTTAGTAATTAGTGGCAAAAGGTCTGAATATTCAAGCAAAGAAAATTCTTACCTGGATGTCAAGAAAGCCAAGATTATATCTGTATATTCCATATAATCCCTTAAAGACTTGGCGATCTGTGGTACCTTGGAAGTTGGGATGAGGCAGGAGGAGGTTTTGTTCAAGGGTAAGGATTGGCGAAGAGTATGTTAAGGGAACAAATTCCAAGACCCTCTGGTAGGTAGAATTCTAAGATGGGCTGCTGGATCTCCTCTCCTTGAGTGTGGTCTTGTGACTTGCTTCTAACCACTAGAATACGGCAAAGTCAATGGGATGACACTCCCTAGACCAGGTTGTGTTTAATTTATATGAAGACTCAAGTCTTTACTGGCTGGAGAGTTTCCTTTTGGTTTTGAAACACAAGTTGCCAAGAGAAACTGCCTCTGGAAAGACAAAGACAGTGGACCCAGTCTTATAGCTGCAAGGAACGGAGTTCTACCAACAAGAATGAGCCTGGAAGGGCTTCAGATGAAGACACAGGCTGCCAACTCCTTCACTGCAAGCTCAAGAGACCCTGAGCAGAGGACTCAGCTAAGCTGGGCCTACACTACTGATCCATGTTAACTGGGAGATAATAAATTCATGTTGTTTGGAACTTCTAAGTTTACAGGAAATTGATAAGCAGCAAAAGAAATCCTGCTAGACTGAGGTTTATTTGCTGGAGAGGGTAAAACAGAGGGTCTCTGCACCAGGGTCATTAATATGGATGAGGGCAGAGGTGCTGTGCTGAACAAGGGCTTATGCATACAGGACAATAAGACCCCTTCCTCTACTGAGCTCCCCCAAAACAGCCTGGCTTCACTTTCCAGGAAGTCCCTTTTGGGGAATGAGCAGCCCAGAGGAAAATTTCAATATATTGATATTAAAGACTCACAAAATAAAAGAAAAGCAAGGAACATGGTTCCTTCCTAACATGAAAAACAAAGAACAGAGCAAACTAGATGGCCAACTACAGAAAACAGAGAAAAGGGAATTGCAAAATAAATTCATCATTAATATTCTGAGGGAAAGAAAACATTGCATTGATGAAACAAGAATAAGGTTAAACAAAACAAGATTCAGGAGAAAAATTAGTAGTTTTGGGAAATTAAAAATGAAAGCAAAAAATTTTCAAACTTGTTATAAAAGGTAGAGATGAAATCTCCTAAGTAAAAGACAGGTAGAAAACAGGGTAAAAAAGTTACAAAACAAAGGACAAGAAGGTCCAAATTTTAAGGGCTGGGAGGTAGTTCACTAGCATGTATGAGGCCCTGTGGGGGGGCGGGACAGGAGTGGAGTGGAGGTTAGGGTTGTCCAATTCTTGAACAGCAAGAGTGATCCAGAGAGGCAGAAGTCAAACTGGAACCTAAGAAAATTTTCTAGGCCACAGGTTTCCAGACTGAAAAGGCATAGTACTTGAAGGAAAATATACCCACATAGGGCACACAGGTTTCCAGGGAGAGAAAAAGAGATAATGTACAAGGAATAGACAATCAGCTGGCTTTGGATTTCAACACCAGTAGGATGGGTTGGCTCTGGGGCAATGTCTTCAAAATGATTTCCAAAACAAATTCTATACCCAAACCATCAATCAAGTATGATGGGAGAACAGAAATCTTTTCAGATATTTGAGGTCTTTTTATCTCCCAAAAGATAAGTGAAGTTAACCAATCCCAAAAGACCAAATGCCCAATGTTTTCTCTTATAAGAAATGTTATCTTTATAAGAATGTTGATTCATAGTGGGGCAGGGAGAAGGAGCAAGGGAGGAATAGATGAATTCTAGATAGGGAAGAAGGGTGGGAGGGAAAAGGAGGGGGCAGGGGATTAGCAAAGGTGGTGGAATGTGATGGACATCATTATCCAAAGTTCATGTATGGAGACATGAATTGGTGTGAATACACTTTGTATAAAACCAGACATATGAAAAATGGTGCTCTGTGTGTAATGTGAATTGTAACACATTCAGCTGTCATATATAAATTTTAAAAATTTATTTCCCAAGAATCCTTTTTCAGGAAGTTACTAGAGGATATACTCTACAAAGGCACAAGCAAGAAATGCACAAAGATAAAGGAAACAAAAATCAAGTGGATATTAATGAAGCGCCGATCCCCCCAACAGTGACAATAAAGCCTGATATGACAGCTATATTTAGATTTAGCAGGTCCAAACTGGGAACAGGTTACAAAGCTCCAGGAGAAAGGCTGGGCGCCATGGTGATACACACCTGAAATCCCAGCGGCTTGGGAGGCTGAGGCAGGAGAATCGGTAGTTCAAAGCCAGCCTCAGCAAAAAGTGAGGCACAAAACAACTCAGTGAGGCCCTGTTTATATACAAAATACAAAATAGGGCTGGGGATGTGGCTCCTTGGTCGAGTGCCCCTGAGTTCAATCCCTAGAAAATCCTCCTACTCCCCAAAAAAGCAAGCTCCAGGACAGATTTCTTCAAAATAGATAAACTTCATATAAAGCCCAATGCTTCTGAATTTCTTCTGTGAAGTTTTAGACAAGTATGAAAGCGTCTCAGGTTGAATTAATGACAAGTATATAGACAACTATAAGGTGAGAAAGGAGAGAGCTGGGAAGGATAAGAGAATAATTAATTCCAGGGGAAAAGGTTTCACAGGGAAGGAAAAGTAATCAGGCTGCTATATATGAACAATGTTTATATAGTATAAACAGTGACTACTGATCTTCACAAGAATAGAGGGAGTACTAGGGAGAAAATAACTAAATGTTCATCATGTACTATCATGAATCAAGAGTTACTGGCAAAAAAGAAAAAGGGAAGAAACATCAAGTAATATGGACACATTACCTAAAAACAGGAAGAAAAGGGCAAAGTAACCAGTTCCAAGAGGACCAAGTAATTGCCTCTGCAGAGCAAAATGTAGGCAAGGCTACTGAACAGTTGTTTTTTTATAAAAAAAAACAAAAACAAAAAAAAAACAAAGAAACCTAAAGAGCTATTTGCACCTGCAAACTATGTTAGTGTATAATTTTATTACAAATAAAAATTAAAAGATAAAATGGAAAAGATCAAGATAATATCTTAGAACCTACAACCATGTGCACAGTTAGTTCTTCTTTCCCCAATTCAGATTCCCTACAACACAGAGCTGTTTTTCCAAATGATCATCCACTTGGTTTTCAGAGGTCAAACAAAAAAGATTAGCTTAGTATTATGTATTCACTATATGGGGTTCAATGCACATTGTACAATGGAAACTAAATATAAAAAAGGAACAGACAGGGGGCTGGGGATGTGGCTCAAGTGGTAGCGCGCTCGCCTGGCATGCGTGCTTCCTGAGTTCGATCCTCTCAGCACCACATACAAAGATGTTGTGTCCGCCAAATACTAAAAAATAAATATTAAAAAAATTCTCTCTCTCTCCCCCCCCTCTCTCTCCCTCTCTCTTTAAAAAAAAAAAAAAGGAACAGACATTTATTCTAAGGAGAACTGGGAAGGTTAGCCAATAGGTGTTTAGCCTAACAGACTCCCCACCCCCCCACTCCCCTAGGGGAGAGATAAATAGAATGGAAAACTTTTAGTACAGAGATGTGTGTCTCCTACAGAAATGTAGCTGAAGATGGAATTGCAAAGAGTAATTGCGAACACATCACAGAAGACCTTAAATGTCGGGGAAAGCGATTTAGACTATCTGCTTTGCATGTGCATAGGAGTGAAGTGACCCAAAACAGTCACTATCTTAAGAAATGAAAAACCCAAACAAGAAAAACATCAACCTATTCAGAAATAAAAAGTTACATGCAACCTTCAATGAATGCAACAGAGAATTTAACTAATTAGAAGATACAGAGATCTAACAACCAGGACTACAGCAGTCTCTGGGAAATCCTAAGTACTTCACGGTAATATAGATCCTAAAGAGTTATCAATAAACCACAGGTCCTATTAGCACATTAAGATGTACCCAGGGCTGGGGCTATAGCTCAATGGTAGAGTGCTTGCCTAACGTGTGAGGCACTGGGTTCGATCCTTGGCACCACATAAAAATAAAACAAATAAAATAAAGGCATCTGTCCATCTACAACTACAATAAAAAATTAAAAAAAAAAAAAGATGTACCCAATAAGAAGTCTACCTTCATTCAGTACACAAAGAGCAGAAAAGGAACCCTGCCTGTCTCTTCCTGGACTGCCCAGCCTCCCAGCAGTACTGTTCACCACACATCCCAGCATCATCTCAAGTACTCGAGACATTATTTACTAATTAAAAAGTGGCTTCATGTATATAACACAATGTTCAAAAATGATCCAATCTATACTGATTTTAATTCAAAAATCACAAAATGTTTTTTGCCATTAGTTATGCAATTGCTTCAAAATACACTGTACATGTTAGTTTAGGTATTACCTGGCTTTATTTCAAATTATTAAAAATAAGGTTCAATATTCTTTCAAACACTATTTCAATGGGTTTATAGCATATAAAAAAAAAAAAAGCAAAATCAATACTTTTAATTCACCTGCCAGCTTGGTTGGGTGGTTCTTTTAAAAACCAGAGCTCATGAGTTTAAAGACTCACAAACAGGCACACTCAACACCACATAAGAATGAGGTAAGATGAATACCAAAATAAACTCGTAGGACAACCACTAAAATGCAGTGCATTTCTGACCAATAATCTCACCTCTCCACAAATTTTTTTGACTAAAGGCATTGTCAATATTAGGCCACTTTAGTGTTTTGTTAATGGGCACTTAGCACTGACATTGAGCCCTGCACATCACAAGGAGGCACACCAGCTAAGACACTGCTAAGAGGATAAAATTAGTATACTAAAGATTCGCTTGGCAAAACCACTAAGTGAGGTCAATCACCAGTGCTGGAGCAGCAGCAGCTGCAGCACTAGTCCCAAGCTCACAGAAACCTGAGCAGGGGACAGAACGTTCATCTTCACCCAGCCAAGGTGAAAGCACTCAGAAGCCAAGAAGCAGACAGCTGTGGGAGCAGGCTGGCAAAGGAAGGAGCCTCCGCATTCAGCCCAGCAGAGTAAGACCGCCTTCTCCTGCAGCAACGGTAGCCATCAGAGCCATCCCTCACACCAACATACCTTTTACACATCTGCTGTGCAAAATGTAGATGCAGGACAGGGTTCTGAATGGTGGTCTCAAAAGAAAAGAAGGAGAATTTCAGTGGCTAGTAGTTGAGGCTACTATGCAGAGAGCTTGAGATGGAAAATAATTCCTAATGTGTTTTATGACAGTATTACAAACCAATAAAAAAATCCATTTACACCATGCCCATTTGTTCAATATCATGCCAGGTATAAAATAAGTTTGCCTACTGGTGGTCAGACTGAAGTCAAATCATTAAAGGTCCTTAAAACCCCAGAAAGTGGAGCTGGTGATGTGGTTCAAGTGGTAGCGCGCTCACCTAGCATGCATGAGGCACTGGGTTCAATTCTCAGCACCACATAAAAATAAGTAGGTGTCAACCTAAAACTAAAAAATAAATATTTTTTAAAAATACAGGAAAAAATGTTTACACTCAACACACTGGATAAAGCAAAGCCACAGGGGGGTTGGTTCTTTAACCTTTTAAGCATGCAGGAAACTGAGGATCAGAGTCTTAATTAAGCTTAACCTAAGGTCACTCAGTTACTAGCTGGCAAAGGTTGGACTCAAACTTTTGCATTTCCAAGGTCATTCTCTATAGAATGATCTACTTGTTGCTCCAAGGTGAGTGAAGCTTCATATAAGTTAGGGTTTGGGGGCGAGGAACCTGGCAATCACAAGCAGCATGAATCATGGATACAGGTGTTATAGTCAGGATGAGGGGGTCAGGTAATACAAGGAAACAAGAAAGTATGTGCTACAAGGAAACAAGAAAGTATGTGCTCAGGTGAAGAGCAGTTATGGTAGTGTTGGAGGGGAGTGGAAATTCCCGGGCTGTTTTAGTCAGCTTTTTCACTACTGTGACCAAAAGACCTGATAAATAGAGGAAAAAAAGTTTATTTTAGGACTCACAGTTTCAGAGGTCTCAGTTCACAGACAGCCAACTCCATTCTTTGAGATGAGGCAGAACATCGTGACAGCAGAGTGTGGTAGAGAACACACCGCACCAGGAAGCAGAGAGAGGGAGTATTTTCCTCCCCATAAAAAAATATATAAACCCAAGGGCACAATCCCCCATGACGCACCTCCTCCAGCCACATCCTACCTGCCTACAGTTACGGCTCAGTTAATGCCCATCAGGGGATTAATTCACTGATTGAGTTAAGGTTCCAATAACACAATCATTTCACCTCTAATTCTTCCTGCACCATCTCATACACAAACTACATACCTAAACTATAACACATGCCTTTTCCTTCCCTTAAGGAGTGAAGGAAAGCAAGCATTTAACAAGAGAAGGCACAGCTGCAGTCACATTACCATCTGGGAAAAGATGAGAAGTAGGCCAACATCATTTCCTCTCCACCAACCAGACTTTCCAGGCAGAGCAGAAGGCTCTGGCTGCCGAGAAAGGCAAGGCTGAGTGAGCACTGGCACAGGTATTATTTGACCAGGAGTGTTGAGCGAGGTAACTGGAATAAGTTTAGACTAGGAATGAGTTTCACTTCCACTTAACACCTATGGCAAAACTTTAAGAAAATACATAAAAATGGTAAAAAGCTAATGCCTACTCTCATAAAGCTAGGAGCTAAGAGGGGGATCTAATAGCAAATCATTAAAATGCCAGAGTAAAGGGTCAGAGGACAGGTAAAAAGAAGGTGGAGTGGTTGTGAACTCAAGTTTGAGAAGCTTAAAAACCGGCCAATCTAAAAATTTCACATAGGAAACCCTCTCTCCCTTAAATGTGTGTGTGCGTGTGTGTGTGTGTGTGCGCGCGCAAGCGCGCGCGCGCGCGCGCGCGCACACACACACACACACACACATACACACACAGCAGTCAGCATGAGAAAAGCTCCCCTCCTCTCACCTGTGAGAACTAAGAGGGAGGACAAGTATTCAGAACAAGTTTCCCAAAATGAACAGCCTCAGTGCTCTTAAGTCAGTGGTTCTTATACAACAATGTTAAGAAAAAGAAGGATACAATATTACATTTTTTCCATAAATTTTAACTGATGCAAATATAGATTTTTCCTTTATCTGGTATCAAGTTTTTATTTTGTAATAAAAAACTCTTTTCCCTTTTATAAAATTTTGGTGTTTTTTTTTTTCAATATCTTTGCAAGACAATATTAATAATCCTATATCACCCTGCTGTGAGTTAAACCCACATTTTACTGTTGGTAACAATTCCTGTAGCCCTGAGTGGATGTGCTATATGGGAAGGGACTAAGTGAGGTCCCAAGCCTGGGGCTTAAATGGTCCAGAGCCCTAGGTCAGGCCAATGCTACCCTCTCAAGCCCAATGGCATCTTTATAGAGGAACACTAATGGAAATGGTTTTCATGAGCATCTAGATTTTATCAAAAGGTAGGGCACAGCAGCTCTTGGAGCTGCCCAATGAGTGCTTCCAGAGCACATGCCAAGTCCCGGCTCTCACCAGACCCAGCGGACAAGTCTCTACAAGCAGCAGGTGAAGTGAAACCTCTGTATGCCAAACTATTTTCTAAATAAATTCAGTGTAACTTGACTTGGCAGGAACATGTCTCCAGTTTGATAGGCAACCCCAAAACACAGGTTTTAGAAGTAACATCTTTAAGTACAAAATGTGTTGTGTTGTTTATAAGGACTTCTAATTTATCTTGATATCCCTTGCTCTATCAAACCTTAATTCTCTACACATGGAAATGTCTTTACTCCTGTCTACTTTTCCCCTTTCATTTCTTAGTATGTGTAAGTCTCTCTAATATAACATGTGGTCTTTATCAAGTTTATCTTTTTTACTTTACTGATGGATTGAACACTTAGCTATAAAAAGTTCAAACTTTCCCATTGGGGGGAATAAATAAATAAACAAACGAATAAATAAATAAATAAACAAATAAATCTTAAAACATATTCCTAAACACCTCTATCCCTTCAAGCCACTAGGACAGCCGTCTCCAGCCCTTTAATGCCAACCTTCTGCCCTTCTCCCAACAGCACACACACATACCCTTCTATAAGCAATTCAATTCAACTTTAAACAGTAAACTAGCCTCTTAAAAAAAGTCACCTATGACCTTCACCCTGAAAGCTAAATGACATTCCCCATTTTCTTCATTAGCCGTTTTTATCAAGGACCCACTAGACTTGTCTTCATGAAACTTTTTTGACATCATGACTTTAATTTTCTAGTTATCCTCTTACCTCTGAACTCTCCCTTTCACTTTTCACCCTTCACCTGCTAATCTGTCAGAAACAAATTCAAAAGACACTCCCATTGGAGTGGCGTAAAAAGAGAAGCACTTTAGGAAGATTTTGGGTGAAGGCCAGAGTGACTTTACTGGGCATTAATGGAAGGAGAAAAGGAGAAAGCAAGCTCAGGATCTGATACAAATTTAGTAGAAAATCTCAGCTTGCTGGTGTTATAGCTGCTGGGCTTTGGCAACACACTAGGAAAATAATGCCTTACTATAATACAATGCCTTTCAAACCATATTCCAGATGGGCAGACTAGGCTTAATGTCTTAAATATCTGAGGTCTTTTTCTTTTTTTTAAATACTTTTCAGTTGTTGATAGATCTTTATTTTATTTATTTATATGTAGTGCTGAGAATCTAATCTGGCCTCACACATGCCAGGCAAGTGCTCTACCACTGAGCCCCAGCCGCTGTGTCTGTTTTAAGAAAGAATAAAACTGCTTTTTAAAACTTTAAAAGTACAGTTAAGATTGAGGCTGAAGCTCAGTGTAGAGCACTGGCCTCACATGTGTGAGGCACTGGGTTTGATTCTCAGCACAACATAAAAATAAATATATTGTGTCCATCAACAACTAAAAAAAAATTTTTAAGGACACTTAATAGTATAACTAATCTCCTACAGAATGTGAAAATCAGAAAAGTGTGCAAATTCAAAATCAGCCTTCAGTTTCCTTATCTGGCAAACATGGCTAATGATAATGATATCCTACTTCTCTGAACAGAACCTTTAGAGATTTAAAGTATGATGTAAAGTGCCTTTGAATCCTGAAGCACTAGCTCTATACACAAATTATTTTTAAAGCAATAACGGATAACGCCATAAAAATAAATGCTTACTCATTAAGTGCTTAACTGAGTACGGATAACATCTGTCACAAAAATCTAAAGCTACATTTTCACTTTCCAGTAACCGTCAGCTAATCTTTTGACATTAAAGGTCAGAGTTAATATAGTACAATTCCCATGTAATTAATGAGAGTATTATAAATGATCAGACAATACAAAAAGTAACATCTCAATTAAGAAGTATTAATTTAATAAAATTTAAACATAAACTATTAAGAATGATGGAAGTGCTTCCTATAGAAGGTTGTCCTTAGTTAACCAAATAAGGTTTAAAAAAAAGATGCTGGGGGTGGTGGCACATGCCTGTAATCCCAGCAATTTGGGAGGCTGAGACAGGAGGAGCGAAAGTTTGAAAACAGCCTGGGCAACTTAGTGAGACCTGGATTCAAAATTAAAAAATAAAATAAAGGGGCTGGGGTTGTGGCTCAGAGGTAGAGTGCTCACCTAGCACATGTGAGGCACTGGGTTCGATCCTCAGCACCACATAAAGATGAAATATATTGTGTCTACCTACAACTAAAAAAACGAATATTTTTAAAATAAATAAATAAAAAGGGCTGGGATTTAGCTCCGTGGTAAAGTGCTCCTTGGTTTAATCCCCAAGGATTACCTTAAATACTTTAATTTTCCACAGCACAGTGAGTTCTATTTTTTGTTAGATACGTATTTGAAATAACTGCCCTGTGAAACTTTATAATCTCACAAAATTATTACAACCCTAAATAAAAATTAACTTGAAAATCCTAACAATTACCCTACATAAAAGTGAAGCCTCTATATGCATTTAATTCTCCCATAAAATACTATCAAGAAGTTTGTCAAATGAATAATTAATCCATATAGTCATTAAAGGCAGACATTTAATTCAGTTATGTCTCATTAACTTTAAAACTTAAAATGTAGTCTCCCATAAAAATAGTGTGACTGGGCCAGGCACGGTACCGAAAGCCTTTAATCTCAGTGACTCTGGAGGCTGAGACAGGAGAATTTCGAGTTCAAAGCCAGCCTCAGCAGTGGCAAGGCACTATGCAACTCAGTGAGACCCCGTCTGTAAATAAAATACGAAATAGGGCTGGGGATGTGGTTCAGTGGTTAAGTGCCCCTGAATTTAATCCCCAGTACCAAAAAAAAAAAAAAGAAAGAAAGAAAAAGAAAAGAAAAGAAAAAAAATAGTGTGACTGGGGCTGGGGCGGCAGCTCAGTGGTAGAGCACATGCCTAGCACATGTGAGACCCAGGGTTCAATCCTCAGCACCACATAAAGATAAATAAATAAAAAATAAAGGTACTGTGTCCATCTACAACTACAAAAAAATAAAAACAGTATGACAATCCCTGGTATTTAACAAAATTTCCTATCTTTTATTAAAAACCACATGGAATTACTTCTTCCCATAGCACACACAGAAGTGGCTGTTCCTTTACTATCCATCTATTAATAAAATCCTAACATATTTGAAACTCCTATAACCAGACCTTTATTTGAGAAAAATAATAGCTTATCAGTAAGTAAGTACTTTTCATTTAGAAGCACAGATACCTAACACTAAGAGCCTGAAACAAGAGAGGAATTGATTGGTTCACATAATTAGAAGGTTATAAGAGGGCTTCAGGACCCAAAGGGATAAACAGTCATTATGGGCTCTTCACCAACCCCCTCAGCTTTGGGTTAACTTCATTTTGAGAAAGGCAGTCTATATGTGATGGCTTGGAAAAAGTAGTATCAGAAACTAGATACTACTGACACCCAGCTGACTCAACCTCAGGGAAAGGGACAGCCTTCAAAAAAGAGCCCTCTCCAATACTATTCCATGGCTCTAATCAGTTCACATCAGGTCAGATCCCTTACTCTGAACCCCTCACTGTGGGCTAAAGATGAAATGCTCTGGTGAGCTGGGCTTAGGTCATGAGCCTTTCCTGAGAAGAAAAGAAGAACATTTAAACCCATTTGGAACAGAAAGATTATTATAAAATGAGTAGTATTGGTACTCCAAAGGAACATTAATTAGATGGATAAATAATATGACCACTGTAGAGGGTTATAAGGCTGGTTGTTGCAAAAGCAGGTTTACACATAGTTACCTTCACTAATATACTCATTACCAAGAAACAAGATAACAAGTGCCTCTTCTCTCCACCAACTCTCTCCTATATGCATTTAAAGTTGACCGAATCGTGAACAGAAATGAATAGTGAACTTTAAGAGCTAAAACTATAAACTTCTTTTAAAAAAGGCAAAAATCTTTGTATTAAGGTAGGCAGATTTCTTAGGACACAGAAAGCATGAACCACAGAAGAAAAAAAAACTGATAAGTTGGGCTTTTTCAAAATTAAAAAGCTTAGCTCTGAAAAAGAAACTATTAAAAAACTAGCACTAATATAATACTGGTGAAAGACTGAATGCTTTTCCATCTAAGATTAAAAATAATAATAATAAAAAAAAACAAGACAAACATGTCCACCCCTACTTCTACTTTGTTTTTTAAGCCCACCTTTGATACTGGAGATTGAATCCAGGAGCATTCTACCTACCCCAGACCTTTTAAAAATCTTATTTTCAAGCTGGGCATAGGGGCACACACCTGTAATCCCAGCAGCTTGGGAGGCTGAGGCAGGAAGATCCAAGTTCAAAGCCAGCCTCAGCAATTTAGCGAGGCCCTAAGCAACTAAGCAAGACCCAGTTTCTAAATGTAAAAAAAAGGGTTGGGAATGTGACTCAGTGGTTAAACACCCCTTGATACAATCCCTGGTACATATACATACATAAGAAATAATTAATTTTTAAAAAGAAGTCGCGCAAGCCAGGGCAATTAGGTAAGAAAAGGGAATAAGAAGTATCCAAACAGGAAAAGATGATATGATCTTGTACATAGAAAATCCTATAGACTCTACTAAGAAACTATTAGAACTATGTGCTGAGCAAGAGTACAAAAATCGATATACCAAAAAAAAAAAAAAAAAAAAAAATCAATATACAAAAAAGTAACTATATACACACTACTGAGGAATAACCAGAAAATTCAATTTTTAAAAAATCCACTTATTAATAATACCTTCACAAAGAACAAAACATCTAGGAATAAATTTAATGAAAGAAGTGTAAAATGTACACACTGGAGACCATAAAACATCATCAAAAGAAATTTAAGATGATCTAGACAAGTGGAAGGACATTTCATGTGCATATACCAGTAATTTAATATCGTAAAGATGGAACTATTTCCCAAAATGGTTTACAGATTCAACATAATCCCTATAAAAATCCCAGTTGGACCTTTTAAAAAAAAAAAAAAAACAGAAATTGACAAACTGAATCTAAAATTCACATAGAAATGCAAGTGACCCAGAAGAGCCAAAACAATACTGAAAAAGAACAAAGTTGGGGGGATTATAATTCTCAATTCCAAAACTTATTACAGAACAAATTTATTATAGAAATGAGAACAGTGTGGTACTGGTATAAGGATTAACGTATAGATCAATGGAATAAAATTCAGATCCCAGAAATAAATCATTAGATTTATGGTCAAGTGAATTTTGACAGACAGGAGTGCCAAGGCCACTTAATGGGGAAAGAACAGCAGTTTTTATATGCCAAATGATGCTGGGACAAGGGGAGAGCCACAGCAAAAGAAAGAAGCTGGACCCCTTCTTCCCACCACAAATACAAATCAACTCAAAACAGATCACTGACCTCTAATTCAGAACCAAAACTATAAAACTTAGAAGAAACCAGAGTTAGTAAATCTTTGAGTTTGAGTTAGATAATGATTTCTTAGATACAATTCCATATCACATGCAAAAGAAGAAAAAACAGATATATTGGACTTTATCAAACCACCAACTTAGGCACAGTGAAACACCTATAATACCACTGACACAGGGGGTTGAGGCAGGATGATAGCAACTTCGAGGCCAGCTTCAGCAATTTAACAAGTTCCTAAGCAACTTAGTGAGACCCTACCTCAAGAAATAAATAAATAGGCTGGAGGGCTGGGTATTTAGCTCAAAAAAAGCACCTTTGTGTTCAATCTCTGGTACAAAAAAAAAAAAAAGACTCACCCAGAGATCTTTAAGATGAAACAAACACCTGGGGTCAGGTGGGGCACTGCTCTCTGATGGAGAAGCAGGTTTAAAGAATTACACCAGCAATCTTTACAATGTATGTTTCATTAATCAGATTAAAGACTATGCAAGCATCGTTCATGAAAGTTACAGAGTTAGCAACAGCATGCAGCTATTTCCTCGGTTACATTCTACAGTTACAATGTGCAATATTAGGAGCACTGTGCTGCTCTCAAAAGAAAGTCCACTGTTTAAAGTAACTAATTCACAGGCAGATTCAGGAGCAGTGGAACTGGTGAAACATTGTGGTTATCTTAGCAAAGAAGTTCCTTTTTTTCCAGGAGTTGTGTGCTTGAGAATAAGGTCAAAGCTGATAAGACTCTCACAACAAGAGCCTCCCCATGGACAGCACTGCCATAGCAACCAGGCATCCTACACCTTTGCAGAGAAACTTTCCCAGTCACCAAGATGCCACAGCCATAAAGTCATCAGGGACCCCAACCTCAGACAGTGGTCTCCCAATCATTGTCACCGCTTTCCACAGCTGGGGATGTGGCCCAGTGGTTGACTACCCCCGAGTTGAATCCCAGGTACCAAAACAAGTTATAAGATCAAGTTATAAGAGCCTTAACTCAACAAGTGAATTAATCCTTTGGAAGAGATTAACTAAGTGGTAACTGTAGTGTGGCTGGTGGCAGTAGGTCACTGGAGGTGTGCCTTTGTGTATTCATACTTTGTATCTGGCGAATGGAGTTTTTCTCTCTCTGCTTCCTTGCATGATATCTTGAGCCACTTCACTCCACCATACTCTTTTCCCCTGAAGTTCTTTCTGCCTCACTTCAAACTCCTAGGAATGGAGCCAGCTGTCTATGGACTGCAACCTCTGAAACTGTGAGCCAAAAATAAACTTTTCCTCCTCTAATTGTCCTTGTCAGGTCTTTTGGTGACAAAACGTTCATGGGTATGGGGTGCATGTACTCTTACGGATCATACCTGAAGTAACCCATACATGATACCCAGAAAAGTGGCATAGCAAGTGCCTTTGAAGCTGGAAATAGAAAATTTTGTTGTTTGTTTTTGGGTAGTTTTTTTGTTTGTTTGTTTTGTTTTGTTTTGTTTTGTTTTTGGTAGTGGGGACTAAATTCAGGGGCACTCAACCACTGAGCCACATCCCCAAACCTATTTTTTATTTCATTTAGTGTTGCTAAGTGCCTCTCCATTGCTGAGATTGGCTTTAAACTCACATCCTCCTTGTCTAGCCTCCTGAGATGCTGGGATTACAGGCATGTGCCACCACTATTGGCTGGAAAATTTTGTTTATATATGCTTTTCTATTGTCTAAATTGTCTGCCATGTGCGTTACCTCCAAAATAAAAACTATATTAATTATTAGTATGTACAAATACAGATACACGAAAAAAGTTTAAAATATTTAAACCAGAATATATCTATTCTTTTAAAATATTTTTATTAGTTGTTGATGGACCTTTCTTTCTTTCCATTCAGTGCTGAGGCTAGAACCCAGAGCCTCACACTTGCTAGGAAAGCACTCCACCACTGAGCCACAACCCCAGTCCCAGCATTTCTATTCTTGGCATAAAACTAAACTTCATTTCAGTTATAGTTATCTTACAATATTTACCGTCATCTTTTTTTTTTCTTTAAAAAACCCTTTTGACAAAATGTTTTACTGAGATATGACATTAGTGAATATCTTTTTTTCTATTTACAAAGTTCAAAGAGTGATCCACCCTTTATTTCAAAGTACTATACTTGACTACTAAACAGATCACTATATAGCCTGATTTGCTCAAAAAATTCTGGTTTCTGCCTGCTGCCCTGGTGTAATTATTAATTATATGGTTACCTAATTAATGAAATCAAAGAAAAGAAGTTTATTTTTCGTATAATATCAATCAAAAAGACCACTCCATCAACTTAAGGAAGAAATTATGACTATTTGTTTAATAAATTCCCTGTCTGAGAAGTTTAAAGAATTGGCTTATTATTTTCTTAAAGTATATAATAACATGATTAACATCATTTTTATCTCACACAGAATATCTGGCCCCTACCCTTAGCTATTGTTTTGGTTAGCAAAAAAAAAAAAGGGAGGGGGCTCTATTTCTCTCTCTAAAAATACCATCTCAAATGACATACTCTAGGACTGGGAGCTCACTCACCTAGCATGCATGAGGCCCTGGGTTCAGTCCCTAATAAGAGGTGGAAGGCAAATCCTTCCTACCCTATATATTAAATGGGGGGAACCGCAATGGACAAAATAAGAAATATCTATTTACAACAATGACCCCAAATAATTCTGATGTGGACAATATATTCAGAAAATACTGATCCATACTTCTCTTTATATACAGGAAAAAAGGGGAATTGTCCTGTGGAGGCTTCCAATTTCATAGCTGAGTAAAATGGTTAACAGTAAACTTAAGACTGCTTGCCTTTTGCCATGTACACAAGTGCAATTCAGCCATTCAGCCTCCCTTCTCCTGGAGAGTATGCAATTTATACCGATACATGATTCCTAAGGTAAAAATTAAGGAGAAGCAGAGGGGCTTGTGGCTCAGTGGTAGAGCACTCACCTAGTACATGTGAGGCACTGGGTTCCATCCTCAGTGCCACATAAAAAAAAAAAAAAAAAAACTATAGAGGTGTTGTATCCACCTACAAGTAAAAAATAGTTTAAAAAACAAAAAGCAAAAAAAAAAAAAAAAAAAAATTAAGGAAAATGGGATGGGATTGTGGCTCAGTGGCAGAGTGCTTGCCTTGCACATGTGAGGTTCTGGGTTCGATCCTCAGCACCACATAAAAATGATTAAACAAAATAAAGATATTTTAAAAATTAAGGAGAAAATATCCTGTCCCTTAAGCCTGAAACTTTAATTTCATGTGACAAAATTGGTTTCTGTTATCCTTAATATTTGTGTTTTGGAAGATATGCCCCAGACTAGGTCACATTTTCTTTTTTAACTTGATATCAGCTTTTATTCTTCATATATAGGCCTTTATGCATGGTATTGGGTAGAAATCCAGTTTTATTTGTCTCAATATGGTTAGTAAGTTTTTAACTACAGCCATTCTGGAGACCTATCTGGCACACTAAAATCAGCAACAGTGATTACCCAGGGGTGCTTAATACTGAGCCATATCCCCAGATAAATTGCTGAGGCTGGCTTTAAACTTGCGATCCTCCTGTCTCAGATTCCTGAGCCACTGGGATTATAGGCCACACTAAAAGGATCTCTGTGCCCATAAGGAATGAAGGAAGGAAATATAGGCTGAAATTAAAATTTAAGCAAACCCCTACCATCTGCAAATCAGCTAAATTCTTACAGAAATCCCACAAAAAAGACATATACTAGAATTGTATTGTATATCTAAAAAAGAATTTAGGGGGGGAAAAAAGATACATACTAGAAATGCTCACTAGCTCTGCGAGTGGTGATGGAGAACTGAAAGCAACCTGGGATTCTGCAGACAATAACTGGTACATTCCTTGTAAATACCATGTGGCAGTTCAAAGCAATGAATTAGACCTTTTTATAACATTAGGGAGAAAGATTAAGGCACTGGGCTGGTTACTAATATATATGAAAAAAATAAGATAATATTTATGTAAGCTAAAAATATAAACACACTAAAAACATTTTGCAAGAACAGAGACAATATTTTGAAACACATCAGAATGGGTGCTTTAGGGGGTAGCGTTAATAGAAGTAGAAGGAAGAAGGAAGAAAAAAAGCAACAAACCTTTACTGGAGGGAAAAGAGGACTAATAAACACTGTAGCCAGCACCTTGGACAGACCATCCCTATCTCAACACACACACACACACACACACACACACACACACACACACAGCTCTACCACTAATTATTTTTATATACTACAACTTTACACAAAACAGGTATTTATTTCCAGGAGCCCTAGTAGCATCAAAAATTATAAATGGTGAAAGAAAGAGAAGAGAAGAGAAGAGAAGAGAAGGGAAGGGAAGGGAAGGGAAGGGAAGGGAAGGGAAGGGAAGGGAAGGGAAGGGAAGGGAAGGGAAGGGAAGGGAAGGGAAGGGAAGGGAAGGGAAGGGAAGGGAAGGGAAGGGAAGGGAAGGGAAGGGAAGGGAAGGGAAGGGAAGGGAAGGGAAGGGAAGGGAAGGGAAGGGAAGGGAAGGGAAGGGAAGGGAAGGGAAGGGAAGGGAAGGGAAGGGAAGGGAAGGGAAGGGAAGGGAAGGGAAGGGAAGGGAAGGGAAGGGAAGGGAAGGGAAGGGAAGGGAAGGGAAGGGAAGGGAAGGGAAGGGAAGGGAAGGGAAGGGAAGGGAAGGGAAGGGAAGGGAAGGGAAGGGAAGGGAAGGGAAGGGAAGGGAAGGGAAGGGAAGGGAAGGGAAGGGAAGGGAAGGGAAGGGAAGAGAAGAGAAGAGAAGAGAAGAGAAGAGAAGAGAGCTTGAACTGGTACAACTATAACGAAGGGTAAAGAGCAATATGTTAACATAGGCAATCATTAGAGATAAAGGAACCCAGGAAAAGCATTCAGATGAAAGAATTTTAGGCACGGTATGTTTTTAAGTTCCACTGTTTGCAAACTTTGACTTCAGAAGGTAGTCATGAATGGCTGGAGATACTTAAAAGTCAACTAGAGTGCCAAAAGTCCTAAATGCCACAGTTGTTAAAGAAGTTTAAGTCAGAGAAGACCCTTGCAGAATTAATGATGTGGAATGCTCTGGGGGAGGTGATGGAAAGGTGCTGGTTTGAAACGAAATAAACCAATAGGAAGCAGAGAGCAATAATTGTGGATGGTGAGAGTGGAGAAGGTAAATTATTGTAAGTTCATATTTTTAATAAATGAGAACATGTATAGTAGAAATTAAACACATAATAATTTATGTTGAAACATCATTATATTCTACTCTGATAGCAGCAGGCACAAAAGGTTTAAAACAGATTTATGCAGCAAGCAAATTTGGAACTGAGAAGATCTATACTGTCATTATGTGAATTGTATCACGTAGAGTTGTACAATTCAATGGACCTGATTCAATTTTGTTGTTGTTGTTGTTGTTGTTGGGGGAAGCGGGGGAGTAGCTGTAGGTTAAACTCAAGGGCACTCTACTACTAAACCACATCTCCAGATCTGTTTTGTAATTTATTTTAGAAACAAGGTCTCACTGAGATGCTTAGTGCCTTGCTAAATTACTGAGGTTGGCTTTGAACTTGCGATCCTCCTGCCTCAGTCTCCCAAGTCCCTGGGATTACAGGTGTGCACCACCACATGTGGCCAGATTCAATTTTTATTAATAGCAAATACTATACACAGTTTGCCATGTCAATTAACAAATATTTAACACTTACACATACTAGGCAATGTTAGGAATTGTATATCCTGGGGTAAACAAGGCTGGTATAATTACACAAAGTAAATATATTATGGCAACCTGACAAACTACCCTCTGTCCTCCTTTGTACCCCAACAAAATCCTGTCTGGAAGACAGGCACTTTCCCAAAGAAAACCAATTTTAATCTAGAAAATCTGAAAAAGGTTGTTCTCAAATTATATTCCTGTTTTTTTAAAAAATAGCTCTATACCAAATAATCATATTATAAACTGTAACATGTTTATATGTAAATATATAGCATACCAAGGCTATAGCAGGGTTACTTTGTGGTATAAACCTATACCATTAACTTCAAAAATCATACTACTACAGGGTTCTTTACTTAAATAAAGTAAGCCACTGCCCTCCTCAAGTCACAGATATAAAAATGTGAAAAATTCAATGTTCTGAGTATTTCCTCTATAAAAATCTAAATTGTTACTGTTTTATTTAGTGCTCTACAATGAGGAATCTTTATTCCTTCAAAAAGTATAAAATCTTATTACTAACTTAAGGATCAAAATTAAATACAAAAAAAAAATCTAAAAACACACTTGTAACCTGTGGAAGGTTTTATATCACAAAAAAAATGCCAAGTTTCCACACAGAAACAGTTTTGTTTCCTTGGGCTCTAAATTTAATCTAATATCTTAATTTAAAACAAATGTTGAAATAAAAGAGATATATTCTTTTAAAAGGTAGTGGTAGAGTGATTGCTTTGCATGAACAAGGGCCTGGGTTCAATTCCTAGCACGACCAAAAAAAACAAAACCAAAAAACTACAAACAAACCACTAGCTGGGTGCAGTGGTGCACACCTTTAATTCCAGTGACTAGAGGCTGAGGCAGGATGATCCCAAGTTCAAAGCCAACCTCAGCTACTTTGCAAGACGCTATCTCAAAACACAAAGGGCTGGGGATGTAGTTCAGTGATAAAGCACCCCTGGGTTTAATCCCTAGTACAGCAAAAACAAAATCAAACTCACTCAGTGTGTCTCATCAAATCTACCTTCTTACCTGATCCTAACATAGAGCATGTTAAATCCAAGATTTACTATCCATTACAATTGTTTTTAAGGTAAATGCTTTCCTGATCCAGTGTAACAATCACTACAACAATCAAAGTACTAAATCATCACGTTTAAGGAGACTTCTATTTTGCCCTCCAAGTGAGTCCTTCGCTTACATACACCTCTCTCCTAAAAGAACTACAAATTTTCTACCTCCAAACATACTTCCACAAAACAAAAATATCTAAGAGAAAGTCATAGGAAAACTCAGATCCACAGCTTCATGTTGCTCTGTCACTCACCAATCCATAGTCAAATTTCTATGTCTGTGCTGTACAATACCAAATTTAAAGGAGCAGTTGTTGAGTTGTTTTGTTTTCCTTCTCTCATTTGGTTAATGTTGGCTATAAATGTGGCTCTCACTCCTAGAACGGTCAGTGGCACTGATATGTGAAAATATATAAATGATGAATATATGACAATTTCTCCCTTAAAGACCCAAAACATTTCATTTGCTGATCCAACAGAATA
Source organism: Callospermophilus lateralis (assembly GCF_048772815.1). Classification (NCBI taxonomy): domain Eukaryota; kingdom Metazoa; phylum Chordata; class Mammalia; order Rodentia; family Sciuridae; genus Callospermophilus; species Callospermophilus lateralis. Next base: position 188,550,415 of record NC_135305.1, on the reverse strand, counting down.
TACAGAAAGGAGAAATGTAATCTCTAACAATGTGGCCATTAAACATCCTATTATAGCCAGATGTGGTTAGCACACCTATAGTCCTAACTATCTGGGATGTTGACAAAAGGATGATTACAAGTTTGAAGCCAGTCTTGGCAACTTAAGACTCTGTCTAAAAAAATAAAATTGAATGGAGAAGTACCTCAGTAGTAAAATGCTCCCGGTTTCAATCACTAGTACCACAAACACACTTACAAATAAAAATAAATACATAGAATAAAAAACCTACCATAATCAACACATAAATATTCTGTGATATGGCTTGCTCTGTGATAGTACTAGAATTAGTATGTACTCAAGCACACCTAATCCTAAGAAGAATAGAGAAAAACATCAGTCTAGTCTAGAGAAATAATGTAAAACAATTAAAAATTTGAATTGCAAAGTACAGTTGACATGGCCAAACACCAAGTCTCTAAATATCAAAATGAATTTCAAATAAAATCTTTTACACATTTATAGCAGATAAAATTTGAAATAAGCCATTTAGAATGAGCTTAATTTTTTCCCTAACTCATTATGGAAAGAATCCAATTACTCTTTACATCTTTTTCTATATTTTCAAACAGTTTACCCACATTTCTAAAAGTAAACATTATCACTATAAATATATAAAAGCTGGAATGGCATGAAAGTAATGTTTGTAACGACTAATCTTTATTTATAAAAAGAAATGTCATGGGATACAAAGTCATTTCAGCTTCTAGCCAAGATGGAGCAACAGGGACCAAATTAACCCTCCCATCTTAAGCCACCAAAAAATGCATGAAATAACACTTTCCAGAAACCAACATCTGGCAGTTTGGGGCAGTGATCCCTGAAAAGGGGAAAATATGGTAAGGACTACACAGAGTCTGTTAAATCTGAGATTTCCTATCAAACTCAGAACAAAAGTTACACCCTATTTACTTTTATCTAGTCATCATAAAAGTTTTAAGGTAAAGCGTTTTCTGATCCAGAGCAACTGTCACTACCATAATCAAAGTACTAAATCATTACCTAAAGGTTTTGAAGAGACTTGTTTTGTCCCCCAACAGTTATGAGTCCCTCTCTACCCAATCAGAACACTTCAAACTCTCTATCTGCTGCAGGAAGGGAAAACAAGTGGCAGAATTAACAAGTACCCAGAAAAGAAAGGACTGCAGAGAGAATTCCGGTTTCTTTCTTGGAACGTACTTCCCAATATCTTGAGAAATCAGAGGGTCTCGCTCACATTTTTGGCTGCATACTGATTGTCACATGCATACCCAATGCCAGGGAAGGAACCACACACAAAAACAGAGGGACGATCCCTCTCACACAGGGCTGAGAATAGCTTGAGTTCCCACTAATCAGATGGAAAAACCACATAATTCATAGGGCATCAGGTAGATATTCAAAATAGCACTGCCTCAGGGTAGAGGGGAAGCTTAGCAGGACCCTGTCCCAACATGAAATAAAAATGACAAGAGGTGTAATTTAGAGTTAGAACACTTATGTAGCACTATGAGGCCCGGGGTTTAACTCCCAGTACCGAGAAATGAGAACGACAAGAGAAAAACAGTCAACCTAGAAATCTTATAGCCAGCAAAAGTGTTTTGAAAACAAAAAAGAAATGGCATACAAAAACTGAAAAAATAACAATGAATGTGTCTAAATATCAAGAAATATTAGTTTCTCAGATGGAACTACACAAAGAAAAAAGTCAGAAGTGGAAATAAATTCGTGAAAAATACAAATTTTTTCTCATTTCTTAAATTTCTTTATATGATCCAGCCCAGTGTAGTGATGTACACCAGTTACTTAGGAGGCTGAGGCAGGAGGATTGCAAGATCAAGACCAGGCTGGGTACCTTAGTACGACTCTTCTCTCAAAATAAAACTAAAAGGGCTGGGAATGTAATTCAGTGGGTAGAATACCTGGGATCAATTTCCAGTACCCTTTAAGAAAGAAATGAATTTTGGTAAACAGTGTAAACACACTCCACTTTTAAAACAAATATTGTCAGGTAAATAAAAAAATCAAGTCCCAATTATATGATGCTTTTAAAACAAATCCATGTTAAATATTTAAAAAGTCATAGTACCAGGTATCACTTATAGATATTTGTAAATCAATATGCAGATTTTCCTTGCAGGGACTTATCAACTTTAAGTAAGCTACACAGATTAGCAGAAAAGTGGAAGTTAAGGGAAATTTTCAACAGCATCATAAAGACTCTTAATTCTCCATATTACCTGACTCAGTCTTCTATTCCAAGTTTATACTGCACAATATTCAATTCTCCAAGTGTCAGCAGTTCCTCAAAGGGGGGTAAAAAAGCTACTTTTTAAACAAATTGTTTTTATTCAATTCAGATGTAAGTTGCTCCTCTAATTAAAAAACAAAAGCCAAAACCTAAACCAATCCAAAGAACAAAACACTATGTCCAATGCTTCAAGAAGCTTATAATTTTTAACATACCAAATGATTTATCACAAATCCGTTGAATTTCAAATTGAGATGAGCCAACAGCTAAAAATTAAAAAAATATCAAGTTGGACCTGGATGAAGCAGGCAACATCCCCCAATTCAGTCCCCCCTCCTTCAGAAAAAAAGCAACTATATTATCAAATAGTTCATTAACACATTATGGACTTTTTGAGGTGCAATATTCTGGCATGCTTAGAATTTTGAGAGTTTCTCTAATAGCAGTGTTAGGTTTTACAACACAGTCTGGCTCAGCCCCTAGGTCTAAATGCAGAGTGGGTTAGACTACCTGTGTTTAAATTCTGTTTCCCATTCATTCTAGTTGTGTGATCCTTGGCAAGTTAACTCAACTTCCTTATGCTTAACTTCCTCGTCTGTGAAACTTCAGAAAATGAACAGTAAAATTTTTTTTAAAAATGATTTTACAGATAAGAAAACTAAGATTTATTTTCCTCTCAAAATTTCACAGTTATTAAATGGGGTCCCGGTATTTCAATTCAGAACCTGCCATCTTAATCAATATCTAAACATACTTGTTTATACATTTCCTAAATTATATGTCTTTTTGTATTAGACTGAACTACTTAACAGTAAGAGCTTCATCCTCATCATTTTGATTAAGCCCAGAATCTAACAGAGAGCACAAAGCAGAAGATCAATGAAAAGTCTGCTGAATTAATAAAATTCTGAGCATCATCCTGTTTGTCATGTCACTTTCACACATTATTGGGGGCAGGGTAGAGACTGTACATGGTTAAAAATCAGAAGACTGGTGTTCTTTTTTTTTTTTAATATTTATTTATTTATTAGTTATCAGCAGACACAACATCTTTGTATGTGGTGCTGAGGATCGAACCTGGGCCGAACGCATGCCAGACGAGCGCGCTACCACTTGAGCCACATCCCCAGCCCCAGAAGACTGGTGTTCTATCCCAACCATATCAGTCCTCAGATGTGCCATTTCAGGAAAGTCACATTGCTTCCCTTCATCTGAATGTTCTCATTTGTAAAATGAGGAACTGAACTAGATCTAAGTTTCTTTTCAGCTCTAAAATTTCCAAGAAAAGCTAATATCATTCTTGTGGAGAAAGGACAAAAGAGTTACCTTACTGAAGCATCTTGCAGGTTTTTTCTGAGGAACAATTAAAGTTTTTAATTTGTTAGACTCTCTTCTTCCCCAGACGAAGAGTTGCAACAAGGCCTGAACCTAGTGCTTTTGGTCTTGTCTTTTCTCTCCCATCACTGCACATAGTGTGTGGGAGAGTTCTGGTGTTCAGTGAATGGGTGCAACATAGGTGAAAACTTTGTGCAATAAGTGAAATGAGAATATATATATACATATTTATTTATTTATTTTTACATAAACTATTAGCTGGATACTCATTTTAGGTATCAGTATTTATTTACAAAACTCCGCTTAAAAGATTTATTCACTGTGGGCTGGGGTTGTAACTTGCCTAGCATGTGTGAGGCACTGGGTTCGATTCTCAGCACCACATATAAATAAATAAAGGTTCATCGACAACTAAAAAAAAATTTTAAAAAACAAAAAAAGATTTACAAGTCTCTTAAAATGCTTTAACTTCCTGATGTTTCAATGAATTTCATCTCCATCCCAGATGTTTTTTGTTCCAAATGTCCTATTTAACATAAATAAACAAATAAATACCACACACACACACACACACAAATAATAATAATAATTTGGTGAGCTGAGGATAAGATCAGTGGTAAAGTGCATGTTTGGCATGCAGTTGGGTTCAATTCCCAGTATACAAACACCTATGCCAAAAGTAATCTTACCCTAAATATACAAATTTTTTTCTAAAATATCTTATCAATGCTACAACTAAACCATAAAAACAGCAGGAGAAAAGAGCTTATTAGAAATAGCTTAAACCAGGTACAGTGGCACATGCTTGTAATCCCAGGGTCTCAGGAGAATAAGACAGGAGAATCACATATTCAAAGCCAGCCTCAGCACTGGTGAGGCACTAAGCAACTCAGTGAGACCCTGTCTCTAAAAATACAAAATAGGGCTGGGGATGTGGCTCAGTAATTGAGTGCCCCCAAGTTCAACCCTCGGTACCAAAAAATATATATATATATATAGCTTAAAACTCAAAGCTAACCTCCCTTCTTTTTTTCTTAATGTCTTTAAGTGTGAAGCTATGAAATGATTCTTTTATTTCAAGGATTATTTATGTAGATTATTCACATAACTGCACACTGAAATCTAATAGTCTCAATTCACATGAGTTCTTCACAATAATCCACAAATTGAGGCAGCTATACTCATCTTTACCCATTGTTTTCATTCTAAAGTCTAAAAGGAAAAAAAAATTCTAAAATTTAATGGCTTTTTATTATAAATATTATGATAGGGCTGGGGATGTAGCAGTAGCACGCTCGCCTGGCATGCATGCGGCCCGGGTTCGATCCTCAGCACCACATACAAACAAAGATGTTGTGTTCGCCGAAAACTAAAAAATATTAAAAAATTCTCTCTCTCACTCTCTCTTAAAAAAAATATAAATATTATGATACTTCATAAATAGAGATTAGAAACCAGAGGTATACTATATGTAAAATATGCATTGTTTCCTTGATTTATTGTAATGCAGATGAATAAACTTCCCTGGAAAGGATTCCAGTGGGGCAGGGACCCCATTTGTATTTTTAAAAACACTTGAGAATTACTACAATAAACATATAACACTCAATGCTAGATTACTTCAGGTAAGTGATCCGGCTAACTCTCTATATAAAACTGGAAAATATGAAAAAAAATGTTATTTTTTATATTTTTTCTCAATTTTAAACACTATTAATTATGGTAGTAATTATTTATACTGATTTTTTTGTTTGTTTTTGCATTTCAGGGAATACCCCTAAGTTATAAAAACAAAATTCAGCATAAATTCACTTTAATTTTTAAAATAGTGGTACATATACACAATGGAGTAAGTTATTACATCCATAAAGACTGAAATTATGGCATTTGCCAGTAAATGGATGGAAGTGGAAACCATCACACTAAGTCAATCCCAAAGAACCAAAGGTCAAATGTTCTCTTTGAAATGTGGATTGTGACTCACAATGAGTGGTGGTGGTGAAGGTTCACCAAATTGGTCAGCGGGGGAATGGGGGGGGGGGGGCGCCCTCGGAGAGGGAGATGTGAATGAGAAAGACAGTAGAATGAATTGACTTAACTTTCCTATGGAATTCCCAACCAGTGTTAAGTCCACATCATATACAACCACAAGAACAGGAAGTTATACTCCTTGTATGTATGTCAAAATATATTCTACTGGCATGTAGAACTAAAAAGAATTTTTAAAAAAATCAAAAATTTTTTTAAAACTAAATTCCTTAACTTTTAAAAGAAAGGCAATTGTGGTTTTTGTTTGATTTGGGGTTTTTCTGGGGTTTTTTTGGGTACTGGTTATTGAACTCGTGGCCTTGTGCATGCGAGGCAAGCACTCTACCAGCTGAGCTATATCTCCATCCCCAATTTTTAAAAATAAATTCCTTAACTTTTAAAGGAAATGGCACGTTTTTTAAATAACTTTTTATTTTATTTATTTTAACATGGTGCTGAGGATTGAACCCAATGCCTTGCATGAACTAGGCAAGCATTCTACCACCAATGGCCACAGCCACAGCTCTGTGCATCTCTCTCTCTCTCTCTCTTTTTTTTTTTTTTTTTTTTTTTGTGGTGCTGGGGATTGAATCCAGGGCCTGGGCACGCAACACAAGCACTCTACCAACTGGGCTATATCCCCAGCCCTCAGTGCATCTCTTCTTGAAAAGCTTTTAAGGAATGGATGGAAGTTAGCCAGGCACTGTGGCACATGCCTATAAACCCGGCAACTCAGGAGGTTGAGGCAAGAGGATCACAAGTTAGAGGCCAGCCTGAGTAACTTAATGAGAGCCTGTCTCAAAATAAAAAATAAAAAGGACTGGGGATGTAGCTCCATGGTATAACCCCCTAGTTAGGGGGAAAAAAAAAAAAGAGAGAGAGAAAAAAAAAAAAGGAGGGCCGGAGTTGTGGTTCAGTGGTACAGCACTTGCCTAGCATGTATGAGGCACCACATAAAAATAAAAACAAATAAAATAAAGGTATTGTGTCCAATTATAAGATACACACACACATATATATATACACACACATATATATATATGAGCTATATCTCTATCTCATATATATATGGGAATGGGTATAAATTATTTACCAGTTCACCCCAGCCCACAGCTACCCCCAAAAAACTGATTGGGAATTGAACCCAGAGGCACTTTACCACTGAGCTACATTCTCAGCCCTTTTGAGACAGGGTCTTACTAAATTACTGAGGCTGGCCTTGAACTTGAGATCCTTCTGCTTTAGCCTCTTGAGTCACTAAAATTATAGGAATGCACCACCATGCTCATTTCCAAAACTGAATACTTGAAATGTCTTCCTCATGCAATACAAAATCTGAAAAGAAACAGGTACTATTCCAGGACTGATTTTCTGCTTACTTATCAGACAAAGATATGTTGATTGACACCTAAAACTTATGGATATTTTTAATGAGCTTCCAGATGATATTTTTTTAAAAAGCTTAAATATAAAATATTAAGGGGCAGGAGTTGTGGCTCAGTTGGTAGAGTGCTTGCCTAGTACATTCGAGGTCCTGAATTAGATCCTCAGCACCACATAAAAATAAATAAAATAAAGGTATTGGGTCCAACTACAACTAAAAACTAAATATTAAAAAATTTTTAAAAAGATATTGTGTCCATCTATAATTAAAAAAAAAATTTTTTTTAATATATTAAAGGGCTGGGAATGTGGCTCAGTAATAGAATGCCTCTTTGAATGTGTGAGGCCCTGCGCTCCATCCCGGTACCACAAAAGGGAGGGCTGGGGGTGACAGTAAATGTTTGCCAGGCGCCGTGGCATACACCTACAATCCCAGGCTTGGGAGATTGAGGCTGGAGGATCACAAGTTCAAAGCCAGCCTCAGCAACTTAGTGAAATTCTAAGCAACTTAGTGAGATCCTATCTCAAAATAAAAAAAAAAATAAAACAAAACGGGCTGGAGATGTGGCTCAGTGATTGAGTGCCCCTTGGTTCAATTCAATCCCTGATATCAAAAACATATTTAAAATTGAATATAATATTTAAATAAATTTCCTCCCCAGCAGATTTTCCCCTTTACATAAGTATTCCAAACAAATATTTTTGTTAAAATTTATAAAACAAAACTTTAAGAAAAAAATTATTCAATTTCTAATCTCAAAGAGCTTTCCTAATATTGAAGAGAACAAAGGGAAATTTTTTTATTTTCTTTTTCTTTCCTTTAAATAGTTGCCAGATGTTAGCAAGGGCTGTTCAGGGCACAGGTGAACTTCAAGGAAACCAAGGAGGAAGGGAGGTTAGAGGTGTGTGAAACAGATAGAAAGGCTTATAACTAGACATGGTTTAGAAAAATCATCCTAGGGGATGGGGTGGTAGCTCAGTGGTAGAGCACTTGCCTAGCATTTGTGAGGCACTGGGTTTGATTCTCAGCACCACATGTAAATAAATAAAATGAAGGTCCATTGACAACTAAAAAATATTAAAAAAAAAGAAAAGAAAGAAAAATCATCCTAAATAGGGGCATATGTTTGCCCTCTGATGGAGAATATGCTGGGAATTAAAAGTCCCCATTTGTGTATAAGAGGTTAAGTAGAGGTTAAGTGATCTACCCAAGATGACAGTGCTAATAAAAGTCAGAATTGAGATTTAAACTCAATTCTGACTTGTGGGATCCCAAGCCAAGCTTTGGTTATAGCAAAGAAAATCATGTGACCATACAATAATGGGGCCCATATATGGCTCATAAGTGGGCTATAAAACTCCTTACCCAGAGACATTCCAAAAAATGTTGTGAACAATGGAACAAGAGTACGCCTGTGAACACATTACCAAGTTTTCTGTTATAAAACTTTTGGCATCTTAAATCAATCTGATTTCTCCAGTTATGCCTATAATTTTCTCTACACTGACAATAAATTTTCCATAAAATGCAAGAAATCTTCCTCCTGGCTTTTAACTGACATTGCTTTCTAACACTCTCCTCTTCCCTGTAAAGATGTAATTCTTTGCTGCTACTATATGGCTTTCAAACCTTCTGTGGCTTTCTACATCTAGCAATTATTGTTATCTCCCAACCGGAGTCTGGGGGAAAACTATTTATCTAAAATAAACCAAATTTAATTCATTAATATAACTACTTCCAAAAGTGTCTTTGAAACAAATGCTTCCCCAAGTGACGAAATCTATTAAATTTTTCTTTTGTAGTATATGACTATCCCTATCACACAATTCACTTTCAAGGAAGGCATACACCATATTATCACTCATTTTTAAGGTTAGGAACAAGCAACTCAAAACACGTATTCAGAAAATAAAGTCAATCAAGTGCAGTGGTGCACACCTAGCGTTTAGGGGTGTTGAAGCAGGAGGATCTCAAGTCCAAGACCAACCTGGGCAATTCAGCAGGACACTGTCTCAAAATAAGCCAGGCACGGTGGCTCACAGCTTTAATCCCAGCAGTCTCAGGAGGTTGAGACAGGAGGATCGCAGGTTCAAAGCCAGCTTCAAAGGCTCAATGGTTCACTGTCCCTGGATTCAATCCCTTGTACCAAAAAATAAAATAAAAAGGGGTGGACATATAGTTCATTGGTACAGTGCTCCTGGGTTCAAGTGAGTCATTTTTAATTTAAGCTCTCAAGAATAATAAGGATAGTAACTGGAAGGCAGAAACATAGAAAGAGCAGATTGAATAAAGTTGGGGAGTGGGGTAATAACAGGATGGAGATCAGGTTGTAGGGAATTTGTATATTATGTAAAGAATTCTGAGCACTTAATTCTAAGGACATCTGGGGCCTTAGGTTTTTAAACAAAAGGATAAGATAATTAAACCTACAGTGGAGAACATGTAGAAGTAGATGGCTCCTCTGATGAAAAACTATCAGTGGCTAAGCTGTTAAATATGTTAACTACAGGACTGGATGAGTAAAATTTAATAGGCAATAACTTGAAGCGAAATCTACAATTCATAGAGCCATTGCAAGAGGTAGGAGAACATAATGGTTAGGCATAAGGCTTTGAAGACTAGGGACTAAATACCGGCTTCACCACTTAAAAGCCAAGTGACCTTGGGCAAGCCACTTAACCATTTTAAGATGCTCTTTTATAAAATGGAATAACAATCATATTGACATACTTCATAAGTTAGCTGCTATCATTATTAAATTTTATTCTAGTTTTTAAATCTCCACAGCACAGACTATGAAGCAAAAAAGAAATCTAAAATTTATCTAAATCTAAAGAGTGACCCAGAGGGCTGAGGTAGTGATGCATTGGTAGAGCATTTGCCTGGCAAGTGTGAGGCACAGCACCATATAAAAATACAGAAATAAAAAATGAAGGTATTGGGTTAAAACAAACAAACAAACAAAAAAAGAGTGATCCAGAATATTTTACATAAATTAGGCTTTCTAGTGCTCCTTCGTATGTTTGTACACAGTGAATACCCAGAATATTGGCACATTCAAATTGTTCATCTTTACAAAAATTAATTTCAAAATATAAATTACATATTTTTTAATTTGTTTTTTTATTATTGATATTGTTTCCCTTTGAGCAAATAATCATGTTATTTCTTCACTGAAATTTTGTCCCCTTAAGAATTTTGAATGAGTTGGACACAGTGGTACATGCCCATAATCCCAGAAATCTGGGAATCTGAGGCAGGAGGGTCCCAAATTCAAGGCCAGCCTAAGCAATTTAGCAAGATGCTGTCTCAAAAGAGAAAATAAAAAACATCTGAGGATATAGCTCAGTGGTAGAGTACTCCTGGGTTCCAAAAAAAAAAAAAAAAGACACGTAAACTTTCTATAATGAGTAAATGAAAAAATTTTTCTCAGGGCCTTTTTCCTAGTTGTTAATTAGCTCGAGGAAGGTGGGGACATACAAGAAACTGGTACTTCAGTAAGGAAAACGACTGTTCTGCAAAAAATGATATAATTTAAGAAATAAAATCAGTGCAACTCACAAACCTTGTGGCAACAGATTACTATAATATGTTTGCAGAAGCTGGGTGCCATATGCACACCTGTAATGCCAGCAACTTGGGAACTGAAGCAAGAGGATCCCAAGTTTGAGGACAGCCTCAGAAACTTACTGAGACCCTGTCTCAAAAAAAAAAAAATAATAATAATAATAATAATGATAATACTAATAAAAAAGAAAAACTAGGGATGTGACTCGGTGATTAAGTACCTATGAGTTCAATTCCTGGTACCAAAAAAAAAAAAAAAATTACACTGAAGTTACTTAACAATGGCACAACAATTTGTGTTGTAAGTCATTTTCTATAGCATAACAGAAGTTTTAGTGCCCGAAGTTTCAAATACACACCCCAGAATGATTACATCACTACTCTAATCTTTATTAGCCTTATCACCTGTGTTCACAACTCTGCAGCCAAATATCACAATTATCTCTACTAAAAACCATGGAAAAATTATTACTCGAGAAAATCATCAATCAAATCATGAAAACTAGAAAGCTACAGTCATAGCATACAGATTTGAGGCTTCACAGAGCACTGAGAAATCTTTCAGGTATCATGTGTAACCAAGCAGGAACTGGTGGGGGTCAGGCAAGCTGACCCCTGACTGCTGCTGAGCTGCCCAGCTCTCCTAATTTCCCTGCTGTCTCATTTGTTGTTCCTGCTCCGAAGAGGTAGAAGGCCAAGCTCTTGATGCTTCCTTACTGCCAGACTTTGGCTGCATTCACTTTAGGTGGACAGCCAGGAAATTGCTTTTGTTGGCCTGGAACACTATATATGCATTACTAAGCATTCACACATTCGTCCAACCATCTTGTTAAGCCATGCTAAGGAGTGCCACACTGGCTGAGACACAAATTTTTGGTAGCATGACTTCAATTTTCGTAAAATTTGTAGATATATTACACATACAGCCATAAATATAGTAACTCCTACATGAAGATGTGTCACTAAAACCGTTCATAACACAAAAAAAAATTTACAGAGTATCTACATAATCTATTATCATGAATTAAAAATTTTACGTGAGGTATTCTTCAAATATAAGCCAAATGTGATGGTACATCCTCCTCTATTTAAAGCTCTCCCATGGCTTTCTAATAAAACTGAAAATATGACCCTTGCCTACCTCGTCTCCTGTACTCTTCTCTATGCCCAGCCACAATGGCCTTCCCCATTCAGCACCTTTCTATTTGTTGTCATCTGGTCTAACATGCCCTTCTCATGGTTGGGTCATTGTCATAAATCAGGGCCATCTACCCCACAGTAACAGTCACCAATGTCCCAAACTGCCTAGTCATGCCCTATGCCATCACTCCATTTTAATTTCTCAGGACTATTATCTGAAGTTACCTTTGCACATTTGTTTCCTTTAACTTTTCTTTTTTTTTCTCCCAGTGCTGGGTACAGAAGCCAGTTCCTTGTGCATGCTAAGCAGGCACTCTACCTCTCCCATCCCTATAGCTGTATCTTAAATCAAAGGGCCACACAATAGTGTAAGTCAGGGCAAAACAGATCAAAATATTGGCAGTGTTGTCACCGATTTGTATTGCTCCGGTCACAGTAAAACATGCAGGGGGCGGGGGGGGGGGGGGGGGACTGCCCTGGCCCACCCCAGCTGAGTCACTGATAACCATGCCAAGGCTCAATGTGCTCACAAAACTAGTAATGAGGCTTAACAAACAAAAATCTGGTGTTAGTACAGACAATTCTCATGATGCAAATTATGTGTTATTTGGTATGTTATATATATTTTAAAAACTCATCCAAAGAATAAAATTACTAATCCTTCTGGGCTTGGTACTATTACCTGTTGGGGAATAAATAATACCTTCAAAGTTTAGGGTCTTAAGAATTCATATACAGTCTGGGAACACAAAATTTTATTGCTCCTCAAAAACTCAAGTGTCAGGCTGGGGCTATAGCTTAGTGGCAGAGCACTTGTCTAGCTTGAGCGAAGGCTGGGTTTGATCCTCAGAACCACATAAAAATGGACAAATAAAATAAAGGCATGCTGTTCATCAACAATTAGAAAAAAAAAAAAAAAAAACAACTCTAGTGTAACAAACCAGCTCAAATGAATATGTCCATAGGAAATTTCTAGGAAAACTGGTCAGCCATCTTTTTCTTAAAGGAGCAGGAAGGGGAGGAAGCATATCAGGTTGAAAGAAAGCCAGAAATACACAACAGAACTAATATTTCAAGCAGAGAAGAAAATGCAAATGAGGCCTGTAGTGATGTTATTAGGTATGCTAAGACCGGTCTCAGGCCATCAAACAGCAAGATAGTATTTCTTTTTATGAATAAATGTTATCATCCTCAAACCTAGTGCTCCTTTAGAGGGATTAGAGTGTATCAGAGAAGCTTCAGGATTAAAGACAAGGAATCTCCAAATTATGTACAACCACAAGACTGGGATCCCAATTAGAAATAAGATATGCTCCATGATTGTATAAATATGTCAAAATACATTCTATTGTCATATATATCTAAAAAGAACAAATTAAAAAAAGAGACAATTGCTGGGAGTGAAGTGGGGGTTCTTACTATTAGGCTGGGACGGTTACACCTTTGGAAAGCAATGGAAGTTGGATTATATATAACAAACCACTATAGAAAGGTTTTAAAAGTGGCTCTGGAAAAATAAAAAAATAAAAGAAAAAGTACAACACTCTATGAGTTACCTGGATAAAAAAAATGAATAAAATTATACTGTTAAATTTCTTTGTGCTAAGTGACCACTTTAAAGAATGTGTTTCTTCACAAACTCATTATCAATACACAGCTCACCAAGATGTCACAGAGAAACAAAAAAGGAGAGCACTCTGTCCTTGTAGCCAGAAAAATCTAGGCTCCAAGATCTTCAGAGCTTTTTGATTTTTTTCCAATCATGTATTTTAATTCACAGGTACTACAATACAGAATTTCCTCCCCATTTATATAAATATGAATCATTAATAGTAAAACTCATAGAAATCCCTGTATCTAATACATAGAATCCAGTGGTATGGATAGACAGGATTAAAAGCAACTTCAAATTTTAGTTCTAACAAAAACTGTGTTCAACATGTCATTTTTTTAGGACTGGCCCATATCAACTGACAATATTTACTTTTTTTAAGTGAGACATATCAGGATCCTAAGCTGCAAAGAAGAAATGTCTTCTGGGGATCTACCATTCTCACTGAGGAGTGAAGTTAAGCAATCAAGACTGACAGAGAGGGTTATTCCGAAAAAGATCCAGGAACAAAGCAGTCTCATTTACCAGCAAGTAGTAGTATACAGCCAGTCTACGCACACAGACTATAACCACTTAACATACATTTATTTTGAAATACTTACTTAGATGATAAATGTTTTCTTTTAGGGTGTTTTATATATACCAATTCAGTGATCTTTTATTTAGAATAAATGTGTTCTGGTAAAGATTCCCAAGAAATAAATTTTTATAATGCCAATTCCAGTAAATTACCTTAAAAAACTGAGATGTATTCTCACAGAAGTGGAAAGGTTATAAGTGGGAGAAATTTAAATTATTTGTGAAGCAAAACTGCTTGTGATTCTATGTGCTATTTTTTTGTTTTGTTTTCCTATGTCAGTATCTAATTGGTTTGTGATCCCAATTACTCTTGGAATAGAAGAATAACTCCTAATCCTATAAATTTCTGAATTCTACCTTCAATTATTCAGATTAAGCAGGATGAACAGTACCCGGCCTAATCCAAAACAAATCGATGACCCAATTAGTAGACAATTAGATAGATGATGCTTATAAGGTGTTGTAAGAGTTCTAGATATGGGGCTGGGGATGTGGCTCAAGTGGTAGCGCGCTCGCCTGGCATGCGTGCTTCCTGAGTTCGATCCTCTCAGCACCACATACAAAGATGTTGTGTCCGCCAAAAACTAAAAAATAAATATTAAAAAAAAAAAGTTCTAGATATATCCAATACAAAGCATTCATTACAAAAGTCAATCCTAAAAGAATGAAAAAAACTGAATATGAATAACTTATTCTCTTTATTTTAAAATACAATAACTTTGTTTATTTTTTTAATGTGGTACTGAGGATTCAACTCAGTGCCTCACATATGCTAGGTGAGTGCTCTACCACTAAGCCACAACCCCAGCCCCATAACTTACTGTTTGCTAAAAGTAAACACAAGCACCCACTCATTTTGGTACATTCTTAAGTTTGAATAGAATACAAAAGTTGAATGTAAATCAAAGCATATAAAACATTTTTAAGGATGGAAAAATTTATAGATTTTCTAATTCATGCACTGCTGGCTATTTTCAAATTAGAAATTCATCAAGATATATATGATCCAACACTATTTATAATATCTATACTACAATGTCACTTATAACGATCACAAAGGGCTTGGATCTCATAAAATGTTAGCTTTTCTTTGATAAGGGAGAAGGAAACAAACAAAAAAGATTTTGAGAATCCACAAAAATGACACACCCTGTCCCCAGAAAGAAAATATATACAATATTAAGAAATTCTTTCCTCAAGAGTATTAATGAGTCAGGTGTAGTGACACATGCCTGGGATCCCAGTGACTGGGGAGGCCAACGCAAGAGGATTACAAGTTTGAGCCCAGCCTCGGCAACTTAGTGAGGTCCTGTGGATAAAATAAAAAATAAAAAGGGCTGGGAGTATGAAAAAATACCCTGGGTTCAATCCCAGTAGCCAAAAAAAGAGTATGAATGAGATAATACCCAATCTCCTTTACAGAAAAATACAACGAAATATTCTAACCATGAAGAGTAACACCAATAACATCTTTTTCTTAAAAATCATCCCCTCCTTTTAGTCATCTCTAAATTAGAGGTCTGTCATCCCTAAATTAGGTCTGTCTTGCAAAGGTCAGTAACAAACTTTCAGATGTAAAATGCAATGGCTATTTGCTGGTCTTCGGTCTCACAGCCTCACTTCAAAATTGATAATTGCTCTTACCCCAAAACACTTTCCACTGACTGCCTTCTAACACCATACTCTTGATTTTCCTTCTCTAACGTCTACCTTTGTTGGGTTTCCCTAATAAAAATCTCTAAATGCTAGGTGCCTAAGCCTCCATCTGAGACATCCTGTGTTTCCAAGTGAGCTACATTTCCCAGCCCTTCAAGATTCTCCACCCAGAGAGGTCTCCTGAATGTTATCTCAACATCAAAATATCCCTCTGCACTTCAATTACCTATATCAACTTCTATCTGACACCTTCATCTGGGTGCCTCATGGCAATCCATGTCTGAAAAGGAGTCATTTCCACCTTACCTTCCTTCTAACACATTCTATTTCATGGGTTTCCCAACCAATAAAACATCACCATCCTCTAGACAATAGCAAACCCCACAAACCTAGAGTCACTCCTGCTCCTTTCCCATAACTCCTATATGTAATTCATCAACACCTGAACAGGTCACAGTGTTCTAATCCCATCTCCACGGCCACCACCTTAATCCTAGCAACCACTACCAGTTAAACATAGCAGAGGTCTCCCTTCTCCCATTAGTGCCATATTCCTAGCTATTTTCCATAAGCAGGGAGGTGGATAAAGCCTTTTAAGTCACTGCAGAGATAATGTCACTTCCTAGCTTCAAAATCTTCAATGGCTTCCGACTGTTCTTCAAATAAAATCCCAACTCTTTACCATAGTTTATATAATCTGCATCACTTGGCTCCCCATACCGCAGGGCCTCTGTGTTTATGCTTCCCTCTGTCTGGGAGGTTCTTCCTGGACTTTGCACAAGGCCATTTCCTTTCTTCTCATCTTTCAGGTCTTTGCTTAAATGTCTTCTTAAGGCTTTTCCAGGTAACCTCCTTGCACTCCCCAATTATTCTCTATCACTGTGTTCCATTAGTTTCTTTCCTACTACTCTTCATTCAAATTTGTACTGATCCTTTTAATTGGTTGTTGCCTATAGTTCCTACTAAAATTCAAGTTTCACAAGCCAGAGGCTAGCTTTGTTTTTAGTCACCTATACAGCAACCCCTAGCACACACTCTATTATTTTAGATGACTAGGATCTTATCTACTTATGCTGCTGTCACTTTTTGATAGCCCTGCTTCCTGATCATAATTCTGACTTTTTGAGTTGCATCATATCTAAAACTTTCCTCCAAGAAAGATCACCCCAACCTCCTCTACTGCTATTTGAAAAATGTGTTTCAGTGTCTCTATAGAATTTACTAGGGGTCTGTCCACATCAATTTTCCATCTATCAATTAAAATAGATGTAAATGCCCAAGGTCCTAAAAGTACATATAATGATCATTGTTTTAACACTAGAAGACCCTCCTGAGAGCTCTCCATTGACTAATACTATTATTTAAAATGTAGTAGTGACACAGGTCCTTTGAGACACCTCAGAGGTGATACCTGTGGCAAATCTGCTTTTGAAGGCTATGTAAGAGATAATACCAGTTCCTTTACTTTGGCCTATTTCACTTTGTCACATTCAGGTCAGCACATTCTTTGAAAAGCAGACAGAACTTCGTTTTTAAACAACTCTGTTAAAGTATGAGCGAACAGTAGGCATGCCTCCCCGAGCAGCAAAACCTAGTAACAACTTTAAATTATTCTCTTCATATGAAAATCTCTAGTACTGCAGGACTTTCCCAGCTGGAATGGGACATTACCTTGGCATCCCAAAGATTTATCTATGTGGTGTGGCATAGATTCTGGAAGGCAATCCATGATCACTTGCACGTGTGTTTCAAAAAAAGAGTCATTAGCATACAGCCGTTCCTCGGTTCCGGTTCTCAAGCAGGGGCTTTGATGAGCTTTTAGCCTACAGAGTAGGAGGTTTCCCAGAGGATTAGAAGCATATTCTAACACCAGTTACCAGGTCTTTTGTTTCACTTCAGAGTGTGGCTGCATAAGAGAGGCTGAGTAAGAATGGGCTTATTATGAAACCCTGTTTCACTTCACTGGTGATAGGGAATGTGTCAGATGTCTCAAGCCGGTGCCAGCATCTCTAACATAACCAACTATCTGGGATAGCTTTAGGATTTGGGGGAACATCTCTGGAAACCCAACTTACTTAGTACCCCCCACATCCATGCTCACTTGTGGGCAAACAGTAACCTTATAAAGCCAAAATATGTGAATCAGAGCTATTATATTTTCTTTAAGACCTAAATTAGGTTTCTGTGTTTTTGTGTTTTAATTTAACAAATATGTACTCTTTACTCTTCCTTGGACATTGTAGAGATGCAAAAATAATAACCCCTGTTCTTAAGCAACTTAAAAGTTCCCTGGGAGAGAACAAACTGGAGACAGGAGTAGTTCAGTTGGTAAAGCACTTCCTCAAACCCATGAAGCACTGAGTTCAATCCTCAACACCACATAAAAATAAACAGATAAAAATAAGAATCGTGTGCATCTACAGCTAAAAGAAAAAAATTAAAAAATAAAAAACTGGAGACAGATGCTGCTGTTTCAAATTCTACATGAGCTGGAGTGCTACCAAGCACCAAAAAGGCTTCTAATCCGGTAGGAAACTGTCACTTCATCAAAATTCCAGGATACCATCCCTTCTCAGCATCCACTCTCCACTTAAGGCCTCTGTTGCATACTTTACCATCTTCTCTAATTGTGTTTACAACACTGTGTCGCCTTTGCTTGCAATTTCATCCCTTTCCTATTTGCTTCTTTCTTTCAGCCTACAAAGCGTACTCATAAATTTTTATATTTTAAAGCCCTTGGAGAAAATTTCCTTGACCTCCCCTAGACTTTTGCAAACCTCCACTCATCATCTTCCTTCTTCTTTGCTGCTTCTTTCTCCCAGTTCTGTTTACCAATCCTGCATTTGCAGACATCTCTCAGAACACAATTCTTAACTCTCCTATTCCCCTTGGCAATCTTAAGTACTTTACTATCACCAAAACTTTCAAGTCAAATGTGGACTTCCAAAGCCAGCTCCACTTAGCACCAGTGCCAGGCCATCTCAGGTTACATGTGTGCAAACTTAAACACACAGAAGCATCATGATGCCTACAGCTTACTCATGTGATGTCTCAAAATAAACAGAAACAATGCATACATGGTAAATTTTTAACACCTGAATAGTCAAGGTGAAGGGTGGGTACTTGCTGTATTATTCTTCTGCAGCTCTGAAAACTTTCAAACTAAAAACGTTTTGACAAACATGTAAGGTCTGAATCAAAGTCAGAAATCACTGTCCTTGCCTTTTAGGGGATTTATAATCTACTTGTCTAATCTCATCTAAAAGTGGGTAGATCTGAGAGTTCCACACGATTAATAATAAACTCATATATATAATCAAATTGCAAATATTTACTAATGGCCTACTAACTGTAACATGCTAACAAAAATTGTGTATGATCAACAAAGCAAATAATTAAACTATTTTAACCTTGGAGAGAGGACCTCTACCTCCCCCAAGTCAGTTCATTTTTCTGCCTTATCTATTTGTATTAATGATGGCACCAGCATCTTCCCCAGTACCCAAAGGGACCGTGTATTCCTTTTAAAGTTCTCCATATCTAAACCAGCAGCCAAGTTCCTTGGATTCTACTGCCGCCTTCTCTTCTCCACTTTAAAGGCCACCACCTGTTAACTCTGACCTACCACTGACTACTGAAGCAATCTCCAAGTCTCCTGCCTCCCACCCAGATCTACTCAATCCTTATTTGTCTCTATCCAGATGCTCAGCTCTAAATGAATTACAGCTCCTACTTAAAACAATGATACTGCTCCCTCAGTCTTTATAAAATGAAATTCAAAGCCTTAGCCCGATAGTGAGAAACACCACAAGATTGCTCTTATTTTATCCTCCCACTTGTTTCTTACTATCCAAAGCTTTATTCCCTCCCGTGCAAGAGTACCCTCTCTCTGCCATCTCTGCTTACATGTTTCCTCCACCAAGGAGACCCCTTATTCTTCACCCTATTTCTCATGTCCTCTGTGAAGTCTTCTCAGATTACTAAGTTCCCCAGGTCAAAGTTAGCTCTCATTCCACTGAACCTTTATAACATGTCAGTTTCATCTATTACTTTGATACTGTTCCCCCAGTCTCTATAAAATGAAGTTCAAAGACAATATTCAATATTTCCAAGTACTATTCAAAATCTGTATATGCCTTTCTTACCACCGGTACAGATTATGAACTCCTTGAGGGCAGTGCCTTTTCATGTAGAACAGGCACTCAAGGTTTGCCACAGGAATTTAACATCAGCATAGCATGCTTTACAAGAATCTACAAAGACTGGTATCTTCTAAGTTATAAGAATTTTCCTCAAAATACTACTTTAACAGTGATAGTTTTTATTCACACATGCACCTCATAAAATTTTCCCTTTTCATCATGTTTAAGTGTACAATTCTGTGGCACTAATTACATTCACAATATTGTACAATAACTGCCACTATTTCCACAATTTCCACCACACTATATAGAAACTCTGTACCCATTAGAAATAACTCCTATTCTCTCCTTCAAATAGCCCCTGGAAACCTCTAATCTAATTTCTGTTCCTCGGGGTTTGCCTATTTTAGGTATTTCATATAAGTGGAATCACACTCTGTCCTTTTGCATCCAGCTCATTTCACTTAGTGTAACATTTTCGAGGTTCGTACACATTGTTACCATGTATCAGAAATTTGTTCCTTTTCATGGCTGAATATTCCACTGTATACACATATGACATCTCATTTATCCACCTCAATGATATGAGTTATTTCCACTTTCTGGCCATTATGAATAATGCTGCTGTGATTATTGACATACATTTATCTGTTTTGAGTCCATTTTCAATTAACATGGGTACAAAAGTTAAAATGCTGAGTCATATGGTAATTCTGTTGAGCTACTTTGTGTGTGGGGAGGGGGGAGATACACACACAACTGGAGTTTGAATTCAAGGACTCACACATGCAAGCAAGCAAGCAAGCACTCTACCACTGAGCTACATCTCCAATCCTTTTACTTTATTTATTACTAAAGATTGAAGCCAAGGGAACTTAACCACAGAGTAGCATGCTGAGTCCTTTCTATTTTTTATTTTGAGACAGGAACTCACTAACTTGCTCAGGGCCTCGCTAAATTGCTGAAGCTGGTAAGTTGTCATACTCCTGCCTCAGCCTCCTGAGTCAGTGGAATTATAAGCATGTACCACTATGCCCAGCCTTTTATTTTGAGACAGGGTCTCCCTAAAATTTCCAAGGTGACCCCCCCTTGCAATTTTCTTGCTTCAACCTCCCCAGGAGCTGGGATTACAGGTGAGCACAACAGCAACAATAGGGTTTTATAATTCAGATACAGCTTTTTGGTAAACACAACAGCCACAAGAGTTACCTACTCATTTGGAAAACTATTCACTTCTGGACAGGTTTCCTTCCAACCCTTTCAGGACCCAGATGATGATCTAATTTCAGGAGCTTAACCCTTGTTTGGGTGCTAACTTGAGTGTGTTGCCATTCCAGTCTCCTGGTTCTCTCTATTTTCAACATTGCTTTTACATATGTAAAGATATAGATACTGCAATGGTAACATCCCAAGTGAAAAGTTATGAAACTAACCATTGTTCAGATGTTTAAGTCATATTTTCATCGTTAATGCATTTAGCAACATTAGATAAAGGCATTAAAAGGATGTTTTTCAGTACATACATGGATTTTTGAAAAGGATGACTTTTGTTAATCCCACTCTTAACTCAACAACCATTTAAAACATGCTGAACTTGGACAACTGTTTAAGACTGTATTATTGCAAGAAACAGACTTCTTTTCATTCCCAAGGTTAGCAGCCTCTCACTATCACTACCACCAATTATAGATTTTATTAAATGAGAAAAATACAAGTATATAAATTCAAATAAACTATGTAGAAAACTATGCACAAAGTGCAAATCTGAAGCATCTCTGCAAAGAGAACAGAAGACGTCATGGAGATCTTTCACTATTTAATAAACAAACTTGCACATTTGAATTTTTCAAAAATACACGTTCTTATACTATCGTGTAATGGTTTTAAATTAAATGTATTTACAATACATATTAAATAAATTTTATGATAAAAAAGGCAATGTTAGCTAAAAAGATGAACTATCAAAAAGAGGCTAGCTGGGATCCGTGGTGCATATCTATAATCCTAGCGGCTCAGGAAGCTGAGGCAGGAGGATTCTGAGTTAAAAGCCATCTTCAGCAATATAATAAGGCCAACTAAGCAACTCAGTGAGACCCTGTCTCTAAAAAAAATACAAAATAGGGATGGGGATGTGGATCAGTGGTTGAGTGCCTCCAAGTTCGATCCCTGGTACCCCCACCACAATAAAAGCTCAACAGGCAATTCTAATATCACCATATCACAAACAGAAAACTTCAATCTCAATTGAACTTTACAGCAATTGAACATTTATAAGCCCGGCAAGCCAGGTATTTTAGACCATTCTAATAGATGAGGAAAAAGAGGCTGAGAAAATTTAGAAGCTTTTTAGACAAATGCACTGATTTTTTTTTAAAGATGGTCTTCTCTTTCACCTTTAAATCATATGATTTACAGCTGAACACAGGCAATGCATGCTCATAATCCCAACTACTCAGGAGGGGGAAATGGGAAGATTACAAATTCAAGGACAGCCTTGGCAACTTAATGAGACCCTATCTCAGAATTTAAAAATGTAGCTCAGATAGAGCACCCCATGGTTCAATCCCCAATACACACACACACACACACAAACACACACACACAGAGTAAATATGATTTAGTTGTAAAACTTTAAAACCAAACGTATGTAATTACATAATACAGTTATCCAAGAAAAACAAAAAGCACTGAGTTCAGGAAAAAGAAAACTACTGGTCAAAATATAATGAATTAAATAAAAGGAAATTTATGTTTATTATTTTCTCCCCATGACTGAAATGTTTAATGATTTCTCAAAAACAGTTTATCTTAAAATGGCAGCCAACCAAAATCTCAGTTTTTAGGTTTCAAGTCACTATATGAGAAGGTTGTTCACAATATAAATGTGTCCATTAAAAAAAATCTGAAGTTTAAAGGACTTAGACAAAATATGCCGATCACGATGCGTGGACATACCATCTACGTTTAAGTCTAAGGGCTAGTTATATAGCTGTAACTAGTCAATTTAGCAAAGTTTCAGCTGTGGGCTATAAATAACAGCTGCAAAACTGACTCTAGTGGCCCAGAGTTCACCAGCTATTTAAAAGGCATAATTTTACAATCCAAGATAGGACAAGCGATAGAGAGTCATTACAGCAGTCAAGACAATATTTTTTTCCTAAAAGAACTGAGCTAAACGATAAAGAAAAAAAGCCTTACCAAATACACAGTAAATTGAAAGATACTGAATACCCACTGAAGGAAGTAAGTTCTGGAAAAGGTTAAAATGTATCTGAGATACATTAATTGAAAGCCAGGTATTTAGCTCTTTCAAAATATAATTTATGGTTGACGAAATCACAATTCAATAGGAACCAAACTATTTAGCTTTCATGCTGAGGGTTGCTTTGGGAAAAAATACTTTTTAAAATGCGTGCATTTAAAATAATTAAATTCATACATTTTAACTGGAAGCTAACTTCAAAAATTATCCCCAAACTGAATCATTCCTTTTCATCTCCACATTAAGCAATTACATCCTCTAAGATACAAGAACGAAGCATAAAACCAAACACATGTAAGAGACCTGAATATCGGGACTACTAACATTAAAACCATAACACTAGTAAAGGCAACTGAAAGTTAAAAAACAAACTCGGGGGTGGAGTACAGGTTACTGAATCCAGGGATATTCTACCACTAAACTGCATCCCCAGCATTTCTTAGTTATTTTGAAACAGGGTCTTGCTAAATTGCCCCAGCTGGCTTTCAACTTGCAATTTTCCTGCCTCAGCCTCTCAAATCATTGGGATTACAGCCATGTGTCACTGAACTTGGCTTAAAAGTAGAAATTTTAATTCATATTACTTAAAATTTTAATTTATATTACTTAAAAGATCCCACTGAAAGATGTCTTGAGAAAATAAAGCAGTCACTATTTGAAAAGGACAACATAATAGACATTCTCTTGCAAAATAAAGATGACTGGTATTTTCTCTGAATTTACACATTTTTCTCCACATCTTTAAGTGCATTGAGATTTGTCTGTCCACTATCAATCAACCAATAGCCATGCAGCTTACAGCTTCTCCTGACATCAGCACAGTTAATGCCCAGTTTCACCTTAATTAGGTGGATATTCCAAAGATAAAAAGTTCTACATGCCACAGAAACATAACTCTCTCATACATGAACTCAACTGAAATAATGCAAAACTGAAATGTACTTATCCTATTTTTAAAATGATTCATACCATCAAAATCTTCAAATTGTTTATAATTTAAAATTCGTCAGCACTTATTCATAAGAAAGCCATTACATGTTCTAATAAAATATTAGTTTTGAAACTATGCTTTAAAAACTTTTTGGGCTGGGATGTGGCTCAAGCGGTAGCACGCTCGCCTGACATGCGTGCGGCCCGGGTTCGATCCTCAGCACCATATAAAAACAAAGATGTTGTGTCCGCCGAGAACTAAAATATTAAAAAAAAAAAAAAAAAACACTTTATAATCCCATCAGCTTGAGCTGTGTGAACATGAGAGACATGATATAAAACCGAGCAATAACTACAAAATACAGATCTTCCAGGGGAATGTCCACAGACTCCACACAACCAACCCCAGGAAGCGGTGTACTTCCATTTGAACACCAGTTTCTCTGTCTCCAGTTTCTCAACATATTGAAAAGATCTTTTTTTTTCTTTTTTTGTGGTGTTAGGGATTGAACCCAGGGCCCTATGCATGGGAGGCAAGCACTTTGCCAACGGAGCTATATCCCCAGCCCCCTGAAAAGATTCTTATTGGCCATGAAAGAAATCCTCAAGAACAACAAAGTGATTCAGTTTTGAACTAAAGAGCATTTCAAACTAAAAATGACTTTTCTCACAGAACAGGACAAAAATTCAATAAGCATCTCACACCTGGTCAACATTAAGAAAAAATGCATCCAAACTGTGTATGATGGTGCATGCCAATAACCCAAGATACTCCACAGGCTAGGCCAGGGGATCACAAACTGGAGGCCAGTTGGGGCAACTTGGTGAGACTCTGTTTCCAATTTTAAAAAGGGGGTTGGGAAATATAGCTCAGTGGTCAAGTGCCTGGGCTCAACCCCATTTCAGGTGGGGAAAAAAGTATCCTATAAAATAGAAATACTGAAGTTTGCATTTAATCCAGTAATCACAGTTTAGAAAGTTCAATGATAATAAGCAAAATACTGCATTTAGTTTTCTTTTTTTTTAATATTTTTTTAGTTATAGTTGGGCACAATATCTTTATTTTATTTTTATGTGGTGCTGAAGATGGAACCCAATGCCTCACACATGCTAGGCGAGCGCTCTACCACTGAGCCCTACATTTAGTTTTCAACCTGAACACTCCCACATATTCATCTTAAATTCTGCATATGGCCAATGAATATTTTGCCAGTAACTTCTACTCCTATCTCCAAGTTAGAACATTAATGAAATCTGACATCCCATTCCATTGCCAATCCCAAGAACTGGGAATATGGTAAATGCTATACTTCATTTTTTTTTCCTTTTCTTTTTTTTAATTGATTAAAAATAATAATAAATGACAGCAGAATGCATTACAAATCTTATTACATGTATACAGCACAATTTTTCACATCTCTGATTGTACATAAAGTATGTTGACACCAATTTGTGTCTTCATACATGTACTTTGGATGATGATGTCTATAACATTCAACCGCTATACTTCATTTTTGAACTACAGGAATTATAGGATCTAAGAATGATTCTGCATGAAATACAGTCTTATTACAGAGTTCGAAATCTTTCCTTGCACCTTGACTCAACAGTAGCAAATGGCTATTCTAAATAAAGTTAAGTGACCAACAAACCCTTTGAAAACTGGTTTCAAATTGTTTTGAAACTTAAACACACACAACACACACACACACACACACACACATATATATGGACTGAATGAACATTATCAAGGGAAAACACCACCTTGTAGGAATTTAAATCTATAATTACAAACAAAATCCTTTTATCAAAGCCACAAATTATTTCCTGAAGTGCTCTGCCAAAAGTTCAATACAAAATAAGTTTGAGGATCCAGTGTTTTAACTCTACACTTTTATATTGGCTTCATAGCCTTGAATAAGAGATTACTGTACCAACGCAAGTTTTCTAAGCCAAAATGTACCTCAGCAACTGAAGTGTTTTGCATCATCTTTAAATAATATAAAAATCCATTAGGCAAAGAAAGGTACACCTTTAAATTTACTTTGCAGTTTTGTTTCATGTATGTAAAAGTGTCTACTACAAATAAATCCATTACTTGGCTTCTACAAAGTACTGAGATAGTCAAAGTTTCAAAGACATTACACTCTGGTTAATACATTTCAGCGTACTTGATGCTAGCGCCAAAACAAGGAATTAACCGAAGTAAAGCAAAAATCTACAATATTACAAAGAAAAACCCAAGACAGAGATTAGAAGAATTTTAAAAGAAAATAATCTGAAAGGCAGCTCACCTGCAGTTAGGTGGAGGGTCTAAAGTGATGTCTGCCAGTTCCTTCTGAATCCTGGAGTCAGGGAAATGAGAAAGAGAAACACAAGACGCATTAAGGCCTTGCAAGCCTCCCACCTGTAACTACAGGTCTGGCAGACAGACCTAGCAGCGATAATTGGATTCCACTGGGGAATGAGGAAAAGACACATCAAAAACTCAGGTCTGGGACTGGGAATGTAGGTAAGTGATAGAGCACCTGCACAGATGCGTGAGGCACCGGGTTCAGTGAGGGGTGGGGGTGGGGTGGAGGGCAGATCTGTAATTTAGGAAAAAAACTTTCCCCCCCAGAAGCAGTGAAGCGGCAATCTGAGGTCTCCTGCCATCACCTACAATGTGTGGGTTCCAAATTCGCCTCCCACATTTATTTTCCATTTGGGAATCATTTTAAAGATTCCCACTTGTGAGCCGGGCTGGTGGCGCACGCGGTAACTAAGAAGTTGGAGGCAGGAGGATGGCAAGTTCGAGGCCAACCGGGGCAGCAAGGCGAGACTGAGGTCTCAAAATTTAAAAAGGGAAAAGAAAAAAATATGAGGCGGGCTGTACCCTTCGTGATCGAGTGCTGGCCTAGGAGGCACAAGGTCCAGCATTCAATTCCCCGCACCGCAAAAACAAACAGCCCCACTAGCAGAGCAGTTCCCTGATTCCTCCTTCCCCTGCTCCTCCTCTCCCCTAGGGCAGAGATCAGAGCCTCCGTGGGTGGGAAGGTCGCGACCCTCTGGCCTCCCCGCCCCGGGAACGCGCCGCTCCAGCGCTAGCCTGGCCCGACGCCCTCACGTCCGGCCCGCCCCGGCAGGGCGCCCCCAGCAGGCCGAGGATCCCAGGACCCGCCCGGCACCGGCCCGAGTCCTCGGTGACGAAGCCAACATGGCGGCTCCCCGCGAGGCCCCTCGGGCCCTGACTGACCTGCCAGGCGTCGCGCACCCTCGGGGCTGGCCGCTCGGCAGCCGCCCCCGCGGCCGGTCCCTCCCACCCCTACTTGCGCACGGACGGCTCGCGCTGCGCGGGTGAAGTTGCCAGCCGGAGGGGATGGGGTGCCCGCGCGGGGGACGCTCCGGGTGCTCAGCGCCGCCCGGAACCTCGGCCCCGACGCCACGCGTCGGCCCGCAGCACCCGCCCGGGCCGCACAGGTGCACTCGCGCCGGCCTCCGCACGCTCGCTCAGCCCACCTCTCCAGACCTGCCTTTTCCCGACGTCCTAACTTCCCTTGGAAGGCCTGCCCTTTCCTTCCCTGTGGACGCGGACCCCGGACTCCAGTTTTCTGCCCAGGCACCAACCCTCGATTTCACAAAGAGTCCCATCCCCCACTCCTAGGCCGAAGCCACCAGGCAGTTCACACCAAGCCCTGGCCTTTGTCTTCTGCTTACCTAGGCGCTCAGAGCATCCATGAATAGGACAAACTTGGGGCCTAAGAGCCTCTGCCACTTCTAATACGCCGCCTAATTTTTATAATCTTTTCTCCTATCATATAAAGCCCTCGGGGCTGTTTTACAACTTAAAAAATCTCACCATGGCAGGATGGTAGTAAAAACAAGAACAAACATACACGCTAGGCAATTTGAATAACAATGATGCTTTTCTCTTTCCAAAGGTTTTCGGAGGGTAGGAAGAGGCCGCTATATGCATGAGGTTTTAAAAGGCGCTATTTCTTTCCACGTTAAAAAAAAAAAAAAAAATTAAGGGCGACGACTAGGGAAGTTCTTTCAACTTTCCTATTGAAGGATATTTCCTGCCTCCTACAAATCTGGTCAGTTTAAGAAAGGGGTTTTTTCAGTCTCTACTGTCATCTATTTACCAGTGTCCTGCTAAATTCCCCTGCTACCAATAAGCATTTCAATTCAAAGACAGTGGCATCCCTGTTGTTTAACTCATTGGATGTTAGATTTAAGAGTTCCAAATCCTGGCTTCCTGAAGATTCCCTACTTGCAGCTTTTAGAATTGGCTGTAATTGGTTTTGTTTGTTTTGCAGTACTGGGGATTGAACCCAAGGGGGCTTTACCGCTGAGCTATAACCCCCTTTTTAATTTTTATTTTAAGACAGGATCTCTCTAAATTGCCTGGAATTTGCAATTCTGCCTCAACCTCCCTAGTTGCTGGGATTACAGGCATGCATCACCGCAGCCAGCTGAACTGACTACATTTTTAAGACCTAGGTATGAAAAAATGCCCTCTCCCTCGGGTCAAATAAGGCAATCGCTTCCTTAATACCTAAAAAGTGTATTACCAGACAGCTTTATGCACTTCATCTTGACAGCCAGCATTTGCACCATTTCCAGAGTGCTGGCCAAAGATTTGCAAGAGGAATACATGCATAGGAGTGAATCTTGTTCAGAACACTCTCCATAGGGGCTTTCCTCTCCCAGCCAGCCCCCCATAGTTTAGAAACCACTTTCCAATGTGCAATGAGTAACCCATTAAGTCTGCCAATTCAGTCTTGTTTTCACACCAACTCTTGGTAAATTTGTCTCTTCCAATTCTATGGCCAATAACTATCTTCCAAATCAATATATTTCACAAAGCACCATCTATAGGATCTCACTAACATCAATTTTCCTCTTTCACTCTTTCTTGGATATACTGTCCCTCTCCACCTTCTGCCTTTTGATATTAACCTTAGCTCTGCTTTAATACAAATAGTCACTCTTCAGCAAGTTCTCCAGGCAACTAAATTCACTGTATAAAAACAAAACTGGTGTTAACTTATAGGTAAAATCACTATTTGAAGCTTCTCATCTCTTTCCCAGCCATTCCAAATAACTTTTTAACCTCCTTTGCCTAAATGAGCAAATTGAGTCTAGGGAAAAATCCTCCTCTTTGTGAATGCTAACAAAAAGCACACTATATTTTATTTGGTACCTATGCCTTTCCCCCAAATATATTCATGTACACCAGGGATACCCAGCAAAATATAGAAAAAAAAAACCACTAATGACCTAAAGCAGATATCCTACATTGGGGCAGGTCAGGCCAAAAGCAGCCTGAGGATAGGGAGCTTAGAGGCTTGGGGGAGGGGTAATAGTTAAGAAAAGGACCCAGCCAGAGTGGATAGGGTAGATGCCAGATTCCAGGAGAACCCACTCAGAGCTAATCAAAAAGGGCCAGTTAGGACTCCTGGGAAGATGAGATATAATCAAATTAACCTCCCTAAAATGACAGCAATCTTCCAAGTCATGCCATTTCACCCAAGAACTTCACACTGTTTAAAATAAGCTACACATTGGCCAACAACTAGGTCACCAAAACAGTTTACTAAATTTTCCAAAACTTCAAGTCAGGGGAAATGACAGAACTCAAACTCTCAGGCTCACTACTCTTCTGAAAAATCCCTTTAAGAATGGAATCCTATCTAACCCAGCATTTGGATTCCTTACGGTCTTCACAGCTTGCCACTTTAAGGTTTAACAACTATTTAACTGAGAACAGAAGGATTTATGAAAGGGTGTCTGGGGGTTCCTAGAAATCTGCTATAGATTATTTTAAGGGTCATAGGGATCAGAGGATGTTACTTAAGGATGATGGTGGTAAAAAAGTAGCTAACAGGAGAGAAGAGAAAAGGAATAAAAAAGCCACTACCTTGAATTCATTTGAAAAAAAAGGGAAGGGGGTGAAAACTTCAGTTTTACAGCATGAGAGCCAATGGCACCAGGAGGAAAAGTCTCCCTGAAATTTGGCAAGTAGAAATTCTTAGAAAAGAGTCACAAAAACAACGTGGAACAACCATTTTACAATCATTTACTGGTTGATTCATTTGCATCAACTCCCCAAGTCAGAAAAATCTCTTAAAATTCCATCAGAAAACATCACCTACTAAATTTTTTGCCTGCTCATGTGAGCTATTTATTCCTTTTGCAATTTGTGGAGAAAGCACTATGAAAAAAGATCATCCCTGCAACAGGTGATGAGGAAGTAAGACGGTCATAGAATTCATTTAGACACGACTTGTCTGGGAATGTGTTAGTAATTAAGAAGTGGGATGACAGCCTTGGAGAGGGTAACAGATCAGTGACCCGAAATCAAATTTGAGGGTCACTAACAAAAGTAACGCGGATTCTTACAAACTTCAGCAAGAAACTCAAGCAGCAAGCCACAACAGCTGCATGTGGACAATGATTAAAAGTAAAACAGAAGAGGCAACAGAGAAAATAATTAGGGCTTCCATGGCCCCATTTTCATTTTTGAGAACACATAAACTATGAGGAGCACTGAAGCTACCCTCACTGGGAGGCAGATCAAATGCAGTACGAGGCAGTTCGGAAGACAGGAAGCCTGTGGGGGGGAGGGTGGGGAGGGGATACGGTACCTCTTGGCGCTGGTGGAAAGGAGCTTGGAGTTTTTGCTCATGCTGACTTTACTCTCCTTCTTCTTGGGGGTGTTTGTTTCTTTCTCGGTTTGCTGGTTGGAGGACGAAGATGAGGAGGAGCTGGTGCTGGCCCTCGAATCGTCATCCGACATAGCGAACCCCCCACCCCACCCCGCAAACGGCCCCTGCAGGGGGAGGGAAACAAAACAGAAACACACAAACCATGCAGGCGGTGTAAATAAGGAACTCGAGTGCTGTCAGGAGGGCACAGACCCTGGCTGCACCCGGCCGCCCACTACCCGCTTTTCAAAGTCTCCAGGCCCATTAAAGCTTTTGCAAATCGGTCGTGGCTTGTTTATTTTTGGCCCCAAGTGAAGGACACGGTGGGAAAACGGTCTGGAGCCCTGCAAGCAGCCCCTCCCTCGCCCCCCGGGGCTCCCCACCAGGCCGGGAGGGAAAGCCGAGGTGGTGGAGGAGGACAGGGGCGCGGGGTGCCTCGGTGGGGACAGGAGGGAAGGTCCCGGCGGCCGGCCGGCCTTGGAGCTGTTTTTGTCCGCTTTCCGGGGGTCGCGGGGGGCCGGTGGCCCGGGCGAGACTGCGGGGGCCACGAGCGGAGTTTGGCTAGGTCGGGAGGCGAGGAGGGGCGGGAAGGAGTAAGAGAGGAAGCCGAAACGGGGGGACGGAGGCGGGGAGCGGGTGCCCGGTGGGGGAAGGGAGAGGCCGCCGGGGGGGCAGGGGCGACGAGGCCCGAGGCCCCGCGCCGCGCCCCGACGCCCCTCCCGCCGGCCTGCCCCAGGGCGGCCCAGCTCGGGACTGCGCGGTCGGGGCGGGGGTCCGGAGCACACGCCCGATCGCACCTCGCGGAGGGGTGGGGGAAGCGGGGGGCTCGGCCTCCGCAGTAGCGGAATAACAATGAGCCCGTCGGCCCGGGAGGGATTAATCCCCGCGGCCCCCGCCCGGGAGGAAAGCGGGGCTCCCCCAACTCCCCCTCCCCCGCTCCCGGCCCCCTCAGCGGCCAGTGGGGGGCTCCCGGGCAGCGCTGACAGTTCGAGCCACAATGCCCCCCCACCCGGCCCCGACGCGGGCGGCCCCGGCACCCCACGCGGCCGGGGGTCCCTGCCCATCCCCCGCGGGCGGGCCCCGGACCCCTGGGGCTCCCCGGCCCCTCTCCACCACCACCCGGCCCCGTGCCTGGCGGCCCGGGCGGCGCGGGTCCGGGAGGCGGCGAGGGGTGTCCCCGAGGCCCGGCGGCGCGGCCGGGGGGCGGCGGGCGGCGGGGGGGATCCCCGTACCTCTCTTTGTGTCTGGCTCCTCCGTGCCGCCGCCGCGGCTGCTGCTGCGGCTGCGGCTGGGCCTGGCCACTCGTGTCTCTCTCTCGCTGGGAGAGAAGCGGAAGTGCAGCAACAGCAACTATTAAACAGGCAATGGCTTCCCCCAGCCACACACGCTCGCACACACACCACTCCTCCTCCTCCTCCTCCTCCTCCTCCTCCTCCTCCTCCTCCTCCTCCTCCTCCTCCTCCTCCTCCTCCTCCTCGCCCTCACCCCTCCCCCACCCGGCCCGGTCCCACCCACCCGCGCTCCCCTCCCCCTGCAACACCTCGGGGGTGGGGGTGGCGCGAGGAGGACACCGGGGACCCCGGAAAACCCTGTCGCCTTCCCCACCCACACCCCGACCCCAGCGCCGCCTCCGGACTCCCGGGAAGGGGGCGAGGGGTGTGAATTTTTTCTCAAGTGGTTTGGGGGACCTGGATTCTGGGCGCGACCGGGGAAGCGGGTGAGCGACGGGGGGCGATTGAAACTAGATGGAATAGAGAGAGGAAGTTCTTTCCAATGAAGGCTTCTGGAAAAGGGGGGGGGGCGGGAGTGGCAAATTAGTGAAAAAGATGGTCATCTGGCGACAAGGACTTTGGACTAGAAAATGCAGCGGGAACTCCTCCTAAAAAAAAGTGATCAGTTTAAAGAGGGGGGGGGGGATCCCTCAACAGGGTTTCCTTTGGGTTGACACTTGCTTCTTCCTCTAGCAATTTACCTGCCTGGAGCAGAGGTCACGCCTGTGAGAAAATCCCAAGCTTGGAGTTCTCTGTTCAGGGCACGAGGCACGTGCAATTCTACAATATTAGAGTCTTCAATTCACTTTTTACAGAAAGTGGTGTGGTTTTATAAAAGTGATAGAGAGGATTTCGTGACAGGTAGAAACCAACGTGAGTCCGGGTTTGCAAATGTGAGAGTCACTGGGAATACACAATATTCCACTGAGTTAGACGGGGTTTAGGATTTTTAGTGTCCCTTGACATTAGATGTAAAGTTTGATTTTTTAGAAATCGGATGGAAAGTTATACGGGTTTTTTTTTTTTTCTCTTTAACCTTTTGCCACAATAAAAACGCTATTCGAATAATATTTTTAGAATAATCATAGCAATTCTGCTGAGTTGTTCCTTATTTAGCATTTTAACAAAATTGATTTTTAGAAATATTAAGTCATCAAATTACAACTTAGTTTCTTACCTATTTGTCATTTAAATTAAAGGGAACTGAAATAATGTGTGCCATCCAAATACAACAGTGCACACACACAAGGTCTTGACATGGAGAAGACAATCCCAAATCAGATTTCCACAGCCCACTTAAAATATTTCATTCAGGTTACCATCATTTTCTACAGTAATAATGGCTTCAATCATCATTGAACAAAAGATATAGAGACCATGGCATATCTATAACCAGGAAAACAGGCCTTCCCAATACCCAGCTAAGTCCCTTCTAATAATCAAACTGAAATCCCAACTTTATGAAGATTCAAAGTAGCTGGGCATGATGGTATGTGACTGTAATCCCAGTGACTCAGGAGGTTGAAGCTGGAGGATAGCAAGTTCAAGGCCAGCCTAGTCAATTTTGTAAGACCCTGTCTCAAAATAGAAAGGAGTAGTAAAGCTCAGTGGTAAAGAGCCTCTGGATTCCATCTCTACTACTGGAGGAATGAAAAATGATTCATAAAGTAATGATATACACGTCTTGCTCAGTGCTTATGAGGCAACCTTTATCTACCAGAAGTTGTCAATAAGGTCAAGAAATGTAAAACTGGAAGAATATAGATCATCATTTCAGTTTCCTGCCTCCAGACAAAGCTCTCCCTCCACTACCCAAAAGAATTAGGATTTTGAAAAGATCTCCAGACATACCCTTTCTTAGAGTTTGGTTTCAGGAGTCCTGGTAGAGCATATAAAAATTATGACATTTCTTTATGTATGATATTTGAAAACAAAATAATAATAATAATAATTCCTTTTAAAAAAAACTCTTATACTTTTGTACTTTTTGTACTTGTGTACTTTTTGTACTTCTGATGAAAATGGTATATTTTACAATAAGTAAATAAAAAAAACTCAGGATTAGGAAAATAATTAAAAGACAGTTATGAAAATTAGCATTTTCTCTTATTAAAATTTGAATTTCTGGTATTTAAAATATGCATTTATTTTATGAGTACCAATAGTGGGGTGGGAATCATACATGTATAAAGACAAGAGCTGGCAGAGATCACAGGAAAATAAATTATTTGATTTGTTAAAGTAACCAGGACAGCTAGGCACTCCTGAGGCTGAGGCAGGAGGATCACAAGTTCAAAGCCAGTCTCAGCAATTTAGCGAAACCGTGTCTCAAAATAAAATATAAAAAGGGCTGGGGATGTGACTCAATGGTTAAGCACCCCTGGTTTCAATCCTCAGTACCAAAAAATAATAATAATTTAAACATAAAGTAACTAGGACACTGGGTGAATGTTTCTTTAATATTGGTTTTCATAAATTATATACTTGAATACTAAGTATAATAATAATTTTAATTTTTTTAGAAAATCGAATTTGATTTTTTATGTTTCATTGTTGATGATTGGTTCAGATTGGTCCCTGGGGAAATTAATCATTAACTCTAAGAGTTCATCCTATGTAGGGAAGCGCTTTCCCAGGTATCTGTCTAGAAGCCTCCTAACCCTCTTCTGTCCTCCTCTAATCTCTAATACACACTAGTTTAAGTTAGTGCTTTATGGTTTTAGAATGACCTGCCGAGGGGGAATAAAGACCTCAAAATGTTTAGAGAATAATCCACTGCTTTCAAAAGACTAATCTGTATGTATTTTGAATGTACAGTTGCCTTAGGAAAAAGATTCATTTGAAGCCTTCTAGTTCTTCTACTTAATAACTACAAGGCCTAAGGAAGTAAATTGATATTCCTGAAGCCAGGTGTGGTAATTTATGCCTGTGATTCCAGCCACTTTATCCAGGCCAGCCTGAACAACTACTAAGACCCTGTCTCAAAAAATATAAAAGGGATGGGGATGTAGTTTGGGGTAGAGTGCTCCTGGGTTCAATCCTCAGGGGAAAGTGGAGAGACTAGGAGGAAGGAATTCTCAGGGAATAAGGATTTCATTACTAGAAGGGCCCTAAGAATGGTTCACATTCATGTTATAAGTGAAGAAATTAAGACAAAGAAAGCTGGTACCAATATCTTATCCAAGTTCATGCAGTAAATTGGTGGCAAAAGAGCAATTCTGACCCACACTGTTCACAGATGATCCTGTCAGTTCTGGCAATATTGGGGTGGAAGAAGAGCCTCAATTACAATTGGAGAAAACTATATTAAATATAAAAGAACACTGATAATATTTTCAAGACTGCATTAAAAATCAAGACATACTTGGAAAAGTGGGCAAGCTAAGGAAATCACTGAATTTGTAACATTTACTTGAATAAACTAATGACCACTGTGGAAGGCCCCTACCCCTCATCCTGAGAACAATCCTCCCTCTTTATTTATTTCATATTTACAGATACGTATTTTTCTTTCTTTTTTTCTTCTCTCTCTCTCTCCTCTCTTTTTTTTTTCTCTCTCTCTTCCTTTTGTACTAAGGATTGAATCCAGGCACACTCTACTATTGAGCTACATTCCCAGCCCTTTTTGGTTTTTGAGTCAGGATCTCACTAAATTGCAGAGACTGGCCTCAAATTTGCTATCCTCCTGCCTCAGTCTCCTGAGTTACTAGAATTACAGGCACGCACCGCTGCCACTATGCCCTGCTTATGGATAAATTTTAAGTAGGTAATACATTTTCATGCAGTATTTTTCTTTTCTTTTTATCCTACCAGGAATTGAACCCAGGGACTCTTAACCACTGAACCACATCCCCAGCCTTTTTTATTTTTTATTTTGAGATGGGTGGGGTCCCCCTGAATTGCTTAGATCCTCAATAAATTGCTGAGTCTGACTTTGAACTTGTGATCCTCTTGCTTCAGCCTCCTAAGTTGCCTGGATTACAGGCATGGGCCACTACACCAAATCCATGCAGTATTTTTCTAAAGAAACCAGAATATGTGCTAGGAAAATATCCTGCTCCCCCAACACCACCACTCCCAGTTTCCCTCAGAGGAAGCAGTTTTCTGTTGTAGTCTATGCATGTGCAAGCAAATGCATGCTTACACATTGAATGCTTTGATAGGACTGATTCATTTACATTTTTGAAAATGCATCCAGGGGCTGGGGATGTGGCTCAAGTGGTAGCGCGCTTGCCTGGCATGCCTGAGGCCCGGGTTCAATCCTCAGCACCACATACAGACAAAGATGTTGTGTCCGCCGAAAACTAAAAAGTGAATATTAAAAAATTCTCTCTCTCTCTCTCTCTCTCTCTCTCTCTCTCTCTCTCTCTCTCTCTCTTTAAAAACAAACAAATAAAAATGCATCTAGTCAGGGTGGTGACCACAACTCTAATCCCAGGGACTCCAGAGGTTGAGGCAAGAGAATGCAGGTTCAAGGCCAGCCTCAACAATTTAGTGAGGCCCTAAGTATCTTAGTATAACAGGGTTAACTTGCTGCTTTTACTATATCCCTTGTTGCTTTGAAATTTACATTTTTTTTTTTCTGTTTCCCAATCTTCTCCTCCCTAATCTTCTTTTCTCTAACCTTTTCCTTCCTGATCTTCTCCTCCCCATCTTCTTTTCCCTAACCTTCCTGATCTTCTGTTCCCTGATCTTCTCCTTCCTGACCACTCCTCCCTAATCTCATTTTTCCTCAAGCAATTAAAAGCCCCCTGTTCCTGCCTGTGGGCAGAATCTTAGCCTTCGGGTCAGGAGTGCCCTGTGTTTCTCCTTTGCTAGGAAAGCAATAAGCTGCTTTGGGGACAAGGACTGAGCTGTTGGCAACCCTCTCTGAAAAAAAAGGCTGGGGTCGTAGTTAAGTGTAAAGCTTTAAGCTCCTGGGTTCCATCCCTGGTACAAAAAAAAAAAAAAAAAGAAAGAAAGAAAGAAATTCAGTAACAGAAACCCAAACAGAGGTGCACTGTGACATCTCCTGGGCTTTGAGAAAGTAGGCTCCAGTTTTCACTAGTATCTGTTCCTGGTTCTCAAAATGATCCAACTCTCTTCTTCAAGTCATCTTTAGAATATCAAGTACTTTAAAGTAGAAGCACTTGAAGATCAAGGGGCTAGCTGATCCCTAGAAGGTGAAAAAAAAAAACAAAAAACAGTTGATTCGAAAGAAAGAGACCCAGTCTTAACTTTTTTGAGCACTCCTATTTTGACTTGTTGCTTATACTGAAATTCCAGTATTTCACAAAAATAACCCCTCTCATTTGGTCAAATTCATGTTAAACAAATTAACATTTGTTTAACGTACCTATGGCTAAATTGAAAGCATTTGCTTTCTCTGTTAAACAAACAAAAATATCTTATGCTTGGAATTTAGAAAGAATTTCTTCAAAGCCTTTCCTGAAAAGATGGTCTCAGTATAGATTTCAGTCTACTTATTTCACTGTATAATGCTCCTTTGGCTGAAAAATCTGTTCCTTATACAGAAAGATAAGGAAGAGTCACAAAAAGGGTCAATTCCATGAAGGCTATCTTTAATTTGGGTCATTTTTCCATAAGCCTTAAAAAAACCCCAAAAAACAATAAAGCTGATCTCAGATCCTAAGCATCCTCAGACTATTAGTCCACAGTGTTGCTATCACAGGAAGCTAGGACAGAGCTAAATTATTTTTTCTACCACACGGAGGCATTGAACAACCATGTGATTTTCAAATTTTACCAAGGCTTGATAAGAGTCTAATACTGTCTCAGGCAAGGGCAAAGGGGTTTATTTGATGTCTACAAATGGGTAGTGCTTAATATGAGAACACTCTTCTCAATTTATAATTGAGCATTTCCCCTATCAGACTTGTTTTCTAAAAAATTAACCTTCAACCTTCTATACGTTGATCACAGGAGGACTGACAACGTTGGAATATACTAGAATGCAGTTTGAGTAGTTTGGTTCATCAATCTCTGAAATTTTCCTGAATTTAACAATTTTTCAGTTTACCAAAATTTGGAGGAGCAAAATAATAGGGAATAATTACATTCATTTCACATTCTTAATTATCTATGGTGAAAGTTTTTAAATTATATCAACCTCCCTACAGTTATATGGTGTGGCAAATCTACAGCCAAGGATCCAGTTTTTTTTTAGAGGGGGTCTGGGGAAGGTATACCAGGGATTGAACTCAGGGGCACTCAGCCACTGAGTCACATCCCCAGCCCTGTTGTTTATTTTATTTAGAGAGAGGGTCTCACTGAGTTGCTTAGTACCTCGCTTTTGCTGAAGCTGGCTTTGAACTCCGGATCCTCCAGTCTCAGCCTCCTGAGCCGCTGGGATTATAGGCGTGCACCACTGCACTGGGCTAAGGATCCAGTTTTGAATCCAAAATTTACTTTAATAATTGTAAACCCCAGAAGCAATTGGCAACCATTCTTGACTTGCTAAGTCTACATGATATGTCTTTGTCACAGATAATACTTATATCTGAGAATCTCAATCGATTAATGAACAAATATTTATTAATTAGCTTGTGTGGACTAAGCACAGTGCTGAGTTCTGTGGCAAACGTGAAGTCTAAGAGGTACATCCTGGCTTCTGGCAAGGGCCAAGGGAGAAAAGATTAGAACTGAGTCTACAAGGAAAAGCAAGACTTTGGAAAGAGAGATGCAATCTCCAAAGATTGAAAGGACATTAAAAAGATAAGGAAGATATCAGATGGAACAAATATATTG
Source organism: Callospermophilus lateralis (assembly GCF_048772815.1). Classification (NCBI taxonomy): domain Eukaryota; kingdom Metazoa; phylum Chordata; class Mammalia; order Rodentia; family Sciuridae; genus Callospermophilus; species Callospermophilus lateralis. The sequence continues at coordinate 188,511,804 of NC_135305.1, read as the reverse complement.
TTATTAAAATATAAAATTACAGTCAGCTGCAGTGACATGTGCCTGTAGTCCCAGCTGCTCCAAGGCTGAGGCAGGAGGATTACTTGAGACAAGATCAGGGCCAGTCTTCAGCAAAAACCTTGTCTTTTTAAAAAAGAAAATTTGAGCTGGGCATGGTGACCCAGGCCTATAATCCCAGCAGTTTGGGAGGCTGAGACAGGAGAATTGCAAATTCAAAGCCAGCCTCAGCAAAAGCAAGGCGCTAAACAACTCAGTGAGACCCTGTCTCTAAATAAAATACAAAATAGGGAGCTGGGACAGGGGCTCAGCTGTAGCGCACTTGCCTAGCATGTGTGAGACACTGGGTTCAATTCTCAGCACCAGGAGTAAATAAATAAATAAAGATCCATCAACAACTAATAAAAGTATTTTTTAAAAAATACAAAATAGGGCTGAGGATGTGGCTCCTTGGTTGAGCGCCCCTGAGTTCAATCCCCAGTACCAAAAAAAAAAAAAAAAGAAAAAGAAAGAAAGAAAAAAGAAAAGTTGTGTATGTATTAACATAATATTTTATTATTAAAAACAACAACAATTAAACAAAGGTCCTTATTCTTCAAAAATGTCACTGGCATGGAAGAAAAAAAAAAAACAGATTCCTGATTAAAAGAGACTAAAGAGGCACAAAAACTAAACATAACATGTGATCAAGGACCAGATCCTATACTGGATGGGGAAAAACAAAATCATGGAGGACAGAATTAGGTCAATTGAAAAAAACTAGAGTATCCAAGTTAGATTAGATAAAACTATTGTCTCAATGTTTAATTTCCTGAAGTAGATAACGATATTGAGGATATTTTTCTTTTTAGGAAAAACACACTGAAATATTAGAGGGTAAAGGGGCATGATGTCTACAAACTATTTCAAATAGTTAAAAAATAAATAAATAAATAACAGTGTGTGTGGAGAGAGAGAAAGAGAATGATAAAAACTAATGTACCAAAATGTTACAACTTGATGAATTTGGGTACAGGGAGTATAGATATCCTCCGTAAAATTCTTATGCTTTTCTTTTCATATTTCATATTTCTGTATTGTTTTAGTTTTTTTTTTTTTTTTTTTTTGTACCCGAGATTGAACCCAAAGGTATAATCACTGAGTCATATCCCCAGCCCTTTTCATGTTTTTATTTTGAGACAGAATCCCACTAAGTTGCTTAGGGCCTCACTAAATTTCTGAGGGTTGTCATGCCTTTTCTTGGGGCGGGGGGTGTTGGGGTACTAGGAATTTAACTTAGGAACATTCCACCACTGAGCCACATCCCCAGCCCTCTTTTGTATTTTATTTAAGGACAGGGTCTCATTGAGTTGCTTAGCCCTTCAATTTTGCTGAGGCTGGCTTTGAACTCGTGATCCTCCTGCCTCAGCCTCCTGAGCCGCTGGGATTACAGACAGGTATGCACCGCTGGCTGCCTATAAGTCTTTTAAGATTAGATTGATAGAAAAATCAGAAAGGAGTCAGTCAAGGAAGTCATGGAAGAAGCCATCAAGGAAGTCTGGGTTTAGGGAAGCAGCTCTTAATTTCTAATTTTCTGGGTTTATTTTAATTAATCACTGTTATATGTGGAAGCTCTGGGAATCTAGGTTCTATGATAGGGAATTTGTCTGCTTAGAAGTATCTTAGAGGCTGGGCATGTTGGTGCATATCTGCAATCCCAGCAACTCAGGATGCTGAGGCAGGAGGATCTTGAGTTCAAAGCCAGCCTCAGTAATGGCAAGGCACTAAGCAACTCAGTGAGACCCTATCTCTAAATAAAATACAAAATAGGGCTGGGGATGTGACCCAGTGGTGGAGTGACCCTGAGTTCAATCAAAAAAGAAAAAAGAAAAGAAAAGAAATAGAGTAGTGCTTGGCACTTAGTAGGCATGCAGTGAAAATAATAATAACAAAGATAGAGAATGAAAATTCAAACTCATCTTCAGTTAGTTCTAGTTCCTTCCTTCCCTGCCTCCTCTCACTTCCATCATTCACACATAAATGATGACACCATCAAGCACCTGCCAAGGAACATGTGGAGTGCAAGTTGTTGTTTCCTGTGGGGGCATGAGTGACCCCAGGATGAGGCTTGAAGGGGCCCCCCAGCCTGGGAAGGAATCCCAGCCTTCACATCAGAGTTATAGAATTCCAAATTGGAAGAGCTGGAGGGATCACCTACTGCCTCCTGTTCTAGTCACAGATGAGGAAGCCGAGGTGCAGAGGGGAAGAATGAGCTTTCTGAGGTCAGGCAACTAGTTTGCAGCAAAACCAAGACCTTTCCCTTGGGGGAATCAGTGCACTAAGGGAACTTGTGGAATCCACATTTCTACACCTCAGGTGGGGAGCGGTGGCTGGGGACTGCAGAAGCAAGAGGTAACCTCTGTGCATGCAAGCGTGCTCTTGTTCTCTGTGGCAAGACGGGCTGCCACACACAACTGCCATCATCTCAACAGTGGCCCCTGGGTGGGTGCAGATTCACTTTTCTCTCTCTCACACGCACACATACACTCCCACCCTGCTTCCTTAATTATACTCACTGAATTGGAAGCTGTCCTAAATCTCACAGTGAAGCAGAGACAGATATTTGCCCAATGTGACTGAGAGGACAGAAGCGAAAATTCCTTTATTCTTTTTTTTTTTTTTTTCATCCATTTTGAGAGATCTTTCTAGATCTTGATGAAAGAAGAGGAAAACAGGAAAATGGTGAGCATAATCAACGTGGTCTCTGTGGCTGAAATTATACTTATCCCTTTGGATTCCCCACAGGTTGTCAGGGACTGAAAGTTGGGGAGCATCCTTGTTCCCTTTTCCCACGGCTCCCCCTTTGTCTCCCTGGGATGGAGCACAGTTCAAGGAGCTAAGAGAATAACCATCCCTGTGTTTCCCACCTGCCCTGCCTCTCACTGGCTGCACATCAGGGAAGTTTTGTTTTGTTGCTATTATTTATTTGAAGTACTGAGGATTGAGCCAGGGGGCACTCTACCACTGAGCTACATCCCCAGCCCTTTTTATTTTATTTTATTTTTTAATTTTGAGACAGGGTCTTGCCCTGTAGCCCAAGATGGTCTTGAACTTGTGACCCTTCTGCCTCAGCCTCCTGGGCAGCTGGGATGACTGGTAAAGCCACTGCACCTGGATCTCAAGAAAGTTTTTAAATCTGCTAAATGTTTGTTGCTGTATGAACTGGGATAATAATACTCACTTCATAAGGTTTTTTGAAGGTTAAATGAGAAGCATCTGTGAAATGCTTAGTCTAATGATTGGCTTGTCCTAAGTGCCCAATAAATAGCTGTTATCGTCCATCGAGTTTAACACACATCCTGGCCCAACATATTTTTTCAAGGCTCAATTCAGTGACCATGGGCTTTCTTTGGCTGTTCCAGAGTTAATAAATTAGAAGAGCACATGCAGGCAAACTTCACTTATATATATATTATTTTGTGTTGTTTCCTGTGGGTCAAGAAATTAGAAAGGAAGGGAGGGGAGGACCCTAGCCCTACTCCAGCTCCTCCCAGTGCCAAGCTCATGCCAGGAGCTGAGTAACCACCTGTTGATTGATTGTTACAGAGTCAAGAGCCTCTGAAAGAGCATCGACAAACACGTAAGTCAGAAAACATCTGGATTTGGCTCCAAAATGCCGTTCTTAAATGAATGACTCAGAATGGCCGGAGTTTGTGCCACTTGTGCTTTAATTGTTTGGAAAACTGTTAGGTAAAGAATCTTGGGCTGGGGATATAGCTCAGTTAATAGAGTGCTTGCCTCACATGCACAAGGCCCTGGGTTCAATCCCTAGCACCAAAAAAAAAAAAAGAGAGAGAGAGAGAGAGAGAAAGAAAAATAAATAAATAAAGAAAGAATCTTTGTGAAGGATTTGTGCCCATTGCCTGAAATTAATTCTCTTTCTCTTTACATGGAAAGATAGCCTCACTTCTTACAAGTATTAAATCAAGAGATCTAAAACAAAACTGGGGTCTGGGGATATAGCTGGTTGGTAGAGTGCTTGCTTCATATGCACAAGGCCCTGGGTTCAATCCCCAGCACCACACACACAAAAAAAAAGCATCCTAAAAGAAAACTTGTTGTGGACAAGTTGAAATTTTACAAAGAAAGGTGAAACACAAGGAACTTCTCTGGGAAGTTTGTGAAACACAATATGGGCAAGTGTGGAAAATGTTGGTGAAAATTTTAGGCTCCTAAAGCATGCGTTTTCCTCCCCCCATGAGATTTGCATATTAGATTCTTGAAAGCAATGAATCCCTCATAATCAGCACTTTTTGTTTGATATGACTGTTTTCTACATCTATGAGCTGTACAAGTTCTTATATCTAATCTAGGAGAGAAATTTGGAACCTGGTAATTTGGGGAAATATTTGTCTTCTTCCAAGAGTTTTTTTTTTTTTTTTTTTTGGTGCTGGGGATTGAACTCAGGGGCACTCCATCACTGAGCTACATCCCCAGCCCAATTTTTGTATTTTATTTAGAGACAGGGTCTCACAGAGCTGCTTAGTGCCTCTCTCAATTGCTGAGACTGGCTTTGAACTTGTGATCCTCCTGCCTCTACCTCCCAGGCAGCTGGGATTATAATGTGTGCACAACTGCACCTGCCTTTTTCCTAGAGTTCTAAATGTTTATTGTGTTGAGGGGTAGAGAGCCACAGCTTCTCTCTGAAAACAGATTTGGTTTCTCCTATAATTATAAGATGTAAAGATTTATATCCAGAAACCCTCAAATAGTGGTGGTGGTGGTGGTGGGGAAACAGTTTTCCATAGCTCTTGGCCACTCTTTGGCACCATATAGGCATATAGGCAGATAGATTAGAAGGATCCTTTCTACTCTGAGACTTATATTCCAATACTCAGAGTTTGTTTAGTTCCAGTTGTGTCTTTGCTTAAAATAAATCCTTAGGGCGGTGGGTTGGTTTAAGAGGTATATATTTAGATGTTATTTTTGGAAACGACTAGAGAATGAAATGAAAACTTGTGATTTTCTTTGAACTGGGCTTGAAAGTAAAAATAAAGATTTTATGAACTTAAAGGTGAATCCATTTCCTCTCAAGCATTCTTACTTGTAAATGAGTGACTTAGTGTAGATCTGGGAGTTGGGAATTCAAATTCTATAGATTTTTCTTAGCTCTGTCCTTGCTCCTGGATCAATCTTTACCAAAATCATCAACTATCGTCCTATTAAAAAAAAGTACTTACAGTTCCAATGTGTTTACATTACAAACACATACCATTATTGATTTTATCCCATAATTTATTTGTTACACATCTAAATGCTACACAGTCTCCAAACTAGAGAGAGAGAGAGAGAGAGAGAGAGAGAGAGAGAGAGAGGGTTTCTTTATTTTTTTATTTTTATGTGGTGCTGAGGATCCAACCCAGCACCCCACCCAAGTGCCCTACTGCTTGAGCCACATACCCAGCCTCTCCTGCTTTTCTTTTAATTGTGGCGTTGACTTGTTGAAAAGACAATGGTGTTGTATTGTAAAATGTCCAGATCTGCATGATTGTCTTGTAAAGTGACACTTCTGTTCCTTCTAGGTCCTGTAAATTGGAAGTTTCCTAGGAAGGCAGGATTTAATTGCAGGTAAACATTTTTTTTTTTTTTTTTTTTAAAGAGAGAGAGAGAGAGAGAGAGAGAGAGAGAGAGAGGTTTATTTATTTATTTATTTATTTAGTTCTTGGCGGACACAACATCTTTGTTTGTATGTGGTGCTGAGGATCGAACCCGGGCCGCACACATGCCAGGCGAGCGCGCTACCGCGTGAGCCACATCCCCAGCCCGAGGTAAACATTTTTTTGGTAAGACAGTGGAGCCATAAGTGACAGAACATATCATCAGGAGATGATAACTGCCTGCTCCTACAAAGCCACCTTTTGAGAAGCAGAAATGTCTACCATTTTATATGTTTTTAGGAAAGAAAAAAAAACACCTCTCTGACTTGAAGCCAGAAATGTGAACATCATTGAACCTCTCCTATCCTCAGTTTTCTTGTAACAGACAAAACCAATCCCAGAATTGAAGTCCTAAGGACTAAAGTAGGAAAGAATACTAGTGTCAGCTTAAGTATCTCATACTGAGCAATTGCAATGCCAAGTGCTACATGCAAGAGCTTTTCATTCACCATTTCAGTTAATCCTCACAATAACATGAGAGATAGGTACAGGTTTCCCTTCTCCATTGTACAGGTGAGGAAATGGCACAGAGAGATTGAACAACCTGGCTAAGGTGAGAGGGGAACCTAGGATGTACAGCCAGCCCGTGTTGAGAGCCACAGTTTAGTCGGAATGACGCCTGGCATTTTGCTAGAGGGAATGGTTGAAAGGTGACCCAGCTCTGGGATTAGGGCACCTTGGGGATTAGGGCGGATCCTGCTGCCTCAGGCGCCCTCTACTTTGGAGTTCCCAAAGTTGAGTTCTCACAAGGTTCTGGGAGAATTGGCGAGGGGAGCCGGGTGGAGGGAGTGTGTTTCCGGGAAGTGTGTGTAGAGTGCCGGTGAGAGTTCGGGAATAAAGAGTTGCTGTTTGAACCTACAAGGCTTTTTGGCGGCTCGGTTATTTTGTGCACAGACAGACTGCGGCAAGCCCGCCTAGCTGCAGAGCCTGTGCAAAAGTCATACAAAAATAAAGAATTGACACAGATATACCAGTTGTTGCATTAGTGGGTAGAGGAGCCTATTTTTTTGTCTTTGTCTTCCTCCATTTTTCCAACCTTCACTAGTGTTATTCTATTAAATAACCATAAAATGAACAGGTACTTCCAGTGTAAGACATACAATATGAATATAAAATAACAATTAGAATCATTTATTAAGTGTCTGCTCTGGCAGGACTGACAAGCAAATAAAAGGAATCACATCACAATAATTTAAAAAATTTGCCTAGAGGGAAATTGACACACCATAAACAGATATTCTGCAGTTTGTTTTTCACAATTTTCTTTCTTTTGTCCTGTTTTATTTGACATATGGCTCACTTCATAAAAATGTTTAAATATTGATTTCCAAATAGCTTTACGTGGTCCTAAAACAATATTAACAGACCATGTGGTTCCTGGAAGGATCTGTTCTACTGTTTCTGTTTTTAAAATGCCCCCCCCCCCCACCTCAGGCTTTTGAATCAAGTAAGTTAGTTGGTCAATACGCCCAAACATGGTACCTACCATATGATTTCTTTTAGAGGCTGTGGTAAGGCATGGGAAGAGGGCTGGCCATAGTGGGTCCTCAGTGTCAAGCTTCTTAGGTGAGCATCTGTCTTCTCCAAGGGGTGAAATCATCCTTTGCAAACAGTGTCTGAGCCCCACAACCACGGTCATCCAGAGCCCTCACATTTTATGCCCACACACAGTGCAAAAGGTCTTTGCCATTAGTGTCTCTAGGAGCCCCCTCCCTCCCTTTCCTTTCTGCTTCACATATCAGAAATACATAAAGTTTAATTTGGTAACGGTAGTAGTCCTAATCCTGAAAATATTTACCATACAGTAAGATCTTTGAAGTAGATTTGAAAATATATACATTGACCCACTGAAGGGAAAAAAAAAATACAGAAATATCATAAAGCTGTGGAAAGGTAACTAACTATGTCACAAAATTTAAAAATCATAATTATCTTTTATCATGCCTTGATGGTTATGAAAAGAGAAAATTGTTTTTTTGGAAATTTCACATAGTCTATTTCTTTTTTTTTTTTTTTGGAGGGGGTGTGCTGGGGATTGAACCCAGGGCCTTGTGTATGCAAGGCAAGAATTCTACCATCTGAGCTATATCCCCAGCCCTCATATAGTCTATTTCTACTTGAAAGAGACTAGTATCTTGGTGGGGGGCACTCATACTAGATATATATATATATTGATTGCTTGCTATGTCCTGAACACTTCACCAACATTATTTCCCTTAATCTTTACATTAGTCCTTTTAGACAGCTGCAGTTACCAATTTACAGATGAGAAAACGGAGGCTTAGAGAGGTTAAGTTAATTGAACTGAGTCACACAGCTGCCTAAGCAACTCAGCGAGACCCTGTCTCTAAAAAAAAAAAAAAAAAAAAAAGAAATATTTTTTTAAAAGGGGATGGGAATGTGGCCCAGTGGTTCAGTGGTTAAGGTGACAGAGTCAAAACTCAAACTCAGGCTGTATTGCTTTAGAGGCGACCTCACTAGGTACCATAGACAATAAATAATGACTTGATTTTCATCAACTGAATTTCAAACCCTAAGAATATACAAATTCAGCACTTAACAGCATGACTGAGCTGAGTCTAGAACAACAGTGCAAGGAAGGTATAGAGTTGGAAAATGCAGTTGTGCAGCTGGGACACAGACTCATATCACCTGTATCGGCCTTCTCTCCTCCCCACTCTCCAAAGCAGCCTGTGGGGGTTCCTCACAAAGACCCCTGCGGTCAGCCTGGTGTGCATGGCCTCTCTGCATTCCTGCCTCTGTGCCTCCCGCTCAAAGCTCTGGTGGCCATTGTGTCTTCTTTAGCACTCCCTTCAGCACTCAATCAATAAATATTTGTTGAATGAATAAATGAATGAATGAGTGGATGAATAAACAGCTGTCAAACCAGCCACAGATGGCAAAGTACACAGAGGTGCTTAAATAGTAAGCTGTTTGCCTAAAATAGCCTCCGCCTGACCAGAATAAAAATTCCATCAAACTTCCAGTCGAGAAGGGGGACGCTTATTCTGTACTAGACGTCATATTATTTGCTTTACATTTCATACTTGGCTTCCTTAACATTATTCATCCCTTCACTTACTGTGTGACTGGGTCCAAGCACTTCGTCTCTCTGGTCTTTGTTTTCTCAGTTATAAAACAATGCTCTTAAGTCACACCTCACAGATTTTCCTAAGGATCCAGTAAGGTCCCATGGGACGAACTCTGTAAGTTACACAGTGCCTTCTCACACGGCCATCGTCTTCCATTCATTGGTCCCTGCTATTTGTGGCTTTGGGGGCATCTGGTTAGGGGGAACCAAACTGCTTTGCTCAAGAAGAGTTTTGTTGGGGAATGACTTCACGACGCTGCTCACTTGAACAAAAGAGACTTCAGCTACAGAAGGACTGTCATGAAGCCAGGGTGCTTGCTGCAAGTGAACCCAGGGAGCAAGGAAGGGGGCCAGCAGCCAGCTCACACTGGAGGAAAGACCCGGAAGGCTCTGGAATCATCTTTCTCTTCCTCCTCAGCTATCACCATCCTTCAATCAAGAATGTTTAGACTGCCAGCCAACAACCAGATTGTGAAGTTGAACGATGCCATCACCTTTAGGACAGTCACCACAGAGAAAATGCTGGGTTTCAGCCACAGCATCTGCTGAGGTGGTCAGGGGTCCAGCCATCCTGGAGAGGTGGCACCCCACCTTCCTTCCCCATCCATCCTCCCTGGGGGGTGACAAAAAGGAAGAAGCAAAATGCAGGTGAATTTTCTTTGATCCCTGAGAATTTTCTTCCTCCTCCTCCTTGGGATTTACCTGGGTAAGTGGGATCATTCATATTTGCTCTGTATGTAGGAGAAACTATTCCCCCTACAATGGAATCTCACAGAGATGACACAGCAAGTTAGAAGTCTGTCAAGAGATTTGGCTCCTGTCATGAGTCTATCCTTTTCTTGGCCGTCCAAGCCTTCTCTCTGTCATGACCTTTTGCCCTTGATTTTTTTTTTTTTTATGTGTGTGTGTGCTGGGGATTGAACACAGGGCCTTGTGCATTGGAGGCAAGCATTCTACCAACTGAGCTATATCCCCAGCCCCTTTGAATATTTTTGAAACACAGTAACAAAAACTCTCTTCATTTCTTCCTCCAAGGTTCTTTGCAATAATTTTAAACTTAAAAATTTCCAAAAAGTTGTTTTGGTGGGTTCAAGACCATAAATTTTAATTCTCATGCCCCCCCACCCACCCTTCCCCACCAAACATTTCAACCAAGGATCCTTTACCTTTTTTAAAAGTGCAAAGTCAATTTCTGTGGCAAAGAAAGACCCAGTATTTTCCTGGGCCTTCTTGCAAACAGAGGCCTCTCAGACAATATTTACATCTACGTGTGGGTGAATTGGGACTGTGCTTGGAGCAGTTGGAATAAGAGAGGCATTGATAGATTCCAGTAAGGCTGGCGGATATTGAAGGGTAAGTCTGGGGTAACTCGGGAGCCAGTACTGGGTTTGCCAACAGGTCTAAAGTTTAGGGAGCACTTCTGTGGACCAGGCATTGTGCTGATGGCTCTGCAAGGTCACCTTCTCATTTCATTTTCCTAAGTGCCCCACAAGATAGGAACAACTACTCCTGATTTACAGAGGAGGAAACTGGGACGGGGAATTAAAACCTCATAACAAACCCACTGTAAACTGGGGATTCTAATGCAAATGCAAACCTTGGGACTCCAGACCCTGCCACCCTGTGTGGTCCAGAGACCTGCTGCACCTTCTAAGCTCCTTAGAAAAGCAAAATCCCAGGCCCTGCCCTAAACCTCCGGAGTTAGCTCAGCAGGTTGACAAGACCCCAGGCGATCGGTGTGTAGATTCTAGTCCTGGTCTTCATTCCTCAGAGTACTGACTGCCTGAGCACAGGTACTCAGGTATTCTCCCCTGCCCCCCCACACTGAGGATTGAATGCTTAACCACTGAACCACATCCACAGCCCTTTTTAATATTTTATTTAGAGACAGGGTCTCGCTCAGTTGCTTAGGGTCTCACTAAATTTCTGAGCTGACTTTGAACTTGGGATCCTCCTGCTTCAGCCTCTGGGGCTGCTGGGATTACGGTGTGCACCTCTATGCCTGACCACCCAGGTTCTTATTCTGATGCTCCTGGGACTTTTTTTTTTACCTTTTTGAGACTCAGTCATTCATCTACAAATGAAGATAGACTGAAGATTGTTGCTGAGTATTCAATGAAATAAAATGTACTAGATCACTGGAAGTTAGCACCTTTAAAGGACTTTTTATTTTTTTTAAATATTTTTTTTCATTGTAGATGAACACAATATCTTTATTTATTTATTCTTATGTGGTTCTGAGGATCAAACCCAGTGCCTCACATGTGCTAGGCAAGCGCTCTACCACTGAGCTACAGCTGCAGCCCTTAAAGGACTTTTTTTGAGGTTAAAGTAAACATCCTTTGCATAGATGGTATCCATAATTAAAAACTGGTTATCAGGGCTGGGGATGTAGCTCAGTTGGCAGAGGGCTTACCTCACATGCACAGGGCCCTGGGTTCAATCCCCAGCAACACACACACACACACACACACACACAAATTGGTTATCAAAAATAAAGAAAACAAACATTTTTCTCCCCAAACCATCATCATGATATAACCTCAGAAACATTGAGTTGCATTTCCTTCCAGTATTTTCTCTACACATATGTGGTGGGGTGTGTGTGTGTATGTATGTGTGTGTTTACTAAATTGGGATCATTCTGTATGTTAGAAATTTGCATCCTGTGTTTTTTTTTTTTTTTTTCCTCTTCACATGTACAAGATAAGCATTTTTTAAAATAGTTTAAACCCGTGAATACACACATTGCTTTCTAGGACTTAGACTGTAAATCAGAAAAAAAAAAAATTTTTTTTCCATCTAGTTTTAAATCTTTCAGTCGCAATTTAAGAATTAAAATGGGAACTGCCCTATGCTTGGGTGTGTCAGCAGTCGAACCCAGGGTTTGTGTGTTGAGAGAGAGAACTCCGGGGGTGGGGGCACTGGGAATGGAAGCAGACCCAGGAAGCCCTTTGTCTCCACGGTTCTTAGTTTTGTTTGTTTTTGCTGTACTGAGAGCTGAACCCAGGAGAGTTCTACCACCAGGCTACATCCCCAGCCCTTTTGTTATTTTATTTTGACACAAGGTCTCCCTAAATTGCTGGGGCTGGCCCTGAACTGGCCATCCTCCTGCCTCAGCCTCTGGGGTAGCTGGGATTACAGATCTGCTCTACTGTGTCCGACTGACTCAGCAGTTCTTTTTGTGCGTGTACCAGGGATTGAATTCAGGGGCACTCAGCACTGAGCCACACCCCCAGTCCTATTTTGTATTTTATTTAGAGACAGGGTCTCACCGAGTTGCTTAGCGCCTCGGTTTTTTTTTTTTTTTTTTTTTTTTGCTGAGGCTGGCTTTGAACTTGTGATCCTCCTGCCTCAGCCTCCAGAGCTGCTGGGATTACAGGCGTGCGCCAACCTGCCTGGCTGTGACTCAGCAGTTCTAAGGCCCTGCGCTCCGTCCCTGTTTGTCCTGGTAGCAAGTCCTTATCTTACAGTAGCTTTGACCTTTGGGATTTGGAGTGAAAGGTGGGATTCCAATTATGCAAGCTCCTAAGTAGGAATGGTCTAGGTTTTGTTTTTGCTTTTGTTTTTAAATCTGTATGGCTTAGGGCCTAGTGCTTGGCCTGGCACATAATTGGTATGCAATAAATGTGATGCATGCATGCATGAATGAATGGATCAATAAATGAAGATGCCTAATGATGTAAATTAGATATCTTCTCCCAGTCCCACTTTGGCCCCAGGCAGCTTCTCTGTTGGCCTCAAATTCCATGAGGAGATTATTTCTTTGTAGCAGACTTCAAGGAGCCTATTTTTAAAAGCAAGCATCCCTGGGGTGGGGGTGGGGGATAAGGGTGGGTGGAGGAGTGGGCCTCCTAAACCAGATTCTTTGTCCTTTTGCATATTCATAAAACTTGTGTCTATCAAGGATGTTTTGCCCAGGACTAAGAGACTTTGCTCCATAAAAGTTCAAGGAATGGCCAGGCACGATGGTGCACGCCCACGTAATCCCATCAACTCAGAAGGCAGAAGGCTGAGGCAGGAGGATCAGGAGTTTTCAAAGAGAACTCATGTTTGTCACGCTTTGGGTGACAACCAAGAAGAGAGGGCCTCTTACCACCTTCATAGCCGCTTACTTACTTGTAAAACTGTCACCCCTCTCTTTCAGCAATCTCCTAAACCCCCCCCCCCCGCTTTTTACCCCATGACCTCCTATAGTCCTATCCACACAGTCAGAAAGGGTGTGTACTCAAAAAACTTCCACTGACTTTCCAGTTCTGTGCAAAACCAAACAGAATCCACAAGGTTGACAATCTGGCAGGCTCTACTACCTTTCCCATGCCATCTCCTGCTACTTCTCCCCTTGTTTACCACATTTCACCTGCACTGCCCTCCTAGCTGTTCTCTAAATGCACCAAGCATACTTCAACCTCAGGGCCTTTGCACTTGCTGGTCCTTGTGCCAGAACCGATCTCCTTACTCCCCTCTCCTCTCCGATCTCTCTTACCCTTCACTTCCTTCTGGTCATCTTAGCTTCCCCTGGAGGGCCCACATAAAATAGTAACAATTTTCCAGATATAACCTTCTTCCACTCCCCTCTGCATTCCCTAACCCTACCTTATTTTTCTTCATAGCTTCTCTCACCACATGGTAATCTATGTGTTTGTCTCCTTTCTAACTAGAATAAAAGCTTCATGAGAACAAGGATGCTTGCTAAGTTTTATCTACTGCTGTTGTTGAGTGCCTAGAATGTTCCCTGGATCCTACTTTCTATTTTATTTTAATTTGTTACATATGACAGCAGAGTGCATTTCAATTCATATTATACATATAAAATACAGTTTTTCATATTTCTGGTTGTACTGGATCCTACCTTTTAAAGTGAATATTGAATGCATCTTAAAGAACAACAATGGTGTAATTTATTTTTGCCTTTCTTTTAAAGTTCTATTACCATTCTTCCAATACAGCATCCCTCTCTATTTTTTTTTTTTATTACAGGGCTTTTCATTGCAAAGGAAAATCCAAAGTCGGAATGACTAGTCAGTTGTAAATAGATTCTAAAGTGTAATAAAACATGTAATGAGTTTTTCATTTGCTCCACAAACAAGGCTACGTAATAGCTGGGATCTGACTTGGCCTCCTGTGTCTGAGTTTCCTGGTTTATTTTAAGAAGGACAAAATATCCTAAGCGTATAGCTAGGAGAATACCTGGCATTGTCTTTACAGGTTTAGCAAATGGCTTTTGGGATAGGATGCTAGGATTTAAAAGTGGAAAACCAGAGTTCAGAGGACCAGGGATTGAGAGATCAATTTCTTTTCTTTTGTTTTACTCAGCTTTGGTTTTTTTGGAGGGTGTGGGGGGTACCAGGGATTGAATTTAGGGGCACTCAACCACTGAGCCACATCCCCAGCCCTATTTTTTGTATTTTATTTAGAGACAGGGCCAAATATAGTTATTTTATTTTCCACCTTTTAATTGGTGGTAATAGTTGTACATATAATGGAGTTTGTTGTGATGTATTCCTAAGTGCATACAATAGAACAACATAATTTGACCAATATCACTCCCCAGCACTTCCCCCTCCCTCCCTCCCCACACTCCTTGGTCCCTTCTCTTCTACTGGTGTTTCTTAACCTGACTTTTAGAAAACATTTTAAAAAATCATTTAATTTTATTAAAACTCAATAGGGGGGCTGGGGCGGTAGCTCAGGGGCAGAGCTCTTGCCTCGAAAGTGTGAGGCACTGGATTCAATGCTCAGCACCATATAAAAAAATAAAAAATAAAATAAAGGCATGCTGCCCATCTACAACTACAAACAAACTAACAAACAAAAGAACCTCAATAGGGGTGCTGTGTTCTAATTTAGCATCCATTAAATTTTTTTTTTTCCTAACTTCCATGACACACTGCACCCATTTTTGGCCTGACAATTTCTTTTCTGTCTTTCTTAAGTATATAATTTAATTTCATGAATGACACTTGTTGAGCTACAAGACCAAGAAGAAAGGAGTGTCCTTCGTGTGTGTCCTGCATGCTGATGAGAGGTGATCCATGTGTCTCTGAAGTGACCCTTCCCAGCTTCACTCAGCCCCAAAGGCAGTATTCCTGGACCTTTAGGGTGCAGAGGGATCACCTGGGGAGTCTGGTCAGAACCCTCCTCAGGAATCAGGTTCAGTGCCTGAGGGGCGGGGCTGGAGCTGCACCGTAAAGCCCAGTCCTGGCAGCATGTGATAGTGTCCTCCAGAGACTGGCTCCTAAACCACCTGCAGGCGAAACCTCACCCAAAACCACAAACAATGTGGTGAGGAGGATCTGCACTGGGAGACAGCTCCTCCAGGACTTTTGTCATTAAGACAGGTTTTTTTTTTTTTTTTTTTTCTGGAAAGTTCTCCTGGCATTCAACAAAGGAATCTCCTCAGGCAAGAGAGGACAGATAGAGGGTTAGGGAGAAGCAAACACTGAATGTTTCGCAAGTTCTCTCCCTTTTTTTTTTTGATTATCAACTTCAAAAGCTCTCTTTGGAAGGTGGGGGTGTGGCTCAGTGGTAGAGCACTGGCCCAGCAAGGCTATGGCCCCGGGGTTCAATCCCCAGCACTGGGAGCAGAAAAGAGAAAGTAATTCTTTTAATCTTATCAAGATAAGTTTTAGGGTGGTAGGATGATGGGCACCTAATGAAGCCTTTTAAAATTTGAGCATGTCTTTGACTACCCAACCAGTTGGGATGGGCCCTGGGAATTAGGGCTCCTCATGGCTCCATTCTGAATTAGAAGGGTTACTAGAGCGGATGTGTTGCTCTCCCATCAAAGGAGGTTAGGTGTTGATTTCACAGGACTGGAGGAGCCCAGCAAAGTCCACCCACCTGCACTGAGACCCAGGAGTTCTGATGGGGGTGGTGCCATGTTACTGCGTTGGCTTTTCCTCCCAGTTAATGCCATTTTCCACCGGTCACGCCTGTAACACAGGCAATTGGGGAGATTGAGGCAGGAGGATCGAGAGTTCAAAGCCAGCCTCAGCCATTTAGTGAGAAGCTAAGCAACTCAGCAAGACCCTGTCTCTAAATAAAATATTAAAAGATGGCTAGGGGGACGGGGGATGTGGCTCAAGCGGTAGGGCGCTCGCCTGGCATGCGTGCGGCCTGGGTTCGATCCTCAGCACCACATACAAACAAAGATGTTGTGTCCGCTGAAAGCTTAAAAAAATAAATAAAAATTCTCTCTCTCTCTCTATCTCTCTCTCTCTCTCTCTCTCTCTCTCTCTGTCAAAAATAAATAAATAAATAAATAAATGGTGGCTGGGGATGTGGCACAGTGGTAGAGCGCTTGCCTAGCACGTGGGAGGCCCTGGGTTCAATCCTTAGCATCACATAAAAATAAATAAATAAATAAAAATTTAAAGGTATTGTGTCCAACTATAACTAAAAAATAAATATTAAAAAAATGTGTGTTAGGGGCTGGGGTTGTGGCTCAGTGGTAGAGCACTCGCCTAGCATGTGTGAGGCCCTGGGTTTGATCCTCAGCACCACATAAAAAGAAATAAATAAAAATAAAGGTATTGTGTCCACCTACAACTAAAAAATATATTTTTTTAAATATTTATTTTTTTAGGTGTAGATGGACACAACACAATGCTTTATTTTTATGTGGTGCTGAGGATCGAACCCAGGTCCCGCGCGTGCTAGGCGAGTGCTCTGCCGCTGAGCCACAATCCCAGCCCCCTAAAAAATATTTTTAAAAAATAAAATAAAAAATATGTGTATTAAAAAAAAAAAAAAAAAAAAAAAAGGTTGCTGGGGATGTGGCTCTGTGATTAAGGGCCTCTGGGTTCAATTCCAGTTAGAAAAAAAGAAAAGAAAAGAAAAGAAAAGAAAAATTCTATCTTTCTTGTTTGTTGATTTATCAGTTGATTTATTTTTACTTATGTATTATTCATGTACTTATTTGAGGTACTGGGGATTGAACCCATGGGAACTTTACCACTGATCTATGTCCCTATCCTTTTTTAATTTTTAAATTTTGGTACCAGGTCTCCCTAAGTTGCTGAGGCTGGCCCTGAACTTGCAATTTTTTTTGCCTCAGAGTCACTGGGGTTTACAGGCATACCCAATCACTATGCCTGGTGCATTTTTATTATTTAAAGGGGATGATTTTTATGCATATCTATTCATTGTCATAAATAAATAAAGCAAATAAGAGTGTAAGTCAAAAGAGAAAAATCCCTTTCAATCCCTTCCTATTTCTAGTTCCACAACCAAAATAGCCATGGTTACTAGATTGGTGCATATTATTCCAGGCCCATTTTCTTTTTCTTTTTTTTAACCAGGGATTGAAACCAGGGGCACTCATCCCACTGAGTTATTTAGGGCCTCACTAATTTGCTGAGGCTGGCTTTGAACTCAAGATCCTCCTGCCTCAGCCTCCCAAGCCTCTGGGATTATAGGCCTGTACCATTGCATCAGGCTCCAGGCCATTTTCTATGCATTAAAAAAAATAAATGTCCAGTAGGATCTGAAAGGGAATAGAAGTCCACTTATCTCCCTGGAGCCAGTGACAAACCATTCTACCTCTTTGATACAGGAAAAGGCGTTTGGAAGGTCTTGACCCCACGCCCCTCAAATCCCATGATTCCATACAGCCACCAACCAACAGCCTCTCTGAACTTCCTTCATTGAGTATTTAGTCTCCAGGCTCACTATCTTCCTCTCCATTTGACTTCTGTCCTCCCCCGTCTGACCGTGACTTGTCCCCCACCCTGGTACTTACTCCTCTGTTCACAGCATTGACTTGACAGCACCAGCCATTGCACTGACTCTCAGTTTCAATGTTCTACTCTCAGGCCAGCCTCCCCTGTCCTCTCCAGCTTCCTCTCACACCATGCTTCCCGATACTGTTCGCTCCTTTCTCTTGTTGAACATCTGAAGTCCTTTACCCCTGCCAGGCCTTTGTCCTTATTGTCCCTCTGCCCTGGAGCATCTTCTTTTTTAATAATAGTTTTTAGTTGTAGACAGACACAATACTTTATTTATTTTCATGTGCTGCTGAGGATGGAACCCAGTGCCTCACACGTGCCAGGCAGGTGCTCTACCACTGAGCCCCAACCTCAGCATGAAGAAGCTTCTTAAGGGCTTCACACTTCACCCGATCACTTTGGTCCTCAGTGTCTCTTGAAAATGCCACCTCTTTAGAAAAAGCCTTCCTAGCCCACCTTAGAGCAGTTTCTCCAAATGGCCCTCTTTCTTTCCCATTTTATCCTTTCATGGTGCTGAGACAATCTATGATTACCCTGCGACATATTCCTGTTATTTATTAGATGTCTAGCAATCCCACTAGATGGTTCCCTTCCTGCTCAATTCCCAGCTCTATCCCAGGGCCTGATGCAGCAGCCTCTGGTCATTGAATGGATAAAAAGATATGGGATCATACTAGGTATATTTATTTGTGACTTTTTAGTTTTTTCCTATGTGCAATTTCTTTTTCTTTTCTTTTTTCTTTCTTTCTTTTTTCTTTTTTTTTTTTTTTTTTTGTGGTGCTGGGGATTGAACCCATGGCCCCATGGCCTTGTGCATGTGAGATAAGCACTCTACCAACTGAGCTATATCCCAGCCCCTACATGCAGTTTATAGGTTTCTTTTTTATGTCATAAGATGTAGATCTATCACTGTTTTAGTCAGCTTTTTCACGGCTGCAAGTAAAAGATCTGACCAGAAAAAACTGTAGAGGAGGAAAAGTTTATTTGTGGGCTCACAGTTTTAGAGTTCTTCGTCCTTGGACAGCCAGCTCCATCCCTCGGGGCTCCAGTGAGGGTGAACATCATGGCAGAAGAGTGTGGCGGAGGGAAGCAGCTCACATGATGATCAGGAAGCAGAGAGAAAGAAAGGAAGAGACTCTACTTGCCAGATACAGATATATACCCAATTAACCACCAACCTCGCCCTACCTGCTTTCAATTACCACACAATTAATTCCATCAGGTGATTAACCCACTGATTAAGGCTCTAGTAACCCAATCATTTCTCCTCTAAAACTTCTTGCATTGTCTCATGCAGGAGTTTTTGGGGGACACCTCACTTCCAAACCACAACAATCACTTTTTAAAAAAATGACTACTTTGTTATATACATTGTACATGTTTGGATCACCTGTATTGTAGGACATTTCCCCCACACCCTGATTTTTTTGGTTTTGTTTTTTACTATTCAAGACCGATGCAATAAATTCTTCCTGTATCTATTTTTATGTGTGCATGCAAATATTTCTTTAAGTTAGATGACTTGAAGTAGAATGATGAGGTCAGAGATTATGAACATTTAAGAGTTTGATAGGCATTGCCAAATGGCCTTCCCAAACAGCTTTGTCAGTTCATATCACTAATAGCATATGAGAGTTCCTGCTTAAAGTCGGGCATGGTGGCTCATGCCTGTAATCTCAGCAGCTCAGGAGGCTGAGACAGGAAATCACAAGTTCAAGACCAGTCTCAGCAACTTGGTGAGGCCCTAAGCAACTTAGTGAGACTTCAAAAAAAAAAAAAAAAGGCTGGGGATGTTCCTCAGTGGTAAAGCTCCCTGGGTTAAATCTACAGTACCAAAAAACCCAAACCAAACCAAACCAAACCAAAAAACTTAAGGAAAGAGAGAGAGGAGAGAGAGTTCCTGCTTACCTACATCTTCAGCAATACTGTATTTTATCCAACATTTTAAATTTAAATTTACCAATTTGAGAAGCAAAACTAGCTCATTGAATTCCTCTAACTACTCATGAAAGTGAGCATTTTCATATATAGACCACACACGTGTGTTTCTGTGAATCCCTCATTCTTTGCTTAGTTTTCCATTGGGATGCTTGCATTTTTTTTTGTTTGTTATTGATTTTCAGACTCTCTTTATATATTAGAGACAGTAGCCCTTTATGCAACTTATAAATACTTTCTTCTGGTCCATTATTGGTCTTTCACTAATCTGAGGAGGCTCTTGGATTAGTCAGGTTTCTGTTGCTGTGACAAAATATCTGGAAAAAAAAATCAACTCAAAGGAGGAAAAATTAGTGTTAGCTCCTGGTTTCAGAGGTTTTAGTCCAGGGTCACTGGGTCCCATTTTTTCTGGCCTGTGATAAGTCAGAATGTGGCAAGGAGTGTGTAGGGAGGAAAGCTGCTCACCTCATGGTAACCAGAAAGAAAAGGGAAGGAACTAGAACAAAATATACCCTTCAGAGTCAGGTTCCCAGTCACCAACTTTCTCAACGAGGCTCCATCTCCTAAAATTTCCATGATCCTTCTACAGCCTGTTAAGCTGTTAATGCATCAAGGACTAAGCTCTGAACATTGTTGTCTTGGGTCCAAGCACATGAGCTTTGGGGGGATGTTTCAGATCCAAATTGTAATGCACTACATCATTTAAGGCTTTCTTTTGCTTCTTGTATTAATTTAGATGAGTTTTCCCCAAGCTCTTGATTTTCCTTGAGTAGCTGAGAATGTTCAGTTCTTCGTTTATAGTTGTGGATGATGTCTAGATGGAGAACAGTATGCTTGCTCCTGGTTCTCCTGCCGGCTGATGCGTGTTCTGAGGGGTGACCCCTCGCTCCAGTGATTATGAGAGGATCAGGAGGCAACAGGCACAGCCAAGTGGTCCTTCCTTTCCAGTGTTACCTGGATACAGAGCTACATGGTCCTTAGGGTAGCAAAGGTTACCTGAGGCACTATCCAAAAAGGGATGGGTCTAATACCCTCACAGGGAGTTTCCTGAGGGGAATTTCCTATTTATTATCAGAATCTCACAGCTTTTCTCAGGGGGCAAATTCCAGAGTCTTCCTATAAGGAGCAGGTCTTGCTCTGCTGCCCCTTTAACTAATTATCCAGTTGACTATCTATTTCCCACTTCTTCCCCCACTTTCTGCTGCCTCTTTTCATGGGGTATTTTTTTATGGAAGCGGATACCAGGAATTGAACTCAGGGTCACTAGACCACTGAGCCACATCCGCAGCCCTATTTTATATTTTATTTAGAGACAGTGTCTCACTGAGTTGCTTAGAGCTTCGCTTTTGTTGAGGCTGGCTTTGAACTCAAGATCCTCCTGCATCAGCCTCCCCAGATGCTGGGATTACAGGCGGGTGCCACTGTATCTGGCTAATCATGGGGTGTTTTCCCATGAATTCTGCTGGGAAGTTTCACTGTGGGTGGAGAGCACTGTCTCTGGGTCCTCCAGGTTCATGAGATTTTGCATTTCATTTCACCTCAAAATTCCTCGCTGTTCTCAGCCTTGGTGATATTCTATCCAGCTACTATCACTGCCACAGGTTTACATAAACCTGTTACATTGTTACATTTCTCCTGCCATTTCAGGGGTATTGAAGTTGGAAAGGGATATAAGACACAAATGTTTAGCCATCCATCTGGAACAACTGAAAGTCCCTAGAAGATGGTGCAACTGTAAAATTAACCAGTTTTTACAGAAAATAGAATACGGCACATTTAAAAGTATAATTATAGGGGCTGGAGTTGTAGCTCAGGGGTAGAACACTTTCCTAGCATGTGTGAGGCATGGGTTCAATTCTCAGCACTGCATATAAATAAATAAATTGACAAGTAAAAAAAAATTGACAAGTAAAAAAAATTTTTTTCAAGTACAATTATGGGGAAGTCTAACCACAGTAAAATTTTTTAAGAAGGAAAATCCCAGTTTCAGGAATAAAATGAAATTACTTAGTAGAAATCCCTTTTGGGCCGTGTATGGTGGTACACACCTATAATTTCAGCGGTTTGGGAGCTCACATCCCTAATAACAAAAAAAACAAACAAAAAAAAAAAAAAAAAAAAGCAATCCCTTTTGGGATTTCCCAAATGAGCCGCGCTGCCCTAAATCTTATTATTTTCATTATAGTTTTCCCTGCCTCATCAGGGATCTCAAGTTTCTGGAATTGCAGTCACTGGTGTTTCTGGATTAACAAAGAATTCTTGATGCGTGCACTCTCTGTGGACCAGAGTGGCTGACGTAGGGGGAAGAAGCTGGTGCCTCTGTGGCAAGACTGCCACCAGATTCCTGGCTCCTTGGGAGGCTGGGATTCAATCAGATTCATTTCTATGTCCACAGAATCTGCCTAGTGCCTGGCCCCAAGAGAGTACTCAAAAAACACCTCTCACATTTGGCTTTTGAATTTATGCCCATGTTGCAGATTTGCAGGCAAAATAAGTGTTATTGTTTTATGCGACTAAGTTTGGGTTTGTACAACAATGGATAACTAGTATAGACTCTGTGCTCCTATTAACTTAAGGGTAGAGGGCAGGTCTGTCTCACGGGGAAAGACAGATGAGGGAGAGATCCTGGGTCTGGTGGGAAGAAGTGGGTGAACTTGTGGGCTGGCAGGCTGAGTCAGGCAGTTTAGGGCATGAGGGTGCTAGGCACAGGGACAGTGCTGGCCAGAGGAAGGGGGGGCCCACTGCAGGATCTCAGACTCAGGAAGCAGTTGTTGACTTATCCTTAGCCCAGAAGTTCTACCCAGAGTGTTCTACTGAAACAGCCAATGTTTATGAGGCCGTTCCCTCCCTCCCTCCCTCCCTCCTTTTCTTTCTTTCTACTAGGGATCTAACTCAGAGGCATTTTACCACTGAGCCACATTCTCAGTCCTTGTTTTAAAATTTTTTTAAATTTTGAGACAGGATGTCTTAAGCTGCAGATGGTCTTGCTAAGTTGCTGAAGCTGGCCTTGAACTTTTGACCCTCCTGTCTCAGACTCCTGAGCTGCTAGGATTATAGGCATGTGCCATTGTGCCTGGCCATGAAGCCTTTCTTATGTGCCAGACGTGGGTGGGCAAGGCCTTTACAGTGTGATCTCCAATGGTTGCCCACAATAGGTATTATCTTATGCAGGTTTAAGAAAATTGAGGCAGGAGGGTTTAAGCAACCTGACAGAGATCATGGAAGGACAAAGTGGCAAACCCAGGATTCAAACAGGATCTCCTTTAATGAAACTACTGTCCATTACTATTCCCCTTTAAATTTATTTTTTTCTTAGTATTTTAATTATACAAATTAATGGTGTACACAGTGATAATTTGATCATGTTTATAGTGTGTAATGGTTAAATCAGGGTTGTTGATGTTTCCATCTCTTTAAACAGAGTTTTTTTTATTTATTTAATTTATTTATTTTGTTTTATTCTGAGACAGGGTCTTGTTAAATTGCCTAGACTGGCCTTAAACTTGCAATCCTTTACATCAGTTTCCTGAGTACCTGGTATTACTGTTGTGCACCATTACATCCAGCTTCCTTGACACTTAAAAATGTTTTTAACACAAAACAATCGTATGTATGTGTGATGTTTCAATACATGTACACATGTGTATTGATCAGATAAGGGTCATAATTGTTTCTACCTCTGTATCGTTACTTTGTGTTTGGAACCTTCCAGCTCACAGTATAGGTATTCATAAGCTATATAATAGGTGATGGTGAACTATACTGATCACTTATGACAAGTTACTACACTGCTCTTGACCAGTTTCCCCATTTTTAGATGGGAATTGTGGTGGTTTTCATCTTGCAGAGAGGATGAAATAAAACAAGGCATGTTAGAACAATATGATAGCCACCATCTGTGCCTGTCTACAGAACACTTGAAATGTGGCTAGACCAAATTGAGATAGCTTGAAATTCTAAATACATAGGAGATTTCATACATTTAATAAGGAAAAAAAAAAGATTACAAACAATAACTTTTTACGTGGATTACGTATTGAACTGATATTTGGCTCTAATATTTGCAATTAAAATGAGTTTGACCTATTTCTTTATACTTTTAAAATTATTTATTTATTTAATTTACTTGAAATAGGGTCTCACTGTGTTGCCCAGGCTGGTCTTGAACTCAAGTAATCCTCCCGCTTCAGCCTCCTGGAATAACTGGGACTATAGGCATGCACCACCACACCCAGCTATTAACATAGGCTTTTAGAAAAGTTTATTATACATGTGGTTCACATTACATTTCTTTGGACAGCACAGGGTTAGAACCTTAGGGTGTAAACATTAAGAGCTGGCCATTATAACTGAGATAGCTCAGTTTACCATGTCTCATATCACGTTCTTTTTTTTTAGTACCCGAGTTTAAACTCAGGGGCACTTGACCTCTGAGCCACACCCCCAGCCCTATTTTGTATTTTATTTAGAGACAGGGTCTCAATGAATTGCTTTGCACCTCACTTTTGCTGAGGCAGGCTTTGAACTTGTGATCCTCCAGAGCCTCTGGGATTACAGGAATGTGCTAAGGCTCCCAGCTCTTCATATCAAGTTCTTGCTTTGCGTTTTTACTCTTTTATTTTCTTGGAATACATACTTTTTCTATATGACCTCATTGAATTCTTACCATAACTGTTTTTCAATTTTTGTGATTGTTTTCAAACAGTATCTTTCCACATTTGTTGAATTTTTTTCTTCTAGTCAGTCTCCCTGCAATTTGTGGTAAAAATATTACATGAAAAGGACTCAGGGGCTTTTCTGCAAGGATGTTAAGGAAAGCAGAGTGGGGAAGACTTTACCAGTGTGGGAAGCCACCCGTGAATGACTTGAGTGTCTTCTCTCTGTAGGGCAGCCAGGGAGAATTTAGGCTTAACCTTGGGAACTATTTGTGGCTCTCCCACGAAATAGATTGCCCAAGGCACATGCATGACCTTGTCTCTGATCTACTAGGAAGATCCCTCACAGTAGCTCCTGTCGGGAACTGGACAGCCCACCTACCTTTTTGGGTGAAGAACATTCTATGAAAGGCCTTTGATGTTCCCCATTATACATAAAGCAGGCACAGGCTCCATTTTGCCTTTTTAGTATAGAAGCTCCATCTGTATGATCGGCTTGCCTGTCCCACTCCTGCTTTCTGAAAATATTTTCTGTGTCTTGGGTTTTTTCATCATTCTATTTTTCTTAGCTTTTATTTCTCAGCCGGCGCATTGCAACCAGGGGAACCCCACTCCCATTGCCTGCGCAGGACACTGGTGAGATACTGGGCTTCAGAGGGGCGGAGCTCTTGCCCTCAAGAACTGAAGGGGACAGTATTTGGGGAGAGAGGAAAGGAAAATTATTGTAGCTGTTGGGAACTGGGCAAGGTAAAGGAGAGCTGGCCTCTTCCTGGGAAAAAGGTCCGGTACCCTTAAGCTAAAGGTTATCCTTGGTCTCAGAGATGCTTGGTCTTAGAGTTTTCTAGGTGGCCTTCTGGCTGGAGTAGAGAGCAGCCTGCTGTCCATTCTGGCTTGGCTCCTTCCTGCAAATCCAGAAGAGGTACTGCCAGAGCTAAACAAAGCTACTTCTACTCACTTAAGATTTCAGGTAACGAAGAGGAGAAGTGTGTTCAGATGAGGGCTAGAGTAGATTTGAACATAAAGTGGATTTAATGGTTCTTCTCACAATCTGCAACAGTAACCTTAAAAGTGACCAGTCTGGGCTGGGGATGTGGCTCAAGTGTTGGTGCGCTTGTCTGGCATTCATGCGGTCCAGGTTGGATCCTCAGCACCACATACAAACAAAGATGTTGTGTCTGCTGAGAACTAAAATATAAATATTAATATTCTCTCTCTCTCTCTCTCTCTCTTTAAAAAAAAAAAAAAGTGACCAGTCTGCTGGACATGGTGGTGCAAACCTGTAATGCCATCAATTTGAAAGGCTGAGGCAGGAAGATCGCGAGTTCAAAGCCAGCTTCAGTAACAGTGAGACTCGAAGCAACTCAATGAAACCCTGTCTCTAAATAAAATACAAAAAAGAGCTGGGGATGTGGCTCAGTGGTTGAGTGCCCCTGAGTTCAATTTCTAGTACCTCTTCCCTCCAAAAAAAGTGACCAGCTCTGGGTGTGGTGCTACACACTCATAATCCCAGACTAAAGCAGGAGGATCACAAGTTTGAGGACAGCCTGGGCACCTTAGTGAGATCCTGTCTCAACATAAAAATTCAAGAGGGCTGGAGGTGTGGCTCAGTGGTAGAGCACCCCTGGTTTCAATCCCTAGTGCAAGAAACAAAACACAAATACAAAAAAAAAATGAATAACAACATATTGCCTCTTTAGAACGGGTAAATGTGACTTATAAGCATGAAGTTGACATTAGGTAAAGCAACATAAAAGTCTTTAAACGAGTTGATATTTGTAAACTTTACACACCATTCTCTCTCCCTTTCATGGAGCCTTACAGAAATGGATTTGGTTTTAGTCAGCTTTTTTGCTGCTGTGACTAAAAGATCTGACCAGAAAAATTGTAGAGGAGGAAAAGTTTGAGGGCTCACAGTTTCAGAAATCTCAATGCCCTGACAGCCAGCTCTATTCTTTGGGGCTCAAGGTGAAGCAGGACATCATGACAGAAGAGTGTGGTGAAGGGAAGCGGCTCATGTGATGACCAGAAAGTACATAAATACAAATATATATACAAATACAAATAGACACCCCAAATCCACACCCCCAATGTCCTACCTCCTTCAGCTTCACCCTACCTGCCTTTAATTACTGCTCAATTAATCTCAGCAGGTGATTAATCCAGTGATTGGGATAAGGCTCTCACAATCCAATCATTTCTCCTCTAAATCTTCCTGCATTGTCTCACACATGAGCTTTTGGGGGACACCTCACATCCAAGCCATAACAGATTTCTTTCTGTCATGTAATAATAGGTAATCAGGTAATCATCTGCCTCATACATTCACCTTGGTTGATTCTAATTCCCCCTCACTGGGAGAACACAGTAGGCTTTTCTGAACTGGAATCATTCCTTATAGAAAGGAATCACATGCTTTCCTTGGGAAATTTGCAACCTCACGCTCAGTCCCAGAGGGACAAAGGATAATGATTTCACGTTGTCTGGCTACTGACTCCCTAGTGGTTCTGAAACATGGGTTTTCCTTTGAAAGGAAAGCTGCCTCGTCCTTTTTAAAGGACATCACAAGACTCTGTGTGGCACGGTTCAGCCCTGGCGTCCACCACAAAGACATTTGTGTGTCCTTCTGGGGCTTTGAGCCAGGCATAGTCTGTCCAAACTTTCTGCCCATCTGCCACCTGGAGAGCAAAGCCCTGGCTTCTGCCAGGCCACAGTGATAGGAAATAAAGACAGCCTTTGCTCCTGCCCCAAGCAGTGGGCAGCTGCCTAGGTATGAACCTCAGGTCGCCACGCGCCCCACCCTGGACATTTGTGTACAGTGGAGTGGGCTGGGGAAGGCCAGGACAACTTGCTTGGTTTGACAAAGGACAGTGTGTGGCCTGATAAGCGTGTGATGTGCGGCGGTCAAGGTGTCATCTCCTTGGCGGGGTAGCCAGGAGAGGGTGGTGCATTCCATGCACTGACCAGCAGGGCCTTTGTAAAAGTCCCCGAGAAAGCTCCCTCCTTATCCCCCACCTCTTTGAAACCCTGCCAGCCCAGAGTTCAGGATCCCTGTGGGAGCCCCCAAATCAAGGAGGCAATTCATTCTAGAGGTGAACTGCTGGGCTTGGTGAGAGATTCCATAGTCCCAACCTTGGCTCTGTTGTGCATTACCTGTGCAGCCAGGCTACAGGTTGCTCAATCCTTCTGGAGTTGAGTTCCTGACAGCCGTCTACCCCAAGATGAGGATTCAGGGTGGCCAGTGAAGGGGGAGGGAGGACAGTCAAGGGGATTGTTTGACCACGCCAGCTACCATCGCAGGCAACTGAGGCTTCAATCTGCAGGACACTCCAGGCAGCATCATCCAGCCAAGGGTGAGGGAGCTGGGTGCTTCTACACCCACACTGGTCAGGCACATGTTAAGGGCCTGCCAAGGGGGCAGTTAACTCCCAGGCAGTCCTGGCCCGTCATGTTCAAGGGTTAAGTGCATTTTGGCATTCCCAAAGGCAGCTGTCACAAAGATGAGGGACTGACCATGGGAAGCCAGCCAGGGGACACCGAAATGATAATGGAACTGGGCCGCTTATGGCAGCATCTGCTACGTCCTCTAAGCCTCGTGTGCTGTTTGAAAAGTGAAAGTAACTGTAGTTTTTATCTTGTGGGAAGAATGAAATAAAATAAGGCCTGCTAGGCCTGTGGCAGCCCTTAGAGGTTGGTTGGTATTACTGGGACCCCTCAGCTTAGAAGTGTTGGCCCTAGGATTTTGTTCACTATTTCTTTTATTTCTTTGGGAATCACTGAGCCTTGGTACCTCTGCACAAACATGTGGGTTTCAAGAGCCTTGTGCTTTGTTTTGGTTTGTCCACAGAATGCTGGTGACATCACTGTCACTCTGCTGATTTGAGAAACAGCAAGTCAAGGACACACGATAGCAATCTGCAAGAGATGGTTTTGGCACAGCACCCTTCCCACTGCCCTGCAGTCCAGTTAGGGGAGACTGCTCCTTAGGGGCCAGAGGGAACATGCTCTAATATATACACGGGAAGTAGAAGGGTAGACAAAGCTGTCCTTGCTTCAAACAACAGAGTGTTTAGGGCTTGCAGAATCTGCTTGGAAGTTTGGCCAGGGGAGGCACAGAGGTGGGCTTTATAATTGCCCTGGATATTGCGTGTTTCTTTGCAGTACAATTTATAAAGCCTTGGCCTAAGTATCCTGTGTGTGTGTGTGTTGTGCATTATATATACATTTTAACATATGAAAGGTTACTTAGCACCAGGTGCAATGGTGTAGTGGAACCTGCCTGTAATCCCAGCAGCTCAGGAGGATGAGGTAGGAGGATCACAAGTTCAAAGCCAGCCTCAGCAACTTAGAAAGGCCCTAGGTAACTTAGTGAGATCCTATTTCAAATTGAAAAAAATAAAAGGGAGGGGGTGCCTAGGGATGTGGCTCAGTTGTTAAACACCCCTGAATTGAATAGTTGAATCCCTGATACCAAAAAAAAAAAAAAAAAGAAAGAAAGAAAAGTAAAGAAAAAGGGTACTTACATCTTAAAAGTTTCATATATGCAATTATTTCTGGATGAAAATTCTGAGTAATGTTTTTCTTTTAATGTGCCACATTCTACCTTTTCTACATTGCCATGTCTGAATGAATGTTCTTTCAAAACTCATGTTGAAGTTTACTTGCCATTGTAACTTGGTGTTAAAGGGGTGATCAGCTCACAGGGAGCTCTGCCTTCATGAATGGGTAAATGCTATTATAACCAGAGTGAGTTAGTTATAAAAGGGAATAAAGAGAGGATTCATCCCCTTCCTCTTCTCTCTCATCATGTGATACTTTCAGTCATGATATGATGTAGGAAGAAAAGCTTCATCAGATGCAACCCCTTAATCTCAGACTTCTCTGTCTCTTGAACCCTGAGTCAAATAAATGTCTGTTAATAATAAATTGTCCAGTCTCAGGTACTTTGTTACATCAGCAGAAAATGGACCAAGACATATGGTGAGCATGTATTACTTAACACAAAGTACTGTTTTTAAAACTACATCATAACTGACAGATCTAGAAACACAGCCAGGTCCATGAAAAGGCAGGCTGAGAGCAAGTAAGAAGATTTTCATTTATTTATTTATTTATTTATTTATTTTCAGGGTACAGGGATAGAACCCAGGAGAGCTTAACCATTAAGCCATATCCCCATCCCTTTTTTATATTTTAGACACAGGGTCTTGATCAGCTGCTTAGTACCTTGCTAAATTTTTGAGACTGGCTTTGAACATATGATCCTCCTGCTTCAGCCTCCTGAGTCATTGGGATTACAGGTGGTACACACCTGTAATCCACCACACCCAGCACAAGAAGCATTCTTTATGTTTGAAAAGCAATGACTTAAAATACCCTCCATGTGGGTGCATGTTCAAGTGTACCTGTCAGGTATGTGGTGGCAATGAAGCAAGTCTCTTCTATAAAGAAGCACTAAAAACTTGATTGGGCAGTGTGTTTATTCCAAGCTGCAATGAAATTATTAAAAGCTGAGCCTAGAATCTGCTAGGTGATTAAGAAAAAAAAATTTTTTTTTTTTGCAGTATAAAATAGGTAATTTAAATAGTAAAGTCAATCAGAAATTATGCATATCAAGCACATAATAGAATGGGAATTGTCTTTAAATATCTGAGCTCCACATACATTATTCTTTATTTTTTTAATTTTTTTTTTTATTTTAAGAGAGAGTGAGAGAGGGAGAGAGAATTTTAATATTTATTTTTTAGTTTCGGCGGACACAACATCTCTGTTTGTATGTGGTGCTGAGGATCGAACCCGGGCCGCATGCATGGCAGGCGAGCGCGCTACCGCTTGAGCCACATCCCCAGCCCCTCACATACGTTATTCTTTAATACTACATTATATTTTTACTATTCTTCTAGCACTCAAAATTAATAAAGCAACACAGTATGATAAATACTTGTAAGTCACACACACAATATATTTTTGTCAGTGTGCTTTCTTCCTCCCTCATTTTGACAATGCACGCGGGGGACAATACATATTAATCACATAAATGAATAGGTGAAAACAAGCACATTGGCAGTCACATGGTAGCAGTTTACCCATGCCTCAGCTTGGGTACTTACTTACCATTACTCTCTCAGGATTCCTTTGAATTTGAGTTTTATTCCAACCATTCAAAGAATCAATCCATTAAAAATATTAAACTAAAAGAAAAAGCAATTATGATTTTAAAAGCACAAAAATATTGAAACAAGTTTTACAACAAAAGTCCATGCATTAGCCTGGGTATTTATTATTTTAGCTCTTTGCTCAACCCAGCTGAATATTTGAGACTTGTTAATTCTAATGTTTGTAAGAGAGTTTAACAACTGTGTGTGGGTTTTTGTTGTTGTTGGGTTTCTTTT
The DNA here is from genome assembly GCF_048772815.1 of Callospermophilus lateralis. Lineage (NCBI taxonomy): Eukaryota > Metazoa > Chordata > Mammalia > Rodentia > Sciuridae > Callospermophilus > Callospermophilus lateralis. Next base: position 188,481,309 of record NC_135305.1, on the reverse strand, counting down.
TTTTTCTTTTTTTTTTTTTTGGTACTAGGGCTTGAACCCAGGAGTGCTTAACCACTGAGTCACATCCCCAGCCCTTTTTTCACTTTTTATTTTGAGACAGGGTCTTCACTAATTGCTGAGGCTGGCTTTGAACATGCTATTCTCCTGCCTCAGCCTCCCAAGCCACTGGGATTACAGGTGTGTGCCATTGCACCCGGAAGCAACTGTGTTTTCATGCCCCAAATGATCAGAATCTGTCCCTGGTTCTTACAGAGCTTTCTCTTGCATCCAGTTTATAGAATTGATCAGAGAAGTAGCTAGTAGAATGGACAAAATCTGTTCTCCAGAATTTGGAAACTTGGGGACATGTCTTCCCAACAAAGCAGTGAGCTCTTTGAGGGCAAGGACTATTACACACACACACACACACACACACACACACACACACACACACATATTACTAATCTAGTGAGACCTTGAGTAAATACATATGTATCCCCCTGGACTAGGTAGAGATTGAATGAATGGATGATAAAAATAGCAACTGGCACCAAAAAAAGGATTTTATGAATTAGTTTTGTTAGGCCTTAAAACTAGCACACTCTATCATTAAACACAAGGAGAAAAATGGTAGTTTTACAATCGAACCTGGCAGACACCACCTGATCCTAGTGATTAAAGTAGACATCATCGGTAATGAGACAAATTGATGTGGTCCAGAGGAGGACAGCCTCACTTCTAGGGTATTTCCTGCCAAAGATGGCTAACCTGACTCTAATCACGAGGAAACATCAGACAGACCCACACTGAGTGGCAGTCTACAAATCACAGCCCCAGCTCTTCAAGCATGGCCATGTCAGGAAAGATCAAAGAGAAGAAAGAAAGAGAATTTAAAGGCTGAGGGACAATTTCAGATAAAAGGAGAATAAGGAGTCTTGACAACTAAATGTATTGTATGATCCCAGATTCTGAAACCGGCAAGAAAATTGCTGTCAATAACATCATCGGGGAAACTGGCAACATTTGAATGTGGACTGCAGCTTAGAGAACAATAGTTTAATCATGTTAAATTTCCTGATTTTTATCATGTTATCAGTATCGTCTGAGATAATGTCTTTTTTTTTTTCCCCTTAAGGAATATTTGGTTGGCATAAATAGTTCAGAAACACACACACACACACACAGCCCACAGGTCTTAGTGCAGTTTTTAAAAATTGAGATTAAATTCATGTAATGCAAAATTACTCTCTTAAACTATACCCGTAATACATTCAGTGACATTAAGTACCATGTTGAACAACACCTCTATTGGTGCCCAAATGTTTTCATTGTCCCCAAAGAAAATCTCAGACCCATGAAGTTGTTACTTCCCATTTCCTCCCAGAAAAACCTCTAACCTACTTTCTAACTATAGACATACCTATTCTGGATATTTCATATCAATGGAATCATAAAATACACGGCCTTTTATGACTGCTTTCTTTTATTTAGCATGCTTTTGAGAGTCACCCACATTGTAGCATGCATCAATGCTTCATTCCTTTTATGACTGAATAATACTCCACTGTATGGTTAGACATGTTTTTTTTTTTTTTCCTCTCTCTCTCTCTCTCTTTTTTTTTTTTTTTTTTTTTGGTACTGGGGATTTGCCGCCGCCTGGCTGGCTGGGCAAAGTAACAGGGGGGGTGACAAGCAACTTGTGTAGACTGATACAGCAGGAATGGGAGCCGTTTATTGTAGAACCGGAGCGATGATATTTATACATTCCACACAGCTTATCTTAATTAGCATAAACTAGATACAGCAGTCAACCAATAAGGAATCTCCACACTTAATGGCTCGCTGGCCTTACTTCACAAACCACTCCCTCTAGCATTTTGCCAGGCGCCATCCTGACTTGTTTACAGACTCTAACAGGGATTGAACCCAGAAGTGCTTAACCATTGAGCAACATCCCCAGCCTTTTTTAATTTTATCTTTTTTTAAAAATATTTATCTTTTAGTTGAGGCTGGACACAATATCTTCATTTTATTTATTTTTATGTGGTGCTGAAGATCGAGCCCAGGGCCCTGCACATGCTAGGCGAGAGCTCTACCACTGAGCCACAAACCCAGCCCCTAATTTTATCTTTTATAAATATTTTTAAAGTTGTAGATGGACACAGTACCTTTATTGATTTATTTCTTATGTGGTGCTGGGCATTGAACCCAGTGTCTCACACATGCTAGGCAAGCGCTTGATCACTGAGCCACAACCCCAGCCCTATTTTATTTTTATTTTGAGACAGTCTTGCTGAGTTGCTTAGGGCCTTACTAAGTTGCTGAGGCTGACTTTGAACTTGTGATCCTCCTGTCTCAGCTTCCTGAGTCACTGGGATAACAGGTATCCACTGGCCCAGCCTGTTTTTCAATTTCTTGATGAGTACTTTGGTTGCTTCCACCTTTTGACTCTTGCAATTAGCGATCCTATGAACACTCTTGGAGAAGAATGTGTTCGAGTACCTGTTTTCAGTTCTTCTGGGTATGTACCTAGGAATGGAATTGTTGCGTCATCTGGTAAATTTATATTTAACTTTTAAAGAAATTGACAGATTGTTTTCCAAAGGGGCTGCATCGTTTTACTACTGGTACTGTTCTTACAAGTCTTCTCAAAATATGAACTCATTTCAAAGAAAAAAGAAAAAGAAAAAAAAAGAAATTAGTACGAGCATCCAGGCAGAAGGGAAAAGAAACCCAAGTTCACAGAGTGAGGAAGTGAGGACAGATGTTCATCTAACAGTGCTGAGGTGCGTGTGCCTCTGATGGTTAGAGTGGCAGGCGGCAGCAGCCCAGTGGGAGATTCCAGAGTGGAAATTTTGTGAGAGATCACACGATTTGAAAGTGCTACCAAGGCACCCTCATGACCAGAAATTCAGCCCCAGGCAGGCAAAGAGAGCTGTTGGTTTGCCCAGCCTTTCGTTTTTTTTCTTTTTTCTTTCTTTTGTCCTAGGGATTGAACCCAGCGGTACTTAACCACTGAGCCACGTCCCCAGCCCCTTTTTGTATTTTATTTAGAGACAGAGTCTCGCTGAGTTGCTTAGGGTCTCACCAAGTTGCTGAGGCTGGCTTTGAACTCCTGATCCTCCTGCCTCAACCTCCCCCCCTCCCCCAGCTCCTGCTGCTGGGATTACAGGGGTGCACCAACACGCCCAGCTGCCCAGCCTTTCTCTTCTCCTTGGGGGTGTCATTAGCAGCTCCATGGCTGCACAGACCCTTCACTTACTGTGTGCGTGAGTGAGCACTGGTTGAGACCTGTACTTGTATAAATGACCATCTGTGGGAAACTGCAATTTCCCTTATAGATAGATATCTGCTCAACTGCTTGTTGCTGGGACCCTTATGTGTTAAAAGACGATAATGTCCACCTCATACAATTGTTTTGATGGTGAGTGAGAAGAGAGAGAGAGAGAGAGAGAGAGAGAGAGAGAGAGAGAGAGAGAGAGAGAGAGAGAGACAGGACCCTGGGCTGGGCATAGTGGCACGTGTCTGTAATCCCAGTGACTTGGGAGGCTGAGGCAGGAGGCCAGCCCTGGAACCTGGTAAAATCCTTAGCCACTTAGTGAGACCTTGTCTCAAATATAAAATAAAAATTTAAGAAAAGAGTTGGGGATGTAGCTTAGTGGTAAATTGCCCCTGGGTTCCAATCCCTAATCTCTCTCTCTCTCTCTCTCTCTCTCTCTCTCTCTCTCTCTCACACACACACACACACACACACACACACACACACACAGGACACAGGTATGAAAGTTCTGCAAATACTGTGCTAAATTCAGGTCACGTTCAAGTCATTGTTAGTTACTCTTACTACTTTCTCAGAATGTGAGTCCCACCTAGCCATGGGGGGAACCCCTGGGAGTGTGTGAGGAATGCAGACTCTCAAGCCCATCTGCCCTGGTTGAACCAGAATCTGCTATTCAACATGATCCCCTGGTGATGGGCATGTCCATTAAAATTTGGGAAGATTGCTTTAATACAGAGTTAATGATCTATTTTGTTGTGGTAGTTTGCAGTTCTGGGAATGGAACCCAGGGTTTCATGCAGGCTAGACAAGTTCTATATTCCTGAACTACATCCCCAGTCCATCTAAACTTTTCTAACTATAACAGCATCTGGGGCTGCTTATTAAAAAATGCTGTTTCCGCTTGCTTGCTATAGTAGAGATTAATTCAGGGAGTCTGAGGCCCTGGAATGAGAATTTTTTTTTTTTTTTTAATTGGTTACTGGGGATTGAGCCCAGAGATGCTTAACCACTGAGCTACATCCCCAGTCCTTTTTTATTTTTTATTTTGAGACAGGATCTCAGAAGAAAAAAAAAATAAAAAAGTTGTTTAGGGCCTTGCTAAATTGCTAAGGTTGGTCTCTAACTTGAGCTCCTCCTACCTCAGCCTCTGGAGTTGCTGGGATTACAGGAGTGTGCCACTGTGCCCAGCTGTAATGAGAATTTTTTTTTTTTTTTTTAAGGTACTGGGGACTGAACTCAGGGGCACTCGACCACTAAGCCACATTCCCAACCCTATTTTGTATTTTATTTAGAGACAAAGTCTCACTGAGTTGTTTAGAGCCTTACCATTGCTGAGCCTAGCTTTGAACTCAGGATCTTCCTGCCTTAGCCTCCAGAGCCACTGGGATCACAGGTGTGCGCCATTGTGCCCGGCATGGAATGAGAATTTTTAACAAGCCTCCATGTGAGTCTCCTGGTCAGGTAACTTTAAATACATAGTTTTAAAGACAAAGGGAAAATCAACCTTCTGGAGAGAGAGACTGAACCTATCCTTTTCATTGATCGGATGTTAACTCAAGGACCTCTGAAAAGCCCTGTGGTTTCTGCAGGACTAGGCTTTCTCTCAACTCAGAAAAAGCTTTGCTGAGCCTCTGCTCCATGCAAGCACCATGTGCATTTACTTTAATCCTGACACCACCAGACTAGGAGCACTAAAATCTGTTTCTTGGAAGAGGTATCTGAGGCTCAAAGAGGGTAACTAGTGGCTCAGGGTGCCTCAGCCAGTAAGCAGCAGCAGGACCTGGATTCAGAACCAACTTCTTTCTGGAGCATGTATGCAGTGGACACAGGCTGCTGATCTAATGTGACAGCATAAACCCCAAGTCCACTCCTACCTGGCTCCCTTCAACCTTACCCTCTCCTTTCTGCCTGTACCACTGGGAATGTGGGCATTTCAGAGAACATTTTGGCTCTTCTGAGTGGGAAGGCTTGATCTGGCTTCCAGATCTGTTTATCTTACTTCTTGAAACCTCCATTAACTGTAAAATGACAATGACATTAAGGTATTGTGAGGATTGAAAAAAAATGAATGAATCAAACACTTATTAAATTTTCTGGTACGTAATATATGCTCAATAAATGGCAGCTATTTCTGTTTTTATTTGACCATGGCTGCAGCAGTAGAAAAACTTAGAGATGAAAAATAAGTAGATAGTCACTTGCAGTACCCTGTTTAGAGCAGACATAATTCCTCAAAGAGAAAATTTACCTTAACTTTGACATGTCTGTTGTAGTCATGCAATTTTGGTTCACAAAGGGTATTGCTTTCCTAGGGCAGCTGTCACCAATTCCCATAAACCCGGTGACTTAATACAACAGAAATTTATTCTCCTCTAGTTCTAGAGACTAGAAGTAAAAAATTTAAAAAAAAATTGAAGCATCAGAACTGTGCTCCAGGGAAGAGCCCTCCTTGCTGCTTCTAGATTTTGGTGGCTCTAGGCATTTCTTGGTTTGTGGCAGCATCGTGCCAATCTCTGCCTCCATCTTCTTATGCTTTTTTCTCCTCCTTTTCCGACTCTGTGATCGGATGTAGGGCCCACCCAGATAATCTCATCTCAAGAGCCTTAACTTAATTACATTTGGAAAAATTCATTTTTCAAATAAGGTCACATTCACAGGTTCCAGGGGTTAAGATGTGAACATGTTGTTTTGAGGCCACAACTCAGCTCATGACTTGAGGCTTGGAGTGCCCCTCAGTCCTCCTGCTCCAGGACATCCAGACAATGGAACTGGAGGCAGTCCTGCTCTGGTGTTCTTCCACTAGCGATTTTTGCTACCCACCATTTCCCCTTTCTCCTAACTTCATGAAAGTACGTTTTGGATCCAAACTTTACATCAACTACGTCTTTCTGTATACTTTCCCAAGTATTCATGGTTGCTGGTCACTCTGGGGATGGGCTGATCTCAGGTCAGGTGTCTTTCCATGTTCCTATCACTTGGGGCCATAGAGAGGTGGGGACAAGAGAGCTACAAGATTCAAAGCATGGCATCCCAGGCCTGCTCCTGCAGGTCCCTCTAGTGGGAATGGTGGAGCAAGAGCAATAGTTTTCTTTAGAAGGAGGTTATTTTAGCTGATGTCACTTGCACAGATCCTAGCAAGGGCTTGAAGAAATCCTGGGTCCCGTATTGTACCCAAGGCTAAGCTCCAATTATTGAAGTACTAAAGTCATTATAAGGCAGTCACACTTTTAGGGGGACAGGCAGCATAAATCCTGGGGTCACATTATAAGGACATTCTGGTGGTAATAGAGTTAGAGCCATCATCCTGTTCATCGAGTACCACATTCATACTTTTTCCTTTCTTTTTTTTTTTTTTGGTACCAGGGGCACTTAACCATTGAGCAACATCCACAGACTTTTTATTTTGAGACAGATTCTCACTAAGTGACTTAGAGCCTCCCTCAATTGCTGAGGCTGGCTTTGAACTTGCGATCCTCCTGCCTCAGACTTCCTAGCCACTGTGGTTATAGGCATGCGCCATCATGCCCAGCCCCATGTTCATTTTCTCATTTAATGTTTATAATAACCCTTGGCCCTACTGCCATTCCACAGAGGAGGGGCTCATAGAGGCTAGATTACTTGCCTGGGTCACCTGGCTCCTAAAGGGTAGCCTTCTCCACTGTGGATTTTCTTCAATGTGACTTTTCATTCATGCTAACACTTAGTCTCTCCCTTTAGAAACCATGTCGGAATTAATGCAAAATTCAGGACATCATGTTGGAAGAAGGAAGACCTGGATGTTGTAGAACTCTGATTTGGAATGATAATCCACATAAGTATGGGGAGATGAACATGTGAGAATAAGTGCTCGGGAAAGCTGTCCAGTACAAGTATTTAAGATTTCATATTTTTCCACACAATCATTTTTCCTTTTCTTCTGGTATCACTGAGGGCTTGTTGCCTATAAAATATGTGAGGAAAATTAATTGAGATTATTTTTCTTCCCCAGGTCAGGATTTATCTGTGTGTGTGTGTGGGCGGGGTTGGGGGATGGGGGAGCTCAGGCAGAGAATAAAAAGGACCCTAGTGGAGCTCTGAGATCCCTGTAAATATTCCCAGATGTAACTACCTGGCTTTAGACCCAGGAATGGGAAGGCAACCTCTGCATCAGGGAACAGTGAATTAGCAGTTTCTTCTCCTGTGAGAAAGGGAGCCCTCTGGTTCTTGGAGCTAGGGTGGAAGGCGCCCTTAGGGGCTGTCTGCAGGAATTCTCTTTTCATTCCTTCCCATTTCCCAGGTGAGGTTAGAGCCTGCTGGAACCTTCAGGAAATAGATGATCCCGGGAAATGTCTCTTTTGCTAATCTAGGAGGCACGTTCTTAATTGTTAGGAAAACAAAGGAACTTTGAAAATAATAAGGTCATCTTTAAATGAATTGCACTTCCAGTGGGCAGTCCTCTTTGAGGTAGAAACATCGGGGCCACCCAACCTGGCTTCTAAATCATCAACTCTTTGGATCTGCATTTTTATTTTTTTTTGCATGCTTCGAATGCACCTCTGGGGAGGGAGATGTGAACTCAGGGACATCATTAGGGCCTTCACAGGCCTGCTGGGCTCCGTTGGCCGGGTGTGCTAAAAATAACTGGAGAGGTTAAAAAAAAAAAGTTGAAGCCAATTTAGGGGCTCTTCTGCAAAATGAAACACAGAAGCTGGGCCCTGGGTGGTTCTATTTAAAGATGATCATCATCTCATCCTCTCTCGCGGATTTACATGCCAGGACTTTATTCCCCAGGCGGCTAAGGGAAGGACTGTCTGATCTGCACCAGGACTCACCTCCTCCCAACCCTCTGCAAAGCTGCAGCTGTCCAGAGCACTCCGAGCGGAGCTGGCTCAGGCTGGGGCTGGGGCTGAATGGCTTCGACCTTTACTTCCACAATTGCTCCTTTGAATTGAAGGAAACGAAAATAAAGTTTTCAAAGCCAATTTCACAATTTCATCTTCTGTGAAAAGCAAAATCAACGAGGCTATGAAAAATTATAAGTAGTTAAAACATTTTCACAGCATCCTCAGAAAGGGATGTGAGAGAGAGAGAGAGAGAGAGAGAGAGAGAGAGAGAGAGAGAGAGAATGGATCAGATTATTCAAAGCAAGGGCCAATGCAAGCTTTCTTCCTCCTCTTTTTTTTTTAAAGGCATAGACAGAGGTTTATTTAGGAAGGTAGATACATGTTCAAGAGAGAATGTGGGCTATCTTGAGAGTGAGAAACCTTTTTTTTTTTTTTAAATAAACCACATCTGGTCTCAATCTTTATACTCCAGTGGACAAAAGCAATTAGACAAGCTCTGCTTTCCATGTCCTAATAATGAAAGTCATATATTTTCCATGGCTGTCTCATTGGGTCACCCAGATCTGCGGAAAAGAGCTTAAATGGTATTTAAAAGCTGGTCTTTGCTTGGCAGTCCTGTTAGTGACCTGAGGGATAAGCACTCCTTCCTCTTCCAGAACTGAAGAGAAGAAAGGGTAGCTATTATGGGTGTGTGCTACCAAACCTTGACAAGGTTACATGCCTGCAGGGCAGGCTCCCACTACCTGATTTTTCAAACAAGCCCTGTGGGAGAGGAATGCATTATTAGGCTTGGTTCTGATTTAGGATGATATTCTTGACACATCTATTGGAGGAGCTTTCCTAGAAGGTGAAACTTTGCCCCTCTCACTGTATTGGCCAGGACTCTTGATCCCAAGTGATAGAATTGAACCCAACCAGCCTGAGCCAAAAGAGAGACTTGGTTCACATCACTGGGAATTTGAGGAAGTAAATCGGGTCAGAATCAAGTGATTTCAGGACTTCAAACAATACCATCTTCTTCTCCTCTTTGTTCACCTCTCCCAAGATTAGTCACCCCAGGAGAAGAGTGGCTCCAGTCCCAGATTTTCCATTCATAGCCATCCTGTAGTTAATTCTCATTGACTCGGGTACCCATCCTTAAACTCATTTAGACTGGGGCCACTGATCCCTTCCTGGAGGTGGCAATGGAGGTGACACCTGCTCATCAAACCACAGACTGAGATTGGTAGGATTGACTCGCGAAAAGAAAACAGTGCCTCAGCTTCAGAAGGAGAGGGAATGGTTGCAGGATGCCTCTGCTCCCCAAGAAGGGACACTCGTGACCTGGAAACAGGCAGCCTGGTCCACCCTCCCCTTAAGGAGCGGATGTCTCCGTTCGTTGGCTGGTTCTTTTCTGGGCTGAAGAGGCCCCAGAGCCAGGACACACGGTCCTGGCTGAACAGAGCTAAAGCTGGAGACTAGCCCACTGGCCTTCTCAGCAGGACACCCTCGTGCTGTGTGGCCTATCAGCAACAGTCAAAGGTGTCAAAGGTGGCACTGGTGGCAAAAGTAGCAGAGGTCAGCAACCTGGACCCCAAACCACCTTAAACAGATAACCTGCCCCCAAGTTTTCTTGCCTGACATGCTTCTGCTATGACTTGTGCCTGAGCTATGCTATAATTTTTTTTTTTTTTTTTTTTTTTAATTTAGAGACAGGGTCTCACTGAGTTGGTTAGGGCCTTGCTAAGTTGCTGTGGCTGGCTTTAAACTTGCAATCCTCCTGCATCAGCCTCCCAAACCTCTGGGATTACAGGCGAGTGCCACTGCATGTCACGTGAAGCTGTTTCAGAAGGAGCTGGGTCGAAGAGTCCAGAGACCTGGGTTGGATGAAAGCTTTGTGTTTTGCCATCTGGGCGTACCTGTTCTAGTCCTGATGCTTTTTGGGTGTCGCCTTTTCATCTATAGGACAAGAGGACCCTTCCAAAGACTCTCCCCTCAACCCCAAGTCCAGATGGGGAAAGACCTGTAGTTTGGGGATCTTTGTTCCCAGCCTCCCCCTGCTTGAGACAGCAAATGCAATCTTCCTTCCTCCTCTGGGCCTCTCCCCATACCCAGTCGCCTCAGATGTGTGAAATTGGTGGTTTTGCTGCACTCAGTCAGATCCAGGGCGTCCTCAGATTGAAATTTCCCTCCCAGAGGCATGGGTTGGTGACACACAAATCCCCTTTATGCCTGTTAGGCAAATTAGCACCCACTCCTCAGTGGGGGCGGGAGGGGGCGATCTGCAGAAGCTGAATGGAGACAAGTGAAAATGCAAATTGGGGTGGTAGCGGCTGCCTTCTGTCCCAGGAGAGTCATCCTGAGCAGGGGGAGGACCACTACAGCAGGGTGTGCAGGGTGTGCAGGGGAGGATGGGACCCTGTGTGCTGGCCCAGGGCCCAGCAGAGACTGGGTGGATTCTTAATCATCATCTCTGTGGGCATTTAACGCCCTATTTTGCATTTGCCAACAATAAATCCTAGTGCCCAGCTTGGAACCCCACAAATACCCTATTCTCCTCTGTTATCTATCAAAAACCAAACTTCCTTTTAGGTGCCCTTCTGGTCCCACTCATCAGAGCCTAGGAAAGCTATGGCACAGTGAGCTACCTTGGCCTTGCTCAGAGCTGATGGGGGAGGACTTGGGGGTCCTGTGACATGTTCTTTGGGGTGAACTAGTTTGCTTCTGTTTTACTACTCACAGTCAAATTGGTCTTTCAAGGCCTAGAGATTTGGGCCACTGGTCTGAGTGGGATTAAGCAATGCCTGTGGGTGCCACTGGGTGCCAGTAGTGGAGTATTTTGGGGTCCAAGCACCCAGGCACACACACAGGGACTTTCTTTTTAATAATTTCTGCTCTATTATTCAATGGCTTCGCGAGCTTGGAGGATATTCAGGGAAGCATAATGATAATGCCTAGATTCATAGAGCACCATTTAGTAATCAAAGCTCTTTTAAATTCAGCAGAGTTTAGCAGGTAAGAGCTTGGAAGACTGCATTCAAATCTATGTGTGTGTGTGTGTGTGTGTTGGTAGTGCTGGGCACATGCTTAGGCAAGTGTTTAGCACTGAGCTACACCCCCAGTCCTTTTTAAGGTTTATTTTGAGACAAGGTCTTGCCAAGTTGCCAAGGCTGGCCTTGAATTTGCTATCCTCCTTGCCTCAGTCTTCCAAGCAGCTGGGATTACAGATGTGCACCACTGGGCCCTGTTGGGTTCAAATCTTGAATCCTCCAAAGACTGAGGAAACTTGAACCAATGACTTAATCTTTTAGAGCCTGTTTGCTTTTGGACACAATTCAAGATAATAACAGCCTTTAGTTTCACAAGTTTGGGGAGAGTTAATTGTAACAATCCATAGTAAGCACATGATCAGGCAAGAATAATGATTCAGTACACATTAGCAATGACTATTATTTACCCTTGAACTCATTCTGAGTATAAGAACTCTGTAAAGTTGAGTGGGCTGTAATATTCCCCCACCTTTTTTTGTTTGTTTGTTTGTTTTTGGTGGTGCCGGGGTTGAACACAGGGCCTTGTACGTGCAAGGCACACACTCTACCAACCGAGCTATGTCCCCAGTGCTATTTTCTTCTTTTGATAAATGAGGAAAGTAAGATTAGAAAATGGCAATGAGCTAAGGATGTAACTGTAGAGCTCTTGTCTATCACATGAGAGGCTCTGAATGCCACCCCGAGGGCTACAAAAGATAATAACAATAAAAATAAAAATAAATAAAGAGCAGGCTTAGGGAGAGCAACAGATGTTCAAAGAACTGGGAGAAGGGGTAATGTGTGCAAGGGCCCCACAAAGGACATCAAAAGGACAGAGGCTCACTCTTGCCACCGTGGCTTTGAGGTTCCTGCTGTATGTACAGGAGAGGAAAAACCTGCTGATGGCTGGTATGGAGATGAAGTCATTTGAAGGGGATCCTCTTGCAGAAGGAAATGAAACTTCACAGTAAAAAGGGGGGGAATGGATTGGTATTTTATCTTGGGGGAAAAAAAGACACCAACATTTTGAAAAAATTTTTACCTTCCCACAAAATTTAGATGATGGTTTTATCTATATGCTCATTCTAGGAAAAAAGATTCTAAAATTTGTTTTTCCAGATAAAATTGCAGGGCTGGGGATGTGGCTCAAGCGGTAGTGTGCTCGCCTGGCATGCGGGCAGCCCGGGTTCGATCCTCAGCACCACATACCAACAAAGTTGTTGGGTCTGCCGAAAACTAAAAAATAAATATTAAGAAATTCTCTCTCTTTAGAAAAAAAAAAAACCAGATAAAACTGCATATAATTTTTGTATACAATTTTATCCTTCATTACATTTTTTTACTTCCTCTTCACATTCATGAAGAGGGTCATTTCCCTCCCACAAAAATATTTGATGGTCTTATCAATTGTTAGAGGTTTTTCCTGATTCCTTGTTTGTCACATGGTGTCATCTTCCTTATCTATTTTTTCTTGGGTGATTATTATCTGGTCTCACTCCAGGCTTTGAGCAATCCTGCTCTGTTACTTTCTTGGACCTCACAAAACTTTGACACTTGCAATTTCACCTTGTGATCCAGTCTAATTTTTTTTTTTTTTTTTGACTGGGGACTGAATCCAAGGGTACTCACTAGTAACTGAACTTCATTTGCAGCCCTTTTTTATTTTTTATTTCAAGACAGGGTCTCATTAAATTGCCCAGGTTTGCCTTGAACTTGCAATCCTCTTGCCTCAGCCTCTCAAGTTGCTGAGATGACAGGCGTGCACCACCATGCATGCCCATGAATTTGCATTGAATTTGAATCGTAATTCTGGATGTTGCTACAAACCACAGAGGTGTGATGGGTGGAGATGACTCTTAGCATGAAGCCAGCAGAGACTCTGTGTAGACTATGCTATGGTCCACTTGCAAAAGGTTTCATGTTATGATTTTTACTTCACAAACAAGTCATACCTGGTGGCACCTAAATACGCTGATAACAATCATCCTCTGTACAGGAACACAACACAAGGTTTTGATACACACAGATTTCTGCGGCCAAAAATGTGGCTAAACACTTCTGTACACAGGCAGTATACAGTGAGGTGGCTGAGATCTCAGAACAGGAAAGGAGTGATAGTAAGACTCTACCTAACACGTTGGATAAAATGAGAAACCACTGGTCCATTTTGATATGAATAAATGACTCAACTGAAAGTGTGATGAGAAATGAAATATTCACGTAGTTTCAAAGGTTTCCACAAAATATTTATGAAAGGGAAAAGAGTTTCTGAATAGATGAGGAGTCAGACAGAATTCAAGATCTTGGGGCTGCAAAATCTGAGACACTGAGATCTTGTCTGAGACACTGGGAAGCAGTAATAGGGATCCAAGTGCCATCACCAGGAAGGGGGACAGATGTTCACTGCACAAACAGAACACAGCACCTCACATGCTGCTCTCCTTCCAGAATCTAATCAAGAGGAAACATCTCCAGGTGTGGTGGCACACACCTGTAATTACAGCGGCTTGGGAGGCTGAGGCAGGAAGATTGCAAGTTTAAAGCCAGCCTCGGCATCTTAGTGAGACTGTGAGTAACAAGTGAGATCTTGTCTCAAAATAAAAAACAAAACAAAACAAAAAGGCGGTGGGAGGCCAGGGGAGGACTGGCAATGTGGCTCAGGGGTTAAGCACTCTTGGGTTCAATCGCTGGTACCAGAAAAAAAGGAAACATCAAGTCACACCAAAATTGAGGAATGTTCATGTCTGGATATCTGGACTGTAGTCTTCAGGAGTGTCAAGGACATAAAAATCAAAGAAAGAATGAGAAGCTTCTCCAGACTGAAGGAACCCAAAGGGACAAGACAAATGGCACAACATGTGATTCTGAATTGAAACCTTTTACTGTGAAAATGAAGTTATGAGGATCACCAGCAAAACCAGAAAGGGACCTGAGGGTTGACAGTAATGTATCAGTGTTAATTCCCTAACTTTAAAGATGGCTGTACTGTGTATGTAGGAGGATGACCTTGTTTATAGGAAATGGATTCCAAAATTGTCAGGGGATCAGGTCAGCTGTGCAAGTTACTCCCAGATGGTTCAGGAACAAAAACAGTGCATGGACTGTACTTTCCTGTAAATTTGAGATTACTTTTTTTTTTTTTTTTTGGTACCAGGGATTGAACTGAGGGGCACTCAACCACTGAGCCACATCCCCAGCCCTTTTATATATTTTATTTAGAGACAGGGTCTTGCTAAGTTGCTTAGGACCTTGCTAAGTTGCTGAGGCTAGCTTTGAACTTGCGATCCTCCTGCCTTAGCCTCTGGAGCCACAGGGAATACAGGCATGTGCCACCACACCAGACTTCTTCTTCTTCTTCTTTTTTTTAAGTGCAAAGAAGGAGGTGACTTCACTGTGTTCTTGGCAGATTCACCCAAGATACACAGATGAAGCTGAAGGGCAGTGCTGGGGAGTGACATGGTGGTTCTGTGCTTTGGGAGGACGTTTGTCCATGGTGTGTGGGGTGGACTTGGAAAGGAAGGCAGAGGAGGGGTGAGAGAGATGAGAGGCAGGTGGCTTGTATAATGAAACTTGTAAAACAGAAGACAGATTTGATATCTACTGAGCCTCACAGTTGGACTTTAAGCTTTGGAAAGAGGAAGGAGGAGAAGACGATGGTTTCATGCCTCAGAGAGAATGGCATGGGATCAAGAATGAGATGATGGGATCACAAGTTCTAAGCCAGCCTCTGCAAAAGCAAGGTGCTAAGCAACTCAGTGAGACCTTGTCTCTAAGTAAAATATAAAAATAGGGCTGGGGGGGGGGGCGCTGGGGATGTGGCTCAAGCGGTAGTGTGCTTGCCTGGCATGAGTGGGGCGCTGGGTTTGATCCTCAGCACCATATAAAAATAAAATCAATATGTTGTGTCCACCAAAAACTAAAAAATAAATATTAAAAATTTCTCTCTCTCTCTCTCTCTTTAAAAAAAAAAAATAGGGCTGGGGATGTGGCTCAGTTCAATCCCTGGTACCTAAAAAAAAAAAAAAAAAAAGAATGAGATGAGATGGGGGCTGGGGCATGGGCTTTGGTGGGGAGGTGGTGGGTGCTGTTTGGGGACTGTTGAATGGGAGAGCAGTCTGGCTGTGACCTTGGGCTCTTGGCTGGGCTCCAGGATATCATCCAGTGTGTCTCATCTTCCCAGATCTGGAATTTGAGGTCTTGGGGGTGACATACTCACTGAAAGACCAGGAAGCAATAAAATATAATCTGGAACCAAGAAGAAAGATAACAGCAAGTGACTGATCTGCTTGGAAGTCAGAGGATAAGTGAAACTGGTGGGTGAGGGGCAGGCTTTGGGAAGTCTAAGGAGAAGGAGGCTGTGAAGGTGGCAGAGTCCACCTTGGAAGGGGGGAAAACCTGTCCATCTGACTATTTAATAATGCAGGCAAGGACCCCACATTTTCTTCTGCCCCGCTGGAAAAAAAAAAAAAAAAACAAACCACCATATCACAAGGGCTTGCTATTTATTTGCTTACATTCTAGCTTCTGCTGTTTTCTTCTTTTATATAAACTAACATCTATGGTGAGGCCCCTCCCCGCAACACACCCACAATCTGCATAATTCCTTCTACTTCAGTTTCAACAGAAGGCTTAGTGAAGCAATAACCAGAAAGGAGGCACAGTGTGGTCACTAAGAACCTGGAGACTTCCTTCCTGGGTTCAAATCCTCACTCTGCCTTTCACCAGCCTCGTCACCTGGGCAAGTTACTTAATCTGATTTAGGCAGGAAAACGGAGGTGGGCCAGGTCTCGGTAGATGTGGTCCCTGATAGAGTCGCTCCTTGCTCATTTCCACTTGAAGGTAGGTATCTTTTTGAGCAGCTCTGGGTATGGCCTCATTTTCCCTGGGCCCAGCTGAGCCATGGGGATTTTCCTTGACACTGTCAAGGTGGAAGCATTTCTATATACTCAGTCCTTGGGGGCACCCAGTCAATCATCTCTGTCCCTGATCCCCAGGAAGAATGGTAGAATAGGTTCAGGTTCCCAAGACCCACAGAATTACCACTCTTATTCTTGATGCTCCTGGCCACCATCTCCTTCTCATATGCTCAGGTTAATCCCCTTGGTTTAACCTAAGGGATTGTGGTTCCAGGCAAGGGTTGAAAGCTCAAAACCTTCCAGGAACCTAGTGGGATGCTACCTAAATGAACGAAGCAGGTGGTGCAAGTCTTTAAGGAATGCTGGGGATTGTGGGGAGAAGGGAGGTTTTCATGAGAACCCTGAAATTTAGATTTTTTTTTTCTGTACCTTTACTTTATTGCTTATATTGCCTGTTCCCATGAACACAATAAACTCCTTTGAGAAAAGTAAGGCACACGAAAGCCTTCTGTGCAAGTTCCATAGTATTTTAAAATTCTACTGGTGGATAAAAGCATTTCCACTACAGAACTGGAGATCACAGAGAGCACATGATGTATTTTGGGAGCAGAATACCTGAACCATTATTAGATTTCGCCTCATGGCACAATTAGCAGGCCAGCAAACCCAGGGTTTGTTATGATGACGTGGCAGCTGCTACCACTGCAAAGCCCTAGTCAGTTTATCCACATGGGTACAGCCAGGTCCCCAAGTGTTAACCACACAAGATCCGACGGAAGAACGGCAACTCACTGCATCTGGGTCCCAATTTGTCACAGGGATAAAATTTAGATTTTTATAGGCTATCTACTTTTTGATCATTGCAGCCAATATTTAAAAAATCACCCAAATTACTTCCCAGGCCAAATAAAAGATAACCCAAGCCAACCGAACTTTCAGTCTCCAATAAGAAAAGGTGGGGTGGTTTATTCCCCTCCGCTGGCTTCCCTCTTTCCCACAGAAAAACACACAAAAAGGCTGTTAACTGTCCCTGGGGGTAAGGGAAGTCGGATTTCCAGGACACACAGGCGTGGTGACCTTCTCTGGGGGGGGGGGGGCAGGATGTGGTGGGGGGAATACTTTTCATTCTTTCTGGAGGAGACAGGGAGAAACAACTCCCTTCTCAGCCAATGAGGTTAATGGAGTATATTATAGTCTTGATAATTTGGATAGCTATTAGTTGGGGAGTCAGACATAAATAACTACTACGTGCAATAATTACACAGTAGCTTTCCGACAGGCCCAGGGCACGGCCTGGCAGACTAGGGCATAGAGTGCCTGATGGCTGAGGTGGGACTGCAGGCTGCTGCGGAGGGTCACAGGATGCAGCTGGCAGAGCAGCTGGGGGCCAGATGGAGCATGTAGGAGCCCGAGGGCCTGAGCGTTAGGCTAAAGTCATATTTTGGGTTTTGTCCTTGAGAAAGGAAGAGCCAGCCAGGGCTGTCTCTCAGGGGCGTGGTGCCACCAAGACTGCAGTTCTGAGTCATCTTGCAGATCAATGCTTGTGCGAGGGTGGGTCAGGAGGGACAAGAAGGGGACCTATGTGGGAAGACCGGTTCAGAGGCTGTGGAAACTGTCCAGGTATGAGCTAGAGGCTGATTTGGGTGTGGGGAGGGAAAAAGGAAGGGGCAGTTACAGGCACTGTTACCAAAGAAGAATGTCAGGAAGTGAGACTCCAGGGAGGGGAAGCAATCAAGATCCTAATGTGGGCAGCTTTGCTCTCCCTTCCTCTCCAGGAGGTAGGGACTGTGCAGGAGAGAAAGTGAGGGCTTCAAGAACAGGTTTAAAAGTTGCCACATTCATTATCACCAAAGTACAGCAAATGTACCCACCTCCTTCCAAACCACCATGTTTACCAGTTCTCAGATGCATGGCACTCACATTCCAATCTCTCTGACATTGGTCTACCTCAACCTCAATTAAACATAGGTTGAATGTTTTATGGGCCGAATTTTATTCCTAAAATATTCATATGTTGAAGACCTAATCCCCAGTGCTTCAGAATGTGACTGTTTGGAGAGAGAGTTGTTAAAGAGTTAGTTAAAACGAACTTTATAAGCAAAAGGAAGTCCAGTAAAGTAAAGGAGGGAGAAGTGGGGGAGGGGCAGGAGGGAAGAAAGGGAGGGAAAAGAGGAGATCATGAACTGAAATCGATTTCCATGCATGTTTGAGTTTGTCAGGATGCACCCAACTGCTGTGTGTCACCATTAAGCTCTAATAAAAATAAATAAGTATATAAAAACTAACTAAATAAAATGAAGTCTTTAGGGTGGGCCCTAAGGCAATATGATTAATGCCTTTAGAAGAAGAAGAGATTAGGGGCCGGGTGTGGGGGTGCAAGTCTGTAATTCCTGCAATTTGGGAGGCTGAGGCCTGAGTTTCCCAAGTTTAAGGCCAGCCTCAGCAAATTAGTGAGGTCCTAAGCTACTTGGTGAGAGTCTGTCTCAAAAAGAAAAAAATAAAAAGGGCCAGGGATGTCACTTAGTGGTAAAGTACCACTGGGTTCCACTCCCGGTGAAATAAGAAAGGAAGGAAGGAAAGAAGGGGGTGGGGAGGAAGGGAAAGAAAAAGAAGAGAAGATTAGGATATACACGAAGGGAGACCATGTGGAGACCTGGGGAGAGTACAGTCACCTACAAGCCAGAAAGAGAGGCCCCAGGAGAAAGAACCCTCTTGACACACTCTCCTACACCTAGCCTCCAGGACAGTGAAAAAATATATTTCTATGCCAGTCTGTGTTATTTTGTGACAGCAGTCCTGACAAACTAATACAGAGGGCTTACCTCCTCCTTAACAGTACACAACACAGTGGTGCATCTTATAACTGATACAATCTTGTGGGTGTGGTGACACACACCTGTAATCCCAGCAATTCAGGAAGCTGAGGCAGGGGGATGGCAAATTCAAAGCCAGCCTGTGAGGCCCTGTCTCAAAAATAAAAAGTTTAAAAAGGGCTAGGGATGTGGCTTCATGGTTAAGCACTCCTGGGTTTAATTCCCTGTATTAAAAAAAATAAAAATTGATGCAATACAAGCATCTGAGACTTCTAGAATTAGATTACTTTTTGTTTGTTTGTTTTGTGTGTGTTTTTTGGTACTGGGGGTTGAACCCAGGGGTATACTTACCACAGAGCCATAATCCCAAACCTTTGTATAATTTTTAAAAATTTTGAGAAGATCTCACTAAGTTGCCCAGAATGGCCTTAAACTTGCCATCCTCCTGCTTCAGCCTCCTGAGTTACTCAGATTTATAAACTTCATTCAGATTAAGATAACTTTTTTATCATCTAAACTGGGGTAATTATAAGAGCAAACAGGGGATGCTATTTAATAATAACTTCTGAACAACAGGGGTACATGGCACTGTCCCACTTGAAAATGATAAGAGACACGAGAGTCCTTCATCTCAGAGGGACTTCACCCCTAGTTTTGTCTCTGAATGGGAAGCCCCAAGCCACCATCTTCCCTGATGACAGCTCAGATGATGGTACCATCGGGGCTGGGGTTGTGGCTCAGTGGTACAGCACTTGCCTACCATGTGTGAGGCACTGGGTTCGATCCTCAGCACTACATATAAATAAATAAATAAAATAAAGATCTATTAATAACAAATATATATATATATATATATATTTTTTTTTTTTTAAAATGATGGAACCATGGACAGAAACAGAGAAGCCAGGAGTTCTTTGTTGACACATAAAGCCCAAGAAGAAGCTGGCTGGGTGCGGTGGCACATGCCTGGCAGCTCTGGAGGCCGAGAAGGAGGATCACAAATTCAAAGGCAGCCTGAGCAATTTAACAAGGCTCTAAGACTTACTGAGACCCTGTCTCTAAGTAAAATATAAAAGGGGCTGGGGATGTGGCTCGGTGGTTGAGTACCTCTGGGTTCAGTCCCTAGTAACGGGGGTAGTGCAGGGGTGGTGTTGGGGAGGAAATCCTAGGTGCAAGGTGGATCTTATTCTAAATACCAAAAAATGGGCTGGGGGTGTAGCTCAGTGGTAGAGCACTTGCCTGGCATGAATGAGGCCTCCGGTTCAGTCCCCAGAAATTTTAAAACAAAAACAGAACCAACCCCCCACCCCCATCCCCTGCCATAAATACCAGAGAAAAAATGTCTGGGTGGCCTAATTGGATAAATTCCCCAAAGGCCCTGATTTTTTAAACACATCTTTCCCAATTGATCTGCCACAATCTGAGAAATCCTCATGGGCTTCCTCTTCTGAGTTAAAGCATCAGAGATTTTCATGAAAATGGGAAAGCAAAAAGTTATCCATGGGGGGCTGGGTCTGTGCAGCTCAGGGGCAGAGCGCCTGCCTGGCGCAGGTGAGGCCCTGGGTTCAATCCCTAGCACCACGGACAAATGAACACATAAAATACAGGCATGCGGTAATAAAAACAAATAAGATAAAGGCATACAATGACAAATAAATAAATAAATGAATAAATAAATAAAGTTACCCT
The DNA here is from genome assembly GCF_048772815.1 of Callospermophilus lateralis. NCBI lineage: Eukaryota > Metazoa > Chordata > Mammalia > Rodentia > Sciuridae > Callospermophilus > Callospermophilus lateralis. Next base: position 188,460,861 of record NC_135305.1, on the reverse strand, counting down.
CAAAAATTGACAACATATTGAGCTAATAAACCTTGTCTTCCATGGGCTGATCAAGGAAAACCACTTACTAAGCCTTACTGAGCACTGACTGTTTGCTTCATAAACATTGCCTCATTTAATTCTTCCAACAAACCCAGATGGGTAAATAATAGTGCTTTTTTTTTTTTTTTTCCAGTGAGAAAGCTGAAACTCAGATTGGGTGGTTTGTTCAAGGCCACACAGCCACCAACGGGTGGAGCGAAGGTTCTCATGCAGATTCCTGACTGCTGACACTGTGTCTGTTCTCTCTACCATTGGGTCCTTTTCCTTTCCCTTTTTTTTTTTTTTTTAATATATTTTTAGTTGTTGATGGACCTTTATTTTTTTACTTATTTTTTATTTTTATGCAGTGCTGAGAATCGAGCCCCATGCCTCATACATGCTAGACAAGTGCTCTACCACTGAACCACAACCTCAGTCCTCCTCTCTTTCTTAACTAATCCCCACCCCCTCCCCAACCACTGGAGATTGAATCCAGGGGCGCTTAAACACTGCGCCACATCTCTAGACCTTTTCTATATTTTATTTAGAGACAGGGTCTCATTGAGTTACTTAGCGTCTCACTTTTTGCTAAGGCTGGCTTTGAACTCTTGATTTTCCTGTCTCAATCTCCCCAGCTGCTGGCATGCACCACTATGCCCAGACCAACCTGCAGATATTTTATTATATATATATATATATATATATATATATATATATATATATATATATATAAAATATTTTATATAATATTTTATATTATATATTTATTTATATATTTATACATATAAATATTTATATATTTTATATATTCATAAATATAAATATATATATATCTCATTTAGTACTTCATAATAATGAAGGAAGGCTTGGGAGAGAACGTGGAGAATCAAATGGAATGAACTGGACATGAGAGGTAAAGGGACAAGCTTCCAGGTTTTGCCTGAGGCTGGCCCTGTATTTCTTTCTGCTATCATATTCTCCCAGCCTTAGATCTTCACCTGATCTCCTAGGTGACATGTGTACAGAGTGTAACATTAGCCCAAGTTCCCAGAACTAGTTCTGACACTATTCTGAGTTGAAGAAGACAGGCAAACCCTCCCTACATTTTCCTTTACTTTCTGAAGGCAATTATCTTACAGATAACAGTTTAAATGTCACGAGGGCTACAGGAGGCCCCGGAAAAGACATGCAGAGTACTAATCAATCACTGTAATATAGGTTCAGGATGACCTGACGGGAAGACTTTTTTTCCCCTTCTACTCATGCTCTTGGGAAGTGATGTCTTTATTCAATTTGAGCAAAGCATCACTCTAACTCATTTTCAGAGCTACAGCTACTGATAAGAAGATGGTAGGGTGGACATCAAAAATAGGTACCTGTAAATGCAAAATATAGGCTTTTCTACAGCAAGGCAAATCTCTAATTATTCCCACACGTGAACTCTGAAGCCAAATTGCCAAGGCCTCTTCCTATCATATGCACTATATGTACATACAGTTCTGTACTTTGTAACTTACTCAGGCTTAAGGGTCCTTCAACTGTGTTACCAGAAGAAGTCTATCTACACCAAATGTTTTCTCCCTGGATTACTGAGCTTTGTTTAAGAAAATACGTTTTAGAAAGGTAGATCTGTTTTGTTTATTCTTCAGTGACCAAGATGCAAAAGACAAGTCTAAAAGAAAAAAAGAAAAAAAAAATATATATATAAGTCCAAGTTCAAGACAATGTAGGTATTCTAGTTGTTAAAAGTTATATCTATTTATTTATTTTTTAATATTTATTTTTTAGTTGAAGTTGGACACAATACCTTTATTTTTTTATTTTATTTTTTTTTAAGAGAGAGAGAGAGAGAATTTTTTTTTAATATTTATTTTTTAGTTTTCGGCGGACACAACATCTTTGTTTGTATGTGGTGCTGAGGATTGAACCCGGGCCGCACGCATACCAGGCGAGCGAGCTACCGCTTGAGCCACATCCCCAGCCCAATACCTTTATTTTATTCATATGTTTTTATGTGGTGCTGAGGACTGAACCCAGGGTCTCGAAGGTGCAAGGCGAACACTATACTGCTGAGCCACAACCCCAGCCCCCAAAGTTATATCTATTGATATGTCTACAATATAAATTATATATGTCTACCCAGGTATAAAATTTGCATTACAGAGAAAGACAAGCTAGCCCAGTGTTGTCCTACCCTCCTGGAATTCAGTCAGAGCCCAGAACTCTATCATTTGGTGGCAGTTTTAGAAATGCTGGCGGTTTCCTAACCCTGTCAACCAGTGGTGTGACAGACACTCTAAGATACTGGGCAATGCTACTGAGAAGGGAGAGAGGAAGAAGAGAGGGAGAGGTGGGGAAAAGGAGGAGGAAGAAGGTATTTTTCCGGAGGTGTCTACTTATTTGTGATTCTCATGGTTAATGTAACCTGGAGAAGAAAATCTCCATTGGCCTTAGTGAAAAGTCTAGGCAACGTCGAGTCCCATGGGCTGTAGTGGGGACACACAGCACCCTTGTCCCACTAATTTTTTTCTTCCACGGGGCACATCACTGCTCATCAACGCCTTCACTAGAGGGTAGGCTGTGAGAAGTGAAACTCAGTTCAGTAATTTATTTCTTGGTGTTTCCACAGCTATGGAATCTCCAGTGAGGGAGAAGTTTAAAATTCATGGTTAGAATTAGTTATTTGGGTTATTTCAGGTTTCCCCATACACTTTTCTTTTTAAGTAGCCGGGTGGGCTATTGAGAGCTGAATCTTACGAAGAACATTTTTCTATTTTAAATGACAAGAAAGAGGTGGGACCTGGTAAAGATCAGAAAAGGTTGGTGTTGGACTGGAAATGAGAAAGAACAAGAATTGATGTAGGGAACTTCCAAACATTTCCACTACCAGGAGATGGGTTGCTTCTACAACAGTTCCTGGCAGGGTCACAGGAGAGGTATCCGATTGTAACCCATTTTTCTTCATGTCTTGACTTTAGCCTTTAAAAACTAGGGGCATTACATATAGGTGGATGGTCAGGGGATCTGTAGACAGTGGAGAATGACCCAGGCAACATCTCTACTTGAGAACTCTGGCTTTTAACACATACTTTCAGGCTGGGGCTGCAGCTTAGTGGTAGAGCGCTTGCCTAGCATGTGCGAGCTCTGGGTTCAATCCTCAGCACCACATAAATAAATAAAATAAAGATATTATGTCTAACTACAACTAATATATATATATTATATATATATATATATATTTTAAAAAGTCATACTTTCCTCTCCAAAGAAAAGCAGTCTTGCCAAGCACAGTGGTGCACGGCTGTTATTCCAGTGACTGGGGAAACTGAGGCAGGAAGATCACAAATTCCAGGCTAGTCTCCGCAATTTAGTAAGACTTTGCCTTGAAATTTAAAAAAAAAAAAAAAAAAGGTACTGCACAAATGTTCTACCACTGGACTACATCTCCAGCCTGGTCTGGAAAAGATTTCTCTCTTTAATTCTGATATTTTGTTAAGGTGTATATATGTGTGCATGACTTTTTAAAAATTAATTAATTTATTTTTAATTCTAATTTGTTAAATATGACCGAAGAATGCATCACATTTCATTATACATATAGAACACTGTTTTCATATCGCTGGTTGTACACAAAGTATATTCACACCATTCGTGTCTTCCTACATGTACTTGGGGTAATGATGTCTATCTCATTCCACTGTCTTTTCTACGTTTGCACGATTTTTATTACTTTTGTAGGATAAAGGGGGAATAAAATGTTAAAAGGACAAGCCTCTTTCCTGTTATCTAATTTGTAGCTATTAAAACCTTTCAGCCATGCATGGTGGTGCATGCCTGTAATCCCAGCAGTTTGGAAGGCTGAGGCAGGAGGATCAAGAGTTCAAAGCAGCTTCAGCAAAAAGCAAGGTGCTAAGCAACTCAGTGAGACCCTATCCCTAAACAAAATACAAAATAGGGCTGAGGATGTGGCTCAGTGGTGGAGTGCCCCTGAGTTCAATCCCTGGTTCCAACCACCCCCACCCTCAAAAACAAACAAACAAACAAAAAACAAAAAAAACAAAAAACAAAACTTGCCGAGAAAAAAGCACTAGGAATCTGAGTAAAGGGAAAAGGGCAGATTTCCCCACTGGCTTCCCTTTGTCCTGACTTATCCATTTACCCTGCTATCCAAATGATTGGTCCAGGCTTGGAGAATTAGCTCTCCCTCTCTGCTCTTCCTCAGGGTCATTTAAAGCTTTGGAAGTCTTTGGAATTAACTCCTTAGCATCAGCACACCCTGCCCTTATCCTAAGCCTAGGGTTTAGAGTCACATTGGCCACTCAGAGGTGGGCTCTTGGCTGTTGAGGCAGGAGGCACTTGACTTCCTAGAGGGCAAGAGCATCACCTGTTGGGTTGATGCTTGGGACGGGAACTCTGCAAGTCCCACTTGTGCTCAGAGGGCTAGACCACCCATGTTTCCCCTGGTCCCCAGCATAGGTGGACAGGAATCTCGGCCCATAATTGATGAGGATAAACACAACTTGTTTTTTGGGGGGGGGGTGGATTGAACTCAGGGGCACTTGACCACTGAGACACATCCCCAGCCCTATTTTGTATTTTAATAATAGACAGGGTCTCACTGAGTTGCTTAGTGCCTCGCTTTAGCTGAGGCTGGCTTTGAACTCTCGATCTTGCTGCCTCAGTCTCCTGAGCCGCTGGGATTATAAGTGTGCACCACCAAGTCCAGCTACAACTCCCCTCCCCCATCCCCCAGTCTTTTCTGGAGATTTAACCCAGGACCTTGCACATGCTAGGCAAGTGCTCTACCACTGAGCTACATCCCCGCCCATTAAAACATTTTTCTATTTTGAGATAGGGTCTTGCTACATTGCCCAAGCTGCCCTTGGATTTGCAATCCTCTTGCCTTAACTTCCCAAATAGCTGTTTGCCAACATGTCTTAATTTTTTAAAACAACTCACTAATTTCTGTTTTAAGTTTCCATTCTTTCTGGGATATGTAAACTTGGTTGAGATCGAGTTTCTTCCTTTCACGGGGGTGGGTTGTGCTATTAAGGCATGAGGTGGGTTATTGGGTCCCTGTGTTGCAGCTGGGGCCCCATCTGTTGTTTCTGTCTTCCCGTGGGGTGGGATTCTTGGAGACACCGCTGCATTCTGCTTGGGCAGACCTCAGAGACACTTTCCCTGTAGGGTTTTGCCTCCCATGTAGGGCTGGAGGGAAAGCAGGGTACAGGGATCCCAGCTCTTGAATTTCACAAATCTCTAGGATTTTGTTGCATACGGCTTCCCCTCCCTCCCCCAGCCCCAACACCTCCAAGTCTCCCCTTTCCAGCCTTGGGGGGAACCTTCCCCTAAATGTCAATCCTCTTTAATATCTTGCTTCTGCAAACCTGCAAAAATCAGCTCCTGGGGTTAAGCAGGAAGGATGCTTTTGTTTCTGCTCAGCCCAGGCACATCCTCCCCTGGGGCAGAGAGCTAGCAGCTGCCTAATAGGTCTGAATCCACTGGAGGGGTGGGATGGGGCAGTGGGGGGTGGGGGGAAGATGGCTGGCTGCTGTCTCTGAAATGCCACCCCCTCCACCAATGGTGAAGTACATCTGTTTGAAGCCTCTCTTTCACCAAGGACAGTGCTTCCAGAAACAGGGACCAGGTGTCCTTATCTTTGCATCTATCCTTAGTGTCTCCCTGACACCAACTAACCCTTTTTGGGTAGATGAGGGAAGACAAAGGAACCTTGAATCTCAAAGGACTCAAAAACGGTTTTAAGGGAGCACATGAGGAGGTCCCTCAGCTTTGAGGAATGGCCAACCCAACCACCACTCTCCAGGGACAGGTAAATAGGTTGAAATATTCTGTACCTGAACTTTTATGAACTTGCATGTTGGGGTTGAACAGTTGGGGCACAGAGTGTGGAATACTGGGTGTGGGGCTGTGGCGGAGTGGCAAGGGTCTGCAGTTAATAGGTTCCCTAAACATATTTTTGGGTCTTTTTTTTTTTTTAATACTTATTTCTTTTAGTTGTACACAATGCCTTTATTTTTATTTATTTATTTTTATGTGTTGCTGAGAATCGAACCCAGGGCCTTGCACACACCAGGCAAGCACTCTACCTCTGAGCCACAGCCCCAGCCCCATATTTTTGGGTCTTTTAAAAAAATTTTTTTAGTTGTAGATGGACATATTCTTTTATTTTATTTATTGTTTTTGGTACTGGGGAATGAACCCAGGGGCACTCAACCACGGAGTCACATCCCCAACCCTTTTTTCATATTTTATTTTAAGACAGGATCTCACTGAGTTGCTTAGGGCCTTGCTAATTGCTGAGGCTGGCTTTGAACTTGCAATCCTCCTGCCTTCACCTCCCAAGCCTCTGGGATTACAGGCGTGCACCACCGTGCCTGGCCCTTTATTTAATTTATTTATTTTTAAGTGTTGCTGAGGATTGACCCCAGAGGGGAACACGTGCTAGGCAAGTGCTCTACCATTGAACTACAACTCCAGCCCCTGTTTTAGGGTCTTAATGACAGGTTTATTATGCTGAGAAGAAGAGATTTTAGTGGACACAAGCTCTCCTGAGGAAAGGTCCCATAGCTGTCCACTGAAAATCAAGTGAGTGAATGAATTAAAATGAACTTGAATTCCATTCCTTAAGTGTGCATGCAGCAGCGGGCTCGTGCATTCACTAGTACTCACTAGGTATGTTGTTAAACAGAACTGTGGAGTTCTGAACAGTTCACCTAGATGCAAGCTGATAAACGAAAGCTTAAAAGTGAACGAATAAATATAACTCAGATAACACGTGATTTTGCTTTCGGCTGGGAAGCCAGCCAAGTGACAGGCATTTTGGATTAATATTTTTTAGGGAAAGCAAATTAATGACTTAGTAAATAGAATTTGCTAGACAAGCTCTCTTAAAACCTGGGAGAAAAAAAAATATGATAAAAAATGGTCATTAGTGATTCCAGGAAAGTCTATTTATTGTTTAAAAGGCAGCTACTTTAGCTCAAGAGGCAAATATTTGCTTTTTTTTATATTGGCCTTAAAAGTATTGATATATTTGAATAAAGATTAGGCTGACAATTAATCAGTGTTAACATCCAAGGTTCACTCGAAGCTGGAATTAACTGAAGTCAAATACACTCCGATGCAGAATCAAAAGCGGGAGTCTTATTAAAGACTGAAAGGTGGAGAGGGGCTGGCATGACTAAATTAACCTGCTGTTTGATTTTACCTAACTATGTTTCTGATATCTACAAGGAGAGCAAATTTCCAGATTGAGGATTGTTCCCTGGGTTCTCTTGGAATGCCGCATCAAAGGTTGTTCTTGGCCTGCAGGAGGATATGAGAACAGCCCACTTGGGGCTGGCATGTGAGTGTCCAAGGCTGCTTTTCCCCACCAGGGGAGGGTGTTGCCTGTGAAGGAAGAGATGAGTCACAGGGCCCTTGCATCTTGCACCTGGCATCTAACACTTCATCTGGTCCAACCTCCTCTAGTTACAGATCTGGAGACAAGGTGAATTAGACTGCAGAGCCCCATCTAAGTCCTGAGCAGGCTTAGAATCAAGTCTGCCATCCTAAGTCCAATGCCCATCTATTCCATTATGACTTCCTAAACCAAGTCCCCAGAACACCACTTCTGTGTGCTGTCAAAAGATGCCCTCCAGAAGCGCCAGCGGCACAATGGGTTAGCGTGGAATACTTACAAGAGACGTCCTCCATCTCCTGAAAGGGGTTTTGTGGTCAATGCTGGCTAAAACAAATTTAAACAGACTACTTTTCCCTCCTTCAGGAATTCTCGGGAACTCTAAAATATTTAGATACATTGAAAATCTCTAAGAGGAAATATGGGTCATCTTAAAAATGTTAGATGACTGGGAGCAGTTGTGCACACCTTGAGGCAGGAGGATCATTTGAAGGAGTTCAAGTCCAGCCTGGGTGATAGAGACTCTGTTATCCAAAAAAAGAAAGAAAGGTTTCATTTTATTATTTTATTTATTTATTTATTTATTTTAAAGATAGTGAGAGAGAGATGAGAGAGAGAGAGAGAGAATTTTTAATATTTATTTTTCAGTTTTCGGTGGACACAACATCTTTTTTTTTTTTTTTTTAATGTGGTGCTGAGGATCGAACTCAGTGCCCTGCGCATGCCAGGCGAGCGCATTATCGCTTGAGCCACATCCCCAGCCCCTCATTTTATTATTTTAGTAGCAGGGATTGAACCCAGGGGTGCTTAACCACTTAGCCACAAACCCAGCCCATTTTATATTTTATTTAGAGAGTAGGTCTCACTAAGTTGCTTATGGCCTCTCTAAATTGCTAAGACTGGCTTTGCACTTACAATCCTCCTTCCTCAGCCTCCTAGTCGCTGGGATTACAGGTGTGTACCACCATGCCTGGCGGATTTCATGATTTTATACATGAGCAGAGAATGTGCTTTCCCCCTAGTATACCAAAATGCTGGGTAAGAAATGGTTAGAAATTTGGTTTTGAAAGCTGAGGAGTCCATTCCAACCTGTTGCAGAAAAATTTTCATGAAATGTAAGAAATTCCTTGTAGAATATGGTAGGAAAAGTAATAATCTACTTCAAGGTCCTTCTCTGCTGCAGTTTATAATTTTCAGTAAAACCTACTTACAACTTGAGTGTTGGGAATGCTGGACTGTGAATCTGCCAGGACTTGGGTAAGGCCTTTGAGGTGCCTAGGGAGCAAAATTTAAGGAAGTGCTCACTCTGGTGTTATGCAAATGCAGCCCTTACAAGAATCTGAGAAGGAGTGCCTCCTTAAATCAGGCACCTGCTGCTGCTTAGCTGCAAGTCCTGGCTGGAGGTTGAGTGGTATGTACCTAGATTTGGAGTATGGGCCCCAGGAAAATGAGGTTCTTCTGGGGTTGCGCGACTCAGGATGTGCTGAATCAATCACACTCCAGCAGATAAAGAAAAATTAGGTCACAATGCCAATTCCATGGACACATGGGAGTAGAGACTGTATGAACAGGCTGGTCTGGAAACAGGACATCATCTATAAGAAAGTGACATTGTTTTAAGAAGTGCAACCATTGTCTTACTTTGTGGCTCAAAGGACCCACTGGTGTTAAAGGGGATGGGAGTATAAATACCTGAGTCATCAAGGAAGGGGCTGGGCTAACGGAAAGAATGACTCTGAGGTGGAGGAGAGGGCGGACAATACCAGGCTTCCTGACTCACACAAATCTGCTCACAGAAGAGACACGGGGGTCTCTTTTTTTATGAAGCAATTTTTATGGCTTCTTTATGGGAGTCTCCTCTGCGGCTCAGATGATTCAGAAGTGGGCACTATGAGTAGATTTCATTAGATGCCCTCCAAGGTTTATTTTTATAAACTAGAAGTTAGCATTTGGCATTTGTGAAGCAATTAATAGCGTATGTGTTAGTTAATATCCAATTTTTGGTTCAAGAGCAATATTTTGTTACTTAAAAATTAATAGCAATATCACAAAGGGCTTATAAAAAGAGATATATTACCCCGATAGGCAATTCCATATAGAGCTAAGTTTTTATTTGCCATTACTTTAATTACTTAGATATTATTTTATATGTTTTCATTATTTTAAAGTGCCTTGGGAGTATGAAAGATGTCTTACAGATAATGTATTCCATTTTAGCCAGAACAGTCTAATCATAAGTAGCTGTAGATTAATGCATTTATCACTTAAAATTTCTTTTTAATGTTCTGTAAGCAAGTGAAATTGATGTCTTGGGGAAGCCTGATACCTCCCATGCCAAGGAACTCCTCCTCAGTGAATAGTTCTTCATTAGATTATGAATATTCCTGGAAATGGAAGCGAAAAAAGCTAGCAATAAGTAAACAGCTTACTGCATGCAGCATGACAGACCCTCGTGAGAGCTGGTGCTTAGAAAACACTTTGCATCCCTTGGACACAGAATGATCTATTTGAAACTAAACTGGGTGTCCAGATTCCACATGCAGAAATTCTTCTCCATTTCCTCATCGGTGGGTTGGTGTGACTGTTGGCTCTGTAGAGGTGGCAGCGTGTCAGGGAGGGTTTCAAGTGTCCACAGAGCCCTGTGGTTTTCCTTCAGCGGGCACACTCCGGAGATCAGTGTGACTCATGGTCATGACCCCTGGATGAAGGTTTTTAAAAATAACCTATAGCCTCTATTTTTGGACAACCTGCCAACTTGCAGGGTTCCCTTTCTGCCCAGAGAGTAATTAACAAATCTCAAAATCCCTCTGGAGATGGATATCACTGAAGTTCTTGGTAGGGAAACAAAAAAATGAACCGCTTAAAACAAAAAAGGGCCACCCTCCTTTCACCGCCTGCCCTGGAAGGAGCCAGCTAACTCCAAGCATCAGATCAACCCGAGAAAACTTCTGGCAGGTGTTATAAAAAGGGGGTCTACAGCGAAATAGGTGCAAAGCAGCTCTTGGCCTTTTCTTTGCAAGCAAGCGTCTCTCCCCCTTGACTTGAGCTCATTTGTTAGTCCAATTTCACTTCCCAGTCAGTGCTAAAGGTCTGAAAGATTTTGGCAGGTTTCAGTGGAATAATTTAAGTGCTCTAATAGAAAGACCAGAGGGGGGAAATTATACAAATTCATTCTGAGTCAACCAAAAGTTTTACAAAAATAAGAGAATCTGTGGTTTGAGAAGAGAGAATGCCTACCTGTGGCACTGTGAATTAAGTCCAGGATTCCTCCCCAGGGACAGACCCGTTCAGGAGACAAACACCTTAGGCAAGTGACCCTGCCCCGACTAATTTTGTACCTTCTTGCAAATTGAGCCATCAGGTCAAACTCGTGGGGGACCTGTCTGTGTGCATTTAGCAATTTACAGTCAAGCTCATTAAAATATCAGAGTCTGTCCATTTGGAAATGTCCTCATTTTTAGGTCCCCATTTTTTTTGAAGATGATAAGCCATGTGATCATTTGTTGCTGGTGTACAAGCGCACAGTGAGTGAGTGGTACATAAGTGGGAATCCCGGTTAATGCTTGTTTTTCTCAACGTTAAAATGCGCCAGTTTGTTTTCTCATTGCAGTTTCCAATTGCTTCTCGATGCTGCAACTCTTCCTAAATTAAATTTTGTTGCTTTGTCAGAGTTCATTCTTTAGCAATCCTTTCAAACAGGGTTTGTAAATGGTCTCTTTTCGGAGTCCTTACTTTCCTGCAATGCCTGCTTGTTCCTCGGTCAATGATATTTTCCCTTGAAGTCTTTGTTCACATCCTCCACCCCTGTCAGAATTTCACAGATCTAGCTTTGCTGTCTTTGGTTTAACTATTGCTAATGAGAATGTGATCTCTCTTTCTCTCTCTCTCCCTGTCCATCCCTCTCTCTTCCTGTGGACTATCTGCTTTTCTCTCATGAAGATTTAGAGTTTTCTCTTTGTCCTTGGTATTCAGAAATTTCACCAGGATGTAACCACAATTTGTGTGACATTTTTCCTACTTGGGTCTTGGGGGCACTTTTATCCTGAGGAATCATATATTTCATTAACTTTAGACATTTTTCTTCTATTATCTTTTGAAGTATTTTCTTCCATCTTTCCTCTTTGTTCTCTCATCTTAGAAATGTTCTGCATTGGGATGTAGCAATTTATGAAATTATTTTCCATGTTCCCAACTTTACTTTCTTCCTTCCTTTCTTTTTCTTTTTTTTTTCTTTCTTGGTATCAGGGATTGAATCCAGGGTTATTTTACCACTGAGCCACATCCCCAGCCCTCTGTAAATATTATTTATTTATTTTCATTTTGAGAAAGGGTCTCGCTAAGTTGCTTAGGGCCTTGCTAAACTGCTGAGGCTGGTTTTGAATTTATAATACTCCTGCCTCAGCCTCTTGAGCTGCTGGGATTACAGGCATGTGCCACCGCTCCCGGCTGTTCCTAACTTTTCTTTCTTACTTTTCATCTCTTTTCAGGGAATTCTTGACTTTAGTCTTCTAATTGGTGCCTCTGCTATTTCCATTCAGCTGGTTAATCCATCTTCTGTCTTTTTTTTTTTGGGGGGGCAGTGATCTCAGATCTCAAGATTCAACAGATGTAATATCTGCTTCCACGTTTATGAGGATATTGGTTAGATTTATTTGAGGGTCATTTTCTGTTTTTTTTTTTTTCAACAAACTGTTTTCCCAGGTGTTTATCCTTCCACTGGTTAAATCCGAGGTCTCCTTTCCTGGGGTTGGTTTTCCCAGTGGATCCTGCTTTGAGCAGGAAGGCTGAGCTGCAGGACTCCATCCACCACCCTCAAGTCCCTGCATTCTTTGAGTCTGAGCGGGCTCCTCAGGCTTTTACTCCCAACAGCCAGGGTCTGTGGCTGTTGCCGGCCCTGGCCTCCGCCTGCTGGATGGCACTCTGCCAGCACACACCAAGAGCCAGAGGGCCTGGGAGTTTAGGTCCCCGGGGACAGTTTAGATACTGATAGGCACAGGTGATATAAATCCCGAGGTCCCTCCCAGCTAGATGTGGCTCTGCAGCAGGACCTGTACTCTCTCCTGAATCCCTTGCACTTGGTCAGTCATTCTCTGAAGGACTCCATCCACTATCACACCTTGGGTGGTCTCTTTCCCTCCTGGTCCCATTTCCCCTGCCCCTAATTCTTTTCTTTTCTTTATTTTTAATTTTTTTTAAGTTGTTCTACTTAGTTGTACATGACAACAGAATGCATTTCAATTCATGGTGCATAAATGGAGCGTAGCATTTCAATCCTCTGATTGTATACCATGTAGAGATGCACCATTTGTGCAGTCATACATGTACCCAGGGTAATGATGCCCATCTCATTCCTACTCATTGTCTCTGAGAACATTTTCTAATAAATCAGCTTCCCATCAATTTTTTTTGGGGGGGGGGTGGTAATGAGGACTGAACCCAGAGTGCTTAATGACTGAGCCATATCCTCAGTCCTCCCCAAACATCCCCTCTTTTTTTGTATTTTATTTAGAGACAGGGTCTTTCTGAGTTGCTTAGAGACTCCCTAAGTTGCTGAGGTTGACTTTGAACTTGTGATCCTCCTGTCTCAGCCTCTGGAGTCACTGTGATTAAAGGTGTATGCCACTGCACTTGGCTATAAATCAGTTTTGAGCTGCAAAACTTGAGCATGGAAGTTGGCCACTCATTCCTTTATTGAGCACTTGTTGTGTACCAGTTACTGTAGACACAACAATAAACAGAACAGACCACTGATATTTTGGGTTTTTGTTTGCTCACATTCTTGTTCTCTCCCTTCTACTCTCCCTCCCCACCACCTTTTCCTTTCCTACCCCTTTTGGAAAACAACTTGACAACCTGTAAAAACAAACAAACAAACAAACAAACAACAACAACAACAACAAAAACAGCCCTAGGATGAAGTATTCCTTTTAACCTGGAATCTGTCATTTCAGGAAATTTATCCTAAGGAAATTATATGAAGTGAGGAAAATTATGTGTAAATATATTTATTTTCATAAGCATGAAAATTTGTAAAATAGCCTAAATGTGCCCCAGGATGAAGGTTAACATCTGTATTTTAGGCTCCCTGAATGCACAATAGAGCAGGAATTGAAAAATTGTAATGGTCAGGACTATTATGGTCATCACAGAAAATGCTTAAATGTCAATTGAAAAGGACTATGAAATCATACATACAGTTGATTATGATCAATTTTATAAAATACATGTTCATAAAGGTCCAGATTAAAGGGAATGAATTTTAACCAAGAATAGAAGTGATATTAAGGAAATAAGATTACAAGTGAATTTTTTTGAATGTATGTTTATCTATTTATGGTTTAGCCACAAAAACAATGTTACTGATTCTTGGAGTTAGAACCTGGAATGCTGTCCTTCTAGAATCTAAATCATTATGTTGCTGGCTGCTTTTTGACATTCTGGTCCCTGATCAAATACCACCTTCCTTGAGCCGCTACCTAATTACCCCGACTCCTAACTCCAAGACATCCTCCACCTTGTCTGGTTTCCTTCTGGTGAATTCTATCTAGAAGTCTTATTTATGCATGTGTTTACTTGTATACTATTTTCCTCACTCAACTGGAATGCAAACCCCATGAGAAGGAAGACTCCACAATTTGAGTTACCTGCAATGTGGCTAGCACAGTGGACAGCACAGATGCAGAACTTTCTATCAATGGAGAAAGTTCTATTGAGGGGTCCTAATATGTGCCATGCACGGTGCTGGGATGGCATGGCATATTGGGAAGATTAACTAAAAATAAAGCAGATTATGAGAGGTTCCTTCATGTGGGCCAACTCCCCCATGAGATCACCAATCTAGCTAATATCTAAATAATAAGAGATTTTGCACATGTCTGACTTCTAAAAAAAAGAAAAAGAATAGTTCTATCAAAAGAGCAATGAAGAACTAAAGTTAAATGGAAGTGCTTTCCGGATTACGTGGACAGGAATTGCCAGTCCTCCCTAGCTCCTGTCACGCCTTATAGTTTGCACCATCTAAGGTAAGTTGTATTAAGAAAAATTATAAAAAGGGCGAAAATAAGGCAACAGCATATTTTCAATATGTTACAGCATTGTCTACTTGGCCTTGCGAGGGATTAGTTAATTCTCTACAACTGCATCATCCAAGGCTATTGTCACCAGTCAACTGTGGCTATTTATATTAAGCCTAAATTAATTAAAAGCAAATAAAATTAAAAATTCAGTTTCTCAGCCATCTTAGCCACATTTCAAGTGCTTGCTTGCCACCTGGGAACCCCTGCAATGTGGCTAGCCCATTGGACAGCACAGATACGGAACTTTCCATCAACGGAGAAAGTTCTATGGAGGGACGTTGATCTAGGAAATGGACCTTGTTTGATTTACTATTGATTAGGGCCCAGTCACATGCTCACTTATGGATTTTTGCCCAAATAGATTTCTGTCTGTGGGAAAAGATAACCCCAAAGGTTACAGGTTTATTGCCTTGGAAGACATTAACCGTTCAATTTGTGCAGAGTTATTTCAGCGCGCCTGTGCTGACTGACCAGATAAGCCTCGGTTCCTTGAATTTCCCTTTGAATTAACTTTCCTGTCTTGATGGTTCTCTCATTAATGAGTCTAGTGGCTCGAAGGGGTGGCCTTCAAAAGACATGTCTACGTCCACACAAATCCTTGTGAATGCCACCTGATTTAGAAAAGGGACCTCTGCGGATGTAATTAGAGTGAGAATCTTGAGATGAGATTGTCCTGGATTTCCCTTCTAGGACCTAAATCCGAGACAAGGGTCCTTATTTGAGACAGAAGAGGTGAAGTCCCAGAATCAGAGAGCAGAGAGATGTGGCCACACACCACGGAAGCTGGGGAACTTGGGCAGCTGCCAGGAGCTGGAAGAGGAAGGAAGCCTTCTTCCCCCAGAAACTCTGGAAGGAGCAAGGCCCTGATGATACCTTGATGTTGGACTTCTGGTCTCCAGAACTGTGAGAGAATAAATCTGTGTGGTTTTAAGCTATTTGGTTTGTGGTCATTCATTACCCAGCGTTTGGGATATGCTCTTTTTGATATTTCTGTGAGAGTCGTATTTTTAACTTCCAAAGGTTTTACTTCGAGATTTGCCATTTATAGTCAAGCTCATGCTATTTTTTCTCTTATATTCTTAGTTTTTTTTTTTTAACTGCCCTAATCATGACCGTGTTTAAAATGAAGATGCAATCCTTGACCTCATATCCCAGCCCTGCAGGAAAAAATAGTCTCAAGATGGGCAGAGTAATGAGGAGCAGCGGAGACTGTGCCCTGAGAACATGCATTCTGAAACCAGCCTGCCTGGGGTCAAATGCTGGCTCTGCTTGAAAGTACCTTGGGTGAGTGATTCATCTTGTTTGTCCCTTGACTGATGCTTCTGTAAAAGGGGACAATAATAGCTATCTTGTAAGACCTTTTTTTTTTTAAACAAGATAATAGGATGGATTTATTCATTTGTTTATTTAGTGGTAGTGCTGGGAATTGAATCCAAGGCCTTGTGTATGCTAGGCAAGGACTCTACCAACTGAGCCATATCTCCAGCCCCTCATAAGACTTTTAATCTCCAAATGATACACACAGAGGTGTGTGCAAAGGATTGAAGGAACTGATTGGTATGATATATAGTGAATCTGGATTTTAAAAATTCACGTTGTAAGTATCACGGAAAGCGCAACTCTACGATTATGCTGTATTTTTATGTGTTAAGGGTATTATGGGCACGCCGACCATCTGTTTTGCAGGTTGGGCCACCAGGGAAGCAGGCTTGGAGGGTGCTCTGGGGCGCCTTGGGAACCACCCTTGGGATCAGCACCCTGGTTAGGGAGGAAGCAGCAGGAGTGGCTTGGGGGGAGGTGAGCTGAACTGAGGTCCACAGATGGCCAGCGCTGACCCTCAGGGGGCTCTGAATGTCCTCAGCTCAGCTGACACAACCAGGCTTTTCCACCCCCTGCTGCCCTCAGTCTGTGTGTGGGCCGCCCGCCCACCGTCCTCTCCCCAGCAGCTGGCTCCCAAGTCCTTCACTGAAAGGCTCTGGGCACTCTGACACTGGCTCACCACACTCTGTGGCCCTCCTCTGGGGTATCCTCATGTTTCATTAGCCAGTGAACCTGGAAGAATGAGAAGTTCTATCTCCCAGAGGCTAAATGAGGCTTCACCCCTCCTGGCTGGCAGCAGGTGACAGGTCAGTGTCATCTTCTTCTGTCCACTCCTCCCTTCCCGCTGACAGCCTCTACCCGCCCCTTGCCCTTGGTGTGCACTGGTATAAATATGGAAGGAAGCCGGGAGGGGAGGAGCTGGATCTGAACTCCCTCCCTGCAACTGCCTGACCTTGCCACACCTCAAGGTTTACAGAGGTGCCAGTGTTCCCGCCCCCTCCCCTGCCCTGGTTCAGCCACGGCACCCCTTGCAGAAGGAGTATGGTGTGCAAGAGGGAATGTCCCAAGGGCTGCCTTTCAAATAACCCAAGGAGACACGCTTTAAAAGCTTAAATTCCAGAGGGATTATTCCTGTCAGGGGAAAGGAATAAAAGGAATCCACTTCTGTAAACATGAAACAAAGATCAGAATAAGGGTTTAAATGTAATGCTCAACTAAGCCCCAGAAAGGCGTGGAAGATTGTACAGTGCTCTGGGCTAGGTTTTTGTTTCTGATCCAGAGAAGAGAGAAATGGGTAAGTGAGTGGGTTAAATGCAGGATTTAGCTGCTTGGAGAGTTTTGAGCTGGAACCATCTCAGGCTCCCCTGTTGGTCTTGCCAGGAGAAGCAGAGAGCTACAAAAGCCTTTTTTAAAAATCTGTTTATTGTTTTGTGGGGAGGAGAATGAACCCAGGGGCCCTTTACCACTGAGCCACACCCCCAGCTCATTTTATTTTGAGGCTGGGTCCCACTGAGTTGCTTAGGGCCTTGATAAATTGCTGAGGCTGGCTTTGAACTCACAATCCTCCTGCCTCAGCCTCCTGAGCTGCTGGGATTACAGGCGTGTGCCACCACACCCACCAGGGTCAGTGCATTTATCCTCATGCCAGCATGCCCATGTTGTCCTGTGTCTCAGCATGGAAACAAAGTCACCGGGCTGCAGTGAGCCTGGTATTACCAACGTAGTTCTTATGTGGCCTCTCACTTTGCAGGAAGTGAGAATGACGGATTCTAATCCTCATCCTGTCACCTAGCAGGGGTGTGACCCACATGAGTCACTGACCTTTGGCCTTAGTTTCTTTTATCTGTGAAATGTGGATAAGAGCTAGTACATCAGTAAGGGTCTTGTGTGCAAGTACAGAAACCATCTGCTTCCATTAAACAAAAAGGGAAGTTCCTGGGCTAGAAGGAAACCTGGAGACCACACAGGATCCCTGTGCCAATGAGACTGAGGGTTGATACTGGACAGTAACAGACAAAACCACAAATAGAAATCCCCTGCAAAAGGTTATCATACAAGTTCTGGGAAGTGCTTTTAGCCTAGTATGTGGTGAGAGTCCATGTTCAAAAAAACCTGGCAGCCTCTCTGCTTCCATACCTACCGTGGAATTCCACTCAACAATCAAAAGGAATCAATTACGGACAAAACGATATATAGATGATTCTCAAAAACTTTAGGTTGAATGAAGGAAACCAAACCAAGAGTTTGATGATTCCCAATTGTGTACGGGGAGGGGAGGGGGGATAGTAAAGGATAGGAAAGGCAGCAGAATACAACAGACACTAGTATGGCAATGTATAAATCAATGGAAGTGTAACTGATGTGATTCTGCAATCTGTATATGGGGTAAAAATGGGAGTTCATAACCCACTTGAATCAAAGTGTGAAATATGATATATCAAGAACTATGTAATGTTTTGAACAACCAACAATAAAAAAAATAGTTAAATAAACTAATACATCCATGCCAAAAAAAAAAAAAAAGAAAAAGAAAAAAAAAAAAAGAAAAAAAAGAAAATAATCTGTGCTATGGCAATAGAATTGAGAACAGTGGTGACCTCCAAAGCAGAGACTCAGGAGGGAGGGATGCCTACTAAGGGCATGAGCGAACTTTCTAGGGTAACTGAAGGATTCCTTCTTTTTTCTTTTTCTCTTGTGATGCTATTGTGGCTGTAATGGTACAGCACCTGCCTAGCTTGTGTGAGGCCCTGGCATCAATCCCTAGCAACACACACACACACACACACACACACACACACACACTTGATTTCTCATCTTCCCTTGCTGCTAGGTGTGACCATATAAATTGTTGTTCACCAATAAGATGATTTATTTGGGAAACCCATGAAGGTAGTCTAATGGGAGCTGACCTGGCAGGGAGGGACTTTTTTTTTTTTGTCTTCAGGTCCATTATTATGGCTTGCAACTCTGGCAGCCCATGTTGGACCATGAGGTGACCTTGGGGATGGAAGCCAACCCTAGATGTCTGCCTCTGAGTTTCATTTATAGAAGGAAAAAATAGATTCTATTATGTTCAAGCTATTTTTATCTTAGATTTTTATGTTTCATGTAGGGAAATCTAAATAAATCTCATTGATACATAAGCTAAAATTTTCCTTCTGTCCTTCCTTCACTGACAATAATCCATGAAGCGACTCTTCACTAAACCATCCTTCATCCTAGAGGTCATTGAGGAAAGCCAACTGGCAGGATAGCAGTCTGATTACACTCTCAGGCAAGTTTGCGCTTAAAAAAGGACAACCAGAAAAAGCGATGCCTCACCTAAAAGAAGCATTACAAGTGAAAATAAAAATTTGGAATCTTGCTGGGTGTGGTGGTGCATGCCTGTAAATCCCAGTGACTCAGGAGGCTGAGGCAGGAGAATCACAAATTCAAGGCCAGCCTTAGCAATTTAGTAAATTCCTAAGCAATTTAATGAGACCCAGTCTCAAAATAAAAATCAAAAAGGGCTGGGGATGTGGCTTAGTGGTAAAGTGCCCCTGGGTTTAATCCCCAGTACAAAAAAAAAATCTTATAACTTTTTTATGTAGATACAGATAGGGATTCTGAGAAATGTATAAAATGCACCCTCTTGCCTTTGACAGCCACTTTGTGGTGACTTGGCCACCGTTATGAGAGGAAAAATAAAAGTTAACCATCTACTTTTAGGATTTAGGCAAAAGTGTTTGGAAAGTCTATAAATTAAAGATTTGCTGGAGGGAGACATTATGCAAGTTAAGGTTTCAGAAAACACTCTAAAGGGAAATTATATTCTCTCACATTTATTAGCAGGTTTGCAAAGCAACTATTTCCCATATAAAGGCTCATTTCCATTAGGAAAGAGGTCCTGGTATAGAAAGTTAAATACCTCAAAAAGAGGGGACTGGAAAAGGAATTCCATCTGTCATGGTTTTCTTTTCTCCAATAGGTGCCTTTGGTTCTATGGGTTGGCATGCTTAGTGCTCAACCAGAAACATGAGGCTAAGCCTTCCAATCGTTTAATCAAATAAAGCACACATAGATCCGGAATGTAAACTCCCTGCCTTTTATTATGATCACAGTTGAGCAGGCTTGGCTGGACTTCAGTCATCTAGCACCAGCATTTGCATTTGCGTCTGAGAGAGTTTCACAGATCCAAGCCCACCATCCCCTTCCCAGCCCAAGCCGTGCCTCCCTTGGCACTATCTGTGGTCAGTGCAGTGGGTCTAAGCTCTTGGGTTGCCGTGGTGCCATTCCCTCAGCGGGATTGGCAAGGCTGGCAGAATGAGTACAGCAGCCCCTGGCAATGATTGCAGCCTCCTCCCCACTGATGCCTTCTGCTCTGACCCTTCATTGCTTTTTGAAAACTTAATTCACTGTTTTTTTTTTTGTTTTGTTTTGTTTTGTTCAAATGCTATTCATAGAAATAATACATCCAAGGTATGGTTATATTCTCTCTAAAAAATTGAAGCATCTGAACTCAGCAGCACCATCAATCAACTGGATGTTATTAATGTCCATAGTCTACTTCGTCCCATGATGGCAGGATATACATTTTTCTCAAGCTCACATGGGAACATATAAGAAGAGAGACCATATTCTGTGCTATAAGACACACTTTAGCCAATTTAATAGAAATCGGGCTGTGGTTGTAGCTCAATGGCAGAGCGTTTGCGTAGCATGTGTGAGGCACTGGGTTCCATCTGTAGCACCACATAAAAATAAATAAAATAAAGGCATGCTGTCCATCTACCACTACAAAAAAAAAAAAAAAAAGAACAGAAATCATGCCAGGCATGGAGGCACATACCTGTAATCTCAGTGGCTCAGGAGGCTGAGGCAAGAGAATAGCAAGTTTAAGGCCAGCCTCAGCAACTTAGGGAGGCCCTAGGTAACTTAGTGAGATCCTGTCTCAAAATAAAAAATAAAAAAGGCTGGGATGTGGTTCTGTGGTTAGGTGCCTCTGGGTTCAAATCCTGGTATCCAAAAAAAAAAAAAAAAAAAAAAAAGAAAGAAAGAAAGAGAAATCATAACATGTACTTGCAGACTTTAGTAGAATTAAACTAGAAATTAATAATAGAAATATTGCTGGAAAATCCCCAAAATTCAAAGATTAAACAACAAACACACTTCTTTTAGTCATGCTCAGGATGTTACTCAGGATCTCATGCATACTAAGCACATACCCTACTTCTGAGCTACATCCTTAGCTAAACACCACACTTCTAAAACACACCTGGGTCAGAGAATAAATCTCAAGACAAATTTAATAGTAATTTTAACTCAATGAAAATGACAACACAACATCAAAATTTGTGAAAAGCAGCACTTAAAAAGAAATTTAAAACATTGAATGTGTATTAAAACAAAGAAAGATCTAAAAATCACAAATTTAAGCTTCTATCTTAGTAAACTAAAAAAAGAGGAAGTTGAGTCCAAGGTAAGCAGAAAAAACAAAAAGAATAAAAATTAGAACATGAATCAACGAAATTTAAAAAAAGAAATTAATAGACACAAATCAATGAAACCCAAAATTATTTTTTTTGTTTTTTGTTTTTAAACCCAGGGACACTCTACCATATTACCAGCCTTGTTATAATTTTAAGACAGGGTCTCATTGGTTGCAGAGGCTGGCCTTGGGTTTGTGATCCTCCCTCAGTCTCCCAAATTGCTGAGATTACAGGTGTGCACACTGCACCTAACTAAAACTGGCTCTTTAATGGGATTAATAGAAGTCTAGCCAGATAGCAAAAAGATGACATAAATTACTAATATCAGACATGAAACAGAGAACATCACTACAAATCTCAAAGACTTTAAAGTGATAATAAAGCAATACTATGAACAACTTTATACCCACAAAATTAATAAACTAGATGAAATGAGCCAATTCCTAGAAAGATACAAATTGCCAAAATTCAAACAAGAAGGAAAAAAAAGTCTGCAGAGGCCTGTATCTATTAAGGAAATTGATCCAATAATTAGTAACCTTCCATACTGGGGTGCAGTGGTGCACACCTATAATCCCAGCAGCTCAGGGGGCAGAAGCAGGAGGATCATGAGCTCAAAGCTTGCTTCAGCAACTTAGCAAAGACCCTGTCTCAAAACAAACATATAAAAGGGCTAAGGGTGTGACTCAGTGGTTAAGCTCCTCTGGGTTCAAAAAACAACAAAAATAAAAACCTTCAAAAATAAAAGGTGATAGTTCCAGATGAATTCATCAATGAATGCTACTAAACATGTAAACAAATTTTTTTTAATCAATTCTCTACAATCTTTTTCAGAAGATAGAAGCAGAGGGAATTCTTCTTAATTCATTATGACCTCATAACGAGGCCAGCACAAGAAAACTATAGGCTAGTATCTCTCATGAATATACATG
This sequence comes from Callospermophilus lateralis, assembly GCF_048772815.1. Lineage (NCBI taxonomy): Eukaryota > Metazoa > Chordata > Mammalia > Rodentia > Sciuridae > Callospermophilus > Callospermophilus lateralis. The sequence continues at coordinate 188,438,624 of NC_135305.1, read as the reverse complement.
CAAAAATCTTCAACAAAATATTAGTAAATTGAATCAAAATGTATTAAAAGATACACAGCACAACCAGATGGGATTTATCCCAGACATGCAAACTTGGTTCAATATCTGAAAATCAATATAATCCATTATATCATATCAAAAGGCTAAGAAGAAAATCTCATGACAGTGTTGATAAATGCAGAAAACATATTTGAAAAAAAATCAGTGTTCATTCACAATAAAAATTCAAAGCTACAAAGAATCGAGGGGAACTTCCTCAACTAGGTAAAGAAGATCTACAAAATTATCTACAGTTAACATCATACTCAACTGTTGAGAAACTAGAAGCTTTTCTGCTAAAATGAAGAACAAGGCAAGAATGTCTTTTCTCACCACTCCTTTTCAATATTATTACTAGAATTACTAGCTAATGTAATAAGACAATCAGTAAAAGACATACTGATTGGCAAGGAAGAAAAAAACAAATGATATGATTGTTTATATAGAAAATCTGAAAGGATCAACAAAATGCTCCTGAAAATAATAAGATGGTGGAATACTAATTAATGGTACAAATGTCAATTGCTTTCCTATCTACCAGTAGTAAAGTATAATTTGAAATTAAAAACATAACACCAAGCTGGGCATGGTGATGCACGCCTATAATCCCAGTGGCTCCTGAGGCTGAGTGAGGCAGGAGATTCATGAGTTCAAAGTCAGTGTAAGCAATGGCGAGCAACTCAATGAGACTGTCTCTAAATAAACCACAAAATAGGGGTGGGGATATGGCTCAGTGGTCAAGTGCCCTGAGTTCAATCCCTAGTACAACAAACAGAAAAACAAACAAATAAATAAAAAACCCAAAACATAATACCATTGACATTAGTATGCTTAAAAAAAAAAAAAAATGACATCTAGATACAGTGGCTTATAGTCCCACCTACTTTGGAGGCAAAGCAGGAGATTGTGAGTATGAGGCTTGCCTGAAGAGGATGACACAGGAGAAAATCAAGGTATCTTGGGTATGGCATTGACTTTTTGGATCTAACACCAATGTCACAAACCACCAAAGAAAAGAATTGGTAAACTGAACCTTATTAATTAAAAACTTCACCATAAAAGACAACCAATCTGGAAAGCAATATGGAGATTCCTTGGAAAACTTGGGAATGGAACCACCATTTGACCCAGCTATCCCATTCCTTGGTCTATTCCCAAAGGACTTAAAATAGCATACTACAGGGACACAGGCATGTCAATGTTTATAGCAGCACAATTCACAATAGCTAAACTGTGGAACCGACCTAGATGCCCTTCAGTAGATGAATGGATAAAGAAAATGTGGTATATATACACAGTGGAATATTACTCAGCAATGAAAGTGAATAAAATCATGTCATTTGCAGGTAAATGGATGGAGTTGGAGAATATAATGCTAAGTGAAATTAGCCAATCCCAAAAAACCAAATGCTGACTGTTTTCTCTGATATAAGGAGGCTGATTCATAGGGGATAGGGAGGGGGAACATGGGAGGACTAGACAAACTCTAGATAGGGCAGAGGGGTGGGAGGGGGAAGGAAGGGGGCAGGGGGTTAACAGGATGGTGGAATGTGATGGACATCATTATCCAAAGTACATGTATGAAGACATGAATTTGTGTGAATATACTATGTATACAACCAGAGATATGAAAAATTGTACTCTCTATGTGTAACATGAATTGTAATGCACTCTGCTGTCATAAATAACAAATTGGAATAAAAAATAAATTAATTTAAAAATACGTTATGAAAAAAATTGAAAACTGTAAAAAAAAAAAAAGAGAATTGGGGGGGGGCTGGGGTTGTGGCTCAGCAGTAGAGCACTTGCCTAGCACATGAGGGGCCCTGGGTTCAATCCTCAGCACCACATATAAATAAATAAATTAAATAAAGATATTGTGTCCAAGTATAACTAAAAAATAAATATTAAAAAAAAGAGAGACTAGAACAAAATATAGACTGGAAAAACAAAAGATATAGCTGATAAAGGACTTATCCAAAATTTATAATAAACTCTAATAACTCAACATCCAAGTTTTAAAAGGGCAAAAGATGTGAACAGATATCTAACCAAGGAAAATATTAAGAAGTCAAGCACAAAAAGACGTTGCATATCATATATCATTAGGAAACTGCAAAGTAAAATCACAATGAGAGACCACCACACACGATTAGAATCGTCAAAATCCCAAACTCTGACAACACCAAACACTAATGAGGATGTGGAGTGAAAGAAGCTGTCATTCATTGTTGGCAGGAGCGCAAAAGAGCAGAGCTGCTCTGGAAGACGGTTGTCAGTTTCTTACAAAGCTACACATACTACCCAGCAGTTGTGCACTGTGGAATTTGCCCAAAGGAGTTATAAACATGTGCACACAAAAACCTGCACAGGAATGATTATGGAAGCTGTATTGGGAATTATCAAAACATGGAGACAATCAAGATGGCCTTCCGTAGATGAATAAATAAGCTGTGGTAAACCAGATAATGGAATATTATTTATCACTAAAAAGAAATGAGCTGTCCAGACATAAAAAAGATATAGAGGAAACTTAAATGCAAATTACTACGTGAAATAATCTAATATGAGAAGGCTATCCAACCTTTATGACATTCTGGAAAAGGCACCAGATACTGTGGACTCGGTAAAGGATCAGTAGTTGTGAGCTGATGTTGGGAGGGAGGGAATAGGTACAGCACAGAGGATTATTAGAGCAGTGAAACTAGTTTGTATGACATGATAATGTTGGATACAGGTCAATATGCGTAGGATGTACAATACCAAGAGGGAACCCCAATGTGTAGACTGCGGGTACTAATGATGTGTTAATGTAGATTCATCAACTGTTACAGATGTACCACACGCTGGTATGAGATGTTCATAGCAGAGGTGGCTATAGTAGTGGCGAATAGGACAGAGCGGGATATATGGAAGCTTTCTGTAGCTTCTGCTCAAATTTGCCATGAAACTAGAACAGCCTTTTTTAAAAAAAAAGTCTATGCTGGGCATGGTGGCACACACCTGTAATCCCAGCGGCTCGGGAGGCTGAGGCAGGAGGATCACAAGTTCAAAGCCAGCCTCAGCAATGGTGAGGCACTAAACAACTCAGTGAGACCCTGCCTCTAAATAAAATACAAAATAGGGCTGAGGATGTGGCTCAGTGGTTGAGTGCCCCTGAATTCAATCCCCAATACAAAAAAAAAAAAAAAAAAAAATCTATTTAAACAGAAAGAAAATCTCATTACAGTTAAGATTCCTTTTAAAAATCATTACAAATACTAGTCCTTCCTGGAAGGAATCACTGGTCATGGTTGGGTTTATATTCTTCCAGAACTTTTTCTATGCATTCACGTTGGATTGAACCATAGGGAATAACCATTGTTGTCTTTCAAAAATGGTAGAAAATTGGCAGTTTTAAATAAATTTTAAATGAGTAAACTTAGAGTATATAGGACATATTTCATCAGCACTTTTAAATATAAACTATTGCACGCTAGTCATATTTACAACCTCCATTTTTTTTTTTTTCATTTAGGGACTTTCCTTGGAGTCATTGCCATATCAGTATGCATAGTTCCACCTCATTCCTTTTAATTGTTGCATGATATGGTAGAATAGTGTTTTACTCTAAAATATTTGCAGATCCTAGGTCTACTTCTATCAATTACTTTTCAGGGGTATGAGGATAAATGAGGAAATCCTAAAAGAAAGGAAAATACACCCTATTGCTCCATTTGGTCCAGGAAACCTACTTAGAGATTATAATGTAGATAAGTGAACTATAAACCACGCTTTAACTTATGTATATCTACAAAACTCTTACAATGTTTCATATATAGTTGATTTTTCATCCCCATCTTCTGTAGACCATACTATTTGAAGCCATAAGTCTGTTTTTAGCATCGAGTGTCCTAAGAACAGAATTCATCTTGATTTTATCACAGGTACACCATCATTCTGCATGTCCCCCCCTCCATTTCCATTTTTAACCCATTTTGATCACATTTTTGTTCTTGGCACCTGCCCAGGCTCTCTCGACACCATCTTACGTGGCTCCTCCTCAAAGGGCTGTACTCCAGCACCTCCATCTGTACTCCATCTGCACCTCCTCCATCCATACTTCAGCCTATACTTCAGTACCCAGGGCACGCAGAAGCTCCTGGGTCTTCTGGGTCCTTCAACCACTTTGTCTATATAACCAACTTCCTAAAAAGGAACTGATCAAGGGCTAGGGGTGTAGCTTAGTAAGAAGAGCACTTATCTAGTGTGCTCAAAGCCCTGTGTTTGACATCTCCAACATAGCAGAAATAAATTAATTAATTTAATAAATTAAAACGGAGTGGCCATAGTCATTATCTCTGTCAGCTAAGAAAGAATTCCAAATGGTTAAAGATCACCTCTGATTTTTGACTATGACAGATTGAACATAAACACTAACTCTGCCCTCTCCACACAACCTACTGAAATGACAGCAAATTAAAAGCAATGATATGACCTACAAGGACCAAGAGAAGAAGAATGGAGCTGGCAATAGATGAGCAACATCAATAAAATTTTGGAAAAGGAAAAACAAACAGAAGAATGATAACTGACCTAGCAGAACAAAGAAACTGAAATCTACTTTCTATGAACTGAGAGCAGATTTGCTTGATCAAACTCTGGAAAATCTCAGAATTTGGAGGACCAGGGACTGGGGTTGTAGCTACTGGAGGAGCACTTGCCTTGCATGTGTGAAGCACTGGGTTCGATCCTCAGCACCACTTAAAAATAAAATAAAGATATTGTGTCCATATACAACTAAATAAAAAAAAAAAAAAAGAATTTGGAGGACCAAATTACTTCTAAATGCTGGAGTGTAGTGTGGGGCTAAACCCAGGGTTGCTTGAAAGTGTAACTGATGAATAGACATCCAGATCTCCTCCAACCCAGCCAACCAACTACACTTTTTATATTATCTACTGCTGCAAAATACATTGGGGCTGGGAATCCTTATTATTTTTTTTTTCTTTTGGTACTGGGGATTAAACTCAGGGGCACTTGACCACTGAGCCACATCTACAGACCTATTTTATGTTTTATTTATAGACAGGGTCTCACTGACCTCGCCATTAGGCCTTGCCATTGCTGAGTCTGGCTTTGAACTAGGGATTCTTCCGAGATGCTGGGATTACAGGCATGTGCCACAGTGCCCAGCCTTAGGGATCCACTCCTAAGGTGGCTCACTCACATGCCTGGTGAGTTAGTACTATTTGTTTCAAGAGGCCTCAGTTCCTCACCACATGGACTTCTACATAGGGCCACTTGAGTGTCCTTACAACATGGCTGCCAGTTTCACCTGGAGTAAGTTGTGTCAGACAGCAAGATAGAAGCTGCCATGCCTTTTATTCTCTAGCACTGGAAGTCACACCTATGATTTCTGCAGTATCATATTAGTTACAGGCCAGCTCTAGTCAACAAAAGAGATCGGATTACCAGGAAGTGAGAATCTTGAAGGCTGGCTTCTAAGCCTCTCTTATTGCTGAGAGCCAGTATTGATTGACAGGTGAGGCATTACTATCCGTCTGTGCTGCTACTTTTGAGTTCTTGCACTATTTTGGAGTTCTCGTGGGGATTTCCGGGGATTCCCCGAGAGTTCCCATTGGTTAGGGAAGTGCAGGAGGAGGGATTTCCGGGAGAGATATTTCCGGTTGGGGGTTCCTGGATGAGCCGTGTGGCATTCGGGAGATTTCCCCAGGAGCGTGTGTGAGGTTTTTTCTTGCAGTTCAAAAATAAAGTTTGTTCCTGCTTCAGTGGCTCGTGATTTGTGCCCAGACAGACTGCAGCATCTTATTATCTCTTTAACATGGACATAGAGCCAAAGATCACCAGACATTTGAGGAAATCTTCTAGCATGAAAGAAAAAGAGGCAAAACCAAAAAAGAAACAAGGGAAATAATTCAGAAAAAACAATATGCAGGAAGGTGAAGAAAACTTCAAGTCTTCAGAGAGAAAAATCTAAGAAATTACAACCACGAGACAAGAGCAGGATGTAATAATAACAATAATGAAAATAAACAAAACTCACACAACCCCCCTGCCAACCTTTATGGAGCTTATATACTGTGACAGGCCCTCTTAACAGAACTGTAGATAGACTGACTCAATCTTTCAAACAACCATCTCAGAAGGTAGGTTCTAGTACTACATTTATTTTGTTTCTTCAAGGTCCCAGTGGATAACCAGAAAAACCTAGAGTAGAACCCAGAGCTGGAGCTCTTAGAAGACTTCAGATCCCGTAAACCGAGGTAGAGAAAGAAGGAATACTGATTCAGCAGTGGGTTGAAGCCTTAGACATCGGGTCAAAAATTTTTAGCCATCAAGATATAGTTTAAGGCAGGGGTGAGGTGGTCCAGGTGCCTACCATGATGGGAGGAAGCATTCAGAGCTGAGGGGTAGCAACCACTGACCTAGACCAATAGCACAGTGCAATACCCACTGTACAGCACTATCCTCCGTGTATCCCACTGGCCACATTCTTCATGGAAACTTGGGAGCAGAACAGGCATTTAGGGCTTAGGGAAATTGGAAGCCATGGCTGTATCAGACCCTCAACAAATTATAACTGTTCTTGACCATAATGATAGCCCATCATTTAGTGACCACTCCATTACTGTGACCTTCACCACAGCCCTCCTTCATGGACGGGGAAACAGTGGCTCAGAGAGACTACGTGGATTTTGCAAGGTGTCCCATCTGGCAGGTGGCAAAGTGGAGTGAGACCTTAGGCTCACTTGGCTTTCAAAACAGTGCCTTTTCCCAGTATGAGAGATTGGGTCCAGTTCTTTAGCCCTCCTTATATGCATCCCCTTCACAGTCCTGTGTCCTGATTTTGCATTTGACCATGTGACTGGCTTTGGCTAACAGAATGCTAGCACATGTGATGTCACAAAGAGCTTGAAAAGTGCTCTTTGTATGGAGTCTTCTCTTGTACCTCCGCTGTCACTATAACAAGAACTTGTCCAGGCTGGACCACAGGTCTCAGGAAGAGGAAGAAAGACACATGGAGCAGAGATGCCTGAACTGAATCAGCCTATATCAGTTGGCTTCCACTTGACCCACAAACCCACAATAAGAAGTAACTTTTGAGCCGGGCGCAGTGGTACACGCCTGTAATCCTACAGTGTGGGAAGCTGAGGTGGGAGGATCACAAGTTCAAAGCCAGCCTCAGCAACTTAACAAGGCCCCAAGCAACTTAGGAGACCCTGTCTCAAAATAAAAACATAAAAAGAAAATCACTTTTTCCTCCCAAAGAGAAGTGATTATTATTTCAGGCCAGTGCATTTTGGGGTGCTTGGTGATATAGTATCTTTATGGCAATAGCTACCTGATATCCCATGTCATAGAAACTCCTGCCATCAAGATAAATTAGCAGATGACTGACAGTCAGGAGTAATGAAAAGGCTCAGAGTCCGCCTGGCTAGGGCTGCTAGATTCAACAAAGAAAAATGTAGGACCCAGATCAGTTTACATTTCAGATGAACATCAAATAATCTCTTAGTACAGATGGTCCTCAACTCACAATGGCTCGACTCAATGGTTCAATTTATGACTTGTCTACTTTATGTTAGTATGAAAGAGAGACATATTCATAGAAACTGTACTTTGAATTTTTATCTTTCTCTGGGCCGATGATGCATGGGGTTTGATATTTTCTTTTGATGCTGGGCAGCAGCAGCAAGCCCTGGCTCCACTCAACCGCACGATCACTTCTGTAAATGACTGGTACTCGACATGGACTGTTAGGCTAAGCTACAATGTTCAGTAGCCTAGGTGTATTCAACGCACTGTTTACTTGTGATATTTTCAATTTATTATGGGTTTATCAGGATGGAACCTCATTGTAAGCCAAGGACCATCTGTACAGGCACACTCCCTGGAAATAGGAGCACCTAAAAAAAAAAAAAAAAAAAAAAAAGATTTATTGCATCCCATGTGTCCACATGGGCTAGAGAATAAGAGATGGGAAAACAGGAAGTCATTTCCTTCATTCTCCATCAGGCCATATGTGTATTGGCAAGGCAGGCTTTGGGGTTCTTGGCTTCTTCGAGAGGCACTGAGTCAGAGAAAAAGCTGCTTGAAATATTAAGAACCAGCAGGCTTGCCAGTGCTTAGAGGAAGTCCCTTTCAGCGTTATTTTTCAACCACTCTACAGTCAGGTGTCCACTGGGGAGGCCCCAACTTTCCTGGTTTCAGCAGCCTGTGGCACCACAGAGAGAATCCTTCCAAACAATCTGAAATCTACATCCCTTTAGCTTGGACCCAGGAAGCATTTCCTGGGCTTCTACACCATCTGTCTCCCAGGTGTCTGCAAGGGAAAGCACTGTGGGCGTGGAGAGGGAAGGGCCCAGGAGAGGACTGACCCAAGACTCCTATTAAGAGGCCAGGCCAGCTACTGGTGAAACAGGGTTGGGCGGGGGTGGGCCTGGATGAAATCAGAGAGAATAAACCAAACACTGAGAGATCGGAGTGCAGAAGGGCCCTGATGTCGAAACTTGTCCACCCTCCATCCTCATCTTTCTCTAGCAGATTCCAGCAAGCCACTGTTTTTGGCTTTGCACAGCTTAATTGGCTATTTTTGTGAGCAGTTGCCAACACAATCCAGGAGAAAATTCCATGCTGTCAGCCAGCAGCACAGATTGTTGCAGGAAAAATGACACAACTCATCCTCTGGGCAAACTTGCAAATTATTATAAATTTCCCCATCTCTCCTCCACTCGCACAGCTGGCTGGGGAAAGGGTGTAAATTTTTCCATGGAGATGGGAGACTTTTCCACTGTGTGATTTCTTATGATCAAACAAGTCCCAGTGACTCTTGATTTACATGCATCCCTGGTCCCCTTTTCCCTGACACTAAAATAGAACCTATGTAGGTCCTACTCTTGGGCACAAAGTTGGATTCCTGGAAGGGACACGGGTCAGTTAAAATTCTGTACCTCCCCAGGCATGGTGGTGCACGCTTGTAATCCCAGTGGCTCAGGAGGCTGAGTGAGACAGGAGGATCACAAGTTCAAAGCCAGCCGCAGCAACTTAGTGAGGCCCTAAGCAACTCAGCAAGACCCTGTCTATAAATAAAATACCAAATGGGCTGGGGATGTGACTTAGCAATTAAGTGCCCCTGGTTTCAATCCCTGATTTAAAAAAAAAAAAAATTCTAAACTTCCAGATAAATGACACCATAAAACCCAAACATGCACAATGTGATCACAAGTACAGATTTTTTTTTTTTTTTTTTTTTTTGGTACCAGGGATTGAACTCAGGGGCACTCAACCACTGAGCCACATCCTCAGCCTTATTTTGTAGTTTATTTAGAGACAGAGTCTCACTGAGTTGCTTAGTGCCTTGCAGTTGCTGAGGATGGCTTTGAACTTGCAATTCTGTCTCAGGTTCCCAAGTCACTGGAATTACAGGCGTGCACCACCACACCTGGCTCAGAATTGTTTTGACATAAGCCACAGTACGCTCATCTGAGGGCCAACATTGGCCAACCATTGCTGTCCCTGACTGCTGACAGTCCTCCACTTCCTTCTGACCCAGGTTCTCTCCCAGAGGTTGCTTGTGGATTTCAGAGACTCTCTCATCTGGATTCAACTTAATGAATACTTATCGAGCCCCTATGGTGCTCATTGCACTGTTCTGGGCTCTAGGAGAATATGATAATTAATAATGCACAGGATCTGGCTTCAGGAAGTTTGCTCCATAGAAGGAAAGGGGAGCTATGAATTGCTATAATGTGAGGAGAGACCCAATGGGACCAGCATAGTGAGAAACAGAGGAGAGGGAGTGGAGAGAGGCTTCTTGGAAGGGGAGACCTGGGGATGTGTCACGGAGGAGGCAGCATTTGAGCTGGGCTGTAAAGGGCTTCAGGAATGGGCTCTGGGAGACTAGGAAAGTCTGGGCACCAGGACAAGGCGAGTCATCTAAAGCATGGGGGTTTGATTTGTAGGGAGAAGGTGGGGGAAGACGGTACCCTGGGAGCTTGGAAGAGAAACCAGACTTTTGATTTGTGATCCCAACTGGAGGGAAGAGTCTCTATCCCACAGAGCACACTGTTCTATGCCCCTACCTTTCTTATTTAAAAGGCTAGATCCTAAAATATTTCACCCTGAGAGCTTTAAGGATGAATCTCATGTGTTATTGTTATGTGTTATGCATACGTATCTCACACATAATGTTAAGCTGCACGTTGCTGTCCAATGTTAAATTATAATCGTGACTCCTCAGTCTGTTTCTTTAGAAGACCTCAAATAGTTCTGAGTTCGGGCTGCCTCTGTGGATTCAGAGAAAGTAAATTCTTCCTGTTGCAAAAACTTGGGAGCAGCTGGAGACCAACCTGTCAACTGAAATTGATTTATTCACTCAAGTGGAATGACCTGACCCACTTAACATGTCCCCCGAGAGGGACCACTTTCCTTCATTCAACCCATAGGATTGGGCTGATTATCACATAATAACATGACATCTTCATGAGTAAGTTTGGGTAGAAATGACCATTCCCACTTCATAAACGGAGAAAATTAAGTACAGCTTTCACCATCACACAGAAGAGACGCTGGCTTCTAGCCTAAGGATGTATTCATCAGGTCATCCTAACACACAGTTTCCTTAGGGGTAGGATGGATTCCAGACGCCTTAGCATCTCTATGTGCATATTACCGTTAATGAGAGCGCCAGATGGTAGGACTTCTTTGTTATCCTAGGGAAAGAGAAATCGAGCCCCGACCCCACCATTTATTTCCAAATACCTGGTCGTCTCTGTTTTCTTCTCTTCACAACAGATCCTTCCAACCTCTTTGACTCGCGTTTAGAATAATTCTTCGTAAGTCCTCTCTGTGTCTACAGCTCGCAGGCCGAATGAGAGCTCAGAGCCCTGACAAGCTGAGTTTGATTGTGTGACAAGCTGGCTCCAGGCGTTCAGTCCATGAGGAAATGACATGTGCGGCCCCATTCCAAAACTTCCACCTGGCCTTGATCATCCAGGGTCTCCAGATGCTTGTGAGTGTTGATCTTGGGATGCAAAGCAGCTGCTGGCCTCTGAGGCGTCTCGGTAACTATGGAGACAGGAATAAAAACATTATCGAGCTTGTCAGCAAGCAGGCGGCCAGTCTTAGGGGTTAAACACCAGCGGGGCTGATCTGGCCTTGTTGTTCTGTGTTGCAAATGATGAAAGCAAGATTCCCAGGTGTCTCTCTCATAAAATAGGTTTATGGTGGGACTCCTCTGCTAAGTCTGTTTTTTTACTGGTTGCTTAGTTCTTCATTCATTTATTCTACAAGCGTGTACTGTGGGGTGACTCAGTGCTAACCACTGTCTAGGCACCAAAGAGAGGTGAATGAGGTCAAGACCCCGACCTCAAGGTGCTTACACCTGAGCAGGGTGGGGCTGATGTGAGTCTTGGGATGTGGCAGTTTCAGAGCTAAAAGTGGGAAAGCAAACTGGGACAGGTTGATTATCCTACGAGAGGAAGCACACGAAGAAATATAATCATTTCAAATGGTGATAAATGCAATGAGGGAAGTCACACTGAAAAGGTGATAGTTGCTGAGTTGGCCAGGTGGAGGGAGAGGCTTTGGTTGAGCTGGGGAAGGAGGGTCTCTCAAAGGAGTTGGCTGTGGAGAAGCATTGCAGGTTGAGGGCGTGGGGAAAGACCGGATGAGTGTGTGAGGTACAGAAGGCCAGCCAGGGCTGCTGGAGACCAGGGAGAGCCAAGGGGACGGAGAGAGGGAGGTGGCAGGGCTGGGCAGACCGCAGTAAGGAGTCAGGATTCTGTCTCAGTATGAATCCAGCCAACTCACGCTCACAATGGCCTGGGTTCTCTTCTAGTGGTTTCACTAGCTCATTTCATTATATCATTATTCTCCTCTTGTTACAGATGAGGAAACCGAGGCACAATGAGGCATGAGAACTCTCCTATTGGCAGCAAGTGGACAGAAAGGCAGGTCTCTGGCCCAGGCTCTCTGTCTCCAGAGTCTGCCCCCAACCCCTTCCCCGCACCACCTGGGGCTTTAGGCAAAGCCTGCCTGTGGCCTCCCTGCGTGTCACCTGCTCCAGACCCATCAATCACAATGCCTCATGGATTGTGTTAAAGCCCCAGATTCCCAGTGGGCTGTGTTGCTTTAATATTTTCATCGTGGGCTTCAAATGGGAGAAATCCCGGAGGTGAAAACATTCCGGCATATTGCTTTTTAACTTCCACTTGCTTCTTGATAACCACCCTCGGTATGTTATTCTTACCCCTTGTTGGATATAGCAAACGACATAACCAGCCAACTGCAAAGACTATTATATCGGCAACCTAATTACTTTATCGGATGTGGTTAACAATAGGTTTTCTTTTCCTCTACCCTTTCTGATAAAATGTTTGTACAGCATTCTGTGTGGGGAATATAAAGCAACAGCTATAAAAAATGAACAAGGATAATTTGTGTGTTGGCATTTCCACAACAGCATGTCAAATATTTCATACTCCAGTGATATTAAGCTTTTCCAAGCTTACTGCTACTTTCTTTTAAAAAAATGCTTTATGTTCATTTTCTTATTAATCTTTGGCTGTGCATACATATTATGTGCACTCTTTTCACATGATATTTCTCAAATCATATTTTAAAGTCTGTCATAAAAATAAATGCGTCTTGAGCACCAAAAATGATACCGTGTCAGGTGAATTAACAGGCAGTTGCGTCTGAGAGGGACCGCTCTTTTTAAAGACCTTCCTGCCCTCATTACTTCATTTCAAGTAATGGCCCATCCTTTCCAGAATTCCTTGAAATGATGGTTTTTTAAAAAAAGGACTTTGTTGCTTTTTGTAGAACATGGTGATTAATCAGCATGGACTCATTTTTCATTATTCTTAGTATTCTTCTACAGAAACTTTACAGGTGGTAGATAAAGACAATCAGATCCAAGATTTAACTAGGGATCATCACATTTTAAGAGCACTTAAAAAACACATACTGTGAAACGAATTAAAAAGTAATCAGATTTTAATTTAAAAATGTATTACAACACACATTAACGTATACCTTAGTAGTGTGATAATTTCCATAGGTGCAGACGATAGGCACTGTTCAAATGCAATCAGCCTCCCCCCCCACCTGCCCCCCCTCCCTATCTCTCTGGCATTCTCTGTGGTACTTTCAGGGTGACTTCATTAGCTTCCATATATGAAGGGTTTTTTTCTCCCTAAGAATAACTTTTAAGATGGATGTGGCAGAACACACCTGTAATTCCGGCTACTTGGAAGGCAGGAGGCTTACAAGTTTGAAGCTAGCCTAGGCAAATTAGTGAGACCGTTTCAAAAAATTAAATAAAGGGGTAGGGATGCAGCTCAGTGGTAGAGTACTCCTGGGTTTAATTCCTAGTACCAAAAACAAACAAAACACACTTTTTTTTTTTTTTTTTGGTACTGGATAGTGAACCCAAGGGTGCTTAACCACTGAGCCACATCCCAACCGTTTTTTATGTTTTATTTTGATACAGGGTCTCTCTGAGTTGCTTAGAGCTTTACTAAGTGTTGCTGAGGCTGGCTTTGAACTTGCAATCCTCCTGTCTCAGCCTCTGGAGCTGCTAGGATTACAGGTGTGTTCGACTGAACCCAGCCCCAAACAAACTTTTAAATTAAACCACAATACATATTTTAGATAAAAAAAAAAAAAGTATTTTAAAGGGGGCTGGGAAACAGGAGAGATCTATAACTAATTCTGGTGTTTGTATTTCAAAAGAACCCTCAGAAGCTGCCCCATGTCTCCTTGTGTTGTCTAGGTGGTATAGACCTTGCATGGACTATGTAGGCATTTGCTCCTGGGTTCACAGTTGGTCTGAAGAAGATAAGGCTCAAGAGGTTCTCCCGAGGAAGAGCACTTTGGAACCTGAGGTGACTGATCTTTAGAATTTGCAACGAGATTGGGTGGTTCCATCAGTGCGTTCAGATATCACATGTGTTTATCCAAACAGAACTTTAAATTTCCTTTTCAAGGCAGAGAGAGGAACAAAGCACCTTCAGCATCCCAGAGGAAGCCAGGGGGAACAATAATTGGATGCTTGGAACCTAGTGCATGGGAATTAGGAACTGGGATAGGGGGTTCGATTGGTTGAAAAATGGCCTCACAAAGATTGATCCATGTGATAATCCCAGGATTTAGGAATACTACCTTATATGGCAAGAGACTGAATGTTGTTTGAAGCTGCTAAGTGGGTGGCAATTTGTTGTGCAGTGGTAACTAACACACATCCCTACCTATTGCAGTGGGCAGGGAGAGTGCAGATTCGAGAGAGTTCTCTCCAGGTCCTACTGCTGCCCATTCCCTTCCTCCATCACCCACCACACACAAGGACCTACCAGAGCCCAGGACACATGTTTTTCTTATATTACTTATCCAAGTTAATCCCCCAAATCAAGTTCTTAGTCCCTCAGAACTTCCTGCAGGCAGGTGCTAAACTCATGTGACATGGAGAAAAAATTGGCCCCTTCCCAAATAGGATTCCATGTTATGGTGCAAGATACACACACACACACGCACGCACGCACGCACATCCAGCTCCAAGCTAAGATATATTTGCCCTTTTTCAAGGGAAAAAAAAAAGGCTGCAGACATTCACCATCTAACTAAGAAAAACTGCACTGGACTCAGAGAATAAATCTCTCTTGACTTGCTCCAGCCCCATGAATTTCCTTTAAGTCTCTGGAATGTGCTGGGCCTTTCTGTGCTTGAAGGCATTTTCGTATGCTTTCCCTGTCTGAACTATTCTTTCCACCATTCTTCAAAGGGCCGATTCCTTATCTTTAAGGTTTCCATTTGAATATAATCTCCCCAAAGACCCCCTTTCCCCCCTGACTACCCAATCTAAAATTGGTCTCCATTGTTAATCTTTCCATGCTCCTTGCTCTTTTTCTGTCATGGCCCTTTATCACATCTTGTAATTATATATTGATTTCTTTGTCTACTTGCTTGTCCACTGGACTAGAGCTTTATATATTATTCAGTACGCTTTTGGTTGCAAGTAACAGAAACACCCTTTGGCTTGCTTAAACTATAAAAGAGAGGGGTACCTTGTGGAACTCAAAGAAAATTCCCGTGTCATTAAGGCCAAAGAACAAGGAGTATTGTAGGAGTTTTCTGATCTCTCACGATTCCAGCCACTTCAGAAATTTGGGAGGCCTCCATTCACAATTTAGATCTCTGTGAAAGAGAACCTGACAGGTCAGCTGGGGTTGAGTTCCTGTCTTTGGATGTTACTGGGAGTCCTATGATGAGCCAGGCTGAGGTCATGAAAGAACAATCTATTATTTTGTTAGCAGAAGCAGGGCAGCAGGGCAAGTAATGGAATGGAGTGGGGAACACATGAAATCACCAAGTTTATTGAACATGGAGTTCCTGTAAGGCTCTGGGCTGAGCAATCTTGCTATAAGTCTCCAATGTCTTCAGTCCCCACAGGCCTTTCCATTCTTTTTTTTTTTTTTTTTTTTTTTTTTTGGTGCTGGGGATCAAACCAGGGCCTTGTGCATGCAAGGTAAGCACTCTACCAACTGAGCTATATCCCCAACCCCGCCTTTCCATTCTTGAAGATCCCAGCAGATGTTTCCTTCAAGAAGCCATGGGACTCTAAATTAAAAATATTTTTAAAAAGGGCTGGGGATGCTGGGGATGTGCCTCAAGCAGTAGCACGCTCGCCTGGTATGCGTGCGGCCCGGGTTCGATCCTCAGCACCACATACAAACAAAGATGTTGTGTCCGCTGAGAACTAAAACAAAATAAATATTAAAAAAAAAAAAGGGGCTGGGGATGTAGCTCTGTAGTTAAGCACCCCTGGGTTCAATCTCTAGTACCAAAAAAAGAAAGAAAGAAAAAAAGAATCCATGTGCCACTGTGCCTAGTAAAACCAGATGCCATAGGCTAATCCAGCCTGTGGGATTCCACAAAGCTGGAGGGGTCCAAGTGTATACAGTTCAGATGACAAGCCAGGGAGCAGGGGGATAGAGTGAGAAAACCCAGGGGTCTAGAGAGAAGCTTGAGTACAAATTTTGTTTTGCCAGGCTCCATTTCCTTATCTACAAAATGGGTATAACTTTCTATATGTGTGTGTATAAACACTTTGTAAGGTTATTATTTAAATTGGTTGGCTGGTAAAGCCTTTTAGGGATTCCTTCCCCTATATCACCTTATTTGTTACATGATCCTCAATTATTATCACAGATTATTTTATATAGGTATTTATTCATTTATCTGTTTCCCCACAAGAATGCAAGTTCTAGGAGGGCAGAGACTTACTGTTTTGTAAGGTTGTATTTTCCTTTCCTTTTTTTTTTTTTTTTTTTGGGTACTGGGATTAAACCTCGGGTTACCTAACTATTGGCCACATCCCCAGTCCCATTTTTACATTTTATTTAGAGACAGGGTCTTGCTGAGTTGCTTACAGCCTCGCTAAATTGCTGAGGCTGGCTTTGAACTTGCGATCCTCCTGTCTCATCCTCCTGAGCCCATGGGATTACAGCTGTACACCATTGTGCCCAGCAAAACTATATTTTCTTTTATGTGTTTGTGTGTGTGTGTGTGTGTGTGTGTGTGTGTGTGTTTTAGTTGTAGTTGGACACCATACCTTTATTTATTTATTTATTTATTTATGTGGTACTGAGGATGAAACCCGGCACCTCGAATGTGCTAGGTGAGTGCTTTACTGCTGAACCACAACCCCAGCCCCCAAAACTATATTTTCAATGCCTGGCACAAAGCAAGTACTTTCTAATATACAAATGCAGGAAAGAACAAATGGGAACACAACAGGGGACAGAAAGCACTAAAACAGGGTCATCTTTGTCTGGGGTCTGATGTGATGGCGACACCCACTGCATCCTCTAAGGTACATTTTCTAGGTTTGCATTCTCTTCCTTCCATCTCTCCTTGATGCCTTCCCTGATTCACTTCAGCTTTGTCTCAGCAGGGCTGCAGAAGGACAAGGGTCAGAGGCCCCCGCCCCCAAAGATGCCAGGACACTCATGACAACAGCTAATGAGTCAGGAATCCTGATGAAGGGTCCCCTCAGTCTGGAATCAACCAGGAGCTTGGGGATAATCTACTTAAGAAAGAGAGGATTTCCTTAACTCCCCTTAGGAGTGTGAGTGTTAAAAGACACAATGTGTAAATAAAGCACCTGACACATAGTAGGTCTTACAGTAATGTCAGTTCTAGAAATTAGGCTAAGACCAGCCCAATTCATGTTTTGATTTCCCAACTTGCTAAACATAGCCAAGTGAGAAACTGGATGTTCTCAGAATCACTTCCAGCTTTGGCCCCTGGCAATTCCTTTTCTTGCGGGGTACCAGGGATTGAACTCAGGGGCACTCGACCACTGGGCCACATCCCCAGCCCTATTCTGTATTTTATTTAGAGGCAGGTCTCACTGAGTTGCTTAGTGCCTTGCTTTTGCCACTGGGATTACAGGCATGCACCACTGCACCCAGGTCCCCACCCCGCCACCCCCCAAGAAAAAAGTTCCCTCAAGGCTCAAGAGCCTGGCAACTCAGTCTGAGCAAGGAAATGCAAATTGTCCTGTGAACAGCCTGTCTTCACGTAATCTAGGGGCTCTCCTGTAGGGACGTTCACGGAATGCCCGACCCTTTATTCTGGCTTCCCACCTGCTTTGAAATTAACACCCATTTATGGCCCAGAGAAGGATCTGTGAACTGCCCTGAGCTCCAGTAAGTTCCGAGGAAACTTCCTTTGTGGGCCTGGTAGAGGATGCCCCTGAACAGCGTGGGCAGTTCCCACCCATCTTACTCAGGGTGACCCAGAGGGGTTCCGGGCTGTGGGGACACTGGCTCAGTAGACAGCATGTGGGGGCCAGCAGCATAATTTCTTTTTATACCTTTAATTTATTTTTATGTGGTGCTGAGGATCCAACCCAGTGCCTCACATGTGCTAGGCGGGCTCTCTGCCGCTGAGCCCCAGCCTCAGCCCCCAGCCGCATGATTTTTTAAGGAAACTTGGCTTAGATGCAGCAGGTTAGAGTTTAGCAGAGGGTTTTAGAATGACTCATGAGATATTTCTACTTTTTAAAATATTTTGGCCTTTTTTTTTTTTTTTTTTTTTCCCTTGGAGAAAAATCCCATAGGATCCCATTGGGGAGTCTCCAATTTTAGATTTCAGAAATTCAAAGAGGGAGGGGCTAGGGAATTTCAGTAGATTTCATTGGCTGAACCTCCTGCCTGTGAGAAGGGTGGGCGGGAGCTACTTTGCCCCTCTGCAAAATGAAAATAATCTTGTGTATCTCCTGGGTGTGAAATGAGGATCAAATGATTTAGAGCAGTGCTTGGCACGTGGTGTCATTCAATAAATATTTACTTCCTCTTTTCCCTTTCTTTGGTTTTGCAAAATGACTACCTTCATTGATTGATTGGGGAATACATGAACATGATTTTTAAAAATTCAAACTTACACATGGATTACAGTGCAAAGAAACTGTCCCTCTCACTCCTAACCCTCATTGCCCTCTTGGAAAATGTTTCCTCTTTCTTGTGCATCCATCCAGTTAATCAATATAGATATACATTTGTATTTTTATATATGCCCTTTTAAAATGACTAATGGTAGCACACAACACATTTCTGTGACTTTCTTTTTAAAAGGTAACAGCTTTATTGAGGTATAATTCACAGATGGCACAATTCGCCCATTTAAAGCGTGTCTTGCCTTTTTATGTATCATTTATCTCAGACAGTCCCATATCAGCATGACCATACCCATCTCATTCCACTGTATAGATGTCCCATAATTTTATTTATTCAGTCCTATATTGCTGGACATTGAGGTTGCCTCCAGTGCTGCAATGAATAATGTATATCCTTGGATGTAGGTCTTGTTGTGGGTCCAAATATTTCTCTGAAATTTCTCATCTTGCCCCTGTGCCTTCACTGGGAGTACAGCCCTGCTCCACCAGGTCTGCTGTTACTGTAATATCATAATTTGCACCCTGCTCTGTGCATGGTGCAGGTGAAATACACCCTTGCACTGCTGTTGCCATGGGTTTATGATTTTTCCCATATAATCTGTAATTCATGCATTATTATCTTCATGACCACTGCTACTGATGAGACTGAGCATTATGATGGGGGCTTAGCAGGAAAAGGACAAGGAAAACTGGGGACTATCTGGGAAATATTTGTGGCTCAATTGTGACATAACACTGTTCCCTAGTCATCAAGGTTGGGTTTGGCAAACCATAATCGTAGACACGCCTTTGAGGTTATACAGTCAGTTTCTTTCCATTTCTCTTGCTGATATAGTTTTTTTTTTTTTTTTGACCAGGAATTGATTCTAGGAGTGAACCACCCCTGAGTCACATCCCCAGCCCTTCTTTAATTTTGAAACAGGGTCTCACTAAGTTGCTGAGGCTGGCCTCGAACATGTAATCCTTCTGCCTTAGCCTTCTGAGTCCCTGGGATTATAGGTGTGCACCACTGTTTTTTTGTTGTTGTTTGTTTTTAGTGTGGTGCTGGGGATTGAACCCAGGGCCTCCTTGTGCATGCCGGGCAAGCACTCTACCACTGAGCCACATCCCCATCCCCATGGTTACTGCTCTTTCACAGATTTGCATAGAGCTCAACCTTAGTTATTAGAACAGTTCTCCTGAGGCTGAAGTAAAGACTCCTGAGAACCTGTCTGATAAGCAACCAGAGGCATTTTTCAGTCTACTTTATAGCAATAGAAGAATTCCCTATGGAAGCTTTTACCGCTCTCCAGGCACACAGTTGCTTCCCATGACATCCCCAAGAGACAGAAGCTAGCATGAGCATAATCATACCCATTTTACAGTTGAGGCAACCCAGGCATGCAGAGGTTCTGTAACTTGCCCAAGGTCAGGAATGAGTCACAGAGCCAGGATCTGCCTGGCAGCCCCACTCCTTTAACTGCCCCTCTCTGCTGCTGCAGAGGCTGGAGGGGCCAAGGCACCACGTCTGAGCACAGTGAAGGGTGAGGACCAGCCCCTAGCACAATGCTGGGCACAGAGGGCATGCGATACATCCTACGATTCCTCACCACATTCTCCTGTTTCTTGTTAACTTCTTCCATCAACGACCTCCTCTCTTGAAGGCTTTTAAGACTATGAAAACATATCTGGGGAACCCAATACTCCCAGTTCAGTGGAAGGAAGGGGCCCTGGGCTCATTCTTAGCTATGCACCTTGCCTGCTTTGTGGCCTTGGCCAATTACCTTTATCTTTTCTAAGACTCTGTTTCTTTTTATTTTGTTCGAGGTGCTGGGGATAGAACCCCAGGGCCTGACACGTGCTAGGCAAGTGCTTGCCACAGAGCTACATGCCTAACCCCAACTCTCAGTTTGTATTCTCCCTTGTAAAAGGGGAATAATGAGAGCGACTTGGAGACTTCATGAATGGCTGTAAACGTTAAATCATGAACTTGAGGTACTCAGTTCAGGGGCTGAAGCAGGGAGGTTGTGGAGAATGGCAGCTCATACACAAACCTTGGGCTCTACCAGCTTGGCTTCAAACCCCTCCTCTGCCATTTACCAGCAGGGCCAAGTTGGGCAAGCCCTCTCTCTGCTCTCTGAGCCTCAGTGCCTCATTTGTAAAATGGGGCTCTTAATGGAACTTCTTCTGACAAGAGATGAATGAGACACAACTTGCAACACACCTAAAGGTGAGTACTAGGTCAGAATTAGGTATAGCATCATGGTTTAGATATGAGGTGTCCCTCAAAAGCTCATGTGTGTGACAATGCAAAAAAAGTGGTGAAATGACTGGCTTAGGAGAGCCTTAACCTAACTGGTGCGTGCATCCACTGATAGTTATTAAGTGGGTGGTCATGCAGGCAGGTGGGCTGTGGCTGGAGGTGGTGGGTAGCTAGGGGAATGCCCTTGGGGTTTATATTTTGTCAGTGGTGAGCAAAGAAATCTCTCTCTCTCTCTGCTTCCTGGCATGAGGTGCTGAGCTTATTCTGCCTCATCTTGGGTCCAGAGCACTGGAGCTGGCTCACTGTGGACTGAGACCTCTGAAATAGTGAACTCCAAATAAAATTTCCTCCTCTAAAATTGTTCTTGTCAGAGTTTCTTTCTTTTCTTTTCTTTTTTTCTTTTTGATACTAAGAATTGAACCCAGGAGTGCTTAACCACGGAGTCACATCCCCAGCCCTTTTTATTTTTTATTTTGAGATAGTGTCTAAGTTGCTTTAGGGCCTTACTAAATTGCTGAGGCTGGCTTTGAACTCAGAATTCTCCTCCTTCAGCCTCCTGAGCTGCTGGGATTACAGACATGCCCTACCGGCCAGGCCTCTTGTCAGACAGGTCTTTTGGTCACAATAGCCCAAAAAAAAAAAAAAAAAAAAAAAAAAAAGCTCATTACAACATATAGCTATCCTTACTGTCTGGATTTCTTTAAAAGGTTGAAGTAGTAGGGTTCTCCAGGGAAATACTTTACTGCCCGTTTTATCAGTTTGCTATGGCTGTCATAACAGAATATTGCAGACTGGGTGGCTTGAACAACAGACAATTATTTCTCACCGTGTGAGGGTAGAACTCTAAGATGAAGGGGCTGGCAGAGTTGGATTTTCCTGAGGCCTCTGTCCTTGACTCCTGGCTGGCTGCCTACTCCTTGTATCCTCATGTGGCCTTTTTTTTCTGTGCACATACATCCCAGGTATCTCTGTGTCCAAATTTCCTCTTAGAAGGACACCAGAGGGGTAAGCGCTCACCCTAATGGCCTCGTTTTAATTTAATTATCTCTTTAAAGATCCCATTTCTATGGATGGAGCTGGAGCTAAGTGAAAAAAGCCAATCCCAAAGAACCAAAGGCTGAAAGTTTTTTTCTGATATGCAGATGCTAACTCACAATAAGGGGGTGGGGGACTAGACAGAGGGGTGTGAAGGGAGGGGAGGGGTCATAGGGTAGAAATGATGTAGAATGAATTGGACATTGTTACCCTATGTACATATATGATTACAGGACCTGTGTAACTCTACATTAGGTACAACCAGACAAATGAGAAATTATACTCCATTTGTATATGATGTGTCAAAATGCCTTCTACTGTCCTGCATAACTAGAACAGATTAAAACCACATTTTAAAGAGACCCATTTCTAAATACAGTCATGTTGTGAGGTTCTTTGGGTTTGGGCTTCAACATTTGAATTGGTAGGGGGCAAGGAGGGCACCATTTAACCCATAATAATGTTCTAATATTTACCCAAAAGAATTGAGGGTGAAGGAAATAAGGCCCACAGTACATTTGACTATCTGTCCGTAGCAGGTGCTCAGTAAATGTTATTTCCGCCCCCCCCCCCCCCCCCCCCATCTAGAAAGCATTTCAGAGTCATAACAAATGGTGAGCTTACTCCTCAGCTGGTGGGGACCACAGTAGAGTTCGTAGAGTTGCTGGGAGTTCTCACCAGCTTAAGAGAAGGAGAAAATTTCCTTCCCAGGACTTGCCTTGTACAGAGATTCTCAAACTTGAAAATGGATAAATTCTCCCAAAGGGGTTGTTAACACTCGATAGCTGATTCAGGGGATCTGGGGTGGCCGAGAATTGGCAGTTGTAGCAAGTTCCCAGGTGATTCCAGTCCAGGAACTGCCAGCTTAGTACATTCCTTGTGCATCAGAGGCTTGGAGTGTGCAAGGAGCACTCCAGGAAATAATGGTTTACCTTGGAGTACTGGCTTGACTATCTGGAGCATCCATCAGAATGACCCCAAGTTAGCTTCTGCCTCGTTCTCTACATTCCTCCAAGGAACCAGGAAGATTTTTCCAAGCAATTTGAAGGAGTTCATCCTGCTTAGCTCCTGTGCTGATCCTCCACCCCTCCTTCTACCTGGTCAGTGCTGGCAAAGCCCTGTTAGGCCAGGCACAGCGGGCTCCCAGGCTGTTAGAGCTAACGCACTTAAGGAGAGAGGGATTCACAGGGACAAGCTGGTCCCCCCGCACAAAGCACAGCTCCTGGGGGAGGGAACAAAGACAGAGGAGGCTGCAGAAATGCCACCTTTTTCCAGAGTCAACTGGATGATGGGAGAAGGGAAGGATTTTCTCCTACTCATTTAAGTCGTGTTGGTGTGTCTAAAGATGTTTTATGGAAACAGAAATCGTACCTGATAAAGTGCCAGTGTTAATCCATTTGACGTGTTTAAGGGAGGCAACATATCATGTTAATGTAATACTGATGGATAAGAAATGGCAGAGGATGATTCTGAAAGATTTTTTTAGAAAACAGAATGAGAAAAATGAGAGAGTGACTTTTCATTTTATCTTTTTTATTTTTTCCTGTAAATAAGTGTATATTTAATCCTAATAGTATTTGCTGAAACAGTTCTGGCTAAAATCCAAAGGGAATTTTCAGAGTAGGCCAATTTCTTTTTATATCCACCTCTCTGACTCAGCCATCAGATAAGCAGTTCGGTTCCATAAACATTTATGGCACTCCTACTGTGTGTCAGGCACTATACTGTGTCCATTGAGCTCAGAGGTGAGCCAGGGATCCAACCAGTGACAATAATATGTGACAGCGGGACAGATCCCTTTCTATTCTCTCATGAATTATCTTAGTAATATAATTGCTGAGCACTTTGTATTTATATCTTAGATGGTGCTCCATGAAAGCCAGGCATGGTGGCTCACTCCTATAATCCCAGTGGCTCAGGAGGCTGAGGCAGGAGGATCACAAGTTCAAAGCCAGCCTCAGCAATTTAGTGAGGCCCTAAGCAACTCAGTGAGCCCTGTCTCTAAATAAAATATAAAAAAGGGCTGAGGATGTGATTCGGGGGTAAGTGCCCCTGGGTTCAATTCCTAGTACTATATATATTTATTTATTTAACATGGTGCTCCATGATAAGAAGCATAACCTTTTATTCAACTTGTACTAAAATCTCCAAAACTTCTGCATTTTAAAATAAATATCTAGCTTAGGGAAGTCCCTGAACTTCTTCTTGAGGAAAGGAAACATAGCTTTCATGACATTTTCAAAGATTGTTTTATATGCATGTTCAAATTTAAGCAGTCTCTGGTTTAGAATGCATGGATTCGATTCGATTCATTTTTAGGGAAAGTAGTCTATTTTTTCCAATGACAGTTAAAACAACATCATAGTCTTTTTTTTTTTTTTTTTTTTTTTTTGGTACCAAGGATTGAACCCAGGTGTGCCTAACCACTGAACCACAGATTTTTAAATTTAATTTAATTTTATTATTATTTTTTAGCTCAGGGCCTTGCTTAAGTTGCTGAAGCTTGGTTTGAACTTGCATCTTTCCTGCCTCAGCTTCCTGAGCCACTGGGATTGTAGGTATGCACCACTGCACCCAGTGGATTTTTTTAAAAAAATATTTTATAGTTGTCAGTGGATCTTTCTTTAATTTATTTATATAAAGTGCTGAGAATGGAACCCAGTGCCTCGCACATGCTAGGCAAGTGCTCTATCACTGAGCTACAACTCCAGCCCCATCCAGTGTTTTTTTTAAAAGAGGGGTGTCAATGCCACTCTTGCTCACTTGCATTAAGAATGTGATCATCCGGCTGGGGATGTGGCTCAAGCTGTAGCGCGCTCCCTTGGCACGCATGCGGCCCGGGGTTCAATCCTCAGCACCACATACAAAACAAAGATGTTGTGTCCGCCGAAAACTAAAAAAGAAATATTAAAAAGATTCTTTCCCCTCTCTCTCTCTCTCTCTTAAAAAAAAAAAAAAAATCAGGAACAGGCCACAGCCTGAGTACCCTCATGGTAAGGATACATCTTTCATCCATTATAGGTGGTTTTGGCAAAACAAACTATATATATATATATGTATAAAAACGGTCAAGGGCAGCTAGTCCAGGTGGGACAGGGCAAGCTACACCAAGACACATTGAAAAGAAGGCAGCAGAGAAGGGGTTGGGTGATAGGAGAGAGATAAGGGATCCTGGTGAGCAGAGGAGCAAGATTCGGGTGCAGGAAACATGCACTTCATCTTCCTTTGGACTCCAACTGCAACTTGACGGGAAAGCTGCCTTCTAGAGGAACCGCCCAACAAAGGCCAGGGTTCGATTACCTTTCCCACGTAGCAGGGTGTGCACACTTTCATTTTTGTGAGAAAAAAAAATGTCTTCAATCTTTACGAAGCTGAGTCACTATTTCTGAATCAGGACTGAGTTATTTTGAGAGTTACCAGACAGAGGAGGTGCATTTGGCAAGAAAGTACATTGAGTCATTGCTGCATTTTCTTGTTATCCTTCAAGAAAACCCGGAGCGTAGGCCTGAGCCACTGTCTACGATGGGAGGTTTGAAAAGAAACATCTTGCCATCCTGAAAACAAGGTGAAGGGACCTGAGAGCTCCTAAGGAGGGTGGCCATCCATTCCTCTCTTCTTCCTTTAGTAACAACTGCCCCCACTCCCATCCATTCAAGTGCCCACTTGCCCTCCTTCCTTCCCCAGTGTTTGGTGAGGACAGTGTCGTCAGGCTCCTAGGGTGAAGGGCCTGCCAGGGTGTTCTCATTCTGGCTACTGGGTTGGGGGATAGGAGTCAAGGAAGCTTCCTGGGAAGGTCCAGCTGAGTCTTGCAAAAGAGAGTCTCAGAGCAAAGGCCAGGAGAGCTGGGCAGGTTCAGGGACTACGCAGAATCCAGCAGCCGAAATGTGGTATGTAAAGGTAACAGGACCTGCTGGGGGCGTATGCACATCTACATGCCCAGTGCTGGAGGAAAAAAAAAAATGTAATGAGATAGAGTGGTTGCAGAAGGGAACACATGGGCTGGAGTGTCTTGAGCAATAGAAGCCACTGAAGGGCTTAAGCAAGGGTGCAATTATGGTTTTACACTTGAGAAAGAAGCCTCGGGCTGCATTTTGGAAATTTGAAGAAATTGGAAGACCAGATAGGAATGTTTTGTAGAGATTTTTTAAAGAGCTTATTGGCACTATC
The DNA here is from genome assembly GCF_048772815.1 of Callospermophilus lateralis. Taxonomy (NCBI): domain Eukaryota; kingdom Metazoa; phylum Chordata; class Mammalia; order Rodentia; family Sciuridae; genus Callospermophilus; species Callospermophilus lateralis. The sequence continues at coordinate 188,412,678 of NC_135305.1, read as the reverse complement.
ACTTAGGAATGTTATATTCCTAAAAGGACTCCAAGGAGAGAGTGGGAAACTGAACACAGGGATGAACTGCTAATGTTGGAATTCTCTGCACTTGGAGACGGATGCTTAGGAGCTTGAACATCTTCCCCGTCATTTTAAAATCACATTAAAGCCAGCTGCCTTCATGGGGAAGAGTATTAGTGAAGAAAGCAAGTGGGAGAGGATGTACTTCAAGAAGTGAAGGCTGAGGAGGGCAGAGACCCTGGGGGAGAGTCCAGAACATTGGCTCACAATCTCGGGTGCACGCTGGAGATGTCTGGGGGGCTCTTGATGCCAAAGCCTCAACCCAGACCAGCTGAATACAAATTTCTAGGACGGCAGCTCAGGCACCAGTATTTTTTAAGCTTCCACTATAACTCCAGGGTGCAGTCACAATTGAGAACCATGGTCCTAAAATGGTGCTCTTCAAAGTTGTGCTCCATGGACCAGCAGCAGGTTCTCAGGCTGCATTCTTCGGCGGACACATCAGCGCCTGCATTCTACAGAGGTCCTGAGGTGACTGCTATCAATACTGACTACACATTGAACTCATTAAAGATTTTTTAAAAAATAAAAATAAGGGCTGGGTTGTGGCTCAGAGGTAGAGCTCTCACCTACCATGCATGAGGCACTGGGTTCAATCCTCAGCATCACATAAAAATAAAATAAAGACATTGCATCCACCTATAACTAAAAAATAAATATTAAAAAAAATAAAAATAAAATCTCAATCTCTAGATCCCTGGATCCCACTTCCAGAAATCCTGGTGTGATATACTTGGGGTGTGGCCTAGGCAACAGGATATTTTTTTTTTTTCTTTTCTTTTTTTTTGGTACTGGGGATTGAACTCAGGGGCACTTGCCCACTGAGCCATATCCCCAGCCCTATTTTGTATTTTATTCAGAGGCAGGGTCTCACTGAGTTGCTGAGGCCCTTGCTAAAGCCCTGCTGAGGCTGGCTTTGAACTTGTGATCCTCTTGCCTGAGCCTCCTGAGCCTCTGGGATTACAGGTGTGAGCCACCATACCTGGAGTGACAGGACTTTTTAAATTGCCATAAGTGATTCCCAAGTGCAGCTAGAGTAGAGAAGAGCCCCAATTCTAGATGTTATTCACAGCCCTATAGATCAAAAAAACCTCAAGAAAAAAAAAGAGGGTTGAGGCATAGGACTATACAGACGGTGCCAACTCATGATGATTCTACTTCGGATTTTTTGAGTTTATGATGGTGCAATAAACATTCATAGAGATTGTACTTGGAACTTTGATCTTCCCATGGACTATAGATATGTCACACCAGACCTTCACAATGTTGAGGAGTAAGTAGGAGCAAGCCTCAGCTCCAGATCAACCACGTGATCACAAGGAGAAACAAGCTGAGCTGAGCTAGGATGTTCAGTACGTTAGGGATACAAGCATCTTGTTGACTTTCAATTTACGATGGGTTCATCAGGATATAACCCCATCCTAAGTCAAGGATCATCTAGACAAACCTATAATCTTATAAGTCAATGAAAGATAAGTTTGAAAAAGTCATGAAGTATCTAGAAGACTTGAATACACTCTTGCCTCTGCAGCGAATCATTCCCGGAATTGAAATGCCTGAGGAAGCAAAGAGAACAGTTTGAAATATGTTTGGCTGTCTGCTTGCCACTCAAAGCTCCATCCAGGGCCTTCAGCCTCGTGGGTCTAAGGCTGTGCACATGTGCAGTGGGCACAGCAAGGCCCAGTTGAGGGGGTCAGTGAAGGCAGCTCTAGTGCCAGCAGCCTCTAAGTGGCCCCTGGGGACTTTGCCACTGATGCTCAGGCCTTGTGTGACCTCATTCCTTTGTGTATGGACCTGGTGGATGGCCATGGGGTGCCACTTTTGAGATTAAGCTACAAAAAGACCAGAGCTTCTCTTCCTCTCCCCTCCTCCCAGCTCTTGTGGTGGGAAAGCAGCTTCTGTGTGATGAGTAATCCTAAGGAGAGCTCAAGGGGCAGGGAGCTGATCTCTCCAGCCAACAGCCGGGTCCCAACTCACACGAGTGAGCATCGAAGCAGATCTTCCCTGGGCTGGGGGAGATGAATGCAGCCTGTGGGGACCCCCGAGTCCTCCGTGATCCAACCTCAAGAGCCACAGAGCAACACCCCCACCATGGAATTCTGTTGTGTGGAGCAGTTTTAACACACCTGGGTTCAAGGGGGAGGGGAACAGATGACTTTTCGGTGGCACAAGTGTTAGTCACATTATAAGAGTATTCAGATGGGTGATTCTATATGTGATATATGCATGAGATATATGTATACATACATACATATATGGAGAAAGTGATGTCATAGCATGGCTCATAAAGCCTCCTCAAATTTAAATGAGGCTGTGTATATGAGATGGAACAGTACCCACAGAGCAGACCCATACCCCAACACTTAACAGCTCTGACCAGGGCCTTCTGTGTTAGATTTTTTTTTTTTTGGTACCAAAGATTGAACTCAAGGGCACTCAACCACTGAGCCACATCCCCAGCCCTATTTTGTATTTTATTTAGAGACAGGGTCTCACTGAGTTGTTTAGTGCCTCACTGTTGCTGAGGCTGGCTTTGAATCATGATCCTCATACCTCAGCCTCCTGAGCCGCTGGGATTACAGGTGTGCGCCACCACCCCCAGCCGTCTGTGTTGGATTTTACAGATGGATTTAGTCATCCACCTTTGCAAAAATACAATCTGTCACAAAGTATTTGGCTGCTCCTATTATTATCACTAGCATTAGCAGCAGTAATGGTTGCAGTGGCACCTCTGCCACTTGGGCCTGGGGACGGATGAGGAACAGCGCAGGGCGTTGGAGAAGGCAGATCTGGGTTGGAATGTCAGGACTATAACTCTTACACAGGGTCAACCTTTGAAATATCATTTCCTCTCTTTGAGTCTGTTTCCTCATTTGTATAATGGGGACTTGTAACACCTCCCAGGCAAGGTTGTGCCCACAGGGACCCTGGGAAGTTCCTCATTCATGACCAGAGTATAAACGATGGCAGGGTCAGTTAGGCAATGGCTTTCCTAGGCAGAACTGGGAGGAAAAGTTGGGCCAGAGGGTCTCACCTGGAAAAGTTCAGGTTCACCTTAAGGCTGCCCGGGAAAACTACCTAAAGCCACCAAGGCTGGGACTAGGAGTGAGCTTAAAGGGTTAAGGAGGTCTGGCTTCTGAAGCCAGGGCTGGGGAAAGCGGGAGGTGGGCTGGGAAGGGCCGGGCACCATTAGCATGCAGCTGGTGAACGCTGCCCACTGACGCAGGCTCAGCTGTTACTTCTCCCAGAGCCAAAGAAGAAGGATGAAAAACGGTGCTGAGAGTGGTTGGTGGAAAGGGTCTCGCTGTGGGAGCTGTCCCATCTTGCACCAGGCCCTGATTTAAATCTGAGAAGGAGCCCCTGGAGGGGGTTTTGTGAGCCGTGCAATGCTAATTAACTCCATTGTTATGTTTTGTTTTGCACATTAGAATCCCTCCAGGGTTGGATCACTTTCTTTTGCAAGAATTGAAAATTTTGCACCAGTGTGTTAAGTCTCTTCCAATATGATGGGCAGAAGGGCCTGGAAGTAGAATCAGGTAGAGAGATGGGTCTCAGTCCAGTGAGAGATTGACAACACACCAACAGCAGAATCTTCTTTTGATTCTTTATTTTATTTAACCACTCTCCATTTTCCCGAGATACCTTTTAGTGGTCAGAGTTTTTTGTTTGTTTGTTTTTATTTTTAAAGGAAAAGGGGAGGTGGGACCCAAAACCAACGAACTAAGCCTTGAGAGAATGGAAGACGTGAAGAGGCTGATTCGTTTACACCAAATTCCCTGCAAAAGCAATTCCAGAAAAGTCAAGTTCCCTCTGCCAAATGCCTGGACTGTCTAGGAGCCAAGAAGGAAAGGAAGGGCCAGAAATCTGGGCAGGGAGCCCTTCCCCCTGCCAACAGCCAGAACCAGCCCCTCCAACTTGATCTGATTTCCCAGAGAATCGGGGGATTCAAATCTAGTGGGGAAGGCTATTGTTCCAGGGCCTTCTGGATTACTCATAATTCAGGCTCTGACTCACCAGGCTGGACTCGCTCCAGGCTGAGAGAGAGCCTGCAGCTCTGGCTGCCCAGCCAGCTGCCTGCGCAAATCCTGGTCAGAGAGGGTCCATGGAATCCAGACTTTTTTTTTTTTGTCCATGGAGCAAAGATAGGTCAAGTTTAGGAAAAGGGTTGATAATCCTTAAACTCCCAAGGCAGAGTTGGCAGAGAGGCTCAGGTCTTCGAGTATTTGGCATCCTAACACAGCTTGGGGGCTGAGGCAGGAGGATCGCAAGCTCAAGACCAGCCTCAGCAACGTAGTGAGGCTGTCTCAAACAAACAAACAAACAAACAAACAAACAAAAACTAGAAAGGACTGGGGATGCGGCTCAGTGGTAAATTGCCCCTGAATTAAATCCCCAGCATACTGACCCACCCCCGCCCCCAAAAAAAAATGAAAAAAGAGGGCATAGCTTGATTGCCCCATGGGACACTCTGTGTGTGTGTGTGTGTGTGTGTCTCGGGAGAGGAGGGTTGTCTAATGGATAGGAACTAAGAGTAGTCTATTTTGGTGTCTTTAGACCAGAGTCGTCCAATATGGCAGCCACTAAAATGCAAACACTGATGAGCTCTTGAAATGGGACTAATCCAATTGAGAGGTTTAAAAAATCCTTATCAGATTTCAAAGACTATGTATGAGATAACAATGTCCAGTATTTTAAAATTATTTATATTGACTACATGTTGAAGATTTGTGGACATGCTAGGTTAAACAAAATTATAAATAATCCAACTTTTCCCCTTTTTAAAAAATGTGGCTACTAAGAAAGTTAAAATTACCTATGTGATTTACATTTTTGTGGCTTTTTTTTTTTTTTTTTTTTTTAATGGTATAGCTTTAGACCTATCAAGGCTTGTGTCCTCCTGAAGAGTGACAAACACAGGCTGTGGGTCTTGACTCTTTAGGTTGAAACTCTCCATCTATCATTAACTGGCTATAAGATTTGGTCCAGCTACTTAAACTCTCCATGCCTCAGTTTCCCCATCTCTAAAAGGGGATGAACACCAGCACACAATAGGTGAAGCTTACATGAGATGTACCAAAAAGCACACATAACGGCCTTGGCACACAGGAAATACTTGAAACACAGTTGCCTTCATTATTATCTAGTCTTAAAAGTTTCTCCCAAGGCTAAGAGGACTGTGGGAAATGGGGAAGCCTAAGATTTTTGCCTTTTTTTGGGGGGGATACCAGGGATTGAACTCAGGGGCACTTGACCACGGAGCCACATCCCCAGCCCTGCTCTGTATTTTTTATTTAGCGACAGGTTCCCACTGATTTGCTTAGCACCTTGCTTTTGCTGAGGCTGGCTTTGAACTTGTGATCCCCCTGCCTCAGGCTCCTGAGCCGCTGGGTACCAGGGGTTACTGAGTTGGAAGAATCGGGCAGGGCTTGCTTAGGGTGTGATCCTTGAGCTGACACCAGGTAAATGAAGAGTGGGGACACTGCAGGCCAAGGAGAAAAACCCAAGGTTTCCTCAGAGAAGAAGGAAGCCTACCTCAGAATTGCCACAGAAATCCTGCCCGAGTTTCCAAATTGCTGGCTTTTCCCTTGGATCTCAAACTCAAATATGCAACTCTTTTTGCAAGTATATGAGGGGCCCGGTGTACCCCAGCTCTCTTTATTACTCATTTTGAGACAGGGTCTCATGAAGTTGCTTAGGACCTTGCTAAATTGCTGAGGCTGGCTTTGAACTTGCAATCCTCCTGCCTCAGCCTCCCAAGTCGCTCACCACATCCGGCTATAACATCAACTCTTATCTCAAGAGTTGTCCTATGGAGTTTGACCTTGCCTGTCCCCACAGTTATCTTAGCCAGTTCCCGTGTGTGTGAACGCACACATACATACTTGTATGCATGTGTGCGGGAATCTGTCTGTTTCTCTGGAGAACCCCAGTGGTTACAGGAGTCACAGATGAGTTAGGGCAGAACAAGTGGAGCTCTGCAGGGAGAGGGGAGTTGTGGGAAATAAAAAAAACAATGCACAAGCCTGTGGGTACACCAGGTATGGCTGTGAGAGTGTCATGCTGAGATTGAATTAACATGTAGCGGGGGAGAATATGGATTCAATATCATGAATATATACTGACGCTCCCAAAACATCTGGGGTAGACTTAGTGGTGACATCCTCAGTTTTTCTCTCTTACCTGTATCTCTGACCTTTGCTTTTCTCATAATGGAAGTCCATCTACACTGCACTCCTTAAGTCTGGGCTGGCTTTGTGACTTGATTTGGCCAGTGGAAATGCTGGTGTGCCAGTTCTGGGCAAATACTTTTACCACTAAGCCACATCCTGGGTCTCTGTGCCAGTCCTAACCTAGGTCTTATGAGGCCTTGTGTTTCTGCCATGGCCAGAATAAAATGCGCAGGTTAGGTTGCTGGAGGATGAGAGACACATGCAGCAGAACACAACTACCCCAGTCATTAAGCCAGGGCCAACCTGGATCACCCAGAGATGTGAACAAGCTCACCCGAGCTCAGCAAGACTGCCTAGCCAAGCACCTCCACCACTTGAGCAATAAATACTTATTGCTGGGTGCCCTTGAGGTTTCGTGGTTTTTCATTATACATCATTACTGTGGCAAAAGCTAGCTGACACAACATCAAAAAAAGTCTATTTGAAATAAGCTCGTGACTATTCAAATCTAGTGAACTTAAAAAGAAGCTAAGCTCTGGAAATGGAGAATCAGCAGGTGCCAAGCAATAATGGTCAATGAAATCACCTGGGGAGAAAGCAAGTCCACGAACAGACCAGGACCCCTGAAGGCTGTCAGTATGTAATGAGAGACAGAGGATGAGGAACCAAAGGGTGGGAGACAAACCAGGAGAAACTGGAACTAGAAAGCTGAGGATCTCAGTCATTGACAGCACTGAAAGAAGCTGACGTGCTAAGGCCACATTGTCTCCCCGTCTAGTCTCCGACTAGTGCTTTCCAAGGAAGTGTCTTTTAAGCTACTATCAAGTTTTACGCTCCGCTTCCTGTACAGCTAGAGCTTGGAGACCCTTTCCCCACCCACCTAAGGCATGGTCTGAGATGGGAACCTCATTTATTAGAAGGAAGTCAGTCTTTTACTTGACTCTGATACAACGGGGGTGGGGGAAATGAGCAGGTCACTGAATGAATGACATTCAGATGAACCAAGGGCCCAACCCCAGTGGGATCACCAAGTCCCACTAAATTGTCTCTGATAGAGCTATCCTTGTGATCTACCTGTTATGGACTATAAATGTGTGCCCACACTCCCAAATTCTTATGTTAAACTCTAATTTCCAGTGTGATGCTATTTGGAGGGGCGGGGGGCTTTGAATGGAGTTAGTGCTAGCTGGCCCGCTTCCCACCAAGTGCCCATAACAAGGTGGCAGCCATCTTCAACCATCATCTCCAACTGAAAGGAGGCCCTCACCACAGCCCGACCCTGCTGGTAGCCTCATGTCAGACTTCCAGCCTCCAAAAAGGTGAGAAACAGCCTGCGGGTAATTTGTTAAAGCAGCCTACTTATATATGATCCGATCCTCTTCATCCCAGGTTCACACCTCTGTGACACCTGTGTCTTTTCTCTGCCTGTATGTTCTCCCTAGTCCAGTCTTTCACAGTGCTATCAGACTAATTGGTTAAAATCATAGTTTTGTTGATAGAAGTCCCCGTTAGGAATCTATAATGGTTCCCCAGTGTCCAGAGCAGTGATATTCCACTCCGTGTTCTGTGATATTTTGAAGGTTTAGGAGGCGGCCCCATCGACCAGGGAGACTTGGGAGTGCGCACACCATTCTTACTGCTTAGAATCCCCTTCCTACCTATTTCTACTGCTAACCCTTCTTGTTCTTCAAAACTCTGCTGCAAGGCTAGGCACGGTGGCCCACGCCTGTAATTCCAGCAGCTTGGGAGACTAAGACAGAAGGATTGTGAGTTCAAAGGCAGCCTCAGTAATTTAGCGAGTCCCTAAGCAACTCAGTGAGACCCTGGCTCTAAATAAAATATAGGAGAGGGCTGGGGATATGCCCAACCCTCAGTGGGTATGTGCCCTTGGGTTCAATCCCTGGTACCCCCCCAAAACAACAACAAAATAAACCCTGCTGCCGCAGCACTGTGTGACTGTGCCTTTCCATTCTAGACACTTGGCATTTGCAACTGTCCTCCCAAGCATGGCCCTCAGGGTGGTCCCCAGCCAGCAACAGCAGCATCTGGGAACAGATTCTAGGGCTCTGCTTGGAACTTGCTCCGTCAGGAGCAAGGCTCTAGGTTGGGGCCTGGCTGTTGGGGGCTTAATAACCTCCAGGTGGTTCTGATTGCAAGAAAACCTAAGGCCCTCTTTAAAGCATTCATGTTAGTGTTCTGGGGCGGTGTCTGTTCTCAGCCTCAAATCTTTTCTTACGACAAGAACTGTGCCTTATTATTATTATTATTATTATTTATTTCCAGTGCAATATCTGACACTTGGGAGACCCAAAGCCAAGGTTATTGTTGAATGAAAGCAACTTAAAGATGGATGTCATAAGTTCTTTCTCATTTACCTATCACTGGGTTCTTACCCTCGAGATCGAAGGCACTTCTCAGAGATTATGCAAGTTAAATCCAGAAGTAAATAATAGGGTGTGCTAAAATGTAGCTCAGAATTATTTTATTTTTGGGGGGGTGCAGCTTGCCACTAAGCTATACAATATTTTATATAAATAAAATATTTTATATAAATAAAATATTTATATTTTATATAAATAAAATATTTTATTTATTTATTTTTGCTAGGTATTAGGGATTGAACCCAGAGATACTTAATAACTGAGCCATATCTCCAGCCCTTTTTAAAATATTTGTTGACACAGGGTCTTGCTAAGTTGCTTAGGGCCTCACTAAGTTGCCAAGGCTGGTCTTAAACTCATGATTCTCCTGCCTCAGACTTCCAAGTTGCTGGGATTACAGGTGTGCACTATCATGCCTGGTTCCTTTAAAAATTTTTTTTTTTTTTTTTTTTAATTCTGAGACAGGGCCTCACTAAGTTGCTCAGGCTGGCCTTGAACTTGGAATCCTACTCCCAAGTTGCTGAAACTACAGCCACCAGTCCCAGATAAGATAATCTTAATACAGTGTATATTAGATTTTTGGGGGGCCACCATACCAAAGTAGCACAAGCTTGGTGGGTTTAAACATTACTTATACCTCAGAACTTCAGAGAATGTTAGACAAAGTCCTCACAACCTCAGTTCCACTAAGCAAATTGTCCTCTTGTTTCTGGTTGTATTAGAAGAACTTAATGTAGTTAAGTTTGGGCTGGGTTTGGCGAACTGGCTCAGAGGTTTGTTCTCCAGGAAGCCCTGGGCCTTGGTTCGAAATGATTCACCATTCAAAAGCTGCCTCAAAGTCTCCCTCCTCTCTGAGGAAAAGCAAGCAAAGTTTTGCCATCTATTTGGTTTTATACTTTGTAGTACCAGGGATTGAACCCTAGGGCACTCTGCCATCAAGCCACATCCCCAGCTCTTTATTTTTCATTTTGAGACAGGGTCTTGCTAAGTGGCCCATGCTACCCTTGAACTCACGATCCTCCTGCCTCAGCCTCCCGAATTGCTGGGATTTTAGGTGTGTGCCACTGCACCTGGCTGCTTCTACATTTTAATGGAAGTAGTTCAACATTTCTTCAGCTTCCCCCTGACTTGCTCAACCATGAATTCTGACGAGACACTCATCATCACCAGAGTTACAAACAATTGCTCCTGATGCACAGATACGTTCACTAACGAGAAGCTATTTTCATGTATTCACAGATGCATTATCTATTTTTATTCTTTACCTGCTTAGTCTGTCATATGGCAATCAAAATGTCTAGCTCTATTTGAGGACATGACAGGAACCTGGTGAAAATCTAGCCTCCCCAGGTTTGGATTAAGAAGCTCTTATCTTATTCAAGTGGGAATTTTACACACACAAAATAACCATGTACAACAATCTTCCAAATGTAGCCTGAGGATCTTAGGAAACTGCTGTGAAACTACTTTTTAAGCATGTGGTTATCTTTTCAAGCCTAATAAAGTTGAGCCAAGCTTGGGCTCTGTAAACTGTGCCCCCTCTCCCCATACATCCTAAAGGGGTTTGGTGCTACTTATAAATAAACAAATCACAGGAATTAAAAAATTCCCAGGTGCATAAGGCCAAGTGCCCTGTGTCAGCCAGCTCATGATCTGTGTATCACACCATATATATAGTTCTATATTCTATGAGTTTGACGTAAGTTGATTATTCATTGCTGGCATAAATCATGTGTCAAGGGCGTAACATTAAAAACACACATATTTGGTCTCTGCCTCTGGTTCCTGGCACAGACCTCCTAAATTCCTTGCAATTTCCTGAAAGACAGGAGCAACTTTTGCTCTAATAAGGCCAGTCTTGGTGGACTCCTGGATGGAGCTGATCACAGAAAGACCAAGCCATGATGAGAAGCTTGGAAATTTCTGTCTTGCCTCCCCACCCCCACCCCCAAGAGGGGTTCATCATCCATCATGCCATGTGAGGAAGCCTCCACAAAAAAGATGGGGTTCAGAGAGTTTCTGAGTTGGTGATATATCCACATGCTAGAAATGTGGCAGACGCAACTGAGCTACATCCCCAGCCTGTGAGGTCTTTTATAATAAACCAGTAAATGTGTTTCTCTGAGTTCTGTGAGCTGTTTTAGCAAATGATCGAACGTGAGGAGGGGGTCACGGGAACCTCTGATTCATAGCCAGACACTGACAATTCGACTTTATCAGAAGCAGGGGCAGCCTTGTGGGCCTGAGCCCTTCCACTTGTGGGCTCTGGTGCAAACTCACTCCAGGAAGACAGCAGGGGAAGCCAAGTGTTCTGGAAGGACTCCGTGTTGTGAGTGAGGGTACCGAAGAAGCAGTTTGCTTTTGCTATGTTAGGGTTACTGTAAACCTCCTAAATTCCAGATCCCTTACCAGACTGAGAACTGCCTTTGAAAACCATCCCACCTGTATGCTGAAAATAAAGTGTTCTTGATCTGAATGAGGGGGGCACAGGCTCTCCAGAAAAGCACAAGGAAAGGTCATGTGGTGTTCCACTTCACATCTGCTGCGGGGTTCACAGCCAAGTGTGCTCAGGTCTCTGTGTCCTTCACAAGTCCAATCATGCTTTCACAGGGCTCTGAATGGAAATTACTTCCAAAACTTAAGCTGTGTACTCTCCTTGCCAATTACATTAAAAATCAAACCAAAGACTAATCAGCTTCTTCCCTCAACAAAACACATTTAATATCTCATTAGCTTTGGAAAGTTTCACAGCAAATTGGCGTAAAAGGACACTCTGGAAAGAGCATTACGGTCTTTCTGTCTAAATAGCTACTGACACTCTATGTTACTTTTTTTTCCTCCAACAGTGCACTGTGCATAAAATCTTTGTATAAAGAGGGCACGTAGTGGCATTATTTCACTTGCTTCTCTCCATCCCGTGGCTGATAACAGACAAATAGGCCTGTCAGGTCACTGCAAGCTGCCTGTCTTCAGCCCACACTGTGGAAATTCATGTGTAATATTATCAAGAAACTTTTTGCTCCTTTGAATTCGGGTAGAGGCGTTATGGCTCACTATACTTACTCATTCCCAACACCTGGCTCTTTTCCACAGTTGTTAGGTGAACAGTAAATGCATAGCATTAAACCCTTGCTCACACAGCCAGCACTAAATAAAACCAGAGCCAAGAGGTCACATTGTCAGAGATTCCTTCAAATCCAATTTTAGAGACTCCTGAAACTATAGCAGAGACACAACACTGTCCCTCCAAAAAGAAAAAAGTGAAAGTCAGACTCTTCTCCAAAGCATAGCAAAACAAAACATAGGAGATTCTGAGAGCTACCATGAAAAGCTGGGTTTGGTGGTACACGCCTGTATTCCCAGCAGCTTGGGAGGCTGAGGCAGGAGGATCCCGAGTTCAAAGCCAGCTTTAGCAATGGCGAGGCACTAAGCAACTCAGCGAGACCCTGTCTCTAAATAAAATGCAAAATAGGGCTGGGGATGTGGCTTAGTGGTTGAGTGCCCCTGAGTACAATCCCTGGTCCAAAAAAAAAAAAGAGTGCTATGTGAAAAGAAACCTGTTGGGTTTGCAGTTGGCAAAGGTGTTTCTTCTCCTATCACTCAATAAAAGAAAATCAGAACAGCTTTGGGAGTATTAGGAGAAACAGGCCAACACCACATCACCAAGAAAGATGGTGTCTATACCACCTTCATTCAGTTTCATTCACAAGTATTTCTCAGGGTTCAATGGGTCCAGATCATCATATCTGTTCTAAAAATCTTTTTAGAGACACACATGAGTGTCACCATTTCTGCAAAGTGTAACTCTTAGAAGGAAAGGTGGCTGGTGGAGGGCAGCTTCCATGGAAGGCAAATGAAAGCAATTTCTGCCTGATGTTCCATCACTGCTTGAAGATGTTCTGTTTTATGACACCCAGTGCCATTAGCTCCAAATGCACAAGAAAATTTCTGTTTAAATTTGGAAGTAGAAAAATTTTTCTCTTTCAAAATAAATTTGTGCTCTTCTGTTTCTTTTTTCTTTTCTTTTCTTTTCTCTTTAGTGCTAGGGATGGAACCCAGGGCCTCATATATGCTAGGCAAGTGCTCTATCACTGAGCTATGCTCCAAACGCCTATCTACCTCTTTTTTTAAAGCTAAGTGAAACTGTTCAGTTGAAATATAAAACTAATTTAATACAGGAGTGACATAGCACAATAATAAATCCTTTTGGCATGTGGTAATATCTATTTCCTATTAATTTTACTTAATTTGTTTTCTGATTCTTTTAATATCTTATTTCTTCGTAGTTTAAGGAGATGTATGCATGTAAACTTTAAAAATAATTTAAGAGGTTGAAAAATATCAGGATGAAATAAGCATCTCCCTGCAAAGAGTGTCACATTAAAAAAACAAAACAAAAAACCTCCCAAAATAAAAATAAAAAAGGTTTACCACTACACACCTATTAGAATGACTAAAATCCCTAAACAATGACAATACAAATTGCTGGCAAAGATGGAGCAACAGAAACTTTTGTTCCTTGATAGTAGAAATGTAACATGGTACAGCTCCTTTGGGAGATAGTTTAGTAATATCTAAATTTAGTCTTGCCATAGGACCCAGCAATCCTTCTTCTAGTTATTTACCCAATTTGAAAACTGATGTCCATACAACAATTTCCATATGAATGTTTTTTTTTTTTCATACTGGCCAAGAATTGGAAGCAATCAAGATATCCTTCAACAGGTGAGTTGATAAACAAATTATGGAATGTCCATCAATGGATTATTCAACAATAAAAAGAACAGAACTGCACAGGGTGGTGCATGCTTGTAATCTAGTGGTTTGGAAGCTGAGACAGGAAAATCACAAGTTCAAAGCCAGCCTCAACAACGATGAGTTGCTAAGCAACTCAGTGAGACCCTATCTCGAAATAAAATACAAAATAGGGCTGAGGATGTGGCTCGGTGGTGGACTGCCCCTGGGTTCGATCCCCAGTACCAAAAAAAGGAAATGAACTAAGGTGATAAAAGGTCTGTGTGAAATCTTTAGTGCATATTGCTAAGTGAAAGAAGCCATTCTGAAAAGGATCCTTGGATGAGATTCTAGTTATATAACAAAACAGAGATAGTAAAAAGATCAGTGGGTGAAGGAACAGGGGAGGCAAGGGTGAAATATGGAAGAATTTTTAGGGCAATGAAATTACTCAGTATGATATTGTGATAGTATATACAAGACACTATGCATTTGTTAAAAATGCATAGAATTTTCCAGCACAAAGAATAAATCTTAATGTATGTATGTAAACCTTAAAAATAATTTAAGAGGTTGAAAAATATCAGGATGAAATGAATGTAGAATGTGCATTACAAATATATGAAAAAGCTCACTGAAGAGGTTGGGGGAAAAGTGCTGTCCTAAGTAACACTGGAAATGAGTGTCTATAAAGGTGAAAGAAACTATACAAGCACTAGTTAATTTTAAGAGCTGTTTCTGTGGGGGTATGGCTTAACCATTCTGTTACTGCTGTTCTTGTGTACTGATATCAAAACAAGTAAGTGACCAGATGATAGGAACCATACCTTTCACTACTGGAGCAGAAAGACAGAATAATATACATGGTAATGAATGAGAATTGGAGACATCATCATGAATTCATGCTGAATACAGGTACAGATAGTAACTTAAAGAAATACTTAGAGATCCTGCCTTGTTCTATCAGCTGAGAGGGCCTATCACCCCCCAGTTGCAGCAAGCATATCTATAGCCAGATCATGCTTTCTGATTCCACCCCCAATAAAAGGAACTGGGGCTCCTTGGAGAAATGACTGATGCTAGGACTGGGACAGGAACTACACAAGATAATCTGAAATGTCTTGTCATTCCAGAAACAAAAACAAAAACACCCCACAATGAGGAGGGCATGTCAAAGTAACACAGGAGTCAATTGAAAGAGCTCTTGATGGCCAAAGCTAGGGACCATTTGGACAATGAAATAAAGTAGTATTGGATTATAACCTAAAGTACAAAATAAATACCTGTGAGTCCATACTACTATTAATAAGTGACTGAATAAATAGAGAATAGACAAATCTTCCTTGTGGAAGAATTAGAGGCCCTTTGTTTGCTTGGTCTTTTTTTTTTTTTTTTTTTTTTTTTTGGCAACTCTGGGGATGGAATCTAGGACCTTATACATGTTAGGCAAGAGTATTATTTGCCACTGAGTTACATCCCCTGCGAGAATTACTTTGCCTTGGAAGTGTGGGTCATAATCCTTACTTGTAGACTGCATGTAGTGACTACCTTTTAAAAAGTAAAACATGAAAAGGATTAAAAACTAACTACACCTGAGACATGCAACAAATACTACAGCAAGCCAGGTATCACAATAGGCGAAAAGTCATGTTGACAATACTCACCCTTGACGTAATGGACCTCCGTGGTCCTCGTCTCAAAAGTGCATTACCCCAAGTTAATCACGAGGAAACATCGGACAAATGCTAATTAAGGGACACAACAGAGTACCTGACCAGTGCTCTTCATAACTGTCAAGGTCATCAATGACAAAGAAAGTCGGATAAGCCTTAGGAAACAAAAAGACTACATATAACAGCACTCTGGAGGGGATCTCGGGTAGAAAAACGACATTAGGTTAAAAAAAAAAAAAGGAATCAAAGTATGGACTTTAGTTATAACGAGGTAGCAATATTGACTTTTTAACTGTCACATGTTTCTTTTTGACGCACAATGATAAAAGAGGAAACTGGTGCCAGGTGTATGGGACCCCACTGTGTTATTGTCGTAATAATTCAGTAAAACTAAAACGGTTTTTAGAATAAAATGTTCATTTAAACACGTGCGCGTACCTCCCAGGCTTGGTTCAAGGGCGAATCTTGCAAGCGTCGGGACACGCAGGGCGCCACGGGGACGCGCGAGGTCCAGCGAGGTCCCGGGCCGAGTCCCTCCTCTGCGCGGCGCACGCGGAGGAGGCGCAGCTCCTACCTGCCGCGGAGCCCAGCGGCGACTGCTCGCTCCTTTCGCTGGCTCGAAGTTCACGCAGCAGGGGATTATTGTAACTCGCAATAACTGCGTGGATGAGACTTGGCGAGAAGAATTTTCCTCCATTCAAATGAAATCAGCTGTGGTCTCTAGCTGGGGCTCTTGGCTCAGCTAAAGCGCCAACCATAGACATCACCACCTGGGAAGCACTTGTGGTCTGTTCGCCCTGGGGCGAGACTCAGGAGGGGGTAACCCGGCCCAGAATGGGTGCACCTAGTGGGTCAGGCCGCTTGTGCGTTCAGACGCTGGCCCTGGTGGGGCTGAAGGACCTGGGGAAGGTGGGGAAGGAGGCCAGGCCTGCCAGACATTCCCAGTGTTAGGTGAAATTGTTCAGCTTTTAAATCTAAGCCACACAGCTTCTTTTTAAGAAAACGCCCTGCTCGCCGAGGGGAAAAACTACTGACTCCTGGTGCGGTAGCATACACCTTTAATCCCAGTGACTGGAGAGGCTGAGGCAAGAGGATCCTGAGTTCAAAGCCAGTCTCTGCAATTTAGCCAGGCCCTGAGCAACTCAGTGAGACCCTCTCTCTAAATAAAATACACTATGGGGCTGGGGGTGTGGCTCAGTGGTGGAGTGCCCCGGAGTTCAATCCTGGCACCAAAAAAAAAAAAAAAAAAAAAAATTGCCTTACTGGGGGATTTAGGGGTGGTGGGTGCATCCAAAAGAGACCTCTGAGAAAAAGGTACTGTTCCCACAGGGCTGTGAGTTTCAAAATTGTTTATTTAAAACCAAAGCAGAAGGAACAAAGGTAGCAATAGCTACCCGAGCCATGTGGCGATTTAAATCAAAATTAATCAAAGTTTAAAATGGTTTCAGTGGCCCTGGTCATATTCTAAATGCTCAGAAGCCCTTCCCATCATTATGGAAAGTTCCCTGGGATAGTGCTGCCATGAAAGAAATATTGGGGAAACTGGCAAAATTGGAATGGAAATCTATATTCATTGATTGATTCCTCGTTAAATTTTCTTTTTTCTTTTCTTTTTATGTGGTGCTGAGGATGGAACCCAGTGCCTCACACATGCTAGGTGAGCGCTCTACTTCTTGAACCATAACCCCAGCCCCTCCTCCTTAAATTTTCTAATTCTGATAATTATAATGTAGTTATATAAAATAATGTCCTCCTCAGGAAGTCCATATGGAAGTATATAGGAACAAGGGAACAATCTAGTTTCATTCAGAAAACAGTTCATATGTACTTAGAACTTGATACAGCAAATGTGGCAACTGGTGAATCTGGGTTCTATTTTAACTTTTCTTTAAATCTAAAATTATTTCAATTTTTTTTTTTTTTTTTTTTTTTTTTTTTTTGGTAGGGGGTAGGTACTGGAGATTGAACCCTAGGGTGCTTAACCACTGAGCCACATCCCCGGCCGTTTTTTATTTTTTGAGACAGGTTCTTGCTTAGTTGCTTAGTTGCTGAGGCTGGCTTTGAACTTGTGGTCCTCCTGCCTCAGCCTGCCCAAAACTATTTTAAATAGAAAAAAGGAGAAATTAAAACAAAACAAGAAAGTTAGAAAGCTGATTTCAATGAAACACTGAGCATGTTTTCCAAGTGGCAGTCTTCAACTTTGGGCATGATGTCCCACCTCACAGCATAATTCCATAGGTTTAATAACACACATCATTAATCCCCACCTGTATCCTTGGTGCTCCTCAGACCTTCTCATTGTCTTCACAGTGTCCTCTTACAGACTACCTACCTAGGCAGTTTCTCCAATTCCAATAAACTCCATTCTTGCTTCCATTTTTTTAAAAAGTTATTGATAGACCTTTATTTTTATTTATTTAAACTCGGTTCTGAGACTCAAACCCAGTACCTCATACATGCCAGGCAAGTGTGCTACCACTGATCCACAGTCCCAGCCCCTCGATTCCAGGTTTTTATTGTGCTGTGAGTTTTCTTGCTCCAAGTAAGGTATGACCCAGCTCTAGACCCCAGGTATGACCCAGCTCTAGATCCCATTCTCTGAACCTCAGGGGTCAAGTTCCATTTGGAAGAGAATCACTGTGACAGTGTATGCCTTCAGTGTTCCCACATGGTTTTTAATCCAAGGATTAAAATGGGGCATCATATACTACCAAAAGCAACCTACAGGTTCAATGCAATCCCTATCAAAACATGAGTGATATTCTTCTCAGTACTAGAAAAAAACAATCCTAGCATTTGTATATAGAGCAAAAGACCCAGAATAGCCAAGCAATTCTGAGCAAAAAGATGAAAGTTAGAGGGATCACAATACCTGACTTCACGTTACACTACTGAGCTATATAGTAACAGAACCAGATTGGCACTGGCATAAAAACAGACATATACCATGAAATGGAATAAAAGACACAGAAATGAACCCACACAGCTACAGCCATCTGATTCTTGACAATGGTGCCAAAAAGTTCCTTTGGAGAAAAGACAGCCTTTTTAACAAATGGTGCTGGGAAAACTGGATACCCATATGTAGAGGAATGAGACTAGATCCTTAAGTGTCTATCTCCATAATAGTCAACTCAAATTGGATCAAAGACCTAGGAATTAAACCAGAAACTTTGCAACTGCTTAAAAGGAACATAGGGTCAATACTCCAACATATAGGCATAGGCAGCAACTTCCTCAATAGAATTCCTATAGCTCAGGAAATAATAGCAGGAATCAATAAACAGGATGTCATCAAACTAAAAAGCTTCTGCAGAGCAAGGGGAAAAAATATACAGTGTGAAGACAGAATGGGAGAAAATTCTTGATATATATTCTTCTGACAGAGGATTAACATCTAGAATATATAAAGAAATTCAACACACATACACAAACAACAAGAAGCCATCAAATAACCCATTCAATAAGTAGGCAAATGAATTAAACAGACTCTTCTTGAAAAAAAGTACAAATGGCTAATTATTATAGGAAAAAATGTTCTTTAGCAATCAGGGAAATGCAAATCAAAACTAAACTGTGATTCCATCTCACTCCAGTCAGAATGGCAATCATCAAGAATGCAAATACCAATAAATGTTGCTAAGGATATGGGAAAAGGGAACCCTATACACAGTTGGTGGGAATATAAATGAGTGCGGCCACTGTGGAAATCAGTGTGGAGATTCCTCAAAGAACAAGACAATGAAAATACCTTATACCCAAGAATTAAATTCAGTACACTGTAGCAAACTTGCATAACTATGTTCACAGCAGCACAATTTGCAATAGCCAAATTATGAATCCAGCCTGGGTATCTATCATCAGATGAATAAAGAAAATATGGTATATATATATATACACATTGGAGTTTTACTCAGCCAACAAAATTAAGTCATTTGCAAGAAAATGGATGGAACTGGAGAACATTATGTTAAACGAAATAAGCTAGACTCAGAAAAACAAGTGCCATATGTTTTATATGTGCACTCTATCGAAAAAAAGTAAAAAAAAAATAAAAGAAAGAAAAAGAAAAAAAGGATCACATGAAAATAGAAGCGATATAATTGAGATAGAGGTAGGGGACCACAGGGAGGGAGGAGGGGAGGGCAAGGAGAGGTACCGATGAATGAGATTTATTAGATTATCTTAGATGCACTTACAATTATGCCACAATGAAACCCACTATTCTGTATAGTTAATATGCACCAGTAAAAAATTTTTAAACTATTTACTTTTTAGTTTTAGATGGACACAATATTTCTATTTTTATGTGATGCCGAGGCTCAAACCCAGTGCCTCATGCATGCTAGGCAAGCACTCTACCACCTGAGCCAGAACCCCAATAAAAGATTTTTTAAAACCTAAGCATTGTACCTGAGGGAAGGTCTACCAACCCATCTAAGGATCACAGTTTAATAGATTTTTAAAATTGGTTTTTGTTTATATCTTTATATATAATCTTAAATGGGTAAATGTGATGATGGATTTGAGTTCAGTAAATTTATTTTTTCCTCTTTCACTTGTCCTCCCACGCCACTTTCTTCCCTTGGCTTCTACCCCAGAGCATAGATTCTGCTGCCTTTGCTTTTGTGGTGACCCCCAGATCCTGAGCCTCAGCTGCACAGTTTTTCATCCATGCTTCCTGCCACTGGGGGATGGGGAGAGTATCTCTGTAGCATCTCTGTAGCAGAATCCCCTCAGCTGCTCTTCTACATCAGCCTTTTATTATAAAAACACCCTATTGTTATTAACCTTTGTTAAGTACTGGGGCACTGAATGTCTTAATGGTCACAGGACCTGTACGATATTCTAATTAAATTCAGCAAACATTTCTTGAGAGCCCACTTCTGGATCCAGGCTGTCTGCCAGGCGCTGCTGATACGAGCATCAAGAATAAGACCTTGCCCTTGAGGAGTTCCCAGAGGGCAGAAAACAAAGGCTGTGATAAGTGCTGGTTTAATAGCAGCCGCCGGGGTATACTGGGCTTGGTGCCGGTCTCCCCTGGGGAGGGGAACCCCACCTCTTCACAACAGCCCGCTCTCTCTCCAAATATAGTTTCTCTCATCATAAATCTAGTACCTTTTGATCTACACGCCTGCAACTTTCATCTCTCATCTAACTAGCTCCCAGTCTCGCCGTATCTCCCAACTAAAGGCAGTTTCAACTTGGGCCAATTTAAGTTCAAAATAAAGGATCCAAAACAGGAATGTGTCTGCTCCCCAGAGCTCCTCTTTGGGTAGATAGAAATAGCTGATTGTTCTAGGTCTCTCTCTCTCTCTCTCTCTCTCTCTCTCTCTCTCTCTCTCTCTCTCTTTTGTACCAGGGATTGAACTCAGGAGCACTCAACCCCTGAGCCTCATCCCCAGCCCTATTTTGTATTTTATTTAGAGACAGGGTCTCACTGAGTTGCTTAGCGCCTCACTTTTGCTGAGCCTGGCTTTGGACTCGTGATCCTCCTGCCTCAGCCTCCGGAGCCACTGAGATTACAGGCGTGTACCACTGTATCCAGCTATTCTTTCTTCTTTCAGAAACCTCCTCACTTGTCTGTTCAGAACAGTTCCTCTCCTTTTCAGAATTTTCAGTTAGCTCCCTCCTGCACCCACTCTCAAAGTTTATGGATAATCTGGCACCTCTTTCCTGTGTGTTTAAGAAGCCCTTTGTGTGCAACATCAGACAGAACACTCAGGGTTGGGTGTGTGCATTTGTGCACCAGCTCAGCCAGCGTCTCCACTACACAAGGAAGTGACGTCACAAGCAGGTCCCAAGAAACCCACATTAAGTGCATTTCAAGTTCAATCACCCCTTAGCAGAATTTCCCCAAATGCCCTTGGACACTTCAATATCTACCACTGGATCTGAGGGGAGGTGAGAAAGGAAAGAGACAGGAGTCTTAACCTACTGTGGTGAAAAAGAAATATTTTGTAAAATTAGCTAAAACATGTGCTCCTGTGGCTGTTCAGTGGACTCTTTGAGGACTCCCAGGGCAAACGAAGGCCTCTGAGGGTCAGGCTTCAGCAGCGTGCTGCTTACAACAAAATGTTATGAATGAGTCACTCTCAAAAAAATCACTATTTCCAGGTGTTTCCACAAAGGGCCTTTGAGTTCTTCCCTGGAGAAGGCATTCCTGGGACCCTTCCTTCTCTCTCCGGGACATGGTAAGTGAAATGACTTGCAGCTTCTTCAAGTCCACAAGGCTCAGACAGGGTTTCCCCAGGTTGTCCCAGTTTTAGCTCTGAAAGTCCCACGGCTGCGGAAAACCCCACTGGTTGGTGACCCTGCCTTGGGCTGTCAGAGGAGAAGTGCAGCAGGTGTAGGTTCCCCACCCCCAGATTCTGGGGCTGCGACCCTGCCTGCCTTCCTTACGCTACAGAGGAACATCTTGACCTCGTCAGCCACAAAAACCAGCTGACAGCGATTTGTTGAAAGGATATTTCCCTCTCTCTTCTTCTTTGCCACCTTTTGACTCTTAAGTCAAGGCCCTGGGTGGGAGCGTCTTATTTTCCAAAGAGACACGTGTTAAAAAGCTCATGTCTAGGGGCAGGAATGAAGCAAGAATCTGTCCTGTTTTGGCTTTCATAGTGGGTCGTGGTCTCAACTGATCCCCAGACATATACAATAGGTGTCTTAGTCAATCCAGGCTGCTATAACAAAATGCCTTAGGCTGGATAATTTATAAACAACAGAAATTTATTACTCACACTTTTGGAGGCTGGGAAGTCCAGGATCAAGGCACTGATAGATTTGATGTCTGCATAGATGGTATTTTTTGCTGCATCCTTCCATGGTGGAAGGAGTAAAAAAGTCCCTTTAAGGGCGGTAACTCACAAGGGTAGAGCCCTCGTGACCTACCCACTTCCCAAAGCCCCAATCTCTAATATCAACATCTTTTTTGTTTTTATTTAAAAATTTTTAAAATTGTATTTTTTTTATACATGACAGCAGAAATGCATTGCAATTCATATTACACATATAGAGCACAATTTTTCATATCTCTAGTTGTATACAAAGTATATTCACACCATTCGTGTCTTTATACATGTACTTAGGTTAATGATATCAATTTCATTCCACCATCTTCTTTACCCTCATACTCCTTCCCTTCCCTCTAATATCATCATCTTTGGGGACAGGTTCAACATATGAATTTTGTTGAGGGACACCCACATTCAGACATAGCAAAGAAAATTCTGAAAATTTAGGAATGGAGTTCACATGATTGTGATGCAAAGATACCACAAAGTCAAAAATTAAGATTTTATGCATAGGCAATGTTTATAGCAACTCAATTCACACTAGCTAAGCTATGACACCAACCTAGGTGCCCTTCAACAGATGAATGGGCAAAAAAAAAAAAAAAAAAAAAGTATGGTACAGGGGCTGGGGTTGTGGCTCAGCGGTAGAGTTCTTGCCTAGCACTTGTGAGGCCCTGGGATCGATCCTCAGCACCATATAAAATAAATAAAGATATTATGCCCAAACAAAACTAAAAAATAAATAAATATTTTAAAAATAAAATAAAAAAAATGTGGTACATACCCACAATGGCATATTATTCAGCCATAAAGAAGAATGAAATGATGGCAATTATCAATAAATGGATGAAACTGGGGACTATCATGCTAAGTAAAATAAGCCAATCCCCCAAAAAACCAAAGGCGGAATGTTTTCTGTGATATGTGGATGCTGACTCACAATAAGGGGGTGGGGAAAGGGAAGAATAGAAGTTCATTGGATTGACAAAGGGGAATAAAGGGAAGAGGGAGGGATGGGAAGGTGTGAGACAGCAGAATGAATCAGACGTTAACTTTCCCGTGTTCCTATATGAAGACATGACCTGTGTGACTCCACATCATGTACAACCACAAGAATGGGAATTTATATTCCATGTATATATGATATGTCAAAGTACCTTTTACTGTCATGCATATTTAAAAAGAATTTTAAAAAGTGAAATAAATAAAATACTCTAATTAAAATAAGAAGAGTTTATGCATAGGGCCTGGGGTAGAGCTAAGCGGTAGAGCATTTGGTAACATGTGCAAGACCCTGGGTTCAATCCCCAGTAACACATACATGGGACTGGGGTGGGGGGGGGCAGAGAAAGCGGGGAGGAGAGGGAGAGGAAGAGAAAGTTTATGCAGAAACAACTGCAGGCAGAGGATAGGAGACAAGCTACGTGTGTCAAGGTCAGCGAGGACAGCTTTATGGAAGATGAACGGCAGCCTTCACTTTCAGGAGGGCCATGTGGAGGGAGCTGGGCTGGGTCTGTGTGCCCAGACTGTTTGAATAAAGGAGAACAGCTGGTATGCAGGGCTGGCGCGAGACAGGATCAGGAACAAGATGACATGTTCAAATCCCAAGGTGCTCAACGACTTGACAGCAGGGGGTATTGAGATATTTCAGGGGTTTGGGGGAAATAAGACAAGATATTTAGTTTTACCCCAGTAGCCTACTAAGTTACTGAAACCTGTTAACTAAAGATTTTGGACCTGGTTCACAGTGGTGGTGTCACTGAAGAGATCTGATTGGGAAACTCGCAGTTTTCGTTCCAAGAGGGGAATGTTATTTTTTTTTTTTGCTACTTTGAGTTTGCCTCTCTCTCCCCACTCCACCTCAGGACCATTAGCTGAAGTCAGAGCTCTGGGTAGCTTCATTTGTCCATTCTATTTTCATATCCAAGAGTTCTTTGTTTGCAAAGCCCTGGATACATCACTGCCTGGGTCTGTTTCTATCTTTAGCTATTTAGTGGCACAGATTAAGTCCCTAGATGTTTCCAGAGAACAGTACTTCAAGTCAAAATCCTCTAAAGCTTTCCAGGGGCAAGTTCAGCCCGAGTTCCAGACATACTTCCTTAGTTCGGGGCTCTCTTCTGGTGGCCTTTGCAGTGTCTACCCTTTCTCAAACATTTGAAAATTTTGTCTTTGTTTTCTCTCGATGGGGACAAAATGTGCTGGTGTTCCTGTTGAAATGCCCTCCTGCCACTCATCCTTGGAAATCCTTCCTGTCCTTCACATTCCAGCTTTGTGTCCCCTCTCCCGGATGCCTACCCTTGTCCTCCCAGCCAGAAGCAAACTACTGTTCAGCATTTGAAAACTCTTGAGAATTTCACAGAACCCCACGATAAGCAGGGTCTCCTGTATCCCTGAAATCTAGACCTGCTACCTCAGGACCAGAGACAGCAGTCTCTAGAGGAATGGTAAAAACAGCCCACCCCAGACCTGTGGCATCTGCCCCGCTGATTCCTACCTCCCCCCATCAGTCAAAGGAAAAAAATCCTTTCATATAAGACATTCGTGAATGTGACAAACTCAATCGGGAAACGTAGCTGAAGCAGGGCAGGAATTTACTCAGCAGCAAAGCAAACAATCTCCAAGAGGAATTCTACTGTCTCTTCATGTGTTTTTTTTTTTTTTTTTAATGTACATCATAATCCTGCCTTGATTTTACAGCTCTGTGGGTCTATATCTTAACTAGACCCACCTCCCCGAGGGCAGGAGCTGGACTTTGTTCATGACCAAGTTTTCTTCCAGGTCAGGGTCTGTAGTCAGGGCTAATGTATGACTACTGAATAACTCAACTAAGACCCTGGGATTTCAGAACACAGAACTGTGAGAGGAAGTATACTTTTGACCTGAGATTACTATTCAGAGATAGGGAAGCTCTTCAAGGGCAGAAGCCGAAGGAGTGAGGCTCCGGAGAGGGAAAAGGGTAGGTAGGAGCATGGTCCAGCCATAGACGCATCTTTAAATTGACGTTGTTCAATATGGCAGCCACATGTAGCTCTTCAACACTTGGAAAGGAGCTAGTCCACATTGAGATGTGCTGTCAACATAAGATACACACCAGATTGCCAACTTTAAGTGAAAAAAAAAAAAAAAGAAAGCAAAACATCTCCTTATTCATCGTGGGTTGGAATGGTATGTTGAGTTGAATTATTAAAATGAATGTCACTTGTTTCTGTTTACTTACTAATGTGATTAAATGATTAATGTGATTAAAATGACATATGTGAAAAAAATCACCTAGGGGGGCTTACATTCCATGTCTCTGCAGCAGTGCTATTTCACATACTAGGGGACAAGAGGGCTGGGCCAGAGCGGGATGGGAACTGACTCAGAGACCAGCTGTGTGCTGACCCCACAACCAACCCATGTAGGCAGTAGCATCCCCTCTCTCACTGTAGGGACAGCTAAGTGGAGGGTCACAAAGGCTGAATGTCATACCCCAAGCCACACAGCAAAGAAGAGGGAGAATTGGTATTAGTATTTAGATTGAATTCTGAAGGCCAAAGTCAGGTCTATTATCAGAGAGGAAAGCCACTGGGGAGGAGGTCAGAGCCTGCTGCACAGGAGCTACTGGGAGGCTCTTTGGTTGGGAGAACAGCTCTCAGGAGCGTGCCATGTGCCATCGTCAAACACCCAGAGCCTGACCAGCGGTGGTACTGCTTCTGTGTAACTCCAAGGGGTCCGAGTCACTAGGAAGAGGTGGGAAGGAGAAATATTTCCACAGAGACTGAGGAAGAATTTGCCAACAGAGCCACCCCAGTTTGGTGTCCTTGGCAGGCCCTAAGGAAGGTGCTGGAAAGACCAAGCAAAGAATTTTGACAGGATCCCCTGAACACTGAGAGGCACCAGGTGGTTCTCTGGTTCCATTTGTGGAGAGGTTTCATCAGGCTTACCTAAATCAACAGGTCCACCCGGGCTTGCTGAATCACAGAATTATAGGGTTGAGGCCAAATAATTTTTATTTTGAACAAGCGCCTGCGGGGATCCTGGGGTGTGGCCAGGTTTTGGAGCCAGCAGTGCACAGACATTCAAGCATCCGTAGGATGGTTGGACTAGATGACTTCTCAAATCTCTTCCCATGTTGCATTTCTATTATTCTGTGTCAACGAAAGCTCGCCAACAAAATTATGGTGAGTGGATTTGGCAAGACAGATCGTTTCCTTATTTTGCCTGTTTACTGTTTAATGGCAGCAGTAGAAATAGAAGGGGGGTAATTTTTCTCTGGCCAAAACAGTAAAACTGCTAGTTGCTCACATTCATCAAGATGAATTAGATTTTACTTCTTCTTATTATGGTTTTTTTTTTTTTTTTTTTTTTTTTTTACTTTTGGTGAGACAGGAGTTCAGGGGAAGGGGGAAGGTCAAAGAAGAAATCTTTTCTGGCTACTAGAAATGTCAAGTTTAACTTCAGGCCCTTTTGTAAAAGCCAGTTTGGAACTTTGGGCTGCTCTACTACAGATGGGGACAGCACAGGGCTGCAGATTTGCCTGTGGCATGGGACGTGTTAACGATGTTCAAGGAAGCAGCTTTTTACAAGCTTTATTTATCACACACCAGTGACGAAAAGAACCGAGTGCCAAGTCCCAATCGACTTGAGGTATTGTTGAAAACACAGCTGGGACCCAGACGGAGCTGGAAAATGTAACCAGAGAAAAACCAACAGCGGCTAACTGAGAACCAGAAAGGGGGCCATTTATTAGTCAAAAGAAATCTGTGCTGCTTAGTCTAAGCACAGAGGAATCTGTGAGGGCTGCCTGGGGGGTCACAGAACATCTGAATCGGCCAAGCCCAGGTGCTGTGTGCCTTCCTCTTGGAAAGAGAAAGTCCCTCTGCAAAAGGCAAATGAAATTGTCACCTCTTTGCCCAGAAGTATAGAGCAAAGTTCATCATTTGCTACCTTTTCATTATAAGATTGCCTTAAGGACAGAGACTGAACTCATGGAATTAGCAAAGGAGGTTGGCATGAAGCCAGGGCAAAAGAAAAAGAGACAGCTAATGTCTTACCTCCAAGAAGTCACAGCCAGTAACTGCCAGTGGACGGGGAGGGGGTGTTGGGTTGGGGGAAATCAAGGAGCAAGAGCAGGGAGTGCCTGGTTTTTGGGTTCTGTATTTCTACCTAAAGGCCATTATTTTGTTCTTTGATTTATTCAGCTATTAAATAATGTTCTTTGGAGAATACTATCTGGATTTAAGATATGTGAAATTGATTGTTTTTCTCTAGAACTTCAATCAAGTTTGTCTCTACTCGTTTGAGCTTATATATTTCTGGCACGGTTCTACCAACGGTTACATCTTTTCCTATCTGGTTCTCATAGGCCCTACCAGTTTCCATTTCAGATGAACCTCTTTCTGGGTTTGTGAGGGGGCTGTAGTCACCTCAGATTTGTGTGCACAGTTTGTGTGCCTAGACAAGCTAGTGTCCCACATCTGGGGAATAGCTCTTGTAGACAGTCGGTAGTAAAAGACACCTGGATGTTCCCACACTGGGGTTTCTGCTGAGAATTTAGAGAATGCCAATGTGGCCAGATTTTTCTTGTTGTTTAAGGGGAAATGATTCTCCCAGTGAAGTCTCTGGTGGTTGTGAGCTAATCCAAAAATGCATCTCTTTCTGGACTTTCATTTTTATGTACCACTCAGGTCCACTTACCAGTAATTCACAAACTTGCAATTAGCACCGTGCATGCTACAGTAGGCAGAAAACTCTCTCATCCTAGCCTGAAAGGTGCAGTTGTAACGACACTGGGCATCGCTGCTTTGACTTATTCTGCCCCCCCACTGAAGAATGGACTGCACATCTCCTTGGATGGGGTTTGGGGAATGTTAAATAAAATAAAGAATTAGATTGGGAGGGGTTGGAAGTATGAGAGAAATTAGAATGTGCCAGGCACAGTCTGCACTCAGCATAGCTCATTTAATCTTCTCAACAGCACTTGGAGATCTGTTTTATTAGTTTCCATTTTACAGATGGGGAAAAAAAGACCCAGAGGAGTTCAATAAACGGCTTCACACCCTACACTGAGTGGGTAGAAGATTGCGTATGACACGTAAGCCTGTCTCTCTAAAGACCTTGACCTTTCTACTTTGCCACAAAATTTAAAGACAGTTGAGCTGGATGGGACCATCTTATCTGGCAAACAATACTTCTCATCTAGGAGAAGTCACTGCGTCCCAAGTCCTTTGAGTTCAGGGGTGGGTCTGGAAGACCTCCTGCAGCCCAACTCACACAGCTGAGCATCTGTGACCACACACCTGGCCATTTGCCTCCATGATCTAAGCGCCACAACAACAGTCCTGCAAAGTAGGAGTTCTTATTCTACCATCCCAGAGGAGGAGGCTGGACTATAGAGAGGATAAGCATTTTCCCAAAACCACACTACCACTAAGATGCACCTCCAGAACTGCAGAGGGTCTACATGCCTTCCTGGATATCTTGTGTGCATGTGCGAATACATAGCAACAAACCCCACCATTATGTACAACTCTAGTCCACCAATAAAATATGGGATAAAATATTTTAACTACAAAAAAGAAAATAAAAAGAATGGCTGCTCTTGCCCTTCCCCCTGGTTCCCAGGGCAAATGCAATGCCCTGTGTGGGCCTCGGCTGCTAGAGCGCAGGTGGCACAGATGTCATGGGAATCTCAGACAATGCCCTTGTGCAACACCAGGCTGATATAGACCCTTGAGGCCCTGAGTAGACCTTGACCCTAGGTTGGTCTTACTCCAAGACCTTGTCATACCAGTGGCCCTACAAATCAGGATACCGGGATAGCTGGCTATCTAAATGGAAAAAATAAAATTAGGTCTCCTTCTTATCTACTACATGGAAATAAACGCTCTATGGGATGGAAGACCTATATGTGAAAAACAAAACTTCACAAATGGTTTATGACCTGAGGGACAGTCAAGGATTTCTTTGACATGACACAAAATATCCAAACTCAAACAGTAGATACATCTGATTTCACCAAAATGAAGACCATCTGCATAAAAAGCAGTAAGAGGCTGATGACAGATCAAGAGAAGATATTTGCAACAAATGCAACAGATAAAAGATCATATTAAAAATATACAAAGAACTGTAAATTAAGAAGAAAGAGAGTCTGGTACTGTGGTGCACACCTGTCATCAGGAAAATGCAAGTAAAAACCTCAAAGAGTTCTCGTCAAATTTGCAGGAGTCAAAAAGTCTTATAGGTCAAGGTGGCGCCCACCTGTAGTGCCAGGTACTCAGGAGGTTGAGGCAGGAGCATTGCTGGAGCCCAGGAGTTCAAGGTCAGTCAGCCTGGACAACTTGGCGAGATCCAGTCTTGGAGGGTTGGGGGAATCTCACAAGACGGAAGGTCTGAGAGGAAGTAGGGAAATGAGAGCTCTTATTACAGGATCTGCTAGTGGGATGGTAAATTGGATGTGGCCACTTTGCAGAGCAATTTGGCTGTACCTGCAAAAGCTGAAGCCACTATATGGAGGTGCAGCATCGTTTGAAATACCAACAAATTGAAAACAATCCAAATGGCCATCAAGATGGGAATAAACATACTCGGTAATGACCACATGGTGACACTAAAGGGGCAGTTAAAGGGATGAAGACTATGTCTTTGTATCCATGTGACCTGAGCTTAGTGCTGAGGGAAAACAGCACTTACAGTAGAATTCACATTCATGTTAAGGTAAAATAATAACCCACAGCACTGCTCAGTGCTTACAATACACACACAGGCTGAAGTTCAGGACAGGAAGCAGGACACACTAGGAGGGGGAATGGGATTAAGTCAGGGGCATAAGCCTGTCATTTTTACCCCTAATATTTTGTTGCTTCTAATTATTATAATTATTATCATTTGGTACCAGGGATTGAACCCAGGGGCACTTAACCACTGAGACACATCCCCAGCCCTTTTTAATATTTTATTTAGAGACAGGGTCTCATTGACTTGCTTAGCACCTCGCTAAGTTGCTGAGGCTGGCTTTGAATTTGCAATCCTCCTGCCTCAACCTCTCAAACTGCTGGGATTACAGGCATGAGCCACCGCACCTGATACTAATTATTATTATTATTATTTTAAGGTCAAAATGTCAACCTTTGTTCATTCTTGTAGGGACCTGTGCCGGTACTTTTAGTCTGTTTTGTTCCAAAAAAAAATTTTTTTTTTTTTCAAGCAAGTAGAAAGTATTTAGAGCTGTGGAACTTTGAAATGAAAAATGAAGATCAAGTTTGAGACTTGCCCAAGAAAATTCAATTTAGAATGTTTATGAATTGTTAAAATTATATTAAAAATCAGCCCAGGGTGGTGACGCACGTCTGGAAATCCCATCAGAGTCTGAGGCATGAGGATCCCAAGTTTGAGGCTGGCCTGGGCAACTTAGTAAGACTGTCTCCAAATAAAAATAAAAAGGGCTGGGAGTGGCTGAGTGGGAGCTGTGACCCTGGCTCAGTGCCCAGTATGGTTAAAATAAAATTAAAAACTGCTTGGGGGGAAAAGGAAAGAAAAAAGAAAACGAAGGGAAAGAGATAAGAAAATCAGAAGGGAGGTGGACAGGGGCCTTGTTCTGGCAAAGCTCTGCAACACTAGGAATCACAATGCCACACCTGGGGACTTAGATGCCAAAGGCCACTGCTCTGCCAAACAGGGGTGCAATCGTCCAGTGCTTCATAGGATTCATCCGTGTTTATTTGTACCAGGTAACCCAAAGCTTTGTTTCTTCTAGTCTGTTATCAGTGAATGGACTCATTTAGTTTCTCTTTCTTTTTCACTTTCACAAAACTTGCTTTTCCTTGATATCTCTACAAGTTTGTGACCAGGGTTTTTATAATACCTTGTGTAAAATTATCCTGAGTTCTGCCCTTTGCCTCAGCAGCCATTTGGAGAGCATCAGCCATGCTCTATGCTGTGGCCCTGACCCTGGACAACGTGACCTAGCATGGAGCAGGTGGGACGGAGCCACCTCCCTAGAAACCTCACAAAACCCACCAAGTTCACGCAGGATGGGATGGAGAGCAGTGTGGCTTTCTCCTGGGAGCTAGTGGTGCACAGTGGCCACGGGGCCACTCCAGGATTCTAAGGATGTGGGAGGCTGAGAAATGTCACCAAGAGAAGGGTGGGGACACCATCAGTGCCAAGAGGAAGTGAGAGGGGCTGAGCCAGGTCCTGGCTGCCAAGAGGGACCAAGCCTCCCCTCCCTTTTGTGCATAATAAAACCTTTACAGGAAAAAAATGTATCCTGTTATTTATTTTACCTTAGAGTTTATTAAAATGTCATCAATTTACACCTAAAATCCTTTTACACGGATTTACAGCTAGGCTGGGTGAGTTCAATATTGTCCTCCACATATAACCCCATCATCAACCTCCACCCCACCCCCACCCCCACATTCCTTAAGTGCCTACTGGGTACCCTCCCTGGGTGCTGTAAATGTGAGACATATTGGCAGCCAACTCATATGCTTTTATTGTTTTATCTCAATTTATATGAAGCTTCTCTCCTTTAAAGCACCCTGGGATCTAATTACATGGTCATAGCCAAGAACTTAAGTATATAATAGATCCAATAATTTGTTATTAAGTATGAAGATATGCTAATCACTTGTGTGGAATAAAAGTGCCATGGAGTTAAAGCAGGGAGAATGAACCCACCAAGGTGTAGGCATCTTAGAAACCACATTGGAATAATCACAGCCTTAATAGAGTATTTTATGCTTCAATACATTTGTAATTGACCAATAATTTGTTTCTATGGGGAATAATACCCAATAATAAAATCCAAAGAGGAGGACCTTTATCACATAATTAAATATCTTTAGTTCTATTGTAGTAGTTAAGAATGGGGTTTGTTTGTGGGGGGAGGTGCTTAATTTTAGTTTTGCATAATTTTTTTCAGATTATTTAATATAAAGCAAGCTAACCGTCATGTTATGTTTTTTCTTGCTGAGAAAAGAATAAGTATTATAGATATACACCTTTTCCCTGTTTCCAGCACTTAGCAGAGTCCCATATATTTAATATGCAAGAAATTATATTTTATTTATTGTTTGAGAAGATGAAACTTAAAGTGTATATTTTTATTTCATCTTTTCACTTATACTTGATGCTTTACAAGAAAAAGTAGGAAGGTACGGAGAGAGAAATATTAAAAGTTACTTAGAGAATATATTCTTTCCTGGAATCTGTCAAGTGATAAAAACATGTTAGGTTGTACCATTTTTAACCTATAAAGAACAGTCATTTCCTATGTTTAAAACATTTCCTATGTTGTAGATGGACACAGTATCTTTATTTTATTTTATTTATCTTTCTGTGGTGCTGAGGATGGAACCCAGGGCCTCACACATGCAAGATGAACACTCTACCACTGAGCCACAAACCTATGTTTAATATTACATTAATAATAGAGCTATGGCCTGATTTGAATAAAAGCAAGATGTTTGGTTGCTAATTGCAATATATTTAGCTCAGCTCTCCTCCCTGGGCTGGGTAATCTCCTGGACAGGAGGGTCAGGCCTCTCTGTAGCTGACAAAAAGAGTGCTCCCTGCCAACCCTCTCTGAGGCACCTTGTCTGCAGAAATGGGTACATTCTTACAAATCTTTCTGTTGTACGAGGGACTTCATGCCTGACCCTATTGCTGTTTGTTCTCATATTCTTTGGGAGAGAAGTTTAGCAAGGAGAAGAGTTAGGATGAAGTAGTTCTCAGTCTCAGGGGGTCTTGAGCCAACAGGTTTCCCAACAGATGGAGATCTGAGGTTTGCACAAGCCATACTTAGTGACTGCAACAAAGATCAGGGTCTCCTTCAGTAACATCCAGCCAATGCATCTTTTTGGCAGGAGATTAGAAAAATGAGCTCTCACATCTGTCTAACTACACCACAGGCCTGGGGCTGGCATGGCTGTGCCTGCAAATGTGCCCCAAGTGGGTGTCAAGGCAGAAGAGACTGGGACAAGGTCTGAATTTATAGAGCACTTAGGGTTCCCACCTGCTTTCTGTACATTATCTGATTGAACCTTGCAGAATCGAGACTTGAACCAGTTACCTGACTTCACCTGTGGGACTGGGGCCTGCCTAAGACTTCAAGCCCAACCCGAGCGGCTTGATGGGTGTGGGTGAACTCTGGCTGGCTTCCAGGACCCACGCCACCGTGGCACTTGCCCTGCTCGGCAGGTCCCGACTGCTTCTGCACCCCTTTTACCCATTGCCAACTGGCCTTAGCATGTGGGGGGCCCAAGGAAAAGCTCTTTGCTCTTATCTGTCTGCATTTCTCCATCTGATGAGATAAAAAGCCAGACAGTTGGCAGTTATGCAGATCTAGATTTCAGTTCCTAAACTACTATCCACCAGCTGTGAATCCCTGGGAACTTCTTTGTGTCCTTTCTTTTTTTTCCTGTAGTAAAAGTGACACTATAAATATCTCCTTAGAGTTGTGATGATTAACTAAGTTAATGGAGGTGAGTTAGTTAATGGAGGTGAGTTGTCAGCACATGATAACGTGTGAAACATGTTTTTCCCCTTTCCCTTCTTTATCACCCCACATTCTCCTTTTCTGACTGCTTCTATTTCTTTTTCCATGGGCCCAAGGGAAAGGTGGTCTATAGCTATACAATATTAGTTGCTTTCTTAGACAATTCTATCCTTTCTTCTTCTTCTTCCTCCTCTTCTTTGTACAGGGGAATTGAACCCAAGGTTGCTTTACCATCGAGCTACACCCCCTTTTTATTTTTAAATATTTTTCTTTTTATTTGTAGGTGGACACAATATATTTATTTATTTATTTTTATGTGGTGCTGAGGATCAAACCCAGTTCCTCACACAAGCGAGGAGCTCCAGCCCCTGCCCTCCCTTTTTTATTTGTTATTTTGAGATGGGTTATCACTAAATAGTTGAGGTGGGCTTTGAAGCTGCCATTCTCCTGCTTCAGCCTCCTGAGTCATTGGGATTACGGGCTTGCGCCACCATGCCCAGTTTCTTAGGCAATTCTAAATAGTACAAACTTCACTACTTTGGACTTCATTTAGCCTTGGGAAAAATCCAGTTCAGGAACTTCTCCTCGCATGTTAGAAGCTTGGCTTGCTAACCTAGAGGGTGTCAGCCAGGAAAAGGTAAGTTACCGCTGCAGGAATGATCCCAGGTCACTAGAAAGTTCATTTCTCACAGACCTGAAGTCCATAGCAAGTCAAACGGCTCTCCAAGGTGGCTGCTTCATCTGGTGACTCAGTGGCCCAGCTGTTCCCATCCAGGGCTGCTACCAGCTCAATCATGGCCTCCTCTCTCCCTGCCAAAGGGGAAGCGAGACAGAGAAGTGTGCAGAATTTCTGCAGCCTCCACTGGGAGATGATGCTTTCCTCCTCCGCTCTCTATTGTTTTCACATATTAAAACATACTTGTCCCTTTGGGTTTTTATCAGTATTGAAAAGCAATAAAATGGAATTTCATTACACGGATCGCCTAGTCTATTCGACACCTCCACGCTCCCACGCTCTATCCTCTTTGCTCGGGTTCTCTGCAGAAGCAGACTGTTGCCTAGGGCTGACGATGCACAGAAAAATCAGGTTTGAAGCCAGGCTCACCCCTTGCTAGCTCTTTGGCCTTGGGCAGTTTGTAAAGTGCTCTGAGACACCAACATATTCCATTACAGAACTGTGCAGCAAGTATGTCTCAAGCCAGTGTTCAGACCTCGGGTACCTGCCCCGTGTCCTTCTAGCTTCCTGCCAGGCCATTTCAAACTTTGCATTAGGGTTATTGGTTTTGAAAATGGTTCACCTTCACTGGTTATCTGACCTTGTATTATTAAATGTAAACAAATAGGGAGAGTATGGTAGGAGATTGCTGTTATTTTTCATTATTAGATTTTTTTTTTTTTTGCTACTGGGGATTGAACCCAGCTGCCCTCCCAATCCTGTCCAATGCTGAGATTTTAAGTTCTAGAAAAAGGTCTCCGGTTTTTGTTCATTATACTGCTGCATTCACTTTTTTTTTTTTTTTTAACCCACAGTAGGAAAATCCACTGCCAGTTCAGTGCCTCCTCCTCACCCACACTCTTCCCACAAGGTGCGGGGACATTTGTTAACAGCGATAAGAGAAAATTGGAAGCCACTACCTGGTGTATATATTGTTTTATACTCTGTCATCATTACTGCGTGCTTTAAAAAAAAAATGGAGAAAAAGTACTGATGTCAACCCTGAAAACCAGTCATAAATCTGCCTGATTTGGCATTACCGTGATTTGTGAAGTCTTTGATGTTCCGGAGATCCCTGTTACACAGGAAATGGCCCAGCTCTGAACTCGGTAGAGGAAGTGTGAGAAGTCCAATGCCAGTTTTTTAGTTAAGTTAAACATGTCTGAGCTGCTCTTATAATCTCAAAATACATGAATCAGTTCTCCTGTGAAGAGCCAGATTAATTGCTGGGTGTGGAGCCAAGAGCCAGGCACCGGTTCCAAGCCCAGCCCTGCTGCTGTAGCTGTATGACCTGGGGGTGAGTTACTTCATCCCCCTGGATACTGGTTTCCTCACCTCTAAACCCGGCACCACACCATGAGCAGTTACGGTGCTTGCTGTGGAACAGAAATATCCAACCAAACTGGCTTTACCAATAAGGAGGCGAAAGGGTGCTTGTACCTGGCCATCCACACACTGAGAGGTCATCAGGGTGGTTGGTCCGGCCTCTCAGCGATGTCCTGGAGGACCCAGGTTCTTTCTGACTCCAAGGCCCCTGTCCACAGTACGCTGGCTGTGGCCTTATTACAAGCAGCTTCCTTCCAGGGTCACAGGATGACAGGACAGCTGGAGGACTTCTGGCTCCTGCAGGCTCACCTCCTGCCATGGGTGGAGCCTGTCCTGCCAGGAGGAGCCAGAAAGTCCTTGCCAAGAGGAAGAGCCCAGGAGAGGGAGGGTGCACAGGGGAGCAGACCTTTACAGGGCCCCTCCCAACCAGTGGAATCGCTTTACTTCCCGCAGGGTGGGTCCTGGGAGGGGCCAGAAGGTAGGAACCTCTCTAGGGCCTCAGAAATGTAGACATTCCTGTTTCTGAGCTATCAGGATGGAAGGGGCAGATTCATATCATAAACATTCATTAGATGTTATACTGTGGCAGACAAAAACGCTGATGGTCCACCCAGCCTACTTCAGTGGCTGGAGGCAGCTCAGAGGCACAGATCAGCCGTGAACTTGGATTCCGGATGGGGACACATGTTTCCAGCTGTGGGACAGAATCTCTGCTGCTGGCTCTTGTTTTGTGTACAGAGATCATCGTTGGCTGGCTCCACTTGGTTTTTCCTGACCTCATTTTCCTGTTGTCCTGATTTACCTTCCTGTTGATTTAAAAATTTACCTTATCTATATGTATCTCTGTGAGCCATCGTAGATCCTTTTTGGAACAAGATGTGGGTTTGCACGAACATGTAAGCAATGCGTGTGTGGCTTTGGGTCTTTGGGGCAAGGCTGCCTGGGTCTAACAATCAGGGATGTTATTTCCCACTGTGTGAAGAAGGGCAACTCTGTGCCTCAGCCTCCTGATCTGTAAATGGACACAATGAGCATATGTACCTCCTCTCAGTCCAGTGTCCAGCACAGCGAGGCCCTACAAGTAAGTGCTGGTCATGGCTCTGTTACTGCAGGCACACCAGGGTGTCTATTCCTGACCCTGTGGATCCCCATCTGCAGGAGGGCAAGACAGGACTTCAGAAGATGGCACATGGGCAATACGTACTGTCAGGTCACTTGATGGAGATTGGACTAGTCTGGCCAGAGAAGAAAAGCTCGTCTCAAGAGAATGACTGCAGGAACCTAGGGGAGAAGTGCATCAGGGGCACTGTTCCAGGGAGTGGGCTGCTCTCGGGAACAGCTGAAGAGCAGTGGGGGGTTATGTGATTGTGCAGGTAGCATGTCTGTAAAGGGGTCATTAAAAGAGAAGGACCTAGGAGCGGGGAATCAAAGGCCCTGAGGGGTGTTCCACACAGTCAGCACCAGGCCCTAGGGAGGCTGAGGTGTGAACAGCCCATACCAGCCTTCTTTAGCTTCAGCTGCCTTGGGTGGAGAGGGCAGGCCCATCACCCAGGGCTTGGGGCCTCTCCAAGTGTCTAATTTAACCTGGGAACAGGGAGAAGCCTCTTTAAGTATGCAAAATGCTTTGGAAGGTAAGAGAGGCAAACCAGACCTGAACAGTAATTCTGTTGCTAATTCTGTCTCAGGTATTATGTATAAAGAACATGAACAACTGAGAATGTTGTGAGTTTCTCAAAAGCCTAGAAATTCAATCAAGTCTCTCCCAGCAAGTGTAACTGGGCCCCTCTTGTTTGATGTGCAAATTATAATGAGGTTTTTCATTACACTGAAGAAGGAGCGTACAAGCTGCCGATGCATGTCTAAGGGTGTCAAGTGAGAAGCAATTTGAACACAGGCGTACACTTAAAGCCATTTCCAATGTCTTCCGGAAATAGAAACAACTATAAAAAAATCAGTTTCAGATCACAAAAAAAACCAAAAAAAAAAAACAAACCCTTTAAAAGCCCTACCTGGGATATTGGAAGCTTCCACCCTTCTAGAGACGGCTAATTATATAACTTCCTCTACTGTAAATCACAATGAACGAAGCTGAGCGGGTGAATCATACTCTTTTTTACTGTAATGACAAGACATAAATTACCATAAAGACTTTCAATTCCCAAATTTCAAAGTGATGCAATTTGATAGAATGTGCTTGTCTGTTTTACCACCTGTTATTCACAAAATCCTGTCTTGGAAGCCCTCAGGTTGGCAGTGCACATACAAATCAAAAAACAAGTCTCAGCCCTTGACTCTAAGAGGCTCATGGGGTCTTCTAATTTTCCTAGAGAAGTTGGAAATCCTAATTTTTTTAAGGAAGAGGTGTGGTGGCACATGCCTGTAATCCCAACAGCTCTGGAGGCTGAGACAGGAGAATCTCGAGTTCAGAGCCAGCCTCAGCAAAAGCAAGGTGCTCAGCAACTCAGTGAGACCCTGTCTCTAAATAAAATACAAAATAGGACTGGGGATGTGGCTCAGTGGTCGAGTGCCCTGAGTTCAATCCCAGTACCAAAAAAAAAAAAAAAAAAAAAGAGTAAAACCATCTAATTTTTAAATGTCTGAAACTAATCATCATATTCATGAAAATATAGAGAAATCAATAGACTTGCCTGAGGCTGTCTCCAGTTTGTGGCTTCTCTCTGGAGAATTCTCTCGCATGTCTGCTCAGAATCCTAGGTACCAAAACCAGCTCTGGACACCTGTGATGTGATGAGCCCCTGAGTGATCCTGCTGGTATTTCAGGCCTTCACATTTCCATGTAGGTTTTGGTTTTTACGGGAACCTTTACTTGGGCTTTTTTTTTTTTTTGGTTCCAGGTATTGAACTTGGGAGCACTTTATCCCTGAGCCACGTCCCCAACCTATTTTTTATTTTGAGACAGGATTTTGCTAAATTGCTGAGACTGGTTTTGAATTTGTAATCCTCCTGACTCAGTCTCCTAAACTGCTGGGAGTACAGGCGTGCGCCCTTGTGCCCTTACCGGCCCTTTTTGGTTTTAGGCTTCCCTCTCTGTATTAGTCTCCTCCAGCTGCCTTAACAAAACGTCACAGATGGAGTGGCTTGGGGAACAGGAAATCGCAGCTCACAGTCCTGGACGCTGCAAGTCGGAGTCAAGGTGCTGGCAGGCTGGGTTGCTCTGAGGCCTCTGTCCTTGGTCTCCTCTTGCTGACTCTTCACATGGCTGTCTCTCTGTGTGTCCTAATCTCCTCTTCTCATAAGGACACTGCTCAGGCCAGATCATGGTCCAACCTAGCCGCCTCATTTAACTTTGAAGACCTTATCTCCAAACAGCCACATTCTTGAGTACTGTAGATTAGGCCTTTAACGTATGTTTTGAGAGGACTATTACCCAGTCCTTAATACTCTCTGCTTCCGTTAACCCTGTCCCAATTCCCCATTCCTTCCTGAGAGCAGGGGGAATATGGACAGGTCTTTCTTTTGGAATTTCCAAGAACGCTTCCAGGAGACCTGAGACCCAATGGCTCCCTCAGTAAACCTGGATCACCAAACTGATCTCTTTAGAACTGGCTCCCACCCTCAGATACATAGTTCCTCTTGCCTCCCCCACCCTCTCTGCAGGTCTGGAACATCCAGACAGAAGTCAAAAGGCTCCTGTTTTAGAACTCCCCCTGTGGTAAGTTGTCTCCAAAGAGGGTCACCAACAGCCCTTTCCATTTTTTTTTTTTTTTTTGGTACTGGGTATTGAATTCAGGGGCACTTGACTACTGAACCACATCTCTGGCCCTATTCTGTATTTTATTTAGAGACAGGGTCTCACTGAGTTGCTTAGTACCTCACTTTTGCTGAGGCTGGCTTTGAACTCGTGGTCCTCCTATCTCAGCCTCCTCAACTGCTGGGATGACAGGTGTGCGCCATTGCGCCTAGCCTTTTCCATTCTTGAATGAGAACATCTCTTCTCCCCTAAGAGGTAGAGGCTGTTTGCCCTCTTCTTGAGTCTGGGTTGATTCTGGTTACTTAATTTCACCAATAGGAAGTGATGCTGTGCCTGTCTATCCCTCAGGAGGCCGGGCAGCTTCTGCTTTTCTTGAGACTGCCACCTGCACAGAATCCCAGACTAGCCTTGTAGAGAAGAACAAAGATGCCCCAGTCAACAGCGGCTTACGGTCACACCTGGGATGGCAGGTGAAACCACAGAACAGGGAGAAGGAATAATTCACTGCTGTTTAGTTTTGGGGGTGGTTTATTATGAGGCCATAGCTACAACCTTCTCTAATTCTTTCTATTCTTTATACCAATGCTTCGATCATCATGCTCAGTTCAAGGTTAGGAAACAAACTAATACTCTATTTCAAAGAAGACAGAGGAGAGCTGAATCATAGAGCAAGTCTCACAGTTTGTGTCTTCTCTTGTCCTCCTGGCCTGCGTTCTTAACTTACATAGTGTGATGCAGACACTGTGCAGTGAGGTTTCTTTACATATAGGAGATGCTTCATCAACAAACACTGGAGACCACATGGGAAACGTTTGCTGTAACTAGGCTCCTAATGTGCTGTGCCTTAGACCGTTGTGAGATTAGGAAAAACATTTTTTCATAGAGATGCCTGGGTTAAAGGGCTTCACAATAAGTACTGTACACCTCTCTTACTCTCTAAAGCTTCACATTTATAATGGAATGAGTTGGCCTTTTTGTATCACATGGAGATTGGAAGGTTTTTTTGTTTGTTTTTAAAAGCAAAAACAGATGCACAGAAAAAATTGAAGAACTTACTAGAAGGCAAAACATTGCTAGATGTCAAGTGAGGCTATTATTTATTTATTTATTTACTGGGTACTGGGGATGGAACCCAGGGGTGCTTAGCCACTGAGCCACATTCCCAGACCATTTTAATGTTTTACTTTCAGACAGGGTCTCGCTAAGTTGCTGAGGCTGGTTTTGAACTTGGGATCCTCCTGCCTCAGCCTCCTGAGCGAGGCTGTGGTATTCTTGATGTTAATGCTGAATGGAGTCTTAGTGGTAGACCAGGGTGTAGAAGGAACATGAAGGGTCAGGAGCTGCACGTAGGTGCCCTTAGGGCAAGGCCTTGCTTGGTCATCCTGATCCATCCTGACCTTGGTAGTCAGTGTCATTGGACCCCATTGACCTTCATTCTGTGTCTGGAACACAGATTGGCAAGTTCCTGCTTTGGCTTTCCTGTTCCCTGACTGTGTGATGCTGGTGAAATCAGTGGACACAGGGAAGGCCCAGTTTCCTCATCTCCAAAGTGAGGCTACGGGTGCTCTTTCTGTGAGGACAGCTTCAACTCCACAGGGTTGTGGTAAGAGAAAATGTAGAAAAAGAATTCGAAAACCTATGAACTGAAAAAAACCAGAAGAAACACTATTACTTCACCCTACGATATACCTTACTCAACACAGCAGCCAGGAAATTCATGGGAAGTTGGAGATGTGGGTTTTAACTGATCTCTACTACTTATTAACTCAGAGCCCTCGAAAAATCCTTTAATCTTCCTGAGACTCGGTTTTCCCAAAGGCTACAAGCTCAGCATTCTTCCCCCCCACCCCCAGTGCTGTGGATTGAACCTAGGGGTGCTCTACCACTGAGCTACATCCCTAGCCTCATTAAAAAAAATTATTTGGAGATAGGGTCTCCCTACATTGCTGGCCTTGAACTTTTGATCCTTCTGCCTCAGCCTCCCAAATACTCAACCTCAGGATTCCCTGGTTTCTAGAA
This sequence comes from Callospermophilus lateralis, assembly GCF_048772815.1. Taxonomy (NCBI): domain Eukaryota; kingdom Metazoa; phylum Chordata; class Mammalia; order Rodentia; family Sciuridae; genus Callospermophilus; species Callospermophilus lateralis. Next base: position 188,371,609 of record NC_135305.1, on the reverse strand, counting down.
AACGATCTGAATATTTTATAGGATGCTTTTCGGCTTTACGAGACTATTCTCAGTCGCCTATGTCTGAGATGCACATGACCATGAAAATGACAAGATTATCAAAATTATTTTCAATAAACTATAGTCACATCTATGTACATAATGTTTTTTAAATATGTATATATTTTTAGTTGTAGATGGACACGATACCTTTATTTTATTTATTTATTATTTTTTATGTGATACTAAGGATCGAACCCAGTGCCTCACACGTGTGAGGCAGGCGCTCTACCACTGAGCCACAACCCCAACCCTTATATACATACTTTTATATAGGTTTAAAAAATGGAAGCTCTTTGGATGGAAATGTAAAATACACCATTAAAGTTATGCCTATTTTTTTTTGAAAAATTAATTCACTACTTATCAGATTCAGCTACTACTATACGAGTGGAACAAGTATCCACAGATTATTGAATATTATGGTTTTATTATCCTCAAAGAAGTATTTCCTAAATATCATTAGTTTTTATTTTTAACAGAATTGATGTACTGTTTTAAGGCAGAAGATTGTCTTTTTTTACTTTAAAATGTTACATTAGAATGCCTTTAAATTTCAAACTGCATTTGAACTAAACTTCCAATTGTTGCTGATGAGAGAGTGTCTTCATTCAGTTCTGTCTGGGGCCCTGTGTTTCGGCAAAGAAAATGCATTCTTTGGAGAATACAAGGCTCGCTATGACACTGCTGAGTTATGAATAATTTGTGCTATCCAGAAACAGTCCTTGATTTGAAAATACCATCTTAAAAACATCATTTGTTGTTTGGCTACCATTTCCTATTTCATACAAAAATTGGAAACTAGAATAGCAAGTTCTGTCCTTTGGGGACTTATGTTCTCATTTGCTTGATGTCCCCTTCCAACTTGGAAAAAAAGCATGTTGCATATTTGGGATATGAAATGGAAGAGAGCTACGGGCTTTCTGTTTGATGCTGGAGGGTGGAGAGGAGGAAATATGTGACATCATTTGAAATTTTAAGAGGCAACCTGGGTTTGCGTTAAGCAACTGCTATTTTTAGGTGACATCCACGAGTCATGAGTCATTGTTCCCCATCCTCTCAGCCCTTAATGACATTCTCAGCTTTCAGTCTGCCCCAGCGGAGTGGTTAAGGGCTTATCAATCCAATGCAATATTATAAAGATATAAGAACAACATGTGAGATAGGACTTTCAGAATAACCAGGCAAAGAGCTCCACAGACTCTTCTCACCAGCATAACAATAACTTAACTGGTGAAAATGATCTTTAAAAAAAAAAAAAAAGCAATAAATTCCCTGGAAATTATTCAAAAGGCAAATAGGAAATGGAGAAAAAGTCATTCAAGAAAATCTACAAAACCTTAGTAAGAAGAGTGAGAGTCTGTGGCTTGGGAGCCACATCCTGCCTCCCCTCCTGCACCCCCAGCCCTGTGTTACGGAAGTGCTACCTACACTGGGGCAGCTGCTCTGGGCAGGCACTTCCAAGAGGATGCCCCACCCCACCCCCCATCTCCCAGTCTGAGGCTATGGTTTCCCATGTGGATTCCTGCCCCTAGCTGCTGAAGCTTGATTCTAGATAGTCCAGCCAGCAGGGTGAGTCTCCCTCTTACCCCACTTGCTTATAGGATAGAAGCTGTACTCCAGCTAAAGCAGGCTAAGAACATCAGGCTCACTACCCCCACCCTCACCCACTAGCTTAGTGGACCGTTCACACTGCAGAGGACCTGCTGCCTTCATCCCCAGGACACTCTTTACAGCAGGAGCATGGATTTTGCAGCATGGATCCCAGAGCCCAGCTCCTTCTAGTGGTGCAGGGGTTCTGCCCAGGGGGACAGGGAAGCCACAGGACAAGTAGCCCAGGAGTTCTGCCTGCAAGACTGACTTTGCTTAAACAGAGAGTGGAAAAGTTCATGGCTAACAGTTCTAACTAAAGGATGCAGATCTTGGTGGACAGTCGGTAAGAGGAAGCTGCTAGGTAGCTCTGATACAAGAACAGCAGAGCAGCCACAAGTTTAATAGGGAGAAGCAGAAGGAGCCAGCCAAGGAGAACCCCCTGGGGTCACAGCCAACTTGGGATCTGATGGGAATGCTGTGCACAGGGGCTAAGCTACACCTATCATCTAGGAAGACCCAAAAGCATTCTCCAAGCCTCCAACAGACCCTGCAACCCAGGGAATCCTTGCTGGCTCAGGAGGCTTATGCGCAACCTCTGACCAAATAGTGAATGAAAAGCAAGTTACTCTGACCCAGGGGCAACTCCTAGGAAGCCAGCCTTTAAAATAATATTGGTTTCCCTTTGCAGCCTGGAAGACTGCATGTCCAAGCCTGTACCCTCCCAGGGAGCCAGCAGAATGGAGCAAGGCAGAACTCGAAGATATTAGAATGTGGGACAAAGAAAAAGCAACCCCCAACTGTGTAACAACCTCCAAGCCACGCACATATACAACAGTGAGGCACAAACATCTAAGTGGCTGTGAGGGTTTAAGCACAACCTTTGACCACGGAGTGGCTCGTGTCTGCTGGAAGTGATTCCTAGGCGGGGTGGCCAAGCTAAAGGGAGTAAGAAGGAGAGAATTCTGAGGTCAGATGTCAGAGGCTGCACACTGCAGGGGAACAGACTTCACAGAATGATTTTGGTCCAGTCTCTAAACAAATAAACTCCAGCAAACAACAAGAACAGAAGCAGCCACCTCTAGAGGTAGTGTCAGTATCCACTGTTGCTACAAAATATTGTCTAAAATTTTCAGCTTCTAACAACAACAAAAAAAAAATTGCAAAAAATAAACACAAACAAAATCCATGCGCTAAGAAAAAAACACAAATAATAGAAACTGCTTTCAAAGCTGCACAGATACAGGGCCTAGCAAATAGACACTTCAAAAGAGCTATTATAAATATGTTCAAAGAACTAAGGAGAATCGTGCTAAAGAACCAAAGGAAGGTGTGATGATAATGTCTCATCCAAAGAAAACATCAGTAAAGAGATAGAAACTATCAAAAAGAATGAAATAGAAATTCTAGACTTAGAAAGTACAAACAGAAGTGGAAAATTCAGAGGGGTTCAATTGTAAATTGGAGCAGGCAGAGAAATCCAAAGGAAACGAGAAGATACTTTGAGATGAATGAAAATTAAGACACAGCATACTCAAACTTATAAAATGCAGCTAAAGCAGTGCTTTGAGGGAATTTTACCGTTGTCCATACCTATGTGAAGAAAAAAGAAAGATTTTGAATCAATAACTTAAACTTCTACCTTCAGACACAGGAAAAAGAAGAGCAAACTAAGCCAAACACAAACAGAAAAAGAATAAAGATTAGAGTGGGAATTAGCCAAATAGAGAGTAGAAAAAAATAATAGAGAAAAAAATTGATGAAACCAAAAGCTGAAAAGATGAACAAAACTCATAAACCTGTAGCAAGACTGGCCCTGAAAAAAAAATTGAGAAGACTCAAAATACTAGTATCAGAAACATAAGAGAGGACATTAATACTGACCTTACAGAAATAGAGAGGTTTGTGAGGAAATCTATGAAAAATTACATTCCCAAAAATCTTATATGTACATGTATTTATATAATATATAATACATATTATATAATATATAATTTATATATTATATGTGTGCATATATAATGTAGCTTAAATGGACAAATTCCTAGGAAGACATAGACTACTGAAATTGATTAAAGAAGAAGTAGAAAATCTGAATAGACCTATATAAAGAAAAGAGGTCAAATTGGTAATTTCAAAACTTCCCACAAAGGAAAACTCAAGTCCAGTTGTCTTCATTGATGAATTCTATTAGAGATTCCCAGAAGAAAAAATACCAATTCTTCCAAAAAAAGAAGGGAGAACACTTACCAACTCATTCCCTGAAGTCAGTATTGTCCTGATATCAAAATTGGACAAAGATATCACAAGAAAAGAAACTAAAGAGCAATAAACACCAAGATTCTTAACAAAATACTAATAAAGTAAAGCAGCAGAATATAAAGAGGAGCTGGGTGGCGCACACCTGTAATCCCGGTGGCCCGGGAGGCTGATTAAGTTCAAAGGGAGTCTCAGCAATTTAGCAAGGCCTTAAGCAACTTAACAAGACCCTGTGTCAAAATAAAATATAAAAAGGGCTGGGGATGTGGCTCAGTGGTTAAGCGCTTCTGGGTTCAATCCCTGGTACCAAAACCAAACCAAAACAATCAAAAAACCCTGAACTAAACGAAAATTCATATGGAAACTCAGGGGACCCACAGTTGATAAAATTATCTTTGAAAAGATGATCCAAGTTGGAGGATTCACATTTCTTGATTTCAAAAATAAGAGTGTACAGTAAGCAATACAGTGTGGAACCAATGTAAGATAATCATGTAGATTAACAGAATAAATTGGGAATCCAGAAATAAACGTCTGCATTTATCAACTGATTTTCAACAAGGCCGCCAAGTGTAACATGGTGGGTGCATTCATCCTTTCTGTGTTACCAATAGCACAATACCACAGGCTGGGCACGTCTTAAGAAAATGATTCATTTTGGCTCACAGTTCCGGAGGGCCACCACATCTGGTGGTGTCCTTCCTGCTGACAGAGTCCTGGGGAGGTACAGGGTAAGAACAGGAAGCATGAGTGTGTGTGTGTGTGTGTGTGTGTGTGTGTGTGTGTGTGTGTGTATGTGTTCCCCCTTTCTCTCACTCTTCTTATATAGCTGCCAGGGTTCCATCTTGGGGCTCCACCCTGATGACCCGATCTAATCCTAATCACCTCCCGAAGACCCCATCTCTAGAGGACAGAGTTAAACTAAATTTCCACCTTATTAATACCTCATGATGGGGATTTAATGTAAAACACATGAAACTGTTGGCGGGCGGGTCACACTTGAGCCATAGCATTCCTCTTCTGGTGCCCAAGGTTCATGTCCTACTCACAACACATCACCCATCTCCAATAATCCCTAAACCTGAACTTGTTCTAGAATGAATTCAAAAGTCCAACGTCTCATCGGAGACTCAAGGTGAATTCCCTGCAGTTGTGAACCTGTAAAATCAAAATAAGTAATTTCCTTCTGATAGACAGCGGTGGGACAGGCACAGAGTAATATCTCCATTCCCAAAGGGAGGCAGGGAAGGTATATGTAAAAAGGTGTAGTCAGCCCAGAGCAGACCAAAACCCAGCAGGCATCAAATCCTAAAACTCCAGTCCAGCATCTTGTGCACTTTGAGATGAGAAGTGTGTCCCCAAGGCCTTGAGCAGCCCTGTCCCTATGGCTTTGCTGGTTGCAAGCCGCGTGGGTGCTTCCTTGGGCTGCACACTGATTTCCACCCCTTTCTAAAGCTGGCTGTCGGGCTGCTGTCTGCTGTGCATTTGCGGGGTCCCTGCTGACCCCACTCCTACAGTGGCAACATCCCCCTGGGGCTTTTCTGAAGGGTCTAATCCTTTGGCAAACTTTGTTCTGGCTTCCCAGGCTTTTCTTTGAAATTTTTGTGGAATTTACTACCACCCCATACTCTTGCATTCTGGGCACCTGCAGAACCAGCTCCATGTGGAGACCAAAGTCTGCCACTGGCACCAGCTATACCTGGGCCTGTTTGAACCCTGGTTGCGACAGCCACTGAGCACTTTTCTGGAAAGTCAGAATCCTGAGGCAACTTTGGTCCCACATCATAATCATAGCAATGAGGAAAGAAGACTCCTTTCCCAACAAATGGTGCTAGCACACGTAGGTGTATTGTTATAAAAGAACACAACTGGGACTGGGGATGTAGCTCAGTTGAACACTGGGTTCAATCCTCAGCACCATGTAAAAACATGAAAATAAAATAAAGGTATTGTGTCCGTATTGTGACTGTTTATAACTGGGCCGAGTACTGTGCGTCCTATGTAAAAATTAACTCAAATGGAATGCAGACCTCAATGTAAGAGCTAAAACTATAAAACTCTTAGAAGAAAACAGGTAGTTTTGTGACCTTGGGTTAGGTAATGTTTTAGTCAGCTATTTCTCTGCTGTGACTAAAAGATCTGACCAGAACAATTGTAGAGGAGGAAAAGTTTATTAGGGGCTCACGGTTTCAGAGGTCTTAGTCCATAGAAGGCTGGCTCCATTCCTCAGGGCTTGAGGTGCAGCTGAACATCACGGCTTGAGAAGGTGGAGGAGGGAAGCAGCTCACATCATGGTGATCAGGAAGCAGAGAGGGACTCCACTCTTCAGATACAAAATATATACCCCAAAGCCACACCCCCATTCCCACCTCCTTCAACCACACCCTCCCATTTCAATCACTACCCAGTTAATCCCATCAGGGATTAGTTCACTGATTAGGTTAAGGATATAGCCCAATCATTTCTCCTCCAAACCTTCTTGCATTGTCTCACGAGTGAGCTTTGGGCGACACCACATCTAAACCATAACAGGTGATGATATTTTAGACTTGACACTGAAAGAATAAGCAACAAAATTAAAATAGAGGTCACCAAATTTTAAAAATAACAATAAAAAAAATAACAACTTAAAAAATGGCTAAAATAGCAAGTCTCTCCCCTCCACACAGACCTTGGGTTTGTGTATGTTTTCTGCTGGGTGGGATCAGAGGCTGATCCTTTGTGTGTATAGACACTAAATAAACCTAATTTTAAAAAAAAGAAAAGAAAAAGAAAAAATAGCTAAATTGGACCACAACAACCTTAAAGACTTTTATGCAAGGAGAGACATTATCAAGAAAATGAAGTGATAAACTACAGAATGGGTAAAAATACTTGCAAGTCATGTATCTGATATCTGATAAAGGACTTGTTTCCAGAATACATAAAGCACTCTTGCAACTCACTAATTAAAAACAATTTCAAGATGTACAAAGTATTTGAGTTAACATTTTTCTAAGTATGACAGATAAGTGACCAGTAAGTCCATGAAAAACATGCTGAATATCATGAAATTTTAGGGAAACACAAATCAAAACCACAACAAGTTACCACTTCAGGGCTGGGGAAGTGGCTCAGGGGTAGACTGCTTGCCTGGCATGCACGAAGCCCTGGGTTGGATTCCCAGCATAGAAAAAAAGGAAAAAAAAAAAGATACCACTTCATACCCAATATAATACAGTCAATAACAACTAATGGTGAGCATATGGAGAAATTGGGAACCCTCATGCATTGCTAGTGGAAGTGTAAAATGGTACAGCCACTGTGGAAAACAGTTTGGCAGTGTCTCCAAAACTTAAGGGTAGAATTACCATAAGCCCATCAATTCCACTTATAAGCATACATCCAAGAGAACTGAAAATATATGTCTGCACTGGATGCAGTGGCACATACCTGTAATCCCAGTGACTCAGGAGGCTGAAGCAGGAAGATCGAAAATTTGAGGCCAACCTCAGCAATTTAGGAAGACCCTGTCTCAGAATTTTAAAAATAACAATAAAAAGGTCTGGGGATGTGGCTCAGTGGTAGAGTATCCCTGGGTTCAATCCCTAGTATGAATGAAAGAGAGAGAGGGAGAGAGAGAGAGAGAGAGAGAGAGAGAGAAAATACACATCTGCCCACAAACTTGTATGTGAATGCCTATAAGAATCATTATTCAGAATGAACTAGAAGTGAAACCAGCTCAAATATTCATCAATTGATGAATGGATAAATAAATGTGGTGTATTTGAACAATCAAATACTCTTTGACAGTCCAAAGGAATAAAGCAGAAGTACTTGTACATGCTTCAACCCAGATGAACCTCGAAAATGTTATGCTAAGTGAACGAAGCCAGTCATGGAAAATTACGTGCTGTGTAAGCCCCTTGTTTTAGTCAGCTTTTTCACTGCTGTGACTGTAGGACCTGACCAGAACAATTGTAGAGGAGGAAAAGTTTGAGGGCTCGAGGTTTCAGAATCTTAGTTCATAGACAGCTGGCTCCGGACATCAGGGTGGAAGAATGTGGCAGAGGGAAGCAGCTCCCATGATGATCAGAAAGCCAAGAGAGAGGTATCCACTCGCCAGGGACAAATATATACGCCAAAGTCACATCCCCAATTCTCACCTCCTCCAGCCACACCCCACCTGCCTTCTGTTACCACTCAGTTAATCCTCATCAGGGGATTAATTCACTGATCAGGTTAAGATTCTTAACCTAATAATTTCTCTTTCTTGCATTGTTTCACACGTGAGCTTTTGGGAGACGACTCACATCCAAATCATAACACCCCTCTATATGAAATGTCCAAAAAAGGCCAATCAATACAGGCTGAAAGATTTGTAGGTTCCTAGGGCTGGGGTAGGAATAGGAATATTCGCTGAAGGGTACTGACTGTTTTGTTTTGTGAGTGGGACAAAATGTTCTAAAAATAGATTGTTGTGATGTGTGCAAAATTCTGTTAATACATTAAAAAAACTGGATTTTATATATAGAATAAATGAATTGCATGGTATGTAATTATATGTCAATAAAGCTGTTTTTAAAAATCAGTATGTTTTCCTTGATGAAGGGAAAAAAAAACTAATCGTTAACCTTCCAAGTAGTTTAAAAATATTCCTGTTCCTTACTCAAAAAAGCATTCCCAGTAATGTAAAAAAATTATCTCTGGTTCCAGAATAATCCTTGCAGGGGAAAGATGACTACCATGATTTTCCAGATACATAAGATTGAAAACCAGTGGGAACAGGTGGCATGAATTTAGTCCCATTGACTGCTACCAGCCTGCAAATAGGGTTTCTTGCAAAACAATAAATTAGAAAAAATACCTTATTTGTCTCAAAAATAACACAATTACCAGGAAGCCGTGGGTTTATATTTGGAGAGATCATTTTACATTACCAGCTCTTGCTATGAAATGAAATCTCTTTCAACTAAAAATTCTGGCAGATTTTTCTTTTTCCTCATGGGGATTTTAAAATTTTATTCACATGCTTTTTAAAAAGAGAGAAACTTCTTTGTAAACATGATCTGTTTCTCATACTTTCCAGTGGCTGATTATATCCACATTTTTAAGCAGATGGTGGTGGAGGAGACTAACAAAAGAAAACACATTTTAATTTCCTTTATTAAATCGAGGTGGGAAGATAATCTGAGGATGATTAAATTAGAGAAGTTAAATAACTCATTCCTTAGGAAAATGAAGGCCAAAACCACAAAGCTATTTATGTAGTAACGATAGAGGGCAAAGTGGCCACAGGAAATCAGGGAAAGGCTTATTTTCTTGCATTAACAAAGGAAGCAATGATGTCGCTAGACAGAGCTAACCTCTGTCTCCCTCTTGGTCAGCTCCAGATGAGACAGAATCGCCGTGTGCCCTTGGGTTTGTGCATGCGCGGGCTAGCACACACATGTACACACACACTCACACACACACACATATACACACACACTCACACACACATGTACACACACACTCACACACACACACACACACTGCAGACCTCGGGTGCAACCAGTGATCTTCAACGTGGCATACTTAGCACCTTCTCAGGTTACAACTGATGACAACATTAAGGGTTCCCTCCTTTTACCATGGCCGGCTCTGCAGAACACCCACGTGAGCACTAAAAGCCACCTGCGGCCCTCTTTTAGAGAGCAAAGGTGCCACGACCCTCCTCAGGAGGCCTCTGCACTCTATTACATTTTCTTGCTTGGTTCTGGGAAGTGGATATTTCCTACCGGACAAGGAGAATAAGCCTTTTGAACTTAAAGGATATTGCCTTTATTTCTTCAAGGTATGAATTACATCTGCTTCATCCCAGGAATATAAACTAGCCAGACAATAGTTCTGTCTACACATACGTAGGAATAATGCGGCACCCCCTGACCTTGGTCAAATCTGCTCAGAGGCACTGCAGTTTATTGATGAAACTGCAGATAAAGCTGTTGCCTGTGAACCCGAGGCCCCGTCTGACCTGCAGATTGTGGGTTAACAAGATGGTAAAAGCAGGGAATGGCCTGATACATTGGAGAGAAAAACCCTCTAGAAGTTTAGAAAATGAGACTTGGCTAGATTTTTAAGATCGCCTGTATATTCAGTATTAAAAGGGTTGATAATATTTGAACAGGTGAAGAAAAATGCACAGTACTAGTTGCACAATTGTTGAAATGTATGGTTAACTTTTGTTCCTTGTCCGTTTTTATAGTGGTCACATTGGTTAAGCCCATTCTCAAATACTCTCGTGGGAGCCAATTGGTGAAGAAGAATCAACTCTCATGTTGGGATGCAAATTGTAAGCATTACATCTTCTGCTTTTCAGGATCTGTGGTACACTGTACATCCAGCCCAGCCGACTGGCTTTCCTTGCACTGTGAATTGACACACCTCCATGAGAGGCAGGAACTGTTTTTTTCCTCCAGATCCTGGCAGAACTTTGTAGCTGCCTTGACCAACAGGATGAGGTAGAAATGATGCTACAAGACTCTGGAGGTCATAGAAGGTAGTAGGGCTTGTGCTTGATTCTCTTATCTCTCTGGGTCACCTGTCCTTGGACCAGCCACTGTCCTTCCTGTCATTAGGAAGCCTGTGCTGACAGCCAGGTCACAGCCCGCACCAACTGCCAGAAGTGCATGAACCTTCCAGGAACTCCCGCCCACTCCTGGTGTTGGGGATCAGGAGCAAGCCATGCTCGCTGACCACGGGAACCATGGGAGATGGTGACGGGCTATCACTGTAGCTGTTCTTTGCTGGGATCAGTTGTCAGGAAGCAATGAACAACTGAACCAAGGATGATCTATGTGTCTTCCTGGTAGAAAGCCACAAAAGAGTTAGAAATCTTTTAGGAAGGCTGGGTGTGGTGGTGCACAGCTGTTATCCTAGCTATTCAGGAGGTGGAGGCTGGAGGATTGCAAATTCAAGGCCAGCCTCAACAATTTAGCAAGGCCCTCAGCAACTTAATGAGACCTCATTTCAAAATAAAACATAAAAAGGGCTGGGGATATGGCTCAGTGGTTAAGTGCCTCTGGGTTCAATCTCTGGTACTAAAAACAAAAGCAAAAAAATAAAAAATAAACATATTTTAGGATGGCGGGGCACAGTGGGGAATGCTTGTAATCCCAGCTATTCAGGAGCCTGAGGCAGGAGGATTGCAAGTCTGAGGCCAGTTTGGGAAGCTTAGTGAGACCCTGTTTCCAAATTAAAAGAACTGGGGATGTAGCTCAGTGGTAGAGCACTTGCCTAACATGCAAGAGGCCCTGTGTTCAATCCCTAGTATTAAAATATTTTTTTTTTTTAGGACCCAAGATTACAGTATCTCAATAGAAAATGTATGATATTTATGGATTGAGTTATTTCACAAAAATGACTTGGTTTCAATAAGCCTGATATTCCCAGTATCAAAGTCAGTCATGCATTTGTTTACACCCTAAATTAATGAGGTTATTTATTCATTTTTTCAATGAAGGTTTATTATTTTATTCTGAGCATAAGAATAAATAAAATATGATGCAAAAACTTCATGTAGCCTAATCTGCCTGGGTTCAAATTCTGCTTCTAAAACTTATTAGCTGTGTGATTTGGGGCAAGTTACTTAACATTTCCATGGTCCAATCTTCTTGTCTGTAAATAGGGACAATATTAATATCGACTTCACCAATTTTGTGAGGTTTAAAGGGGTTAATACCATTAATCAGATAAGGGTCTGGAACACAATGTATTATTCTAATTGTTAACATATGCAAGAATTTATTTCTTAAAGTGAGTCAAAGTAAATATGGTAAAGTGTTAACATTCGTTGAATCTAGGTGGTATGTTTGGGCTATCTGATTATTGATACTTTGCTATACTGTGAATTAATAAACTTTTAAATTATACACAAAAAAGATAAGGTCTCCATCTAGAGTATTTCACGTATAAGGAGGGTAGAACAGTCATCTACCCTAGAGAACAACCAGAGTGTGCACATGGCTAAAATATTTATCTCATCACCTGGCACCAGGATCCTCCTAGGGAGAGAATATGATTTGTTTTGGGGAAAGGGTGTGAAAAGCCACTTTGGAGTTGAAGGTGGGACCTTGAGGGCTGAGTGCTGGCAGGAGTGTCAAAGGGACAGAATTAAACTGCTCTGCATGAGAAACTGGAGGAAGGAAAGGGGAGGAGAGACAGGAGGGGGCTCTGGAAAGAGGGGAGGTCTGTTAGGAACGCACCCAGCAGCAGGGAATAGAAAATGAGCTGAGGGCACAGGCATTGGGAGCTGACTTTTCTCTGAGGGCAAGTATTCCAGGGGATGTTCTTTTGAGGGCAATGGTGTGGCCATGAACTTAGGCCTCACAGACTCCCAGCTACGGGGAGTGTAATTGACTGAGCCACCAGCTGTGGCTCTTGAACCTCTGTTGCAGTATTCGTGCTAAAGCCATGTTTCCCAGCACCATACAGCCAATGGCTCAGGACAACAGGGATACCCAGACAGACCTGCTCCTGGGAGACCTCCCCAAGACATAGATCAGCCTAAGATGTTTTACTTAACCTTGTCTCTCTTCTCATCAGTTTCGGTGCGACTTGATCATAATCTGATAGCTCTCCCAGCCTTCTTCAGCTCATTCCCCCTTTTCCCTTAACATATTTAATCTCATTTGAGCATTTGCTTCTTGAAGGACTTTAATACATTTTTTAACTTTAACACTGAGATTTCCTTGGGCTTTCCTCCGTGGTTGCAAAGAAGTGGCCAGAAGTCCTGCCATTCCATCCACATTCCAGGACAAAAGGAGTGAAGGAAAAAAGGGCTGCACCTAACCCTTTTATCAGGAAAGTAAGAGCTTTTCCCCTGTAGCCTCTACATACTTTTATCCAAACATCCAATGAAGTCAACTGAAATAGCCTTTCTTGGACATCTTAACTATAACGTAAAGCATTGAAGAAACGGATCAGTACATATTCAGAGTTAATTTGGAGACATCTTTGTGCACTAAAAGAAACTGCCTGCAAAAGAGAATTGTTAGTCATAATTCAACATCTCATGTATTCATTTATTCATTATCATCAGCAGTGTGCAAGCCCTCTGCCAGATTTTGTGTAATTTGGGGAATATTTGGGATTGTTTTAAAATGAGATGTTTTGAACAAACTCAAACTCCAAAAAAATTTCCCTATCACTAATGACACTAATAAGGCATTTACCATAGAATTGTTAGCTCAGAGGGCCAAGGAAATGTCAAAGCAGTTATGTGGTTCAACGACTCCTGGGAAAAAATTTCTGCATTTCATTTTGTAACATTTAATTAGATCTTTCATCATTTAGCATAAAAGGTCCAGAAAAGCTATCAGAAAGCCATTTGACCTGTATATGATGCTTTTCAGGATGTCTGTAAAAACACTAAGACCGCAGATTATTAAAATGTATCTTTTCTAAGGCATTTGTAAATTGAATTTATCCTTCTAATATACCAGCTAGTATAGGCTTTATTTATTTATTTAGAGACAGGGTCTCACTGAGTTGCTTAGCACCTCACTTTTGCCATCTTCCTGCCTCAGCCTCCCAAGCCGCTGGAATTACAGCCATCACACCCGGCTTAGTGTAGGCTTTTAAAAGCTGTTATTTGGGAAATATAATTTTGGGCTCCACAAATATTTATTGAGAAATTTATTGGCAGTAAGATAATATAAACGAATGAGGTCATAACTAAAACAATCAGATTAAGTGGCAGATGCCATGGGGGAAAGAAGTTGGCACTGTAGGAGAGCTGCTTAAGTAATTTGGTCGAGGATGGCATTTCTGCTGGGTGTGGTGGTACACACCTGTAATCTCAGAGGCTCTGGCTGGGGCAGGAGGATTGCGAGTTCAAAGCCAGCTTCAGCAATGCTGAGGTGCTAAGCAACACAGTGAGATTCTGTCTCTAAATAAAATATAAAATAGGACTGGGGATTTGGCTCAGTGGTCAAGTGCCCCTGAGTTCAATCTCTAGTACCACCTCCCACCAAAAAAAAAAAAAAAAAAAAAAAAAAATATATATATATATATATATATATATATATATATATATATATATATATATATATATATAAAATAATGGCATTTCCCAGGCAGTGAAAGAGCTCCTGGTGTATTTTAGGAAGGAGAGAAAGCCAGGGGATGGCTGGGAAAGGAAGAGCTGTGAGGACTCAGAGAAGAGAAGAAGCCATCCATGGGTAATGGCAGGAGACCTAGAGAGAAGTCACTGAACTTGCTCCTTCCAAGATGTAAAAATGTTGCCAAGGACCAATGCTGATACTCCAGCTACTGCCTTTGCAATGAGTAATAAGCTGTTCTTTATCTCTGACCCAGGAGTCTTGTATCTTCTATGAGAATGAAAAATAAAAATAAAACCAAACAACAACAACAATGAAAATCTGGCAGGCTAACTTGCAAATAGGGTAAAAATCTCAGCCCCTCCACATTCTTGATGCTTAACCTATTCCAACTACAATCTGGACTGTCCCTTTAGTTCTCTCCAGTCCCCACACACGCTCTCATTCCCTCCAAGTTCTTCTCACTACCCATCTAGGTGGTCAGTCCTGAATCCTGACTCCTTGTTAATCTCCACCCATGCATACAATCCCTCAGCAAGTCTAACTGGCTCCAACCTGACCCTAGGTACATGCATGACTGCACATATGGTGCAACACTACATCGTGTGCCACCAGAGAAATGAAAAGTTTTGCTACAATTGTGTATAATGATCTATTATTCAAAATAGTCTGCAGACACTAACAGGCCATCTACTCTGACTTCAGAAGGGCTATTTGCCCACAGATCCTTACCAGAGCTGGAAATAGGGCGTTTTCTGGGGCCCACGTGCCAGAAACATAATGGCAGTCAATGCCTGGCTCTGGAAGGTTATCATCACCATAATTGCCCTTGTGGTTTGTCCTTGGGGACTGACCCAGACACAGAGAAGACCAACAGGAGTGGATATTCTGAACAGGGTCTTCCAAAGCCTGGCATCCACCACGGGTGGCATTTGAGGAGTTGATCTTAGTTAGGGATGTGTTACTTAGGCTCTCACAGTGAAAATGTCATTTTTCTATCTTTTAATTTTTAATATCTTTATTGAGAATAATTTATATACCATGATATTCACCCATTTTAAGGAAATAATTTGATGAGTCTTGGTCGATGTATACAATTGCACAACCATCACTACAACCCCATTTCAGAACATGCTCCTTCCAAGATGTAAAAAACCCCAAAGGTTCTCTCAGTGTCTTCTACACACATACACAGTTGATCAGCATCCCTTCTTTATTTCCAAGCAACCGTTGATTTTTCTGTCTCTTTGTGTTTGCTTTCTCTGAAAATTTCATTAAAATTGGATCACATATGTGTTTGGAGGGTCTGGGGTTGTAGCTCAGTGGTGGCGCACTTATCCAGCATGTATGAGGTCTTGGGTGCTTATCTCCAGCACAGAAAGAAAGAAAAAAAGAGAGAAGGAAGGAAAGAAAGAAGTGGTGTTTTGGTCTGGCTTCTTTCACGTCCTTGTTGAGGTTCACATTGTTGTATAAATCAGCAGTTTGTTTCTTTCCATTGCTGAGCTGTATGGAGCTAGTATGTTTTTAACACATGCTGATCTTTGTTTTTAAGAGAAGATGAGTTTAGATTCAGAGTTTTGGTAGTTTCAGGATGTTTTCTCTTTGTATCAAGTGGTAGTGGTTTTCCATATGTCACTGTGTATTAGTTATCTCTGGCTGTGTAACAATAACCCTAAAACTTAGCAGCTTAAAATACACTTTTGTCACCTGCAATAGACTGAATGTCTCTCACTCCTCGTTCCCCACCACACACACAATCCATGTGTTCATATCCTAACCTGCAAAGTGCTGGTATTGAGAGGTGCTTAAGCCAAAAGGGCTCTGGAGTTAGTGCTCTGACAAAGAGCTGCAGAGAGATCCCTCACCCCTTCTCACACATGAAGTTACAGTGAAAAGACATCAGTCAGGAAGCGGATCTTCACAGACTCTTCTACCACTTGACCTTGGACTTCCCAGCCTCTGGAACTGTGATAAATAAACATTTTGATTATGAGCCACCCAGTTTATAGTCTTTTTGTGACAGCGACTCACACTACGATGTTCCCTTGCTTGGTTTCTGAGGGTTGGGAATCTGGGGGTGACTTGGCTAGGGATGGCTCTGGCTTTGAGTCCCTCCTGAGGCTGCAAGTTATCTGAAGGTGTTGGGGGGAGGCTGCAGGTGGCAAGTCTCCGTTCTCTACACAGGCCCTCCACAGTGCTGCTCATGACATGGCAGCTGGCTTCCCTTAGACAGAGCGATTGAAGACAGTGCCAGAGAGGATGTCACAGTGCTTTTTATAATCTAGTTTCTGAAGCCTCACTTTCATTTCATTCTCTTCTCTAGAAGTGAGTCACTACTACTAAGTGCAACCCACGCTCAAGAGGAGAATTAGCTCCACCTTTTGAAGAGAGGAAGTGTCATACGAGTCATGGGCAGGTAGTAGCTTTGCACCAAAGTTCCCCTTTAAAATATACTTCAGTTCCTAGTGGTAAACACGAGCTTGCTGTGCTAGGCCCTGGGTCCAGTCTCCAGGATATGTGTGTGTGTGTGTGTGTGTGTGTGTGTGTGTGTGTGTGTGATCTGCATATGGTCCAAGCTTGCTTTCCTCTTCTCTCCCCTGTGTGAGTCCTATGATCCAGTCCAGCAATTCTCCAAGGAAGTTCTAATTTCAGTGTTACTTGACGGGGCAGGATCTGAAGCCAAATGAACTTGGGAAACTTCTGGTTAAACAAAGTAAAACTGGTCCCTTTCTGGAAGGACTTGCCAGAGCTTTAACCATGCTGATGCATTTCTGGGAAATAACAAGAGACTCTGGCACATGCATTTCCTCTCATTTCAAAAAGAAAAAAGGACACTACCTTTTGCTTTTGTGTGTGGAGCATCTCGTGGGCCTAGGGTTCTAGCATTCTTGTAAAGCTGTTGTCAGAAAGGGCAATTCCTTTTCCTAACAGGACTCAATGTTTCCCAGCTTCAATGCTTCTGGGCTCATGCCTCCCTTGGCCTGGCAGCCCTTCCAAGGCAGATTGAACCACTGGCCCCAGTTCTTCACCTCTTCGTCTTTGCCATGTTATTTTGCAGTTCTGCTCAATAGAGGCTTGGGCTTGGCTGTATGAATTGGTTTAGATAATGTTAGCTTTTTGTCACTGTGATAAATACCTAAAAATATCAACTTAGAGGGGAAAAGATTTGTTTTGGCTCATGGTTTCAGAGGCTTCAGTCAATGGTGAGCTGGTTCCATTGCTTTGGGCCTGTGGTGAGGTGAACATCATGGTGGAATGACATGGCGCAGGAAAGCTGATTAGCTTAGCAAAGCTGGGGAGCAGAGAGTGGGAGGGGAAGGAGCCAGGGACAAGATATAATCCCCAAGAGCATGCCTTCCAGGACCCTTTTCCTTCTGCTAGATCCCACCTCCTGCAGTTTCCACCAGCTCCCAATAGTTCACTCAAATTATGAATCCTGCAATGGATTCATCCACTGATGGGCTCAGAGCTCTCATGATCCAATTACTTCCCAAGGGCCCCTCCTCTGAACACTGCTGTATTTGGGGACCAGCCTTCAATGCATGAGACTTGGGGCACCAATCCCGATCCAAACCATATCAGTCAATGACTGCTAGCGGAAGTGACACTGGAGAAGTTTGAGATGCGCCTGTGCAGCTGGGATGGCCCTCTTGTGCCTTAGCATCACTGTGAAAAGAGCTTCTCCAGCTGAGCCAATGTGGAACAGGCCTGAGCCTCATGAAGCAAGGAGCCAAGTCCAGCAGGGCCCTGGGCATGAGCAGAGCTGCTCAGCCAGCCAGCCTACAGCTCCCCACGCCAACCTGCAGACTCATGAATGGGTTTTGGGGTGGTGTGCAGTGCAGCCCTGGGACAATAGCTAAGTCTGGCTTGAAGTCCACCCTCACCCTTCTCTCCTCTCCCCTGACTCCTTCACAAGGCTTCGACCATAACTTTTCCCTTCTCCAAGCCCCTCAGCCTGCCATGTGCCTCTCTTATAGGTCCTATTCTCCAATGTCGGCCCTTTACCCATGGCTGGGCTCTACTCTCCTGCAGTGTTATGTCTTAGTCATCCTGTGTCCTTTAGTGTCTGCTGCCCTGCATACTGCTCAATGAGTCTTTGTTGTGCAGTGTCACATTTAGTTTATTTCACAATTCTGCATTTGCAGGCTCTGATAAGAAACCGTGGCTTGATGTCATTAGAGAAAAAGAGAAGAAAGCATTTGAAAAGAGAGCGTCTTTGATTGAGTTGAGTTAGTTGTTGGGTCCCCCCCCCCCCCGCCCCCCAGTGGAGAGCCTTCTTTGTTTACGACCTTTGACAACATCCAGGAAGCAGCCTGGGCTCAGGACTGACAAGACAGCCCTTCTCTGGCAAGCACCACTGCTGTCAGGAGTTGCACCTTCATGCAGAAACCTTTTTATGGCCTCCCTGCTGACTTCAGGGGCTGATCTGTCAATTCTGAAAAAGCTTTAAAGGCAAACAGGACTGTAAAAATAGAAACCAAATGAAGACTGCCTGGCCCAAGGAGCAGCAGCAATAACGATCCGCGTTTCCCCGTGCAGCACACAGGACAAGTCTGTGCTTTATTTTTATTTTAAAGGGGGTGATTTGGAAGATGGGTCATTGGTCTTCCATAATGTCTGCTCTCCAAGGACATATGCTTTTTGTTGGTACCAGGGATTGAACCCAGGGGCACTTAACCACTGAGCCACATCCCAGCCCTTTTTAAAAATATTTTTATTTGGAGATAGAGTCTTGCTGAGTTACTTAGGGCCTCACTAAGTTGCTGAGGCTGGCTTTGAACTCACGATCCTCCTACCTCAGCCACCTAAGCTGCTGGGATTACAGGTGTGCGCCACCATGCTAGGCTCAGCTTCTTAAATATGCACGTCCACAGCACTCCTGCATCTGTTTCTCATACATCACAACCTCTATCCTTACACCAGGCCACCGATCACAAGTGGTTGCACACCATCAGCCAGAGACCATCTGCTTGGCTTTCAAAGCTCTGGTCTTCACAAAAGCAGCCACTGGAGAAAGCCTCCATGCCTGTCCTGGTCCACTGTGGGGTGGGTGTTGAGCAGGCACATTCACCTGGGGAGGTGTCGTGGCTTGGCCATGTCCACAGACAGGTTAAGGGCCTGGTGCAGAGGTGTCGGGGGATGGTTAATTTGCAGAGCTGCCTCAAGATGACTGAAGTCTCCACTGGCACATGAGATAACATGACCTGCTTGGGGCCTCCAGGGGCTGTGCCTACCCTGCATCCCACCTATGCTTCATGCTGCTGATGGGCCAGAGCAGCATTGGCAACTCCGGGGATGTTTGGCAAAAGAAACTTAAAATATGAAGCCCAGCCTGATGACATCAGGAGAGGGGTGAATGTCTGGAGCAGCAGTTAACAAGCTTTTCTCAGGTTTTGGAGGCCAGAGAGTCCCTCTCACAACCACTTGGTACTACCACTACCTTCCTGGACCAGACACAGGCATTGCACAGATGACCATGTCTGGGGATTTTTTTGGGGAAGGGGGGCAGTTATTGTGGTTTTATTTAAGCACACACAAATAAATTTGCACATTTTCTTTTCTTCCCTGTGCAGCCTGGCACTGGGATTGGTGATTCTGATGGTCAGCGGGCTGCTCTTCCCACGATGGCTTTGTGGTGGTTCTTGCAGGACACACTGTGAGCAAGCCCAGCACATAAGACTCCTTGCATGACAGCAGCACTTCCAGTGGACCAGGAACTTCTGGAAGCCACTGGGCAGCACGTGCTTTGCTTTCTTGTTGCTCTCATAACCAATGTTGGGCATCAATATCTGACCTTGAATTTTTCCTCACCCTGTTGTCAATACCTCCTGGTTTCTGCCAGTCACACTTAATTCTGACATAGCAGATGAACTGATGCCAGATGAATCCTCTTTCTGAGGATTTTGGACTTCATAGGTGGTCTGAGGGAAGCCATGATGCAGAGCTCACATGCAAAGGATGAGACTTTCTCACCAGGGGGCAGTGGGGCCAGATGGAGACCGCACAAATGCCAGCATGGCTGTGGTTATTTATTTTTTATTTTTGCAGTGCCAGGGATGGAACCCAGGGCCTGCATGTGCTAGGCAAGTGCTCTACTACCATAAAACCTTGTCCACAGAGCTGGGGGTAGTTGAGTGGTAGAGCACTTACTTAGCATGAATGAGGCCCCGGGTGCAGTCCCTGGCACCACAAAAAAATGAAAAGAAAAGAAATTCACAGGAGTGTGTCATACAAGGACAGAGTCACTCACATGGGGAGCACAGGGTGACATCAAATTTCCTCTGCTGGCACAGAACAAAATATCCCTTTCCACAGCAATCTCAAAGTATCATAAGCCTGCCTTTGTTTTGACTTCCAAACATTTATTTTTTAAAGTGTAAATCTAAAAAAACTCCTGCACTTAGAGGTGTTCAAATATAACGGACACCATTCATAAAAACATCTCTTGGGAATGTCTCAGGCGGCACTGAAAGGGACCCTGGAACACCCAAATCAGTCCCCTTGTTGGACAGTCTGTGGAACTGAGGCTCAGCCCACAAAGGCAGGGGTGGGTGACAGAGACAAAGAACACTTGACCTTTGACTGTGGGCCACCTTTTCAAGAGCACTGTTATAGGATACTAGCACTTTCCTTGGCAAGGACAACATGGTAAAAGGCACCTTTTGTCTTCAATTCCCCTCACATGCTCAACTCCCCAGGGGCAAGATCATATCTTGTGCTACTTTTAAAATTATTAAAGGAAAACAACTTTTTAAAAAAATGGTACATGCTGATAAAGATGAATGAAAGAGGGAGCTGGGGTTGTGGCTCAGTGGTACAGTGCTTGCCTAGCATGTGTGAGGCTCTGGGTTTGATTCTTAGCACCATGTATCAACACATAAAATAAAGCTCCATTGACAACTAAGAAAATATTTTAAAAAATGAAAGAATGCAGAAACATAAAGTGAAAAGGGACAGTCCCTTCTTCTTCACCCACATCTACCCTCCCCGGAGGGAAACACATTTCCCACAACATGTTATGAAAAATTTCAGACACACAGAAATTGTGTACAATTTGGTACACCCCAAACCTAGATTCTATGAACATCTTCCTACATTTGCTTTGTTACTTACTCGTCCATCTTTCCATGCTCCATTCACCTGTCAATCCATCCTCTTTTTCAAATGAATTTCAGAGCAAATTGCAGATGCCAGCCATCTCCCACTAGGATTCCCAAAGCCTCAACATACAATCGTCAGCTGGAGTTTAATATTTACTTTTTTGTGTGTTTTGAGGTAAGATCTACATCCTATGAAATGCCGACTAAAGTATACTTGCCCTGGTTTTGACAAATGCAAAAAATATAACATAAACATCAACTCAGAAAACTTTCCATGTTTTTCTACCATAATTTTTGCCTGTTCTAGAGTTTCATACAAACAAAAAATTAGATAGACACACACACACACACACACACACACACACACACACACACAGATGTACTCCTTGGTTTTAAGACAAAACTTTTTGGTTACCTCCTCCCCACCTGCCCACACCCAGAGGGGTGTGTTGACTTTCTTGTAATATGACATGCCACATCGCACATAAAATGGATTAATGTAGCTTCCATGTGTCTGTTTCTCGTACCTTTCCGTCCTCCCAGAGGCTTGTACTTGAGGTGTGGAGGGTGCAGGGGACTCACCTCCTTGCCTCGCTGAGGTAAACTCCAGCCCACATCAAGGCAGCTCCCCTGGGGGATCAGGCGGAGGCTGGGCATGGCAGACATGGTACCTTTTCTTGGCTTCTTCCCTTCCTCACCCTTTCTGCACAACTCCCAGGAGTCTCCTGGGAGCACTTCTGGGGTCAGACCCTTGTCCGTGATCCAGGTCTGCTTCTGGGGATCCTACCTGGGTGGCATCTGAGCTCACTTGCACTGCTGTACCTGAGACGAGGTAATTTATAATGAACAGAAACTCACTTCCTCACAGTTCTGGAGGCCGGAGAGTTCAAGATCCAGGAGCACCAGTTTCATTGTCAAGTGAGGGCTGCTCTCGGCCTCCAAAGTGGCACCTTGTTGCTGCATCCTCTGGAGAGGGGAACATTGTCTTCACATGGCAGAGGCGAAGGGCAGTGCAGAGGGCAAGTGGGCCACTTTGCAAAGCCTCATTAAAAGGGCCTGTCATTCCTAAAGGGAGGAGCTTCATGACCCCAGCACTTCCTGTAGGCCCCCACCCCCCACCGCCAGCACACTGGTAAAGTTTCAACACCTGAATTTTGGAAAGGGATGCATTACAAGTGGAGCTGATGGTGCTCAATACATTTCTGTTGATTGATCCTAAGATCTAGCCACACCTGTGGCCTGGGCTCCTGAGGCAGGAGCCCTGGGTGAGGAAGGGCATCCCTGGTGGGAACCCATTCATCTCCTGGGCCTTTGTTTGCTCTTAGGTAAAATGGGAGGCTGGACTCCAGTTACACATAAGATCTCAGTGAAGGATTGTGTGTCCAGGTTGGGTTTCATCAGAGGCAACCTACATGGTGTGGCTGTTTACTGCAAGTATAAACTTATGATGTGAAGGGGGCTTAGTGAACCCGAAGGGAGCAAAGGTGAGTCTGAGAATGGCGAGGTACAGGAGAGCCATGAGTGAGATGGTAGAGGGAGATCTCTGAAATATGCAGTAGAAGTCCTGAACCAATGTGAAGGAACGGGAGAGGTGGCTTCAGTGAGGGTGGGAAACTGCTTGGTACAGTGTTGCATGCCTCTAATCCCAGGGGAGGCTGAGGCAGGAGGGTCGCAAGTTCAAAGCCAGCCTCAGCAAAAGTGAGGCAATGCAGTGAGACCCTGTCTCTGAATTAAATACAAAATAGGCCTGGGAGTGTGGCTTAGTGGTTGAGTGCCCCCAGAGTTCAATCCCTGGTCTCCCCAAAAATAGAGGTGGGAAACTGTAGATCCTGGGGAGAAGATAGGTGGAGGTCTGTGTGGGGAGGAGCCACAGGAGGAGGAGGATGCCCTGACTATCTCGTGCTAGCTGTGAATCCAATTTGAGGTGCCCGTGATGGCCAGTGTGAGGCTGAGAGCTCAGCATGTGTCCACTAGTGAAGAGCTTGGAGGCTGTTTGCCTCAGGCAGCGCTCAGTGCTGTGGCTGCTGTTTATCTGCGGGGACACTGAGCATTCCAAGACAGCACAGATGTTAATACCTGACTGTCCATTTGGAGGAATACAGAGAGGGGTCCTGAATAAAAGTAAGGAATGGATTTCAACTTTATAAATATCCTCTGATTCAAACGAACAATGAGCAACTTTTCTGGTTCATGCCCTGTGCGGGGCTCTGCAGGTTAATGAGCATGAGTGGGCGCCGACGCACCGATGTTCCCATCTGGCTCAGGGTGGCACTCACATATGAGTTGAAGCACATTCCCATCCGCTGGGCAGGCAAGGTGCTGGAGTCAGGGGCCCTCATCCAGAACATTTCAGCTGATGACAATCGCTCCTTTCCTGGTTATGGCGAGGCTCAGAGGGTGTGCAGGCCTGGGAACTGGGGTCAGCAGGGAACTGGGGTGGAAGGAAGGAGATCCTCCAAGGAGGCTGCCACCTTCAAGACCTGGAAGATGCACCTTATCCAGGCCTGCCTCCTTGCCCTTGGGAGGCGGCTCTGTCCGAGGGAGTTACTGGCCCTAAGGGAGACAAGGTCATGAACCAACTCCCCCACTCTCTCTCTCTCTTTTAATTTTAATATGTATATTTTTAGTTGTAGATAGGCACAATACCTTTATTTTATTTTATTTATTTTTTTTTTAATTTTTATTTTTTTATTGGTTATTCAAAACATTACAAAGATTGCCTTTATTTTATTAATTTGTTTTTATGTGGTGCTGAGGATAGAACCCAGTGCCTCACACACGCTAGGCAAGCGTAAAGCCACTGAGCCACAACCCCTGCCCATCCCCCACTCTCTTGAGGGACTCACAGGGGTGGGGACTGAGGCACCAGGCTGGGTGGCAACACTGACTGAAGAAGGAAGTCAGTGAGTGCCTCAGGAAAACCTTGGCTGGCATTATGACCTCAGCCTGGAAGGAGAGGACATTATAGGGAGAAGCTAGCAGGGGTGCAGCCATGGCAGCGGGGCCAGGCTGGGAGAGAGTTGGGGAGACCAGGCAAGGGTCTGACATTTTGGAGGGATTTGCAAGCAACATGGGCCACACCTGTTCCCTCACAGGGTCTCCAGGGAGGGGCTGGGGTATAGCCAGGCAGGTTAGACCCAAGGCACTGGAAACCCCTAGTCTCAGCAAATCTGCATGTCCAAGTGTGGCCCAAGACACAAACGTGCCGTATTCGGGGACCATCTTTATTCTGAGATGAGTTCCTGAGTCACTGTCAAGGAGGCCAGAAACCAGAGTCCTGATGCCTGCTCTGGGTCGTGTCAGACCCCCAGGATCTTCTCAGGATGCTGGCGGCAGAGAGAGGAGGAAGAGTCTCCCTTGAGACTGAGGTTGTGAAGTGGCACCCCCTTTTCTCCACAGAAAAGACTTAACTGGGCTTCTCCAGAAATCTTCACCATGGCTGATTTTAGGACTGTCAGCAAAAGAGTCTCTGCAAAAGAGTCCAATGTAGATAAACTTCCTATTTTCATGTCGCCCTGTTTTACTTGGCCACTGGCCGGGAAGATACCAGCCCCTCAGGTGCTGGACACCCCCTTACTAGTTTTCACAAACGTATCTAGTACAGTACTTTGAAGAAATGTGCAAACAAGGCCTCTGGCCTTGAGCTGGGGCTTCACAGAGATGTCTACATTTTTAAGATAAATTACAAATGGGCTCCATGGTAACAGCTGGCAGGGGGAGGAAAGAAAGGGGAGAAGCAGCTCTCCCCTTCTCAGGTGCTGACCTTGAAGAGTTAACTTGCCCAAAACAGTGAAAGAAAAGCTGCTTTTCTGTGAACTTCTGCAGACTGGGAACTTCTGAGCCCCTCCCCTTACATGCTGGGTATCCAATTCTGAAACTCCCTGAACTCCGGGTTCAGGGGATTAATTGATTACAGCAAAGGCTGTGCCCTCTGAACCTGACTGTAGCCAAATAAAACTGTTTCCTGCTATCTTTGGTGCCTTGCCTTGTCTGTCCCTAGGACAGTTGGGTTTCTCAACTTTGGTGAGTGGGGGATGGGATTCTGAGCTGATTAAACCTGATTTAAAGAAACAAGTAAGTGTGACATGGATTATATACCAAGCCGTGGAGTTTGTGCTCACAAGCTTACAACCTGAACTAAAATAGAGCAGAGACAAATATTACCAACCCAGTCAACACCGTAGGAATTTAATCATGTTTCGGAGGAAGACACAAAACTACCTGTAATTAATTACAGAGCGGGGAGGTCCTGGGAGCTGAGCCGGGCTTGGGCTGGTTTCTCCTCCTCCAGCTGTCTGATTGGCTCTGGGAAGCTTCTTCTGCCTGGAACTCACTCTCGTCAATCCAAATCAGTCCTCCAGGTTTCAGGTTGAGTGTCAGACCTTCTCCCCCAGCGAGGTTGATTTTTGCTGCTCAGCACATTCTCTGTTAAGACACATCCAACGATATATAATAAAGCGTGGATTCCTCACAGGGCTTTGGCTCAGGAATCAGGGTGTCTCCCTTGTATGCTCTGGTACCCCAGTTCTCAGCATGGTGCTAAGAAACTAGTCTTCCCTCCAAAATTGCAGGTGTGGAGTGACTGCAGTGACAGAGTTTTGAATTATTATTTTCCCCTGGACTATCTTTCTGGGCTGCTCCCTCTTCCTCTGCCCTCCTGCCCCCCAGCCATTCACCAGGAAATCCAGTAAGCCAAGGCTTGTCCTCCCTCGGAAGGAGGAACCCATTGAAACCAGAAGCAAAATCCTGACAACTAGAGACTTTTCCTGGCCATGGGGTCTGTTTATTTGATGGTGGCCTCGTCTCTTGGGTGTGTGCAGTCAAAACAATCAAGTACACTTTAAACACAGGCAGTTCATTGTGTCATTTCTCTCGAAAGCAGTTAGAAATTACAGCAGGGCTTCTGAGCTCAGGGATGGGCTCTTGAATATTTAAAGCAGAGATAAGTTTTCAAAGCCTGGTGCTTAATTAAAAAAAAAAAAAAAAAAAAAAAAAGAAAGAAAGAAAGAAAGAAAAAAAAAGGAGGCTTTTGGATTCCAGGCTTTGTTTAGAATCAAGAGCTGAATATGGCATAAGCCAGGGACGCCAGGGATGATTCTCAAACTCAGGCTGGGTCAGCATCACCTGGAGAACTCATCAAAACCCATATTCTCACTTGCTCCTATGTTTCTGAGCTGCAGGTCTGGGTGGAGCTTGAGAATGGGCTTTATAAGGCTTTGGGTGCTACTGCTGCTGCTGGTCCTGAGACCTTGCTCTGAGAGCCACTGGTTGAGAAACTCAAGAAGAGAGAAGAGAAACAGAACGTTCTGCTTCAAAAGATAGGCTTTGACCAGCAGGAAGGGGAGGAAGACTCTGTAGACAGGACCAGAACTGCCAGGCAGGGAGACCCTGAGAAATGCCCACTGTCTCTGTGATTGTTCCAGAGCAAACTCCAAACTGCCAGTGTAGGGGGAAGGGCGAAATCCTCAGAGAAGCCAGGGGCCCTGAAAGCAAATCTGAAATGGCCTGGTTCTCCTGACTGTAGCTTGGGACACCTAACCCTCCTAGAGAATCCTGCATCTCGAGTCTGGCCAAAACTAGCAGTGTCTTGGGTGCTGAGCTTACAAGGAGGCTCAGAATCCTGGTGACCAGCAAAGGTCTCGTGGTTGGGACAAGGCAGACCTGGATCTGTCCCTCCAGGTTGAGGACGTCAGAAGTCAGTGCCAAACAGGGCAAGCCCCGCCACAGGGGCCAGGGAGGACAGGCAGGTGGACTGTGTGCAGCTTCCCTGGAACCGAACAGTGGTTACCCATGAGAAAATGATCAGTTATTTTGAATTGGCAAGATTGCAGTTTTCTACCCTGGGCAGAAGAGAGTACAGAAGAGCTAAGTTAATTTTAGTAGGAGAAGAAGTTCCATCTTTGTGCACTCAAATTGCTGTCGCAGGGATTATTCACTTTAACCCTGTTGGAAATGAAGTAAGTGCACTGCTGTGGCTCAGTTGAACACCTCTTAAGGAAGGAGTCCAAGTTCTGGAGGTTTAGAAGGACTTTGGGGGCATCAGAAAGGAAATCGGAACAAGAAAAACTTTAGTGATAAGAAAGTTCAGCTCCTGACCTTGATGTGGATGAAAGAACTATTGGAGACTTGGGTTCTGCCTCTCCTGTGCTCCAGCAGATGGCAAAGCTCCAGCTAAGGCTGGCCGGGCGCCAGGGGAGTTGAAGTGCACATGAGTGCTGAGATCTGATGCTGTCTTCCACCAGCTGAACAGAGAGTGCCGGTCACCCAGGGTCAGCCACTGCTGTCAGTTTGTGGGGCTGGTGGAACCAATTTAGGGATTGTGGCTAGCAAAGGAAGTGGTACCCAAGAGAACAGTCTTCTTTGGGATATATTCAGCTGAGATTCATTCGTGTTCATTGTTAAGTCATTCAGATTGTAACACACAGAAGACACATCTTGCTCAGCAAAAATGAAGGATTTAGAAATAAACTGCAGGACATGCAACAAAGAAGCAAGTGTTTGGTTTTCTGGAAAAAAAATGATTACCATCTATTTGCAAACCTTTATAGATGATCTGAGTGGCCACTGCCTTTATATCATGGGATACCACTTTCACACTCACTGGGATGGCTGAAATCAAAATAAGTATTGGCAAGGACATGGATGAGTTGGAAGCTTTGTATGTTGCTGGTCGAGATATAAAACGGTGTAGCCATGGTGGAAAACAGAAGTTCCTCAGAGAGTTAAATTTAGATACCAATAGGACCCACCAATTCTGCTCCTAGATGTATACTCGATAGGATTGAAAACATGTCAAAACCTGCACATTATTCATAATTGCTGTAAGGTAGAAACAACCCGAATGTCCATCAACTGATGAATAGATAAAGAAAATGTTGTCTATACCTACAGCAGAATATTAGCATACAAAGAAAGAAGTTCTGAAACACGGCTGGACCTTGACAAACATGCTCAGTGAAAAAAGTCAGAGAGAAAAAATTGGAAATTTTCATTTATATGAAATGTTCACTATCAGCAAACTCACAGAGGCAGCGAATGGTTTAATGGCTGCCAGGGACTAAGGCTGGGGATGGGACTCTAATGGGGGGGGGTTCTTTTAGGGGTGATGAAATGCTCTGGGAGAAGATAGTGGTGACAGTGTCACAACTTCACGGTATAATAAATACTACTAAACTGTACACCTTGGGAAGGTAAATTTTATGGCATCTCAATTACAAAAACTGTTCTCTTTAAGAACACCTTTGTACTCAAATTTACATGACCTCCCCTCCTCCATAATATTTCATGATTACGGATGATAAAAAAAAAATCCTAATAAGGATTTTTTCTTTTTCTCTGGTACCCACAAGAAGAAAAATACTAGAAGATGCACTAGAGTGACTGGAATGATGTGTAATAAATTATTTTTTATAATGAAAAGGCAAGAAGTGTCCTTATAGTGTAGAGCCATCTGTTGAAAGGGGAATTGTCACACCATCATGTTCCTGTCTTAAAGAGGGATTTAAGCAGTTCCTCTGATCTTTTAAACGTTCAAAAAGATTATTTTTGAAACTGATGTTCAAATGGAGAAAGTTGGATTTAAGAAGCTGTAGCTACAAAGCTGGAATTCGTGAAGCCGTACAGAAGTTAATAAAGCAGTCTCACATAATAAAATTAAAGTGTTCCTAACCATTATCAGGGGATTCTTTTGTGACAAAAAGAATTTCTCCCAGCATTCAAATGTGTCTTGGTGGACTACAGAGAGACACAAAATCATTTTACTTGTAGATTTTATTTTGTAGGAATGATAGTACCTTCTGGATCTGACTTCACAGGGATTTTTAAAAATCAAGGAAATATATATGAATGTGCTTCATTCTCTCTAAAGAAATGGGCCATATAAATTCAAAACATTATTATCTAAAATCAATAAACATTTATGAAAATGATATAAAATCAACGGGTGACTTCTCGTTTGTACTTGAATTACCTACACAAAACATTTCTCACTCACTCCATAAAAGAGTTACAGCCCTGTTTCTTTTCATTTATGTGAGCTGGAAGTGTAATAAACTCACTTCCCGGTAAGGGGGCGATGAGCTGTCACAGGAGAGGGTGTGCTGGAGCGGTGTAACCAATAGTTACACCCACGTGTTCACATCCGATGCCACTCCTGCACCCCCACACCACATGCAGAAGCAAGCAGCTCTTCCTTCAGTTTTTACTCTACATTTCTCCTTGAGAAGTTTTATGGATGACGTTTTAGACAGCCAAGGAGGAGCAAGCTGTGGCTCAGGTTCACCCCTCCCACTCTCTTTAGCAGAATCTAATGATTGGACACGTCGCTTTCCTGAAACCACATAGAGTAGAAAGGAAGGGTCCTCCTTGCCCTTCCCTCTGGCTCTGAGGAGGGGCAGCCAGCTCAGGATTTAAATTTCTGGAATTTTCTCTGAGCAATAACCAGCTTCCGCCAATGGGTTCCCCTGGGGCGGGATTACAAGAGATGGCTGAGGGACACAGGAGTCTTCCCTGAGCAGGTAAAGGTGAACTTTTGTCCTTCACCTGCTTCACACAGACCTCACACCTTCTTCCCTAAAGCCCCTGACTCCCCCCATTATGTTGCACTAGCAGGTTTGGGCATCTCAACTGGAGAATCCAGCAGCCCGGTGAAGGCCTTACACCCGCCCCGGAATCTCAGATTTTACTTTACTGACCTGGCTGCCCTTCCTCCTCATCCCCAATCCATTTTCTCTGGTTTGCCTTCTTCAATGAACTAAATCCATTAGATTCTGCCTCTTAATGTGTTATAAAATCTTATGGAAACCACCTCCGCCAGACCCCACCACCTTGGCAGGAAATTTCACAGTCACTCCCCTGGTCTTTCTTAGACATAGGACTTGGAACCCTTGACAACATCTCACCAGGCCTTCCTTGGTCAGGTCCCCAAAGAAAAAAGAACTGAAAGAGCTGATTGGAATATTGCAGACTGTCCGTCAATAATAGTAGGAGAAAAAAAAAAAAAAACAACCCAAAACCAAACACCAGGGGCTGTCCCTAGGCGTCAGCACAAGAGCAAGGTACCAGCTGCTGAGGAGCTTCTTCTAAAGGTCTTGGAGAGGAGCAGGAGGGAGGCCGCTGGCCAGCTGCAGCTGGGGAGAGCTGAGCATAGTCTCCTTTGCTGGGCCTGGTTTTATTTTGGCCTTGTCAAATTCTGGCTAGAGTTTGTGTTAGTATTGCCAACTCATTATTTATGCCCATAAAATAATGATGCTAGTGGTAATAACGATGAATAATAATAACCACAGTAGATCCCGTTTACTCAGCAGTCTCCGTGTGCCTGGCACTGGGCTAAATGTCTAACCTAAATTTTCTCATTCAATCCTCATAAACTTGTAGAGATTAAGTAACCTCCCTAAAACTATGCCAGTCAGGAAGTGGTGTCTGAATCCAAAACCCATTGAGGACTCTGTTCTTCTGCACATAGCCTGGGCCCTAAAAATAAATAAATAAATAAATAAATAAATAAGGCTGTATTTTCAAATCCCCAGAGGACTGAGTTTTTACTTTTATTTATTTATTTTTGCAGTACTAGGGATTGAATCCAGGGGCTCCTCTACCACTAAGCTTTATCCCTGGCCCTTTTGATTTTTTATTTAGAGGCGGGGTCCTATCAAGTTGCCCAGGCTGGCCTAGAACCTGATCCTCTTTCCTGCCCCAGGTCCCCAGTCATTGGGATTACAAGCGTGCACCAATAAGCCCGGCTCAGGACTGAGCTTTTTTAAAAGGCTGTTCCATCAGAGGCCCTGGACCCGAGGAGGTCACAGGAGGGCTGTCACTTTTAGTGAGGTCCTGTGCACAGGGATGGTAAGCCAATGCACAGACCCCTTCAAGTCAAAGGTGAAGAGAAATGTCATTCTCTCTCAAATATTAGAAAGAAAATTGTAAAATTGGTAAATGGTATCAGTAAAGCAAAGCCTACCTTTCCAAATCATCTCACGAACTACAGCCCTCTTTCCTGCAGCCCCGTTCTCATGTTTACCAGGCTCTCTGATGTTTTTGCAAGGCAGCCACATCCATGCTTATTTTTCTTTCGTTGTCAGCCTCAAGTTCTTGAGCCATAGATTTTTGAGCCATGTAATACGTAGGTGGGAAAATAATTTTTCCCTTAATTTCTTTTTTCTATCATCTTGATCCAGGTATTTGTAAAGGCAGTAAAATAATGTTAACCATCAATTAGTAGTAAATTATTTTCTCAAGGCTGGAATATACACCGTGGTTTCAAACTCTAAGCCATTTCCCAAGAAAATCTGCAAATTAATATTAGCAGAGCCCTTAAATTCGTTTTAGAAACAGGTAGTGAATGATTCTAAATATATAGATAGTGGAAACCAAAACAGAATGTCTCCGCATCAGAGTTTATTTTAAACAAAATCTAAATATAAGATTTCCACTTGGGAGTTTTTAACAACACACCCCTGACTTTGGGCTCTGGAGTCCCACTGTGACTGCCCACCAGCCCTTGGGCTCTAGTTTCCTGGTCAAAGAATAAAAGCAGCCACCTTTCCCCTCACTCCGGCTCTGCCCCACACATCTCTCCATGCCAAGAATCCTTTGTAGGTGTACCTAATCTTCCTTCTGGCCTTGTAACGCTTTACTTTTGTTTAATTTCTTTGGTGGTGCAAACAGACACAGGTAATGGTGTAGATGATTCAGACCAAATTGGGGCAGATTCAGGCAGAAGGACAGGTGTGGGACAGGGATTTGATTGGCGGGCGGCTTCCAGGTACACCCACCTGCAGACTTGTCCACATCTAGATGCTCAATGGGACACCCATCGAACTGTTCAGAATTGCTCCACAGTCCAGGGTGGCTCCAGAACCCATCGGGGCTGTAATGGGCCCAGAGCTCTTCAACGACCTGAGTTGTCTCTCAAGCCATCCACATCCGGACCCTCAAACGTGCTGTGCCCAAGAGTGTCCCCAGCCTTTGCCAGCTGAGCTCTTCCTAAAAGCCTGTGCTCTCTTTTCGCCTCTCCTTCCCACGAGTCCTGGATCCTGACTGGTTCTCACTTTCAAGGCTGAGACACAGTCCCCCTCCTGGTCTGCCCCACTTCTCCCCATCACAGTTAAATTGCTTCTATTTCTTGGCTTTCTTCTCCTCCCTCCCTCCCTCTCTCTCCCCTTTCCTGATCTCGTCGGATGGGAAGCCTCGATATATTTAAGACTAGACAAAATAGTCTGATGAGTGTTCACCTGCCTGGTGCCCAAGTTCAACAGTGAACACTCGCCAGGGGAATTTCACCAGCTCTCGTGTGCCTTTCCTCAGGGCACTCTGAAGCAAACCCCACATTTCATTGCACTCACAAAAGTTTCAGTTTTCAGAAACTTTTTTTTTTTTTGGCAGTACTGCAGGTTGAACTCTGGTAAGCACTGTACTATGAAACTACAGCCCCATAACCATATTGCTATTATCTCATGAAACTCAAGGGTCAATTCCTTAAGATCATTGCATTCCAATTATCTAAGAAAAACACTTTAAAAAATTTTTTTCTTCCTTTTTTTGGTATTATTTTAATTTTTTTTAAGTTGTAGATGGACACAATACCTTCATTTTATTTATTTATTTGTATGTGGTACTGAGGATCGAACCAGTGCTAAGCAAGTGCTCTACCACTGAGCTACAACTGTAGTCCCTGATACTATTTTATTTTTAATGCTTATATTAGTGCATTGTAGTTATACATACTAGTGGGGTTCATTTTGACATAATCATACATGTGTGAAATTTAATTTGCTCCATTTTAGTCCTTGGGTGCCTCTTCTTTCTTTTCTGTCCCCCCTCCCCATATTTCTCTTCTTTGGTTCTACTGGTCTTCCTTCTATTCATTATTCATTTTTAACTGGGGCTTTACAGATATACACAAAGGAAGAAGTCTCCATGGTATATTTATACATGCACACGTTCACTCGGAATTTCTTCCCCTTCCTGCCCCTCCTCCCTTCCTCTCCTTCTCCACTGATCTTCCTTCTTTCCTCATGGTATTCAGTTCCCCCTTCCCCTGCTCTTTTCCCTTATTTGGCTCCAACTTCCACACATGACAGAGAACATTTGACCCTTAACTTTCTAAGTCTGGCTTATTTTGCTTAACATGATGTTCTTCATTTCCATGCATTTATTGGAATTTCAGTCTTCTTTCTAGCTGAGTAAAACTCCATTGTGTATACATCCCACAGTTTCTTAATCCATTCATCTATTGACAGGCATTTGGGCTGATTCCTTACCTTGGATATTGAGAGTTGCACTGCTATAAACATTGATGTGTCTGTATCACTACACTATACTGATTTTAGTTCTTTGGATAAATATTGAGGAGTGGATTAGCTGGGTCATATGGTTGTTCCTTTCCTAGTTTTTTTTTTTTTTTTTTTTTTTTAAAGGAATCTCCATACTGCTTTCCAGAATGGCTGTACTAATCTGCAGTCTTACCAACAATGTATGAGTATACATTTCCCCTTATCTTTGCCAGCATTTATCATTTTTTGTTTCTTGATGATTGCCATTCTGACTGCAGTGAAATGAAATCTCAGTATAGTTTTGATTTGTATTTCCCTGACTGCTAGGGAATTTGGACATTTTTTCATATGTTTGTTGGCCATTTGTATTTCTTCTTTTGAGAAGTGTCTGTTTAGTTCTTTTGTCCAGGGATTAATTGGGTATTATTATGTCTCTCTCTCTCTCTCTCTCTCTCTCTCTCTCTCTCTCTCTCTCTCTCTCTCTCTCTCTGTGTGTGTGTGTGTGTGTGTGTGTGTAGCTTTTTGAGTACTTTATATATTCTGGATATTGATCCTCTGTCAGAGGAGTAGCCAGCAAAGATTTTCTCCCATTCTGTAGGCTGTCTCTTCATGCTCTTGATTGTTGCCCTTGCTGTGCAGAAGATTTTTAATTTGATGGCATCCCACTTGTTGATTCTTGGCTTTATTTCTTGAGCTTTAGAGGTCTTGTTAAGGAAGTCAGTGCCAGCTCCTATATGATGGAGTGTTAACCCGAGGTTTTATTCTAGCAGTTGCAAGGTTTCAGGTTTAATTCCTATGTCTTTGGCTTGCTTTTTTGCAGGGTGAAAGATAGGTATCTAGTTTTATTCTTCTACATATGGATATTCAGTTTTTTTGCTAGCATCACTTGTTTAAAAGGCTATCTTTTCTCCAACATTTATTTTTGGCACCTTTGTTAAGTATCAGATTACTATAACTATGTGGGTTTGTCTTTGTGTCTTCATGCCTATTTGATGTTAATATCTGTTTTTATTACTATAGCTCTGTAATATAATTTGAGATCAGGTATTGTGATGCCTCCAGCATTGCTCTTCTTGCTTAAGATTATTTTGGCTATTCTGGGTCTTTTATTCTTCCAAATGAAATGTAGAACTTTTTGTGTGTGAAGAATGTCATTGGTATTTTGATTGCACTGAATCTGTATATTGCTTTTGGTAGTTATGTCCATTTTGACAATATTAATTCTGCTTATCTAAGAATATGGGAGGTCTTTCTATCTTCTAAGATCTTCTTCAATTTATTTCTTCAATGTTCTATAGTTATCCTTGTAGAGAGGTCTTTCACTTTGTTTGTTAGATTAATTTCCAAGTATTTTATTGTGTTTTTGGATGTTATTGTGAATGAAATAGTTTTCCCGATTTCTTTCTCAGCGTAATTACTACTGGAGAATAGGAAAGCTATTTGTGAGTGTTAATCTTGTGTCCTGCTACTTTGCTGAATTTATTTATGAGCTCCAGAAGTGTTCTGGTGGAGTTTTTTGGGGTCTTTTAGATTTAGGATCTTGTCATCAGCAAACTGATAAATTAACTTATTTTCCTATTTGTATCCCTTTAATCTTCTTTTGCCCAAAGTTTTTTTTTTTTTTTTTTTTTTTTTTTTAAATTTTTCCTTCCTTCCTTTTTTTTTTTTTTTTTTCTCCTGGAACTGGGGATTGAACCCAGGGCTTTGTGTACACACTCTACCACTGAGGTACACCTCCAGCCCAAGAAATTTTTCTTTACAGTTGGTTTAAGTGGGAATCCAAATAAGGTCTGCACTCTGTATATGGTGGATTTATTTCCTACTCTGCTTTTTAATTTACAGTCTCTCCCTCTCCTTTTCCTGGTTCTCGCCAGTTTCACTGTTGAAGAACTAGGGTCACTTGTTCTTCAGAACTCCCCAGAGTCTGAGAGTATCCCAGAACTTGACTTTAGTTGTCCCTCTGCCCTGGCCCTTGAGGCCCTTGAGTTGAGGTTGGATGTCCTCAGGAAATCCACCGTGGGTCGAGAGTACAGAACAGGCCGGTCACATTGTAAATGCTCTCTGCAGAGGATTTGGGGACTTGCTCAGGAGGCAGGGTCCTGGGGGTGGAGTCCTTTCCACCTGGACCTCCAGGAAAATGCTCTCTGAAATCTGTGGCAGCTGTGACTTAAGCTCCTGAAATTTCAGAGCCCATAGTGTCCCTGTGTGGTGTGGTGTCCTTCACCCCTTGGCTTCCACAAATTGGGACAGCAACCCTTAAGCCCCTGTGATTCCCCACAGTCCTGGAGCTCCAGCAAGGAACCCCTTCCACATAGAACTCGAGGGTGACTCAGGAAAGCCAAACACCCAGCCTCCCGGATTCTGGCCTTGCCTAGTTCCCTTTGGTGTGGGCAATACCTAGGCTGGCACACAGCAGCCAGAGTTACAGATCTGAGATGTCACCTGGCAGCAGCTTACCTTCCCTAAGCCAAAGCCTGGGAGGCGTTGCCATTTCTGTATGTCTCCCCGCCTTTCCCTCCCACCTCTGGGTGGGCCCCGGGAGCCAGCTTCTCTACTTCTCCTTTGAGCCAGGATGGCTTTTGTGTCAATCCCTGCCTATTGATACACCACAGGAGTGACCAAAGATTGAAGCCACTCAAGACTATTGTCTTGCTGCAAAGTCCCATTTTTGAAGGTCAGAGGTCTAATTCGGCTTGTGCCTGCTTAACCCCCAATTCGTTCCTGAATATCTTGCAGCTAAGGGAAGGAAAATGAAAAATTTTTAATGAAAAAATTTTCCCATTGATTTTAATGGGAAGTTATGAGACATCTTTTGCCAACTTGAGATACCCAAACAAATCCCATAGGCAGGAAACGCTATCAACTGAACAACCAACATAAATCTATACATTAATAAGCAATAATGTGAATATAGGTAAATCAGTTTGCATATTTACTGTACTGTCAAAAGGGTATTTTGAACTCACCACAGGAGCAAGAGTAGCTAGTAAATGAGGGCCAGGAGGGAGTCATTCTTTGGAAGGTTTGTTCTTCTTTCTTCATGTTTTCTTCACCAGACTTTCAACACTTGGACTCATAATTATTTTGACCTTAAACTGTGCTTCTAGTTATATACATATAGATAAGCATTATTAGGAAAAATTAAAGGCCACATACAGTAGTTCCTGACAACGTGAGATGGGTGCAAGTGCAATAAACCAAGTGGTGGAAGGGGCTGCCTCTTCCTGGCTCCTGCCTGGTTCACATCACAAGGCAAACTGGGTTCGTGCAAACTTAGAGCACAGTCACATCTGTTGCACATGCTGTTCTTTGACAAGACACGGTTATGCTGACTAAATTGCCAAGGGTGTTTTTGCCTGCCTGGATGTCAAAATATCCATGCTTTGAGCATAGCATGGTTTTGGATAAAAGATTATTGGACTGAAAAAGAAAAAAAAAAATCTATTGTCCACCATGTGGTTCAGGAGCCATATGTTGAAAAGTTAATTCAACAGTCATCATGAGAGGAAAGTCTGCAGTTTGCTGGTCTTTCTCTTTGTCTTTTCTTCTCCTGTCAATCTCAATTTCCTCTTAGGCAAGCACATGCTTCAGGTGCTGCGAAAGGTGAGGTCCTCAGAAAGCCCAAAGGGAACAGTCCAATGACACTTTAAAAAAATAATGCCAACACAACTTTTAGCTAAAGGTCTTTATGTAAGCTATGTCTGCTTTTTTAGGGATAACTTAATAGTTTCTCAAATTATTGATGCATACAACATGGATGAATTCCAAAAATTCATTGCTGAGTGAAGGAAACCAGATATGACAGAATACATACTCCATTTATATGAAATCTAGAAGTGGCAAACAACCCTAGACGACATAAGCTGAACATGTTCCCTGAGGGCCAGGAGGGGAACTGACAAGAAAGAAGCATAAAGGAATTTTCAGGGGTGAGTGGAATCTTCCACATCTTGTTTCGGGTGCTTGTTACACAGCTATATGTAACTGTCAAAATTCATCAAACTCAACATTCAAGATCTATGCATTTTATGTTGTATGTATAAAAAAAACTTAAAATACACAAAAACAATTCAAGAGTCTCTTATATTGTTATTAAATATATTCCCTGAATAAACTTTATAGATTTGGGGGTTGCAAGGCCTGGTGGGTTTGAAATCTAGTTCCACAATTCTCAGTTGTAGGATCTTGGGGAAGTTAGTTAACTTTTCTAGCTTCAGTTTTCTTACCCAAAAACCAGTAGTGAAAACAGAAGTTATCTCATAGGTTGTGCACAAGAAATGGGCTAATGCCTCAGAGCTCTGAGTAAGGGATGAGCAATACTATGTTCCTCTTTTTCCATAAGTTTAAGGACATTCATTGAAGCCCCCACCCACACTTTTATTTTTTTTTATACCAGGGATTGAATTTAGGGGTACTCAAGTACTGAGCCACATCCCCAGCCCTATTTTTTTTTTGTATTTTATTTAGAGACAGGGTCTCACTGAGTTGCATAGCACCTCGCTTTTGCTGAGGTTGGCTTTGAACACACGATCCTCCTGCCTTAGCCTTCTGGCTGCTGGTATTAAAGGTGAGTGTCACTGTGCCCAGCCCCACCACTTCACATCTTGCCACCATTCATCTCTTCCTATGATGATACCTCCAGCCTGTCTCATCTCCCTCAGGGGCTGCCTACACTCCCCAAGTCTCTGGCCTCTCCGTTCCATCAGTCCTGGCATAGAGACCCACTTCAATCTCCTTTATCTCTCAGCATCATCAAGTTCACACCCTGCCATCTCTTGCTTCGTCATCTCTGTGGTCTTCATGTAAGCCAACAGTTCTCAAAACCATTATGAACAGAACCCAACCTCTGGTACCCAGGCTTCATCTGGCTTCTTCCCCATTTACGCTAACCTGGAATTCTCAGGGCTCCAGCACATGCCTGGCCTTACATCTGTCCATAGCAGCCTGTGTACCTGCAATAGACTATCTTCCCTTGCTTCCAAATCTTGAGGTTCTGAAGGATCTTTCCTGACCCTCCTCCAGCCTCCTTTCTGTCAGAACATTCCAGCTATTCATTTAATCCAGCCTACTTTGTTCAACATATGTAAATCTTTTTTGTGGTAGTTGTTTTTGACAAGTGTTATGTTCATATAGTTAAATTAACATTCCAAGAATAAAAGTATTTTAAACATGTCTGTATTCTGCTTGTCGTCAAGCACTTAGGAATTCCTCAAGTATTTGGTGAATGTCTTTTATTGTTTGCACAATGTCAAAGCCCTTTCACGTGGACAATCTCCAAAGATCCTCCGGCAACATTCTGTGGAGCTAACAGTAGTTATGACCATCTGCTTGTGATAGATGAGGAAACCAAGCCCAGAGATGAGGTCTGCACTGAGCCTACAGGACTCCAGGCCAGGCTTTCTGACTGTGACTTTTCTATATCCTCCCAGCATGAATGAGCCAGGACATTGCCCTGGTGTTCAGTGGTATCTCAGAGTGAGGAAGGTGGTAGCACTCTGGGTTTAATGGTACCTAATTTAGTTACCATTGTGAAAAAAGCACAGCTGCTGTTTTAGTCTGCTTGTGCTGCTGTGACAAAATACCACACACTGGGGAATTCATAACAACAGAAATTCATTTCTCATAGTTCTGGGGGCTGGTAAGTCCAAGATCAAGCTGCCAGCTAGATCTGTTCTGGTAAGGGCCTTCTGCTGGCTTTCACATGGCAGAAGGTGGAAGGACAAGCTTACTGACAGTTGTGTGAAGCTTTTGTTTTTGTGTGCGTGTATGTGTGTGTGTGTGGGAAGGTATTGGGGACTTTCCCCCAGGGGCACTTTACCATTAAGCAACACCTCCAGCCCTTTTATTTATTTATTTATTTTGGTACCGGGGATTGAACTCAGGGGCACTCATCACTGAGCCACATCACCAGCCCTATTTTGTATTTTATTTAGAGACAGGATCTGAGTTGCTTAGCACCTTGCTTTTGCTGAGGCTGGCTTTGAACTCAAGATCCTACTACCTCAGCCTCCCTAGCCACTAGGATTACTGGTGTGCGCCACCGCGCCTGGTCTAATTTTTTATTTTGAGACAGAGTCTCACTAAGTTGCCCAGGTTGGCCTCAAATTTGAGATCCTCTTGCCTCAGCCTCCCAAGTTGCTGGGATTACAGAAGTATGCCATGACACCCAGCATAGAGCCTTTTTTAAAAAGGGCCCTTAAACCTGTTACAAGGGAGCAACCCTAATAGCCTATTCACCTCTTAATACTATCACATGGGCAATAGCTGAATATTGTAGGGGACAAGTCAAATCATTGTAGTTACCAACCATACATGAATTGCACTGTTGTTAGTTCATTAATATAATTTAAAAAAATATTTAGCTTTTGGTATGGGGTCCTGGCAAAATTTGAGATGAGGCACTAAAGATTAAAGAACTCTAGTCAAAGCTAACTATTGGAAAGGAAGCTCAAGAGAGCCAAGGTCATGGTAGTGAGTCCAGCTGTAGAGATGCACAATCAGCAAATCACATGAATCCAGAGGAACCGTGCCTCGATAAACCCATGGCTTCTCCCTCCAGCCATGGACATGAACAGCCTCCCCGAGGCCACAGGTGCACAGGTTGAGAGGACACTTAGTGTTTGGGGGACACTGTTGAGCCTTAGTCACTCCTCAAATGATTTCCACCTGCACATCTTTCTTTTGTTCCATCTCCTCAGGGAGGCAAGTGATCTACCTAAGAGTATGTTTAAATGGCTGAGGAAACAAGGTCCCACAAATGGAGGGGCTTGAACACAGAAAGCCATATCTCCCAGTTCATGGGGCTTTCTAGCAGAAGCTGCTACGGGCCATCCCAGATGCCGGTGGTTCCTTGGCTGGTGGCAGGATGACTCCTGTGTACCCATGGTGTTCTCCTCATGGCATGCATGTCTGTCTAAATCTCTCCTGTCACAAGGAAGTCAGTCATACTGAATTAGGAGTCCAATTTACTCCATCCAATATGGCCTCATCTTAACTAACTATATTGGCCCCAAACCCTATTTCCAAATAAGATCCTATACTAAGTTACTGGGGTTGGTTAGGATTTCAATGTATAAATTTTGGGTGGAACACAATTTAACTCCTAACGGTGTTCCTCAACTTCAGTCATTTTCATTGTGGTTTTGTTTTGTTGAGATGAGGTCCCACCATGTTGCCCAAGCTGGCCTCAAACTCCTGGGCTCAAGGAATCTTGTCACCACTAGCTGGGACTACTGGTAGGTATCACCTTACTTGGCTCTGTGGTTTTAAAAACTCTTTGTTCTCTTGAATAAGATCCCATTTTTACTATTATTTGTTTTAAGCCCTGAATTTTTCTTTAATACTATTATACTCTATACCATATATAGAGAACCAGTGTTATAAAGTATAAGGGAATGAATGGTAAACATACTACATAAAACATAACATAAATCAACTGTAACTGTAACTGAAACAAATGTTATGATTAACATAAACATAACCATTGAAAAGTCTGTCAGTGACCTACCCTACCCCAAATCACTTTCTGATCCTTGGCGGGTAAAAGCAGTTTTTGGAAAACACACACTGTTAATCCTAATGGGGGAAAGGGCATTCCTAGAAGTTACATTAAAAGCCAAGAAGGCACTCTTAGCATGAGAACCTCAAATGCTTTGATGGGGTGGGAACAGAGAAAGGACATAGTGTGCTGTGGTTTGGGAGGGGAAAGTGAGGTCTAATTACTCTGCACAGAACCACAGATAAGAGGATCAGAGAGTGGCCTTGCAAATCAGATTTTATAGGAGAGAAAAATGAGACCCAGAGAGGTGAAGGCCAGCCAGCCTGGGCCAGGGCTAGAACCTAATCGCTTGACTTGTGGTAGGGTCCCACTTCGAATTTACTCAATCCCTTGCTGCTCTCCTGGAGTCTTCAACACCCAGGGCCCGGAAGAAGCAGGTCTCCCTGCTTCCTGCAGCAGGCTGCAGAGTCTGCAGTGCAGCTGGGCTGTGTGTTGGGGGTGAGGACATGCCCGGGGCTGGGGAACTCTGGGTGATACATGTATCTCTATGAGCTAATTTTGGGTTATTATCAAAAAGTGTATTTTGCATAAGATGGTTCTCCTACTTCCAATTGTTTGCTGGAGAGAATTCTGTGATGTTGCTTTGTTTGTTGGTAGCTTCTATTTTTTAAAAAAATATGCTAGTTGCACATGGTTGATTCATACAGTCCCGGTTTGTGGTAACAAATGTTCTTCCTGGTTCTTAATAATATCTGAAACCCCCTCCTTACAGGCAACCGCCACCACCATTTCCTGTGTATCCGTGTAGAGATCCGAAGGTGGAATGAATGGCAGCTTCAACACATGCCACCACTTATTCCTCCAAAATATACTCCTGTGTCACTTAGCTGTGAGTCAGGAGGTGGTTTTGTTGCTGTGTGAACATCACACAGTGTATTCACACAAACCTACGTCTGTGGTGCAACCCCCCACATACCGAGGCTGCAAGGTGTGTGATCGACTGCACCGAGTGCTGTCGCAGGTCACTAGAGCATGAGAGTAAGTACTGCTGTATCTAAACAGCTTGTTCACACCAGCAAAACCACATACACAAGTAAAATGTTGCTCTAAGAAATTCCGATGGCTGCAGTGTCGGAGAACAGTAGGAATTTTTAGTCCATTATAATCTTCTGGGACTACTGTTGTGTGTGTGGCCTGTTGTTACATGGTACAGGACTGTATCTGAAACAAGTCTCACCAGAATTACATAACTCGTGGGAACACCCCCCCCAACTTCCACTGATTTGGGGTTCTTACCCGGCTCCCCAGTAGCTCATTTTTTCTCCTCTTTCTCTTTTGAATGGATTTTAATCTTTTTACATTTTTGGGTGAAGAACACAGTAGGAATAAAGTGGGCCGTTCCAGCCACTAACATTGGCCCATAAAGGATATTTTGGCTGGCACACACTAGGTGATCAATAAATCACATTAGAATAAGAATTGGAAAAGGTAAGATAATGGGTAACATTTACTTAGCATTTGCTATTGGAGAAGCACTTTAAAATACAACTTCTTAATGAGTTTTCTTTTTTTCCTGTGCTGGAGATTGAACTCAGGGCCTCTCTCATGCTAAGTAACTCTACCATGAGCTACATCTTCAGCCAACTGGGTATTTTTATTCCCAGTTCACAGGAAGGTACTCAGAGGTGAGAGAGGTCATGTAACTTACCTGTGTCTCGCTGGTCTGATTCCCAGGCCCATGCTGTCTTGCTTGTGTTTCTTTGTGGTGTGAGGAACTGTGGCAGGTCAGTCCTAGAACCATTTCCATTTTGGGAAACCAAGTACACAGTACCAGGCAGACAAGGTTCCTTGTAGGATGAGTTTTGTCTTCAACTCCGGTTCTCTTGCAACTGCACATGGCCTGGGGAGGCACTTCTTGCATACTGAGTGCCAGAGGTCACCAAGGCAAAGAGAAGGTGTGAAAGGTCACCTTGGGGCACAGGGGATTCAAAAGTGAGCTAAGAGAAAGACTTTGAGAAAGGAGAGCTGATGAAATTTACCACAGCTTGAAGATGAGCTTCTAGGACACTGTCTCGTGACTGGTAAGCTTTGAGTGAACAAATTCAGTAAAGAGCAGAAAGGAAGCCAGTGTGTGCATGCACATGTGTGTGCACATGCGGATGCATGAGGGAGGGAGGGAGGGAGGGAGGGAGGGAGAGAGAGAGAGAGAGAGAGAGAGAGAGAGAGAGAAACAGAGAGAAGGGCACATTTAATGTTGGTGTTTATCTTGTGTCTTGTTTCCGGGCTCTTGAACTTTATGAGGTTAGATTTCCTGGGCCTTTATTCTAAAGCCTGGCATTTCTCCCAAAAGCACCAGTCTGCCTAATGAGGGCAACTCAAGTGAATCCACAGAAAAGAAGGAAAGTGATATTTTAATTTTATCCATCTGAAACAAAACTGTAGGCAAGAAATGTGCCTGCAGTCCCGAATCATAAATGTATCAATGCCTTATTTTATGGAATAAAAATGTGTTCTGTCCAAATTGGCTGTGAAGTGAATAAACATTATTTTTCTACTGAACTGAGCTATAAAATGACTGGAAATCTCTCCATGGGGACTGGGGTGGATGGACTAATAAAGAAACCTACGACCAGAAGGAAAAAAACCAGCACAGAGCTGACCATGAGCAACTCCTCAAGCGCAGAGGTGACGCCATGCTTCCTTGGACAGATTTGTGTTGCCATCTTCTAAACATCCCACTTGGAGGATTGCCCTGATTTCCTCCTACTTTTCACTGTGTGGGGCTAGTCAACCCAGCAGAACTGCCTGTAATAGTTTGCTTTACTTGAGGTCCATCTGGCACACAGCCAAACATGCTTTAGGTTCAAAGGTTTTGGTTGCATAAACTCAGTCATTTTCAAATCCATCAGTTTGTACCTTTAC
This sequence comes from Callospermophilus lateralis, assembly GCF_048772815.1. Lineage (NCBI taxonomy): Eukaryota > Metazoa > Chordata > Mammalia > Rodentia > Sciuridae > Callospermophilus > Callospermophilus lateralis. Next base: position 188,327,847 of record NC_135305.1, on the reverse strand, counting down.
GATTATGCATATCAGTTTCCCGGAAGGGATGTCACACAGTGAGTGGGCTTATGACCACGTGGACCTGGGTTTGAGACCCAGCTCTGTCATTTAGCAGCTATAGGAGGTTGGATCTATTAAAACCTCTGGTTTCTATTTCCATATTTGTATGATGGGGATCATAGTATAAAGCTCAGGGGATTACAGAAAGGATTGGATAAAATGATGTGTGCACACATGTGTGCGCACCTTGTGTTTCCTACCTTGTGCTGAATATTTAGATATTTAGGGCAGTACGTGAAGCCCTGAGTTTCAACCCCTTTGCCGCAATAAATAAATAAATACTATTTATTGTTGTGGAGATAACGACGGTGATAATGACAATAACAACAACATAAGTACAGAATCTTGTCCTAGTAAGTCACCCTTTTTATTCATTCATCACAAAATGCAAATGACCCAAAGGAGAAAAAGCAGCCCTAAATGTTTTGCAACAGAAATTTATTTTTATTACCCAAAGGCATGTAATTTTTATAGCTTTCTGGAACCTCAAACCTTTACATGAGTGGTTCTACAAGAATTTTTCTTCCAATTGGAAGGCCAAGGGTGGTTTTCTTTTTCTTCAATTTACAGATAAGAATTGCTACCATGTGCTTGAAAACCTCTGCCCTCCAGCAAGCCATATCTCCACCCAAGATGTGTGCTGCCCAGCATGTCTTGCTACTTTGTTAAATAGAATGTGGTCAGAGCTGTGGAAGGTGTGAGTGGGCCCAACTGCACCTGTTTGTACACATGATCACCCACTGAGTCTTTCTTGGAGTTTGTGCCTGGATGGTGTTGAGAGGAAAGGTGTGCAACCTAACAGTGGCTAACTCCTGACACTTTTCCTAGCTGGGGGAAGTTGGGCAACTTATATAACCTTTCTGTGACAGTTTCCCTGCCTGTAAATTGGGAGATGACTGTGCCTGTCTTACAGGGCTTATCCCAGGGGCGAGAGAAGAAAATAGATGTGAAGAAGCCGGAGCTCGGCTCTCACGGTGGCAATTCATTTCTTTTCCTTCTCTCTCGTGTTCAGTACTATCTTTATCTGCAGTTCAGATGACTGCAGAGCTCCCTCAGTTTGCCATAGCGGACAGAAACAGAGGCATACACATCAACCTGCACACAACCCCGTGGAGAGACACTGTTCTACTCAGAATGGAAGGAGAGCTGCTTTTGTTCCTGCAACCTGCCTGATCACAGTGTCAGAGGTTGTCATGCAGTGCAATGTGTAAGTGACAGACTGCCTGTTACATACTCTTTAATCACCACCTTCCACCCTTACCCTGACTTGGGTTTCCGGCTACCAGGGTGGATTTCAGGTTCTGTCCTCTGATCAGTTCCTTTCTTTCCTTCCTGAATTCTCTTGTCCGCCTCTGTCCACCCTGCCCAGCAAAGCCTGTTCTTGGTTGTCTGCCTTCTCTTGCCTGGGTCCTGAGTGTCTGAATGTTGCTGCAGTCATACAACCTGGCTGGCTAGTTTCAGCTTCTTTCTGCTTATATGCTTGCACTTCCACGCAGATGCTTGACTTCGGTGGCAACCTACCATGCTTCTATAAGAAGGTCCTCTCTCAGATGACTGTTTCATACTTTCTTTCTTCTCAAACCTTCCAGTATCCCTTACTTCCTAGAAAGTGACCTTGCTTCAGTCTTTGGTCAGAAAATGATAGCTGTCAGATGGTGATTCCATCTCTCAATTTGCAAGTCAACATCTTCCTGCATTATCTGCACCAGCCACAGGATCCTCCTTTCAGCGGTGACAGAGACATTGTCCTTCCTACCACAGGCCTGTCCTCCTAGTGCATGCCATCTTGGTGCCTTTCCAGCTTCAGTGTGCTTGTGAAACACCTGGAGAGCTTTGCAAACGCAGTCTGATGCAGCAGGTCTGAGCCAGAGGCTCGAGATTCTGCATTTCTGACAAGGCCCCCGATGATGACAAGGTTCTGAGTAGCAAACTACATTCTCACTCCGTCTTTCTTTTCTGGGTTGTTTTTATCATCATACGTATACTCCAGTATATTCCATTTTTAAAATCTCTCCTTTGATCAAACATCTTTTTCAGACTACCACCCCAATTTATCTGCTTTCAAGGCAATACTTATTGAAAAAATTTTCTACCTGGGCTGTCTCTTCCCATTCTAAATTTTACCATTTTGTTACATCTTCATACTTTTTTTTTGATGACAAAATACACATTCATTATTATTATTATTACAGTGCTGGGGTTTGAACCCAGGGCCTTGTGCATGTGAGGCAAGCACTCTACCAACTGAGCTACATCCTTAGCCCCACATTATTAAAAGATTTAAGCTTACCAAAATGTGACACAGAAACTAATCTCCTAACCCCCCTTATATATGACTCAATTTCTTTCGTCATCTTGGGGATGAGATACATTCCAGTCCTTTTAATTTTTGAGACAGGGTCTAGCTAAGTTGCCCAGGTTGGCTCCAACTTGCGATCCTCCTGCTTCAGCCTCCTGAGTTGCTGGGATTACAGGTGTGTACCATCACGCTCCCTTGCATGACTTTCAATCTATTTTTTTTTAATTTGGAAAATTATTTATATTGAGTTAAATGTGAATAACAAACATGTATTCATCACACAGAATGTGTTAACACTTGTCACACTTAGTGGCTTTATATCTTTATTATAAAAGAAATAAAATATTAGACATAAATTCAAAACATTTCGTATGCATCTCTAATATTTTCTATGTATCTCATAGTCCACTAAGGGATTGGGCTTGCTGTTCCAATCCCTGCCTGTGGGCTCTTGATCCCCAAAGCCACTACCATCACAAGGTTGATACGTGCATTGGTGAGGCTCAGATCATCTGCAGGTGGCAGAAACTCCAGCACAACACTGGCTTAAAAAAGACAAAAACAGACTTCTCATTCACATGAAGGTCTGGGTGGGAGGTACGAGGTGTGGGGGATCCAGGCTCCCCCGCCTTATAGTCCAGGACAGCACTTGGGCAGCAGCAGGAAGGATGTTTTGCTGTGGACTGGATCTTACCTCTGTATGTCTCCCTGATGGGAGTTTTCCTCTGTACATACTCTGTCTTTAATTCCATCACTACTTCCAGTTGCTTTGTCTTCCCATACAGAATCAGAATAGTTCATCTATTGACAGAATTCCTTATTTTTTTTCATCAGTAGGATATATGATTTTTAAAATAAACATTTTAGGGCTGGGAATGTAGCTCAGAGGTAGAGCACTTGCCTAGATGTGTGAGGCTCTGGGTTTGATCCACAGTACCAATAAATAAATAAATGTGTTTAAATGTCATCTCTGAACATTTTGGGCAGCATGGTGATAAGCCATGTGATTCATCTGCAAGGCTTGGCTCTGGCCTTCTTGCTCTTCTTACTCCACATATTCCTCTCTCCAAGTGTTGTCACCGTTTCCCATAATCACATTCCTTTCCATACCTGGATGCTTCCCGTCTTCCTAGTTACAATCCTGGGTACTGAGCTTTCCTGAATATGATACTGGAACATTTAACGGCCAGATATTTCTGCTTATATCTATTCAAGGTACTTCAATTTCAACATGTTAGAAACTGAAATTTTTCTGTCTTCTTGCTCCAATATAGTCTTTTTTTTGGGGGGGGGGGCGTGGGGCGTGGTACTGGGTATTGAATCCTGGAGCCACATCCCCAGCCATTTTCTGTTCACTTTTTCTTCTTTTGGGCATTAGGGATTGAACCCAGGGGCACTTTACCACTGACCCTTTTAAATTTCTTTTTTGAGACATTTTTAATCTTATTAAATTGATTAGGGCCTTGCTAAGTTGCTAAGGCTGGTCTCAAACTTGGACTCCTTCTGTCTCAGCCTCTTGAGTCACCGGGATTACAGGCATGTGCCACCATGCCTGGCTTATTCACAAATTTCTGATCAGAAATTTATTTCATGGCTATGCCTCCTTTGAAGAAGTGTATTAGTTATTTTTATGTAATTAACCACTTCAAACTCAGTGGCTTCAATCAATATCACTTCTTATTGTCAATAATGTAAGAATCAGGTGGGCAGCTTATTTGGTCTTGGCTGGGTTAATATACCTGGTATCTGCTGCACACTGTGTAGGTGGCCCTGGGATCTTGGTTGGGGCTCCCTCATGCTGGAGGGGATTGGTTAACCTTCAATGTCTCAGTTCTTCTCCTTGTCTGCTAGCAGGATGACTTGGGACTTACTCTTGAGGCCTGGAGAATTCCAAGAAAGAAGCTGTTTCATGGAAACAAAGTTTCATGGAAGAAGCTGTGCAGGACATGGATATTGGGAAGAATTGAGAAATGGGCCTATAGTTTTGTAATCAGCCTGCCATAGAGGATTAAGAGGGAATTTAGTTTCAAGCTGGGTGGGGGGTGCATGTGTTCAAACTCCAATGGTTCTATTTAGGAAAGAAAGGAGAATGGATATTGGGGATGATTTATAGATTCTGCTTCAGGAGGAATTATAGCTCCCTATTCATCTTCCCTAAATGGAGGATACACTCTCAATCTCTTGCTATAAATAATAATATTACCATTCTGACAAAATGTCTATTCTTCTTAACTCATGCACGTTTTTAATTCTCCTTTGACTCTGAGAAACCAGCCAACTTCCTCCTTAACCTCTTGAACAAGTCAGGAATAAATTGCTTACAAACATTTTGAGGATTTAATAACACAGTATTGGGGATATTTTGTACTCCCAGCAAGGTAGTACATTTATATAAACCTATCTTAAAATGCATACTCATTTTATATAAATTGTTATATTGAAAACAACAGTTTTCATATACACCAATTTTTTTTCTCACATTTATTTAAAAAAAAACCCTAAACAATAACTAAACATTGCCATTCCCCGCCCAAATCTGTACTGACAAGTACATCCTGATATTTTATTACACGCTACTAAGAACACATGGGAATGGTGAGAGTCTTTAAGGACATATGTTTTACATTTAAGAAAAAGTGCATAGTCATGGTTGAATTTTAAATAATTTCCTCATATATTGCTAAAGCAAATGGCATCTCTTAGGGATTAATACAAGCTTTGGAAATTTCTTTTCATGTTTCTAATAATTGTCCATAAGCTTCTCTGGTTTTTCAGATCATAGTAGTTGGGAGCTGTCTGGTGGTGAATGCAGTCAGCTGTTGATCTACAGGATAGAGATCAAAGCTGTCAAAGTTTGCGGTGGTGCCCATCTTCATTTATTTATCTGCTTGTCAGTAGTTTTGAGCTCGAGACTGAGCAGACAATGAAGAATGCTATCATCTTACTTCCAGGCAATTTCAGCGGGAGGCAGCTGTCCCTGGAGAGTGTGACCTCTCAGTGCCCCTTTGTGCTGTTCCTGCACTGTGGATTAAGAATAATCTTGCTTGGTGTTTCTCATTGTGCTCAGAGGCAGCGACTGTAAAGCATCTGTTACTTTTCCGTTGCATAGCTTGACAGAATTTCTCAGGAGATCTAAATTTCCTATAAACCAGGATGTGACTGTCATCTTGAACTCTGACCTCCCATCCTTTAGAAAGGATGAGAGGGCTGTGTAGAGTGTAGAAGGGATATGGAAGTGGGATTAGAGGTCACATGAATCCCGAGGATGCCAAGGTGACTGGATAAGGTTTATTTTGTAATCTGAGCTCAAAATGCTGACACTGGGTTTTCCAGAGTTGGGTTTGCCCCCCACTTTGACTCTGTGGGTAATGTAAGAGAGATCAGTGGTTACAATAATGCTGCCATTGTCCTGTGTGGGTCCCCTGAGCAAGAGTTTTAAAACTCAGGAATGTTCCTTTTTAAAAGTTCTCTTAAGCTGGATACAGTGGCACATGCCTTAATTCCAACTACTTGGGAGGCTGAGGAGAGAGGATCATGAGTTCAAACCTAGCCTGGGCAACACAGTGAGATCCCATCTCAAAAAATAAATAGGTAAAGAAAATTCTCTGAAAAGGCATATTATGCTTTAGACTCCCCATTCATAGACACATACATGTAAGTCATGTTTGGTGGTACAAAGGAAGTTGCAGCTAGTTTAAATTCCTCACATTGCTTTAGACCAAGGAAAGAGTCAACAGAGCTGTGTGTGAAATCCATGAGTTATGCAGTGGGGGAGTTCTCCAAAATGTAGAGTGCATAGAGTGCACACCTCTTCTAAAAAGGTCATTGTGAGCTGGATGTGATGGCACACACCTGTAATCCCAGATATTTGAGAGGCTGAGGCAGGAGGATTGCAAATTTGAGGCCAGCCTTAGCAAGAACCCGTCTCAAATTAAAATTAAAAAAAGGTCTGTGGATGCATCTTGTCTAGCCTGTGTGAGGCCCTAGGTTCAATCCACAGTACCGCAAAAATCAAACAAAAATGATTAATTAAACTATTTTTAAGCAAAGCATTTCTGAGGGCCAAACTGGTCCTGTGTAGTGTAGTGTGAGCTCTCAAGTTGAAATTCCATCCTAATCTCCAAACTTGCTGACCAGCAGTCCTGGTCTGTGGAGGACTGAGGGATTCCTGAGATATGGGACCTTGTTTTACAATAACCCAAATTCATATTACCAGTGCTCATGGTGGTAAGTGAGAGTAAAAAGGGCCTAGCAGAAGAAGAATGTTCTAGGCTTTAGGAACCAGAGTCAACTCCCTGAGGGGCAGCATGAGTGTAGAGAAATGTTCGGAAGGTCCTCAGAAGCTGTTAGTCAACTTTCCATCATTATAATGAAATAGCTGAGATAATAACTTAGAAAAGGTTTATTTGGCTCAGTTTTGGAGATTTCAGCCCCTGGTCATGTGGCCCCAATTGCTTTGGATCTCTCAAAAAGCAGAGATGCGTTGTGATGGAAGCATGTGACAGAGCAGAGAGAGAAAGAGGGTATGATCCCAATAACCCCAGACCTCTCCCAAGGCCCTGTCTCCTATTGGTTCTACCACCTCTTAATAGCTCCACCCTGGTGACCAAGCTTCTAACACAGAGGCCTTTGGTGGACATTCCAGATCCAAACTATTGCAAAGGACAAGCTGCTCTTAGTCCCTTGATGGTTTCCACTCCAAGATTTCAGATAGGATGGAACTTGAAGTACTATGGTTCAGAACACAGCGAGGCCTGCTGCACATTTCCTCTGATGACAAGTCCAAGTCTAGCTTGTGCTCATATGGCTAAGTCCCAGTCCAAGTGTCAGAGAACCCTGTATAGTAGGGATATTTTGAGAGTCACCCTGAAATAAAATACAGTAGTATCCAGATCTTCTGGTAGGGCTAATCTGTGTCATTTCAACTATTTCAGTAATAAGCACGGACACTTCTCTTTGTAAATACAGAGACATTAAAAATTACCATGCCTGAGAACAATTAGTACTCTCCACCCTTTATTTTGAAACAGGGTCTCACTATGTTGCTCTGGTTGCTCTTGAACACATGGACTGAAGAGTCCTTCTGAGTAGACCACAGTTCCATGTCACTGTGCCCTGCTAACACCCCTTTTATTATCGTACCAAGATGCAGAGTTCATTCAGTTTTTCCCAATTGGCATGTTTCCCCATGGGCAAATCTGTGTGGTGCCTTTTGAGATTAGAAAGGCCGTTCTTGCAGTTTAGTCTCCTGATATCAGGTCTACACTTTGTTCAACCATTTTTACCCCATTTATTGAAGGTAGCAAAACTGTACATCATCTTGACTCTAAGACTGAATTATGCCAATTTATGTTTATATCATGATCTTGTAGTTAGAAGAAAGGTGCCTGTAGTCTTGTAGCTGATAGCAGGGGTTCTGGTGGGAATCTCACTTTGGCACTCTGCTAATTTCATGTGATTCAGGGCCACCTATACCCTTCAAGGGCTAGGCTGAGGGTTTGTTAGATAACTATGTTAGTCAGCTTTTATTGCTGTGATGAAATATCTGAGATAACTCAAAGGTGAAAAATTTATTTTGGCTCATGGGTTTAGTCTGTGGTACTTGCCCTTGTTGCTTTAGGTTTCTGGCAAGGCAGAACGTCATAGTGGTGTGTGTGTGGTACAGCAGAGCTGCTTGCTTCATGGTGGCAGGAAGCGGTGCAGGCAGAGAGGGCCCAAGGTCAAAATATTCCCTTCAAAGGCACATTCTCAGGGACTCACATCTTCCAAGTAGGCCCCACCTTCTAAAGTCTCCACCTACTTCAAGTCTTCCACACATGAGCCTTTGGGGGGTGTTCCAAATCCAAACTATAACAATAACTTACTATGCCCTGGTACACAGTTCCTTTGGATAAATGTTTCATTTCTTCCTAATTCTTAAGCCAGTATTCCACGATAAACTTCTGTGTCTGTTTCCTATGTTAGGTTTGTTTTGTGCTAATACAATACCTGAGTCAGGGAAGAAAAAAAATTATTATAATTTTGTTGGCGGGAAGTTCAAGGCAGAGGGCCCTACATCAGATGGGGGCCTGCATCATCTTCCATGGTGGAAGGCAGAAGGCCAATAGTACATGTGTGGACCGGACAGGGGAGAAAGATAGAGAAGGAGACTAAACTCATCCTGTGATAACAGCATTAATCCTTCACAAGGCAGAACCCTTAGGACCGAAGTCCCACCTCAGCCCAACAATGTGCAAGCTGGATCCCAAGTCTAAGGCCAGCCAAAGCAACTTGAGACCCTGTCTCAAATAAAATATAAAAAGGGCTGGGAATGTGGCTCAGTGGTAGAGTGTCCTTGGGTTCAATCCTCAGTAACAAAACCAAAATAAAACAAAAGTTCCACTTCTTAACACAATTTCATTCAGAATTCAGTTTCCCCCATATGAACTTTGGGGGACACATTCAAACCATAGCAATTCCTATTTTTGGAATCAGAAGCAAAGACTGAAGGGCAGGGGAGCAAAGCTTGACTTATTTCTGTAATCACCATCTCAATGGATTCTTGTAGAAGAACAGATAAAAATATGGTTCATTTGTAGTTTGCTGACAAATTAAGGCTATGATTTTTTTGAATCATTTAAGATCAATAAATACCATCTCAAACTACTTTTACTTTCTCAATGACCAATAGTTTTGCCTTACTCAAGGATCTGTCAATGTTTTATTTAGCAATAACAAAGCTATAAAATATTATAATTTGCAATAATTGATGTGGGAAATTTAGTAATACTAGGGTGTGAAATCATTCTTGGGATCAGAAATGTCTAAGTGTTAGTGGACACTATTTAGTTTTCTGGTGCCAAATTACTCCAAAATATTATTTTATAAGCATTTTGGAAACTTTATTAGAATTGATTGCCTGCTGTGATTACAGATTTCAAGTAAAATCACCACATTATCTGGAACCTAGACTTAATAGGCTCTGCTGTGAGCTGGATGTCTCTGGAGTTTTCCTAGCTTTTAAATTTTGAGAGCAGGATATATTTGTCATAAAGTATTTAGAGTTTACATAGATGGGGAGAAAAGTTTTAAGATCTAAAAATGGCTTACAGTAAAGCAAACAGATTTATGTTAGGATTTTCTTACTAGAATTGTAAGCTCTGGCTCTGAAATAACATACTTTTAACATGATTTGAAGTACAAGCAGATATGAAATGCAGAGAGTAATATATTTAGTTTATAATTTAAAATGTGTCCACTAAAGTTGACATTTTAAAGAATAAAGGCAAACTGAATTTAATAGGGCTGTGGCTGTGGCTCAGGGGTAGTGTACTTGCCTGGCATGTGTGAGGCACTGGGTTTGATCCTCAGTACCACATGTAAATAAATAAAATAAAGGTCTATCAACAACAATAACAATAACAACAATAATAACAACAAAAGTTGGTACTAATATTCTGGATCTGGTTGAATCAATCAAAAGTAAACCAAAACCAAAAAAACAAAAACACCATTCTTGGCAATTTTGTGAAATTTATTCTGTATTCTTGTGTTATTATTAATTAAATTTATTTTATGTTAAAGAAAGAGTCAATACATAGTTGCCTGGTCCCCTCCAACCTCTGTAATGGTCTGTTATCAGGAACCAACAAACTATAGCCCACGAGCCAAATGTGGTTACTGTTTTTTGCTGAAGTTTTATTTGAATGAATCTATGCCTACTTACGTATTATCCGTGGTTCCTTTTGCTACAATTAGAGAGTTGATTAGAGAGTTGAAAGTAGTTTGAGATGGTATTTATTGCAACAGAGATCATATGATATGCTGAAAAAGTTTTTCCAATAAAATGAATGGTAAAAACATTATTAAAAAAGAGATTAAATGACCCTAGGTACTTTGGTTTAAAAGAAATATTTAAATATATTTATAGTTGGGGTTTCTTTTTAACCATTTAGAGACAATAAAACTTCACCTTTTAAATCAGATTTTAAAATGCTGAAATATTCAGAAGTGACTGACTTACATTCATAAATCCTACTATTAGCAGTAAAGATGTTCATGGTTACTTAACTAAGAAAAAACTGTTTGGTGAGTCTGTAACTGTGCTAGGTGAAAGAGAAGTTTCCAGTATGTGTATAACTTAAAGAGTCCTGAACATCAATCAGCAAGTCAGTTTTTAAAACTCACCCACTCGTTTCCTCTGCCTCCTGAAGCCACACACTAAAATAGCCAGAAAGTCAAGTCAGACAGACATATCCCTGTCACAGAATGTGTGACCATGACAGATACAGGTAAGTTTGCTTCTTTCACCAAAATTTTGGAATTAAAAAACCCAAACAAAACAATGCCAGACAGCAATCACTACAAAAATTTCAAGAAGAAAAAGGAGACAAACTCGAAAGTGGTTGAGAGCAATGATCAGCTCAGACTGCACCTTCACTTGATGGCTATTTTTGGAGTTACATATTTTAACTGCTGAGTAAAGAAGGTTGTTAACAGGATGGAAGTATGGCCAACAACACAATGATAGCAATCCACGGAAACAACCATAAAATCATCAGGCTACTGACAGCTGGAGAAATTCCACATGCTAAGCGACTTAACTACAAAGCAATTTTAGAGGTCTTAGATGAAAAATACACTTGAAACTGTAATTGAATTAGACAGGACAAGCCTTCCCGCACGTAGGGCTATGAAGGTCATCAGGACACAAAGCAAATGCTGGGTTAACACAAATGCATTTATCAGCCACAGTGATTTATTGAGTGCTTTAATAATACAAGTGTACATCAACTGATCCACAGTCAAAAGTGGCAGGTCCCTAAGAAATTTACAAGCACTTTAAGTAAATCAAAATACATATTATTTTGTTCAATCCAACAGTCTTCTGTGTGGTGAACAGAAGGCTAGTGATAAACAGGGTCTCAGTAATGCACAGTGATTCTCATTGAAGCTTTTATACAAAAACTTGTTCCCAGTAGCATGCACCCACCAATAAAGACTTCAGTACAAAAAATTAACCCTAAGCACTACATTTAAGTAGAAACGAGATAGAATTCTGAATTTGTGTTTTTCCGAAGAACAAATAAAAGGAAAAAAAAATCCAAAGTAAAACAAACAACAAAAAACAAAACCACACAGTATTACAAAGCTTTATAAGAAAGCTCTTACGATTATAGATCCAACGTTGTTTGCACTGAAAATAAAAGTCCCCATCCACACCGATGTGGGGAAAAATAATCCCAAATCTTTCAAGTTAACAGAAATCAAAAAGGTAATAAAATGAGAGAGAAAGAGAGGGAGGGAGGGACAGAAAGGAGAGGAGGGAGAAAAAAGGGAGACATACTATCACAAAACAGTTCAAAATTTAATAAAAACTGGAAAATAAGAACCGAGGTCCGGAGGGGTGGCAGGGCTATTGATGCACTTGGTGAATGTGCTTGCACAGGTCCGGCAGGGCGGCAGGCAGCAGGTCCCTATGTGGCGTACCGCTTGGTCCACTGTCTGGCCATCCGGTCGTGCTCTGCTCTGTTGGTCATATACTGTGTGGCAATGCTGCCCACCAGAGGGTCGGCTGCAAGGGAAGCAGGGTCAGAAGTCAGTTAATACCAGTACTTCTTTCTCTTCCAAGTCAGGGAAGGGGTGTCCAGGAAGCTGGCCCTTGTTCAAGGAAAAAGTCACTGCAGCAGAGCCAGGGACCTGGACACAGACCAAATTTCACACAAACTGTCTGAAGAGTCATCTAGGTGTTTTACTGATACCTTTTCTGATGTATTTCTTATTTTATTTCCCTATCTCCACCACACACTTCTCACCCTGCTCTTCTGGTATTTAAGTAGAAAAGCATGTGGGATGTGGGGTGGGGATTACAGGGTCCTTGAGATCTCTTGGGCAGAGGTTTGGAAGGCATGGACAACTCTTTTACCTTGAGTTAAGGAAGTGGTGGCTCTCATGTCCCTTATTCTCCTGCTTGGAGGGAACCTTCAGATGGTCAGCTGAACATAGTCCAGCAGCAATCAGATAGGGGAGAGATAATCTTCTTTCTCCAATCAAAATCCACATAGCTCATGTTACAAAAATGTTAATAGATGTTATTAGCTAATACTCATGATATTTACTATGTCCTAACATTTGAACACATCAACTCTATCAAATAGCCAGAGTCCATACTCTCACCTACATAGTACATGGGAGAAGAAAATGACTCTTTACCATCAATGTTTAATGAAAGAAAAACAAAAATAAAAAGGAAATTTAGGTTTCTGGAGATGCCAAGATCCATCCAGTTTCTTCCAATTCTTTAATTTCATTCTTTCCCCTGATTTTTATTTCCCTTACATTTGGTGTTGAGAGCTTGGGTTTATTAGAACAGATGGATGAGAAGAGAAAATAACAAAGCAAAAGCTAATGTTACTTATGGAAAAAAAAAAGTAGAGAATATGGAAGATTTGGAGATTCTTACCTAACAGAGACTGGTGCTTATGCTTTCTCAATATTATAGACATCACCTTTTAAATGATCTGCTAACGCAGATAACAAAGCCTCAGAGGGCCTGCCTGACAAGTCTTGCCTAGTTTTCTTGGAATTGTGCCAAGCTTGTTGTAATTATTCCAGAGAGAAGCCAGATTCCTGCATTCACTTAGATCACAAAAAATTAGGACTACCTAGTATATGGGTTTGCTTAGAACTTTTGCTTCTTAGACTCTTGTGCGTCTTTCCTTCACTCTCCCAAATGCTGAAATTGAAACTACCACTACAACCAGCCCAATCATAATTCAGTAAGATTTTTTTTCTGATTAAATAAGACTTAAACCAGTAATATTGAGGGTAGACACTAAAAACTTGGGAATCTGCCAAGTTACTTCAAAGAAAACATGGGTCTTTCAGCTGGGACTAAGTATGACCGTAGGACCAAAGTGAGTTGTATAACACATTTCTCTACCTTTGAAAAAAAATCAACTTGACCCAGTTCTTGGCAGTCTAGAGTGTAAAGCTGAGGGTTAAACTTGGGCATCCTTAGCTTATATCATTTAAGATGTGTTTCATTAAATAGATCCTACATTAGTAAAACACACTGACAACCCATTTGTACTTCTTAACTGACTGAAGCTTAACATCAGAAGAATGACTAGTGACATTAATGCTCTACCTAAAATTGCACCTTCATGGAGTGAATACATACTGGGAACAGGGAGGAAGACAGGCCTGTCATTTCACCCTAAAGGAGGCAGAGGGAGACAAATGAAGGATAAGAAAGCTGTGGGGTAGGAAAAGGTGTTGCATAAAGTGTTAACAGTATTTTAGTAGGCAGAGGGAGAAATCTCAAAAATAGTTAGAACTGGTAATATAACATGGACTATACAATTTTTTTTGCATATTTATATAATTTACCTTTTTTTTCAGTTCTTTTTACCTTTTTTGAATTTTGCTTTAAAATGATTATTTCCACTTGTAAAATTATACATGCTAACTATGAAAGAATAAATAATAATAATTTAAAGAATCACCCCAGACAACATACAACAAGTTATAAGTAATGAGCATCTGTAAATTCTCTTAGAAAAAACTAATGCTAATATTTTGATGTATTTCTCCCTACACATGATGATAAAACAGGGATTAATTTATGGTCTGCATTTATAATCTTTTACAGAAGTCGCTTTATCATGGATAAGTTCTTTTCTTCAACATCATTTTCAATATTCTCCTAATGACCAATTTTCTGTTTACAGACATTGGGTTCTTTTTAACTTTAGCATCATAAACAGTGCTGTAAGGAGCATTACTATACTGCATCTGTAAATTTATGAAAAGTTTACTTGTGTTTAAAATACAAATGAAGGAACAAAACAAAAATAAAAAAATGAAAGAATTTTAAAAATCATTAACCAAATAGCTCTTGATGTTAAAATAGCTTGATGAATAAAAGAAAGTTAGAATGGGGTGCTGCAGACCTGTAATCCCAGTTATTTGGGAGGTTGAGAGGTAGAAGGATCATGAGTTTAAGGCCAGCTCAGCAACTTGGTGAGACCCTGTCTCAAAATAAAAAGTAAAAAGGGGTGGGGGTGTAGCTCAGTGGCAGAGCCCTTGCCAAGCAAGCTTTAAGTATTCAATCCTCAGTACCCTAAATTTAAAAACAAATAAATAAAATAAAGAAAGGACTTTATTGAGCTTGCAAAGATCAACGATCATATTGGCTACCATCGTATTTAACAAGCATATACAATCATCACTTGGACTTATTTTAGTAGCTGAATACTAGTTTTTAAATATTGGTAATCTAGCTAAATGTAATTTGGGACTAAAAAATCTCTTAGGGCCAAAGACAAACTATATAATACCCAGGGAAAGATTTGGATCTGTCTACATGGGTATTCATACAAGTCTTCAAAGTGAGAAGGAAGAACAGCTTCCATGTGTTAAAAGGTTGTTGGAACATAACAGGTCTTAATAATGTCTGCTACAGATACTGATACTGACAAAAAACACTTGGTAAAAACCAAAGGCTGCTGGCACATCTAATGATTGTGTGAAGCAGTAAAATAATGTGAAAATATCAGATAAAAATATTAGGGGAAAAATCTTATGCCTGAGCCAGGTATTACAGCATGCATCCCAACACTTGGGAGGCTGAGGCAGGAGGATTGCTTAAATGCTGGGGTTCAAGACTAGCCTGAGAAACATGGAAAGTCCCTGCATCAAAACAAAACAACACAAAAGAAAAGCTTTTAAAACAATTTTTTTTTTTATAATTGTAGAGGGACACAGAATATCTTTGTTTATTTATTTTTTATGTAGTGCTGAGGAAGAACCAGTGCCTCACATATGCTAGGCAACCACTCTGCTACTGAGCTATAGCCCCAGCCCCCCAAAGAAAAACTTTTGCCTGCTTCTTAAGTATTCAAGAAGTGTTTTCTTTAAGCTTTGCACACAGCTTCAGTTGGTGGAACTGCTTCAACAACACTGTATCATCACCATCACCAAATCTTTCAGTCTAGGAGTTGAGAAGTCGTGACCTTTTTGTCCCAGTTGGAGAAAAAGGAAAGCTTGTTGATCTGAGAGCAAAATCTCTACCAACAGTAACCCATACTGACAAACACAGACCCCCAAATTCATGCTTTTCATCAGCTGAAAACAAGCAACTATTTAAGTATTGGAACTGTACAGAGAGCCATGCAGCAGCTGGCAGTGCTGAAAAATTACACTGCTACATTGTAATGACAAACTTAAAAAAGATATTTAAGTTTTAATAATAAACTTATAATATTACATTCTTGAAAATAAAATTCCATATTTATTCTTGTATCTCAGAAGTTCATTTTGGAATGGGAACATTTATATGCCTTGGGCTGTTCATTGATTTTTAACACAGGTTGTTCAGTATTCAGCCAAAATAAATTCTGTGTACCTCTAAGGCTGATACTGCTCATCTGTTATTTGTGGAGAAAATATTTTCTCCATGTGTATCATTTGTCCTTTAACCTAGTTCATGATGTTTCTTGCCATATATAAATTTAAAAATTTTATGTGGTGGAATCAGTCAAATCTTTCCTTAATATTTTCTGGTTTGATGTCATTCTTTTAAAGTTCCTCTCCATCCACTCTGAGTGTTTTAGAAATATTCTCCCATACTTACATTCTCCTATATTTATGGCAACCTTCTCTTGAAATGCTAATATCATACATAAGGTTCTTATATATGTTTGGACCTGATTCTATTATAAGGCCTCACGCATGGTAGGCAAGAGCTCTACAACTGGGCTACAACTACCTGGGCTACAACTACAGTCCCAGGTTAATTTGTTTTTTGTTTTATTCACTCCTGTTGTTGTCACTATAGCTTTATTGTAGGTTTTTCCATCTGGCAGGGTAGGTCCTTACCATACCCATTCATTTTCTTCACACACACATTTTTTTTTTTATAACCCTAATATGATTTGTGGAACAGTTAAAGCTATTTCTATTTCATTCTTTAGACTCTTATCTAAAGAATGTTATCACATGATTTAGGAATATTGGGATTTCTCTGGTTTACTAGTTGAAGATCACGTGATTAGGACAAAGTTGGAATTTCGTTGAAATGTGGGAAATCACACCACTATAGGTCTAATCCAAACAGAGACATTAAATGTCCTAAAAAGACATTTTATGTGCATCTACAAGAGAAGGGTACCAAGTAAACCATTAGCTAGAAGAGAAGGGTACCAAGTAAATCATTAGTAAAGACTAGGAGTGCCTGCAAGGAGACTTTTGAGTGTTCTTATGCTGCAGATCTGCCCCTTGTTAGCCAAGGATCGAGGCAGTAGTATGAAAGCAGTCTGTACTTTTCCTTCCTCTCTTGTCAGGGTTTCCATCAAGAAGCCAGCCCACTAAGTGACTCTAGTACAAAAATACTCTTAGGAGAATCCTGTGTGAGAGGCAGAGTGGCATCCTTGAAACTACTTGCCAGGTAATTTTTAAATTTTTAGGAATTTAAACACAGCCATTATTAAAAATTAAATTTATATAATAACTTACAATTAAATGTTAAAAATAAGACAAAATTTAAAACTTATTGCTTAATCATTTACTGCCTTTTATTGTTAGAGTCATCTATGCTCTTCTTTTATGCCCACTCTATCTATATGGTAGGATAAACGGCATGCTACTGAGCATCTTGACCCAATTATGTAGGTAATAGGGTCATTGGTAGCTTGAAATTGGCAAATGCCACAAATAAGAACTTGGTTTATTGTTTTGATGATTGTCTAGACTTAAGAAGGGTGATGAATAAAATGCTCATAATACAGACTAAAGCTAAAAAGTATACCATATTAAGAGTTCTTACATTTTGAACATCACAAAAATTGGAGGACATATTCTTCCAGTATTTGGAAACTATTATGACAGTTACCTCTTATCTGTGGGGGACATATTCCAAGATTCCCAGTGGATGCCTGAAACTGGATAATACTGAATCCTATATCTACTATGTTTGTTCCTATATGCCCTGCAGCACTGCCATGTAGTACCGGAGTTAAAGCAATCTGACTTTCGATGTTTTATGTCCTGGTATTTCCTTTGCATCACTATTTTTAAGCCACTATTAAGTAAAATAAGGGTTACCTGAATACAAGTGCAGCAATATTGACAACAGTGAAGACAGTACTAAATGACTAGGGGTTGGTAGTGTATGTACTGTGAATATGCTGGAAAAGAAGGATTCATAATATTTCATGTTACTCAGAATAGCATGTAATTTAAGACTTGTGAAATATTTATTTCTGAAATATTCTATTTAATAGTTTCAGACTGGGGTTGACTACAGGTAACTGAAATAGCAGAGAGCAAAACTATGGATAAGAGGGAGTACTGTACCCAAGCAGCAAAGAAGCTGCTCATGACACTGAAGAGTCAAGTTCCAATATACTTCTTTGTTTCATTTTTGTGTCTCTCTCTTTTTCCCCCTTCTTCCCAGTGTTGGGGATCAAATCCAGTGCCTTTGCACATGCTATTCAAGTGCTCTACCACTGAGCTAAGCCTCTAGTCCATCTATATGTTTGGCAGGCATGGTGCTACTTGCCCAGCATGTTCTATCCTTAGTACCACAAACCAACCAACCAACCAACCAACCAACCAACCAACCCATTTTGTTATTATTTGTAAATTAAATACTATACTTCCATTCACATCAGTAAAATGTAAACTTATGCACATGCTACCATTCCACCCTTGCCCCCAGCTGTTTGTCAAGCATTACCAGTACACTATTGGGCCAGGGGTTGGTCAAGGAGGCCGAGTCAGGGTTGGGTGCTGAAAGTCAGGGAACTGGAAAATGAGCTCTAAATTATCCATTATGAAGCAGCACTTTTGGCAATGGAGCCCAATGCCTTTCTCCACGATATCGTGGATAAACACTTGGTCCTTGTTCGTTTTTTGATGATGGAGTACCCTCTACGAACGGCATTCAATAGCCCAATGTCTCCCTCTACGGTATTGTGGGCAAATACCTGGTATTCTACTCCTTAAGAATTGTGCCCAGCCAGACTGCGGCATTTGGTGGCTCCCACGGGGAGCGACTGAGGGTAAGTAAACTGCTCGCCCCTGAGGGCAGGGTGGGAGGAAGAGGCTGGGTTGGGGTGTGTGGCTTGTGGGAAGCCGGTGGTGGCAGTTGGGCTCTGAGGGTTTTTTTCTGAGGAGCTGTTTTGTTTGGCGTGTGTGGTTCTAAAAATAAAGTTAGTTTCTTTTGACAAGTGGCTCCTGAATTGTGCCCAGCCAGACTGCGGCACACTTTGATCCTGTCACCCAGAAGGCAGGGATGGCAAGTTAGTATTGAACAAAAATTCAAGGAGGGTGGTGATCATGAGAAATCAGGCAAAGGGACACTGTTCTTACCCATTACCCAGTCTTCAACTCTACAGAGTTAGGCCTTGGAGAGGAAAGAAGTATTGGAAAACCAGACTATCTTCCACCCACCCTGGTAGAGTGGATAGAGGAAATTAGCTTTACATTAAGTACAAGATGGGAGTTAAAAGTGGACCAGACTGACCTTTTAATGTTAAGGGATAGAAAAGTGAAATCTGACAAAACACGGCCTTAGGCAGTGACTGGAGAAAATTAAAACCACTCCAAATTAATGCCCCTTGGTTGAGACTACTCAATAAACAGTAAAAATACACCAGCTATAACCTAAAGTATACAGCTCATAAAATATTTTTAAAAAGTTAAAAAACTCGTCTGATAAGCCTATATTCTAGTATATTAAATCAATGTGTTTTGAAATATAAAGTGATCTATTAGAACAGACTCAGGTAACAACTGCACAGATGGTGCACTCCTGCTGAGGAAAGCCGAACTGCAATTCCAGACTTAAACAATAATTCCTAGTGAATTCTGGAAAAAAAAAAAAAAGAAAGAAAAAAGGCCTTATAGAAAAGGATGTGAGACAGAGAGCCACACTTTACTTTCCCCAAATATCACAGTAAAAAGCTGTGACTAGGGCTGGGGATATAGCTCAACTGGTATAGTGCTTACCTTGTATGCACAAGACCCTACGTTTAATCCCCAGTGACACACACACACACACACACACACAGAAAAAGCTGTGGCTAAATGAAATAGCTTTTAATTTTTTTTTTTCACAATACCTTAAATTTATTTGTTTATTTTTATGTGGTACCGGAGATCAAACCTAGTGCCTCATGCATGCTAGCCAAGTGCTCTACCACTGAGCCACAACCAGCCCTAAATGAAATAGGTTTGAGATATAATTCACATACCATACAATTCATCCATTTAAACTGTACATGTCAATAGTTTTTTGTATATTCAGAGTTATGTGAATATTTTCATCATCCCAAAAAGAAACCCTACCCATTAGCAGTTACTACCCACCTCTCCAAATCCTCCAACTCCAGGTCTAGATATTGATTAATCTACTTCTGTCTCCAATGATTTGCCTGTTCTAGATATTTCTTGTAAATGGAATCATAATATATAATAATTTTTTGTGTGTGTGCAACTATCTTCTTTTACAAAGCATAATATTTGCAAGATTCACCCATATATGGCACCCATTGGTACTCTGTTTCTTATTATTGCCAAATAATTTCCCATTGTTTGACTATATCACTATTGTAGTTTGGATATGAAATGTCCTGTGTGTCCTCAGCCCATGGCACTACTGGGAGGTGGCAGAACCTTTCAGAGGTAGGGGCTAGTGGAAGGAAGTTAGGTAATGGAGGTGTACTCTTGAAGGGGAATATTGGGACCCTGGCTCCTTTCTGTCTCTTTTTGTTGCCATAAGGTAAGCAGGTTTCCTCTCCTGTACACTCCCCACCACAATGTTCTGTGTTGCTACAGGCCCAGAACAATAGAGTCAAGTGACAATGGATTCAAACTTCTGAAACCATGAACCAAAATAAACCTTTTCTCTTTTTATGTTGATTTATCTCAGGTATTTTGTATGGTGATGGAAAGCTGACTAAAACAATCACATTTATCTGAAAGGGTCTGTTCTCACTTTCTGGCTGTTATGAATAATGCCACAATGAACATCTCTGTGCAATTTCTTTAATGTTTTTATTAATCTTGGATATATATGTAGCTATGAAATTGCTTGGTCATTGGTAACTCTATGCTTAAACATGTGAGGAGCTGCCAAAGTACTGTCCACACTGGGTACACCATTTTACATTCTTACTAGGACATGTAAAGGTTCTAATTTTCCACATCTTCACTAATACTTGTTACTATCTGTGTGTATTAGTCAGCTTTTTTGTGGCTGTGACTAGAGGATCTGATCAGAACAACTATAGAGGAGGAAAAGTTTACTCGAGAGCTCAGGGCTTCAGGGGTCTTAGTCTAGAAGGCCAGCTCCATTTCTCAGGGCTGGAGGTAAGGTTGAACATGGCAGGAGAGAAAAGAAGCTCACATCAGAGTGATCCGGAAGCAGAAAGAGAAACTCCACTTTCCAGATACATATGTATACCCAAAGCCATGCCCCAATTCCCATCTCCTCTAGACACACACTACCCCTTAGTTAATCCTTATCAGAAGATTATATCACTAATTGGGTTAAGACTCTTATAACCCAATCAGTTCTCCTGTAAACCTTGTATTGTCTCACATATGAACTTTCGGGGAATACCTCACATCCAAACCAAAAAACTGTGAATGTTATATTTTATATTTTATTTTTGGTGTTGGAGATAAAACCTAGGGACTCATGTATATAAGGCATATACTGTACCACTGATATATATACCCCCCTAAAACACCAGATGCTATTTTGAGCGTGTGTGTATGGTACTGGGAATTGAACCCAGGGTTACTCTACCACTGCTACACCTGCCAGTTCACCCCCTTTATTTGAGACAGGATCTTGTTAGGTTGCTGAGGTTGGCCTTGAACCTGTGATCTTCTTGCCTCAATCACTAGGATTATAGGAATGAGCACACCTGGCTCAGAGGATGTTAACATTTTTTTTTTTTTTACCCAGTAATCAAATGTAGTCTACCTGTGACAAACTAATACTCTAATATACCAAAGTAACCTTTATAGTTCTTCTCTTCATTCTCCTCTTCAGTGGCTAAGAGAAGGATGGGAGGTATTGTGAGAGAGTGTGAATACAGCAGCCATGCCCTAGATACTCTGCTGCATCTGGAAATCTGGACTTGAGCCTAGATATATAAATAACCTGGTTTAGAGCCAGAGCTGGACAAAAGCCTCAGTGGTTTCAGTTTACTAGACCATTCTGGCTGCCTCTGACTGCTGGGAATCTGTGGTCACAGTAGCCTGATGAGTCACAGGCATGCTATGCATTTTTCAGGAATGACTGTCCACTGATGGTGTAGATTTTGTTTTGGGCTGAGGCCCTGCTCTTCTCACCTCCAAGAAGGTATTATTGAACCTTTTGCTAAAGCCAAACCATCTATAAGCTCTATCAAAGAGGATGATTACCACACTGTGCTTGCCAAGTCCCTTCTGTTCTTTAGGGTAGCAGTCTTTCTTTCAGTCTTTTTTTTGGGGGGCGGGGTACCAGGGATTGAACCAGGGATGCTTAAGCACTGGGCTACATCCCTAGTTCCCCTACTTCATTTTTTAAGTTTTGAGACTGGGTCTCACTAAGCTGCTTAGGGCCTTGCTAAATTGCTGAGGCTGGCTTTGAACTTGCAATCCTCCTGCCTCAGTGTCCTGAGATGCTGGGAATTACAGGTGTGCACCCTCATATCTTATATATATTTAATTTTTTTTCTTTTTAGATATACGTGACAGTAGAGTATATTGACATGTTTTATATATTCATGATATATTCCTTACTCTAATTAGGATCACATTCTTGTGGGTGTACATGATGTGGAGATTTACTGTGGTGTATTCATATATGTATACAGGAATGTTGTATCAGATTTATCCCACTGTTTTTCTTATTTTCATCCTCCCTCCCTTCTTTGAGTCTTATATCAAGAAACTAGCAGTGTCTGGGACACTGTAGATGACCATGCAATAAAAATTACCTAAAAAATAAATTAATGAGTGATTAAGTCCAATGGTCAGGATGAATTTAGTTTGTGAGTAGTGGTAGGTTCTTAACTAGACATCCTTTCTCCTTCCCATGCTTGGGCCTAAATGACATTTTAACCTATAGGACCAGGGACTTTCTAAGTCAATGACTTGGTCAGTCCTCATCTCACTTTTTGGAGTTTAATATCTAGTTATCTCTGCTTCAAGTCTAAAGCAGATAACAAACCTACTGTTTTGTCTTTAACTTCCCTGTGATCTTCTTTCAATCCCTGAAGGTTTCAATTCTTATAATTAATAAAGATTTTTACATTCCGTGTTCAGTGTTCTTTGTGACACCCTGCCTGAACTCTACTGTTGTTTTATCCCACTGGGCAACATGTTTTAACCAGACCAAACCATTCATATACACTATTTCTCCCTTACTCTTGCTTCAGCCAAGTAGGTGGGTCTATTTTTAGAATTCAAACTTTTATTGTATCCCTAGTTATACATAACGAATTGTGTCCAAATGAATCCTAATATATTATAGATGGTATATTATGAACCTTGTTTTCTATTTTTCTGCTAGAAAAATGGGGGGTGGCTTAATGGGATAACAAGAGGGTTAATCCACTAGGTACCATAAAACTACTAAACAATGTTCACTGGTCCTAGAATACATCTTCAGCCTTTAAAAATACAAATTTGGTCATGTAACTTCCCCTTTTAAAAAATATTTTTATTAGTTGCTGATGGACCTTTATTTATTTATTTATATGTGGTGCTGTCAATCAAACCCAGTGCCTCCCACATGATAGGCAAGTGCTCTACCACTGAGCCACAAACCCAGCCCCACAACTTCCCTTTTAATCTTCTCATCCCCATAAAATCTCTAAAAACAAGGCCAACTATGTATATAAAGATGCATTTTTGTCAACAACCGATGTCTCAGATGCTTTATTATTTTTTCTATATTCATCAACATGTCAAACATGTTAATGCAAGGAAAAGTCTAAATATTAGTCATGGAAATAACTGTTCAAAAAGGAAAATATAGGGGCTGGGGTTGTGGCTCAGTGGTGGAGCACTTGCCTTGCATGTGTGGGGAAACAGGGTTCAATCCTCAGCACCACATAAGATAAATAAAATAAAGGTATTTGTCCATATAGAACTAAAAAAAATTATAAAAAAGGAAAATACATAGCAAAAACCTTTATGCTCACTAAATATTAAGTGCTACCCTACATATTCAGGATATCAACAGGAAAGTGGTTCCCACAGGAACAACAACAATGGACACCAATTTAGTCTACACTGTTATTCTATTCTTCCCTAAGAAAGCCAATCTTTGGGGGAGAAGAAGATAGAAACCACTGATTTCATGAGGGGGACTCTGAAAGCACAGAAGGGAGAAAAAGAGATGGCAGAGTACTGATCAAAGTAACCTACATACACATTCACTTCTTTACAATAATACTGAACCATTTAGGTACAATCAACTTGTTCTACACGTGAGAGGGGAAAAACAAAAGACAAACTGCTTATTATAGGATTTTTCTAACGGGCATTTTAAATTGGATTCTCAACCTTTTCAGCAATGACCAACTTCTCTCTAGCTTCCCTAGGGTGGAAATCCCAACCCTCTTCTTCCTGCCGTCTTTGATTATTCTCTAACAAGCCACTGTCCTCTGTAACCTGGTGACCTTTCTTACCCTGATACTTTTCAGGCCAGCTGTAAACCTATCTCACTTTTTAAAAAAAGGTCAAGTCTATTTTGGGACAAGGACATCAACCAAACTCTCCTAAGTGTCTCACTCTTCATCAGAGTGTGGTAATTCAAAGCTGGGCCTCTCTCCAGACAACTGCATTGCAATTCTGTAAAGGAGGGAATGTCAGGTTGCATTTAAGTTGCCTCAATCCTTCCCCATAGCCTGTTTACTGTCCTGACAGAGATGTTCATATACTTTGATTCATATAATGTGACTTTTACCTAATATGTGCCATCTTTCCCACAGGAAGTTATGCTTTCAGAGAACTTTATAAAAAGAGGCTATATTTAGCACCAAAATAAAAACCCTCACACAAAACAATGTGAACAAGAGAGTACATGTAATTTATTTTTGTTTTTTGACAAGGAGGAATTCTGGATTCTTCAAATCACACGGTTGGAAAGCCATTGTCCCCTCTGCCATTGTGAAGTACTCAGCACAATGTCTGGCACACAATTGTACCTTTTACTCCTCATTCTCATAAGCCTGTTTTTTATTTTACTTCTCATGTAACTAACTGTGCAAGTCAGGGAAATTTGACTTCATTGATATTTTAACTTCTAAAATTACATATTAACATTTGTATTATACTGTACTAATTCCCTAAAGCACATCATTAAAGGTAAAAAAATGGGTTGTAGAAACTTGCTTTCTTGGTTATGATCATGCAGACCATTAACAGGTAGGAATTATATATTTTTTATCCTGTGGATAATGCTGACAGAAGCTCATTGCAGCTTTAACTCACCTATGTTTATTGAAGCTGATAAAACAGAATTCTTTCTTGTATGTGTTTGTGTATGTGTGTATGCAGACTAGATTTGCATAGTGATTGCATGTCTAGAGCTGCATTTTGGAAAAGAAAAAAGGAAAAAAAAAAAGAGGCAAAGACCAATAGACCTACTATCCCTAAATGTTTATATATGCACGTATCTGTGTACCTGCATGGTGGGCACTGAACCAAAGGCCTTGCAGGAGTTCTAACACTTAGCTATACTAACTTCTTCATAGAATTCTTAAAGGAAATGCAAAGGCCACTCCTAATTCTGCATAAAAACAGAACTAAGGCCCTCCCTGAAAGTTTTTTTTTTTTTTAAATATTGCAATATTGGGGATTAAATTTTGCTCTATCACTGAGTTATACACCAGCCCTACCCCCACTTTTTAAAAATTTATTTTGAGACAGGCTCTTGCTAAATTGAACAGGCTGGCCTTGAACTTTCCTCAGCCGCATCCTCCTGAGTTTCTGGGATTAAGTTGTGCACCACTATGCCCAGCTAAGGTCCTTTATCTTTTATTCATCTTTATCTTGATGTGGTGCTGGGGATTGAACCCAGTGCCCCATGCATGCTAGGCAACTGCTCTACCATGGAGCCACAACCCAGGCCCTGTTTTTTTTTTTTTTTTTTTTTTAAATGCTTGGATGGTATATAATCACAGGTCCCCAAATAAAATGCCTCACTTGGAGTACTTTTTGGAGGCTGAATTTTGGTGTTAGAATTGAATGTGGCAATAGGTACCATTTAGAATTTAAATTCTAAAATAGTTATTCCCTACCTATTTTTCTTTAATTGGCTACATTTGTTCCCAGTGTAAACATGCGGACTAAATTTGCATAGTGATTGTATGTCTAGAGCTACATTTTGGAAGAGAAAAAAGTGGGGGAAAAAAAGAGGCAAGGACCAATAGATCCACTATCCCCAAATAAGAATACGTTTACATCTGCAGGAACAATCATATTTTCACTTGTAAATTTAAAATTTGATAAATTCCCTAACAAGCCACTGTCCTCTGTAACTTGGTGACCTTTCTTTATTATTTTTCCAATAATTTTTTCCTTGTTTATTCTTCATTCATAAACACAATGATTATTCTTAGGAATCACACACACACACACACACACACACACACACACACACACATAGTTTTTCAAGGTTAAATCAACCTCTAGGTCTGTAAAGTTTTTGCTCCATTTTGTCAGAGGTCATAAGAATGAATTTTTTTGCACTCACACGTTATACTGGCTTAGTTAGACCTAGGAAGAGCCAAACAAAAAATTCAGCCTATTGAAAATGTATACCTTAATAACTATTGCAAATATTAATTAGAATGAAAGCCCCTTTTAGTTTTATATATCTGCCAATATTGTATGCATAAAATACTTTTAGTGGATTCTTGCTTATTACATCAGTAAATTATCAATTTTAAAATTTTTGAATTCTTCAAAGAATACAATACAGATAAAGAACTTAAAAAAGCTTCACAGTGAAAAACATTAAAAATAATAATATGGCCTGCTGAGCATATCCAAAGATACTTCCAGCTCCAAATTAACAGACTGACAAAGAGTGGGTGGTGCATATTAAGAGTGAAACAGACAGCTCAGCCTCTCAACGAACATACACGCATATCCCCATTACCAAAGGCTACTCTTTTTTACTTGTAAACTAAGTCCAGAGCAAACTTACAAAACTTTACATATTTAAATTAACAAAAAGCATCAATAAATCAAGTATAATTCCAATTAAGATAATGAATGAAATATCAGTATTTAAGTTAAGTCAGAAGTTACTTCTACTGTGTATAAAGCCAAGCTACTATATGGTCAATTTGTTCAATATTTTAACTACATTTTAAAACTCTACTTGGAGCAATAGGCGGATTTTTGTGTCCTTCATCCAACACTGTACATTGTAAAAAAGAAATAAAGAAAAAGAAAAAAGGATGGGCAAAAACTGCTCATGGAAGACAGGTTCAGGGCTGTTGGTATTAGTTAAACATGATATCTTTTGTTTCTTGTGGAAAGTATTTAAATTTTGATTAAAATAGAAAATGAAAATTAGCTTAATAATTTAATTCTAATTCTCATTTGTACTAAGTTCAAGTCTCAGTATAGTCTTTCTGATACAGAAAGGCCCCTAGGTAATTGTATGTGTGGTGGGGCACATCATGAGATTAAGGTTGATTAGAGGGCAGAACAACTAGGGAATGTTCAATATCTTCAATGCCCAGTGGCTCTTTGGATTGCTTGCTTCTGGGAGTGATACTAAATACTTAACTGAGTGCACTTGAATTCTTAAAAGGTGTGTGCTTGTACTAACAAGTCAACCTCAATTTACAATAAAGTTATAAACTAAAATACAAATGAATAATTGTTTCTCTATGGATAATGTAAGAATAAAACTTCAGTGGCTTAATTTCACCAGCTGGGCATTTTTAATCTGTCATAACTATGGTCCATAGAATCACAATATGTACAACCCTACCTAGTTCAACTAGAGCAAATCGTCACATTACCCTTGTGTTGAGACATTAGTTTTTCTGTGACTTATTTGACTGACCTCATTACAACTTCTTAGTAGATGATGCTGATCACTTATCATGGAAATAAAGATGTATATAAAATTTGGTTTTAGCACATGAGCTAGTTAAAAAAAAATGTTCAGATGAATGGATTTTAGTACAGAGTAGTATTGAAACAGCTACATTTATATGCTCATCCTGGACAGACAATATCCAGATGATGGGTGCTAAATTCTGCAAAATTAACCATGAGGAGAATCTATTTTAGCAAAAATCTTCAGATAAGCTGGTATCTTGAAAATCCTTTTCTTGGAGATAGTTTGATTTCAGGACAACTTTTAATTTACCAGACCTGCTTTTAACATAAGTCTGTGAACTGAACTGTATTATATAACTAAGATATGCTTGTGCATGTGTTTGCCTTAGGTGTATAAATTAAGAGGCAGAGGAGCAATAATAAAGTAAAATACTGCTGGCATATTTGCAGTTATCTGAGCTTTTACCCTGTATTTATAGAATAAAAGATAGAAAGCAATGCACTTTTGAGAATGAACGCAAAAATCAGACATGGTAAGTTTGAGATCAGTTTGAAGTCATGGTGAAATATTTAGGCAACCAGGTTTTGTTAGGACATCAAGTTCTTAGTGGTTTTGGAGGACACGTCTCATTAGGCAAGACCAACCCTTGCCTAGCTACTGTTGTCAACATGCCGTTGGATAAAAAGATCTATAATATGACCTTCAATAGATATCACCCTAGAGAGTAACAATGAGAAATGCAGTAAGACAGCCCTTTTGACATGCTTTTCTTAGACACAGGCTGACCTAATGTGTTGATGTCAAGACAGTCAAAAAGCTGGATTGATTTTCTAATGGAATTTGTCAGATCCCCATAAACTCCAAGGAAGGCTAGTTAAGCCTGGTTTGCGGACAAGGTAGAGAAATACAATGACAGCACGACTCCATTAATAAAGAACAGAGACATTACCACTGGAAAAAATTATAGATCCATCAACCATGCTCCTTCTATTTGGAAAATTGAGTGAAAGACTGGGATGATGAATCTCATCAAATGTATGAATTATCTTTCTTGTGGGTAAAGAAAGGAATAATTCTACAGAAAATGGCAATTTTGTGCCCATCATTTCTGAATCACAGAATCTTAGCATGTATTTTTAAAATTGTGTAGGATTTTGATAAGCTAATTTAAAATATAAGTATTGATGGTATAAAGAAATGCTAGATTCTTGAAATACACATGGTTAAGCCATATGAGATATATAGTATAAGGGCCACTACAGTAAAACAAATGAACATATCCATCATCCCCCAGGAGTAGCTATAGTTTAGTCACTTATCCAAAATCCTAAGTACAGTACACTATTATTAGCTATAGTTCTCATGGTAAACATTAGATCTTTTAACTTGTTGCTACAACTCTGTACCCTTTGACAGAACCTCATTTCTGACCTCCCAACCCAACCCTGGTAGCCACTGTTTTATTCCATTTTCTTTTGGAAAAGCCTCCTTATATCTTAAAACAAACAAACAACAAACAACAAAAACAAACAAAAATCCAAAGAACTATTGTGAATGATTTAAAAATAAATGTAAGTGGAAAAGAGGCATTTAGAGAACCAAACCATTTCCTTCAGAAACAAATGTCCAATTTTAGGTGGTTAATATATGATCTACTTTAAGATCTAGGTTAGTTTATTCACATAAACTGTAAGTTAAATATCACTGACCAAAATTAAGGCCCTGTGGTTTTGGGATCAGAATACTGACTGAAGTACAAACTTATTCAAGAGATACTAAGTCTGAAATAATGGAAACTGCCCCCACAAGCCTGCTTTTTTGAAATTATCTTTTTTTAAAAAAGGCTACAAATAAGATTTATTATAAAACCAGTTATTCTTATTATAGCATTTTGTTTTATAAAGAGTGTAACCAAATGTTTTTATCATTCGTTAGGAAGAAAATGCAAACATTTTGGGCTTTGTAACAATGGGCATACACTAAGTAATTTATTAATTTTGTTATCTTTGAGTAGGCTTTGGCTAACCTTATAATTGATAGAGAACATTTCCCCCAATTTTCTCTCTAAAATTAACTTCAACTTTTATCTATAAAACTCAAATACAATCAAGTGGACTAGGGCTCAAAACAAAATATTTACTAAAATTTAAAGATAAGACTTTCCCTTTATATTCAAACATTTTATATGGAAGATAATATTCTTTTCCACACATCTCTACATTTCTTTATCCTTTACTCTAGGTTAATCCTCTCCCAGTTGCCCCTATCCTTTCTAACTATATCCTCTCCAAGCTTCAATTAAGGCTATTTTGGCACTTCCCTTATTTACCACCTGCCCTCTGTTAGACAGTAAGTAGCTGGAGGAGTAAATTCTACAGTAGCAGTAGCCATAGTAGCCTCTTAGAATACCCAATAGGAAGTGCCTTTTCAACTTTTGGTTCTAAAAATAAATACATGTTGAATTGAATGCCTGAGAAATTAGTAATGAATAATAATTATGATGGCTATTAGTTCATTTTTAAATGATTACAAGTGAACAGGGAAGTTATTTTACATTCAGAAATCTGAGTAGTCTCTATGAGGTGAAAGTCTGTAAATGGGATGCTGTTAAAAGACTGGGGTAGATGAAGAACAATTTGAAAAGACTGCTTTCCCTCAGACATTCAGAGAGACTTGTAGGGTGTAGTTACAATGCCAAAAGCAAGATACTCTATAAACAGAGATATCTTGGAAGAGATATTGGAACCTTGAGATGTCCATACTGGGAGATATTCTAATGGAATAAAACCCCCAATCCCCCACAGAACAAATGCAGAAAACATTTACATATCACTCCTAGCTTCTGTATAAAAGGTTCTGAGGTATTCAGAACTACAAAGGCAATTTCCTTTATCTTACTCCAAGGTACCTATTCTTAAGTCCAAAATTAAAAATTGTTCCTGGAGAAGACTGTGAGTGTATAACATGCATGTGAGTGTGAGCTACAGTAGACTTGAGTGATGAATATATCAGTTTAGAAGAACTTTCATGTATAAGGGTAATATATCTTAAACCCAGCTTCTGAAATCTTGAAATCACATAGTGCTTTCCTCTTTCTCTTCATGCTCCTTTTGTATAGGTTGCTTGGGTCCTCATGGGGGGGGACATATGTGAGGAGATAATACACTTTTGCACTGGGAGAAGGAAAAGTGATTGAGTATATTAAAGAAATTCGATTCTTATGACTAATGTGTTTGGCTATTAGGAACCCACCCTTGCAGAGGAGGCTGATAATCCAGAAAGAGCTTAGTTACTCTTATCCCATGTTCCCACCTAATGCCTTCACTCCCTGAAGAAATCCTGTGAGAGTCTCAGACCCACCTGAAGGGATATATATACCATAAAAATGCTGATAAAAGCATTCAGGGTTCCCTAAAAAGGAAAACCTTGTATCCTAGCCATAGCAATCTGTGGGTGTTAAGTGGATTAAAACTGTAAAGCATTCTGGCAGAGCAGGTGTTCTCAGGTAGACAGGCTTCAATCACTGGTCATGTTGGTCTTCATGGCCAGCACAAGTTCTGGCCCTGACTTCTGGTTTTAAGTGATATTTCATTTACTATTAAATTTTTGTGCTTTAATTTCCTTATGAGCAGAAACTTTGGACACAAGTTTTTAAATTTAGTTAAAAACAAACAAACAAACAAACAAACAAACAAACAAACAATTACCTCTTTTCTCCTCTCCTGGCCCTGAAACAGTTTGGTAAATGCTGTTCAACAACCAAGAGATTAAGCTTAAGGCATCAATGTGGTACTGGTATGTAGAAGCTGTTTCTCAACAGTTTCACAGAAACCATGGTTGGGGTAGTATTAACCAGTGCCAAGAGCTCAAGCTCTGAAGTCAAACTCTTTGAATGTAGATACTAGGTACGACCCTAATTTAGACAAGTCATTTAATTCTCTAAAACTTTCTCTCATCTGCCAATTTCAGATAACATTTCTATTTCAGAGAGGTAGTTAAGAAGACTGAGAAGCAGAGATTCCTTGGAAAACTGGGAATGGAACCACCATTTCTTTTTACTGTTCATTTTTAAATGAACAAATATATTTATTATAGTCATATTGAATGCAAATATATAAATAGAAATATATTTTTTTCTCATATGCTTTCCTTCATGCTCTATAAGTTCAAGAAACAAAAATTTAGGAGGAAGAAAAGGTCTTCCTATTTATTCAGTGAACTCCAACTTATCTTTCAGAACATTTTTATTTTTATTATTAGTTGATCAAAACATTACATAGCTCTTGACATATCATATTTCATACATTTGACTCAAGTGGGTTATGAACCCCCATTTTTACCCCTTATACAGACTGCAGAATCACATCGGTTACACATCCACGTTTTTACATACTGCCATACTAGTGTCTGTTGTATTCTGCTGCCTTTCCTATCCTCTACTATCCCCCCCTCCCCTCCCCTCCCATCTTCTCTCTCTACCCCATCTACTGTAATTCATTTCTCTCCCTTGTTTTTTTCCCTTTCCCCTCACTTCCTCTTATATGTAATTTTGTATAACAATGAGGGTCTCCTTCCATTTCCATGCAATTTCCCTTCTCCCTCCCTTTCCCTCCCACCTCTCGTCCCTGTTTAATGTTAATCTTTTCCTCATGCTCTTTCTCCCTGTTCTGTTCTTAGTTGCTCTCCTTATATCAAAGAAAACATTTGGCATTTGTTTTTTAGGGATTGGCTAGCTTCACTTAGCATAATCTGCTCTAATGCCATCCATTTCCCTGCAAATGCCATGATTTTGTCATTTTTTAGTGCTGAGTAATACTCCATTGTGTATAAACGCCACTTTTTTTAATCCATTCATCTACTGAAAGGCATCTAGGTCAGTTCCACAGTCTAGCTATTGTGAATTGTGCTGCTATAAACATCCATGTAGCCGTATCCCTATAGTATGCTAGGGAATAGTCCGAGAAGGGGAATAGCTGGGTCAAATGGTGATTCCATTCCCAGCTTTCCAAGGAATCTCCATACTGCTTTCCAAATTGGCCACACCAATTTGTAGTCCCACTAGCAATGTACAAGTGTACCCTTTTCCCCACATCCTCGCCAGCACTTGTTGTTGTTTGACTTCATAATGGCTGCCAATCTTACTGGAGTGAGATGGAATCTTAGGGTGGTTTTGATTTGCATTTCTCTGACTGCTAGAGATGGTGAGCATTTTTTCATGTACTTGTTGATTGTTTGTATGTCCTCCTCTGAGAAGTGTCTGTGGAACCACCATTTGACCCAGCTATTCCTCTTCTCGGACTACGCCCAAAAGACCTAAAAACAGCATACTACAGGGACACAGCCACATCGATGTTTATAGCAGCACAATTCACATTAGCTAGACTTTGGAACCAACCTAGATGACTTTCAATGGATAAAAAAAAAATCTGGCATTTATACACAATGGAATGTTACTCAGCACTAAAAAAATATCAAGATCATGGCATTTGCAGGGAAATGGATGGCATAGAGCAGATTATGCTAAGTGAAGTTAGCCAATCTCTGAAAAACAAAGGCTGAATATGTTCTCTGATATAAGGTGGGTGACTCAAAATGGGGTAGGGAGAAGAGCATGAGAAGATTATCACTAAATAGGGAAGAGAGGTGGGAGGGAAAGGGAGGGAGAAGGGGAATTGCACGGAAGATGGAAGGAGACCCTCATCGTTATACAGAATACATGTATGATGTGAGGGAGAAGAAAAAAATAGAAGAAGTGTGTCACATTAGATTGGGTAGAGAAGTGATGGGAAGGGAGGGAAGAGGAATGGGGGAATGGAAGGACAGCAGAATAAAATAGACATTACTATTGCTGTATGTATATACATGACTGTATGACCAATGTGATTCTGCAACCTGTACACTCAGAAAAATGAGAAATTATACCCCATCTGATTCAAATGTATGATATGTTAAGATCATTGTACTGTCATGTGTAACTAATTAAAATAAAACAAAACAAAACAAAAAACTAATGAGAAGCACTGAGGACAGCATATGGTAGGCTGAAGATGGACATCATTATCTTTGTTGTTATTACTATATTCATTAGCATTATATTGCCCAATCTGGCAAAAAGGGGAAAAGTCAACAGACACTACTTCCCCTACTGCCACCAGGGTGTTAATGTTGCTGGATTCATTTCATTCTTTCCCACCTTGGATCAACCTATTACTCAATAGGTTAACCTTTAGGGAAAGCTGTTTGGTGTCCCTGGGGAGTTGCTTCTAGAAAGTGGATGGTGATTTTTATCGTGATTATACGTGTGTGTACATATACATATACACACACATATACATAATGAAAAATTTACCCTTTTAACAATGTTTAATTAAGCATGTAGTTCAGTGAAATTAGTCACATTCAAATAGTTGCTGGATGTTCTTTTTTTTTTTTTGGTACCAGGGATTGAAATCAGGGGCACTTGACCGCTGAGCCACATTCCCAGTCCTATTTTGTATTTTATTTAGAGACAGGGTCTCACTGAGTTGTTTAGCGTCTTGTGATCCTCCTGCCTCAGCCTCCCAAGCTGCTGGGATTATAGGCGGGTGCCACCATGCCCAGCTGGATGGTGATTTGAGGAGGACAACATTTTGTGACTTCTAGGATAGTTCTCTTCTCCTGAGTTTACTGATGACCCTGAGAGTGACCAAGAGTCCTCCTCCTAGGTGTTTTCTAAGGATTTGCTTTGTCTCTAGTACTGCACTAAGTGCAGTCTTCATAATGTGGTACTATCTGGGACTTAGTAAGACCCTGTCCTAAGTTGTTTTCTATGGTAATATTTATGTTTATGGATAGTAAAACCAGGAAATAGTGACTGGTGGGAACCCAACTGTGGTCATATGGATGTATAACTAAAATATGATATCAGATTTAATTTTCATCTCCCGGGCCACAGATAGAAAATTCACACTATAAATATTTTAAGGAAATGGGATGACAGTATTTACAGATAATAATGTTATCACTTATTCGACTATTTCAGTTGTACAACACCCACTATCTCTGTAACTATTTAAGTCTGCTAAATTAGAGAACATTTAAGAAGAAAATACTGCAACCATTTAAGAACTTCCCTCTTGGTGTCAAAAAAGTTTCCATAAATCTTCTGATTGATTAATACAATGACAATATATTTCACTGTTATGATCTAGTAAAATAATTATACACTACAAGTTAAAAAAATAAAATTAAAAACCTCTAAAAAATAGTCTTGTTATCTGCTAGAACAAACACAAAAGAAAGAAGAAGATTATGCTCTTTTTTGGGAGTTAGTGGATGCCTATTCCTATGCTTCCTTTTCTCATGAGGGAACCTCAGAAATGACCTTGTTGACAACCCTTAACTTTACTAAAACTCCTGAAGAAGATGGAAATTAATGTTATTTAGTTCTATAACACGTTGCTTCTATTTTCCAATTCTACATAAATTTAAAGCAGTATAAGTAAGTATGATAATTATGAACTATCACTGACTATGTGAAAGGAAAAGACTGAAGCTTTGAAACCATAAAGGGGTACAGAGAATGTTCACGAAGCATAGTCAAGATAATAACATTTATTCCAAGTCTCAATAGTACATCCGTTTGTACATTTCTATTACAGCCAATGTAAGTTTCTAATCTAGTCAAGAAATTTATTATTTTGGCTCTAGTTAAACAAAAGACATGCTAATCAATTTTTAAAGTATCACATTTCATGATGTTAAAAACTGAAAAAAAATCTGAAAATATAGTTAGAAACCATAATAATGTTTAGTAAATAAGTTAAAATCTTTCCTTTTTATCAACTAAAATTTAACTTTAGCCTCTCCCATTTGTATTTACTTTCTCCTGGTTATGAATTTTATTTTCCTGCTTTTTAAGTGGCTGGTAATACTTTATTGGCTATTAAACAAAGTGTGATTTTTACACTGTTGGGTGTTGGGATTTGTTATATTCCTTTAAATAATACTGTACTTTATCCTAATAAGTAGTTATCTGGCTTTTATATTCGTAAGGATGGATCCAGTGTAGTGATTAGAACAAATTTATTCTGACATTAAGGCAATATCTTTTGGGGAATACATACAAACTTAACCACAGACCCATGGGGATTCATTTTCAGGTCTCTGAAGCATTCTCTGTGCAGTCCCTCTTCTCTGGGTTTCTGTCCCATTAACATTGACCATTTGGGTGTTTCAAAGCTCCTGCCTGTCTCCTCAACTCAGCCACAGTGCTGAATTCTTTCTGCCTATACAGCAGCTTGGAAACTGCCCCTAAGTAGAAAGCTTGGCAACTATAAGGATCACTTTACTTGTTTCTTTTCTCTTGGGGACTGTACTCCTGGGATGCCTATTTTCCAGTATCTAGTTTCCTAGGTGCATAAAGTAGAAGCATGGGTCTGTTTTCTTGTTGCTTCTTTTTAAAAAATGTATTATTTTTTAGTTATAGGTGTATACAATATCTTTATTTTATTTTTATATGGTGCTAAGGACTGAACCCACTGCCTCTCACATGGTAGGAGAGTGCTCTACCTCTGAACCACAACCCCAACCCCTCCTGTTGCTTCTTAATGGCCAGAAACAGAAGTTCACATTGATGTATTTTAAAAACATAATGACCAATTAAGATAAAGTCTATTTAGTTTAGTAATTAAATTTACTTAAACTAGCTCTAAACAATGAGGTTTTACTGCTACCATAACTACACATAGTCACGGACCTCCAGGACTTTGTCATCCAATGTAAATCCTGACATATTTAAGTTGTATTTTAGGCCTGAGACATATCTCATACAAGACAGGGTGGCAGGACAGGGTAAAAAGTCTTGAGCTCAAAATAAGGCAGATTCCTGGAAAGTTCTTCAGTCAGGTGGGAGATGGACAGGGGATATAATTTGGGCATTAAGTGTTGAGAGCCACAGCCGAAAGGGGCCCCAGCAAACTTCCAGCTGCCAGTTGATGATTGGCTCACAGCGGCCCCAGCAAACTTCTAGCTGCCAACTGATTGGCTCATCTGCGGTGATGCTCTTTGCGCTGTTTCCCCGCCCTTTCAGACCAGGGAGCTGCTCATTGGGGGATTTTTTTTGGCTCTGTCCACGCAACCCAGCCAATCAGCCTCAAGAGAAGGAGGAGTGGGGGAGGTGGAGAGGCTTGTGGGAAGCCGGTGGTGGCAGTTGGGCTCTGAAGGTTTTCCTGAGGAGCTGTGTGGTTTGGTGTGTGTGTTCTAAACATAAAGTTTGTTTTTTTGACAAGTGGCTCCTGAATTGTGCCCAGCCAGACTGCGGCAATTAAGGGTGCTGGGAATAGAGAAGGAGATTTATAATTCATTTTATAGATGATAGAAGATAATCTTAAACATTTAAATTATCCAGAATATAAAGATATGAACCTAAAGCAAATTGAAATTAAATTTGACTTAATCCATTGTTTGTTGCCCCCCCCCTTTTTTTTTTTACAGAAAATATGTACTTACTGAAAATAAGTTTCATCACATGCAAAAACTGTATCAAGAAGATACTTTAAGGTATTATATAAACAATTAAATTACTTTTTCAGACATCTCAAAGTCAGGTCATTACACTTAACACAGATACATATGGGCCTTTAATTGAATACATTCTAGACAACCATACTCACAGCTTTCGAAGTGTTTACAGAGAACTACACATATCATTTTCCCCCCTTACAATAATGCTACCAGATAGGGTCAAAAGTACAGCTTTCAATACACAAATGAGAGCATATATTTATCTAACTAAGCTAGTTAGTGAGAGAGCTGTGTCAAAACTCCAGTTTTCCTGACAGCTTTAAATCTCAGTGAAACCTGATTTATTTGACTTCATCATTCTTTAAGGTTATACCTTGCAGTTTGAACATGATCTGATTGGTGAGTTTAGCAAGAGGCATCATAAGGTTTGCTGGAAAGATGCACATAAGAACATGTCATTATGACTTGGAGAAATGAGGCACAAATGCAGTGAAGACCAAGTCAACAGCTTAGAAATAAACAATACAAAATATTTCACACTATGGATCAACCCCAGTGTTTAACATTTAAGACCCAAAGAAGTTCATAGCATCAAAATGAGATTATTATGCTGTATATAATAATATGCATGATACTACTCTGGCAGTGCTGTTTACAGTATAGGACATTATATTTAATATATTTTCCAAACTAGATTAAAAAAAAAACACCATTGAACTAGGGAAAGTGGTTGTGGCATTAAGATGCATGAATCGACAGATTGGTAAGGACCCCAATGTTACTTGCAATGTGCAGCAACATTTTCAGAGTTGACACTATAAATACATCAAGAGTTGAAGGGACATCAGAAGAACAGGATTCAGTAAATCTGGCACATGAAGTGAAATGAAATATTCCAAGGTTATATTGGGGTAAGACAAGGTAAGTTACATGGTTACAGAGATAATAATAGAGCTCTTCTAAAATAAAAACAAAACATATAGTTTGGGTTTCCTTCTTTTTGTTTTTAAACATTTTCCTGGTTGCAAGAAAGGTTAAAAGAAGTCAAGGGAAAGAGAATAGTAAGATAAACAGCAGCAAAATCAGGGGGCTAGAAACACAGAGATTAGTGGGAAAGGGATAAGGAAGAAGGGGCAACTCAGGCTATACCATAAAGCTTCTCCTAAAGGAATAACAATGTGCTAGTTCACTTCCTTTGCCTTTGGTCCCCACACAGTGATTCTTATAGAGAATTGGGACATACTTTAGGCCTGTAGATGAAGACAAATCAAGCACTGAGGTGAAGGTGGAGTTCATGCATATGGACTCTAAAAACATACACATCGACTGTTTTTACAGTACAAACTCAAAGAAGTAAAGCAAAATGAGAATTCCCTGGACTAATGGAGACAAGTCACATGTGAGTAAAAAAGAATGGGAGGTGTGGGGTCACAAAGGGCTTTATATGATATACTAGTTTCTCTTGTGAAAGATATGGATCATATTACTTAGTAAACTTGGATGTGGTTCATTCCCTTCCTCTGAAATTCCTTTTCTATTGGTTTTCCTTTCAGCTTAAAAACTTTGTTTCTTTGATTTAATCCTTTAAGGGTCTACCTTGCATTGTACTCACGATCTGTCTGACACTGGTGAGTCAAGCAAGGGGCATTATAAGGTTGCTGAAAAGGACATGCAATTATGACTTAGAAAAAGTGGCAAGTGGTGAAGAACTAAGAATTACACAGGCCACAGTCGGCTATTTAATAATCTCATCATTTCCAGGTATTTTATATTTATTATGTTTTGTTATTGCTGAGAATTGAATGCAGGGCTTCCTGCATTCAAAGCACATACTCTACCATTGAGCTACATCTCCAGCCCTATTTCTAGGTATTTTAAAATGGTGAAAAAGACACCTAAGGCAAATCCCAACCTGTGAATAACATTTGAAACCTTTCTGTTTGCATGGAGACCAAGAGCCTCCTGAAGAGCTAGACAACAGGCACAGGAAAAATTACTCTTGTTGGAACAAACCTGTTTAGCAAAGCCTGACACAGTTATGTATCTCTTGAGGGAAGCTGTAAATAAACCCAGTGGTAAGTGCTGGGTATCTATGAAATATGCTTCTTAAGTGCAGCACTAGCAAAAATATTTAATTTCTTATTTATACACCTTACTTAGCCAAGCAAGAGTCAAAACAATTTGCAATGAAATAAGTATGTTCAATAAAATTATAAGAGAAATAAAATCATGTTATATTTAAAAAGCATGGATAAAACTAAAGAAAAGAAGCATTACGTTAGCATATAAATAATAAATAATAAGGGTTAAAATTGTGGCTGACTGAATATTAAATTAGTGTGATGCTAAGAGAGGTCCAAAGCAAAACAGAAACAGCTGGGTGTGGTAACACACACCTGCAATCCCAGCTACTCAGAAACCTAAAGCAGAATAACAAGTTCAAGACCAGCTACTGCAATTTTCAGGGAGAGTCTGTCTCAAAAATTTTAAAATATTTAAAAAGGGCTAGGGGATGTAGCTGGAGAACAGGTTCACTACTTGGTACTACAAAACAACCCCACCCCTGCCCAAACCAAACCAATAAAAGGCACCAATAAAAACTTTTTAAAAAGGGTATTAGGGAAACAGGAAAGCTCTTTCAGCTAAAATATACAGTTCGTAGATAATTTTTTCCTTATCATTTAAAAAATGTTCTTTTTACTCTAAAATGAGAATTAATCTTCTGAATTAAAAAATCATGAAAAAAAATTCATTAAAATCTCAACTAAATGTTCTTGGCTCCAGAAAGTCTTCATGCAACACAAAAGTCTCTGAATCATTCCTTGGGTAAATAGTTCTGAGTAGAAGATATATTCAAATGGGAGTAAAGAATGTTTGTTTATATGGAGGACTTGCTTCTCTTTTTAATTTCTTATTTGTGTTTTCAGATCCTTTTATCAATAAAGAACATTTCTATAGCTTTACCCAATTCCCTAATGAACATCCAATAAAAAGATTTGAAGATAACTTAGGGGGAGAAAAACACCTAAAGTACTGACGTATTATTAAATCTTATTAGTAAGAAAGTTTTGTTTTAGTGGAGGAAGACCTCCATTTTGGGATAGTATAGAAATTGACAGGTACTGATCCAGACCGCCCTCTCACTTCCTTCTCAGTGTTCTCTATCACAGTCATACTTAACATGACTCAACAGTCCTGAGCTCAATCCCCAGTAAATAGAACAGAATGCAAGAGAGCAGGACAGATCAGATCACAGGTGATTCCTATGAAGGTAAACTTCCAGACAGTATCTTCTAAAAAGTAAATTGAAAATAATTTTCATCCTAAGTCAGATATAGCAGCTTTTTAATGAGATCAAATTCCAAACCAACAAAAATAAAGATTTAACTGACATACACTTTGCTGAGTCCAACTGAATCTGAGTTCCTAAAGCAAACAACCTCAAATGAAAATTAAATACTTATCTTTAAAAGATACTTGCTTTAAGAACAGTTTAAGAAGCAGGGATCATTTTTATGTAAAAACTAAAAACCAGAAAGTCCCCAAACCCAAAAATATTTTCACTTTGGGGGTGGGGGGAAGCCAGTACAGACATGCTATTGTTTTATCAAGGAATATATTGAGAATCCTCTTTTTTTTCACCTTAAGACATCACTCCTGGGACATGAACACCACCAATATACACATGGCCTAAATTACTCCCAAATGCAACTCACAACATAAATCAAAGTCTTTTTGCTAAGCTGCCGTATCGAAACTTTAAATTATCTTTCTAGAGAATCAAACAAATAAGCAAACAAAAATTTATTTTACTCTAAATAGTAATTTTACACTTAAAAAACTTTCACTCAATTGGACACTGGCTAACTTTTTGAACTCCTATGATAAATTACAACTGTAAAATATCCACAATATTTTGACTACGAATTCAGTTAAATATACCAGCCCTATCAGACCTTACCAAGAAAAAACATACATTCCTAAGGTAAATATACCCTCCCACTAGGAGCAGGGGTGGCTGGCCCTCTTATGTGACTTTGCCCCAGTGAAGCATCGTTCTTCTTGCAGTTAGTTGAGTACTATGTGCTCTCTTCTAGAGTTTCTCTTATAAAACATAATGCTGCATTGAAAGCTAGATAAACTATAAAGATATCTCCTCTAGACTTCTACTCTTCCTAACTTCACCAATGCATTTAAATTAGACTATGTATGCATGTGTTTCCATCACAAGAGCCAGTTGTTCCACCCAGGCTTCCCCCAACACACACGGTCAGTCAATTGCTGTAACAATGCTCTAAAGTAAAAGGAAAGTAGTGTACCCCTCTTGTGTGAACAGTCTCCCCAAAAGGTACTATCCTATATGTGCCTACACATACACAGTTAAGTGTGCTTTTTAGGCACTTGAGCACTACAAACAATATAATTCATCTTCAAGAGGGAAGACAGGAAAACATATTCGAGAGGGAAGACAGCGCTGAATTAAGGGAGAAAACCTACTGCATTTTCTTTTCTTTTTGTCCTTGAGGTCCACTCCAAGTAGCTAGGCAAATGCACTTCCACTGAGCTATATCCGCAATCAAAACCCACTGCATTTTCAAGCAAAGAATTATTTGGCAATAGGCTTTTTCATAGAATACTCTTAAGCAAAAAGTTCTTC
The DNA here is from genome assembly GCF_048772815.1 of Callospermophilus lateralis. Taxonomy (NCBI): domain Eukaryota; kingdom Metazoa; phylum Chordata; class Mammalia; order Rodentia; family Sciuridae; genus Callospermophilus; species Callospermophilus lateralis. Next base: position 188,286,273 of record NC_135305.1, on the reverse strand, counting down.
AAATACATCTGATATATTCTAATGTATTTGATTATATATTCTCTAGAACTGCACTTGTTATGGAAAGAAATACATTAGCATTTTAAAAAATGAAATTCCTATACTGTTTAGTACATAAATTCTTCACAGTATGACATAACCAAAACACCCAAACCAAACTTTAAGCTCTAGTATCTCTTAAATATTAAGAAAAGAGAAAGTCTTTATTGTGATAGTGTGAAAATAATTAAGGGGGGGGAAGGCAATACAAACATGCTATTGTGTTATTAAGGAATATAACTTCTTTTTTGAGTAAGAATTATTGAGTGTTGGGCTGGGGTTGTGGCTCAGTGGTAGAGCACTTGCCTAGCATGTATGAGGCCCTGGGTTCGATTCTCAGCACCATATATAAATAAAATAAAGGTCCATTTACAACTAAAATAAATATATATATTAAAAAAAGAACTACTGAGTGTTGTTACTGGTAGTGTCTTGCTCAGGCCAGATACTGAATGGACAGCTGAGTTAAGGAAAAGTAAAGATAATTGCTCAGTTGGTAAGGGTCTCAGACTCAGACATTGGTAGAGTTACATCAATTCACCAAATTTTCATAATTTTGATATTTTTCCAAGACACCATATGATCTCAAATACCTACATTAAAAAGAGAAAATGTATTCAATAATATGGAAGTTTTGTCCATATAAGACAATTGCAGTTAGTTCAGTACTGTGTGCTCTCTTCTAGAGTTTCTCTTATAAAATATAATGCTGCATTGAAAGCTAGATAAACTATAAAGATATCTACTCTTTAGATAAAAAGTTAGAGGATTTATGTTGTTGTTTCAAACTCAAATTTCCATATTAAAACACCTCAGTGCATATTTGGATTTCAAATACATATTATTTGAACATGTTGTTTACATAATCTATCTGCAGTTCTCCTTAAGTAGAAAAACAAGACAGGGCTGACGATGTAGCTCAGTGGTAAAGCACTTTCTTAGCCTACAGGAGGTCCAGGGTTTAATCTACAGTATTGCAAATAAAACCAAACGCAATACACATACACACAAAACAACAATAACAAAAACTTTATTTAGTAGCCTGACTCCCACAGCAATACACTGTACCTTTCCATAACATATCATTAATTTGACCCTTGCTAATTTAACATTAATAAAATTCTGATGCAGCAGCCTCTCTTGAAGTTTACTATAATATCTTCACTAAAAGGGGCTGCCAAGAAAATTAACAAGTGTAAAAAAATATTGTATGAAAGTATTTAGCCTGTCCAAAAAGTCTTTGATAAACTATAAAAAGACCTAAACCCCAAATCTTGCTTATTGTAGGTAAGTCTGAGTTAGGTGAGGGATACATTATAGTTCATTATAAATGTTTTCTTGAATGTGTAAAAAACCTACTTCAGCCTTTTCCTTGGTAAAGCAGAATCTAGAAGTAGGCATCAGTGTGAGGTAGTGTAAGCACTTAACTAATATTTCCTATAAGGACATAAGAGTGTTACATTTCACTCATTAAAAATGTTCTACAATTCATTAACAAACAACTAATGAGGCTGACCTTCTCTCAGCTATATTGAATTGGTGAGATTACTGTACTTGCTGTCATAGGACATACTCATTAGAATCCTAAAAGGATGCACAACAACTTCATAATGGTCAAAAAAACCTAAAAAAGAATCAGAAATTGCCACCCTAGGGATTCATTTTCCTACTTTTAAGAATGCTGTTAACACTTTCTGGGCAGACCAAAGTTGACAGGGAGTCAGGCTAGGGAAACAGAAGTGAAAAAAATAAACACAAACATGATAAACATGTAATTTCCGCTCTACCAAACAGGAACAATATCTCCAAAAGAGCAAGGGTGCACTTTAAATATACATTAAAAAAAATATATATGTATTTTAGTTTTGGTTGGACAAAATATCTTTATTTTATTTATTTATTTTTATGTGGTGCCGAGGATCGAACCCAGCGCCTCACATGTGTAGCGCTGAGCCACAACCCCAGACCCGAAACATACATTTTCAATGCATCCTATATATCAGTAAAAATGGCAAAGTCTAGTTTTCACCATCTTTAAAAGAATTAAACTTACCAAGGATATATATTTAAAATGTGAAAACAAAACAAAACAAAACAAAGATTTTGCAGATGAAAATTTCTGGACAAAGACCTATCAAAAAATAATAAACAACTGATGTTCTTTTTCCCTAAGCAGACTGAATGTTTAGGGAAAATATCAACCTGAGTTTCTGTAAATAAAGACTTGTTCACACAAAACCAAGATACCAAGGGCTATAGAGGATACTCTTGCTTTGTTGTGGTGTCATCTCTTACATACTGAGGTCACCAATCCTTTCCTGGCAACTCTAACTCAAAAAGGCATGCTTGTTGGAAATGGAAGGAGACCCTTAGGGGTATACAAAATTACATACAAGAGGAAGTGAGGGGAAAGGGAAAAAAAAATACAAGGGGGAGAAATGAATTACAGTAGAGGGGGTAGAGAGAGAAGAGGGGAGGGGAGGGGAGGGAGGGGGCATAGTAGAGAATAGGAAAGGCAGCAGAATACAACAGACACTAGTATGGCAATATGTAAATCAATGGATGTGTAACCGATGTGATTCTGCAATCTGTATACGGGGTAAAAATGGGAGTTCATAACCCACTTGAATCAAAGTGTGAAATATGATATATCAAGAAGTATGTAATGTTTTGAACAACCAACAATAAAAATTAAAAAAAAAAGGCATGCTTGTTATTTGTTTCACAATTAGACAATCCAATATCTAAACCTATGATCAAGTAATGACAGCTTCCCTTTCTCATTTAGTATTCCCTAGAAAATCATTCTCTGATAAAGGGCTACAATTATTATATACAGTATCAGTATCTCTTGTAAAACATTAACTAATTAGTTGTATGAACTGAACATGTAAGAAAATTCTTTCAATAGCATTTAAAGCTCACAATTTGAAATAGGTCAAAGTGAGTATTATGAAATTGCCATTTTCATATTATATCTTAATTATCTACTTAACATGAATGTTTCTAAATGATGAGGCTGGAACTGTGTCATCTTTCTCAATGACTCTTAATGTATAGTACCTGAAACTAAATGAGATGCCGTTGCCTGTGGTTAAAATTTGACATCATATCTAGGATCTTCCTTGCTAAAAGGTCACTAGAACAATAAAAGACAAACTAAGATCCTGTTTTGTTTTTTAAACTTTTTAAACCAAGCTTATTCACTTCTGTGAATCTTTAATTCATAAAAGAGAGATGTTCTTCAATTTATGATGTGTATTTTCTGATTTAACTCATCTATATCAATGAATCCTGATTTTTTCCTGTGCCTTCTCAGTACTGAATTATTGAACAGCGTCATTTCCAAACTGATCTGAGTAAGCCTGTGGGAACCTGTGGGGTAAAAAGCAACAGTGTACCAGCAGTTCACAGGTAATGCTAAGCTAGTATATAAATTTTCTGGACTTTATTTACTCTTCTGGTATTAGAAATACCAAGCAGACTTATTAATAGAAGCTATTTAATGTTTCCTAATCAGCAGGGGCCAAAGTGTAAACTCTTTATAACTAAAAAGCTTTTTTGTTCTTTGTACTGGGTGTAAAAGAAGTTAAATGACTATTAATTATAGTCTATCTACATCCATATTTGAAAGTACTGATTAGAATGATTTTTGGAATCATTTCAGCTTGTAATCATTTGGAAGTTAATTCTTTTTTTCCAGATAAATACCTTGAAGTTAGATGTTTGCTAACATGTTGTGCCATGTATTTCTACTTTGTAAGTTTCTCATTTTAAAAAAAGTTGTAGGCATCAGAAGAAAGCTGGTGTCTATGCAGCCAACTGTAGTGGATATTCTAGAATTTGTTTTCTTTTATTTCCTTTCAAAAAAACCATTTCTGCCAATATGGCCTGCTGTAGATACAAGCAGACTTCTCATTTTCACCTGATGTTCAGTTAAAGAAGATGGTCTGTGACAGTTCTGAATTATAGCAGAATGGGCTATGTAGGAATAAGGTCTTGGCCACTGTGAACATACTGAAATCCTATGAAAGTGTTACATGTACTGTTCATCAGTCTAGCAGCTCATAAACAGTCTAATCTACACAAAATAAATGTGTGGAAAAAAATTAATCCGATTTTGTAGTATCCATTCCCAATTATAAAACTTTAATGTTCAATAACAATTTATTATCTAATGATAACCAGGCCAAAGACAAGCAAATAATAATAATCAAACCTATGGTATCAGAGACAATTTATGGATAACAATTGCATTAGCTGTTTAAAATAGGCCTTAAGTGATCTGGAACAAAGAGCTGTGATGTTGGAGATGAGAAAAAAGCCATTCTCCTGACCTTTTACAGATCACTGTAACAGAGCCACTGGGAGTAAAATCCTCTTTTCATTTGTTCAGTCCATTTAAGAAGAATAAAGCTCTTACTAGTGAAGCTGCAGCTGTGCTCACCCTCAGCTTAATTACTGTGTAAGGCTGAGGGTTAATTAGTTGCCATTCTTAGTTCTATTTGTTGTTCTAATGAAGATTTGCATAAATATAAGAATGAGGTAATCAATACTTGATTTTCATTTGAAAGGTGATAGGAGGGGGGAATGGCTCCCCTACCCTAACTGTTGATGTTTGTAGGTGTCCTCTGACCAGTTTTTCATTTGACCGGATTCACAGATACTGCCTGCCTGAAGAGTGGCAAAGAAGTCAAGGTTGCTTATTAAGACAGGCCCCTGTTGGTTCAGGCAGATGAGGAGAGAAAGAAATACAAGGAGCCAGGTTGGGGCCCAAATGACTCCACCTACTCCCAGAGGAAGAGAGCCAAATCACAGATATTTAACAGATTACACTGCTGAGTATATCTAATCTTTGGCAATTAAAAAAAAAAAAATCTTCATTTTAGAAAAATTCAAACATATTCAAAAATAGAAAAAAAAATAGTAACAAATATCCATGTACTCATTGCTCAGAGACAACAATGATAATGGTCAATCTTGATATCTTCTATACTCCTACATGCCTCAAATTTTTCTGGACTATTTTTAAGCAAATTTCAGATACCAAAAATTTTATTTGTATACACTTCTAAAAGAGAAGGTATGGAAAAAATTTTCATAATCACGATTCCATTATCTTGCCTAAAAATTTCTGATAAAAACTGCTCAACATCAAATGCTTTTTTCCCCCAAATTGACAATTGTCTCATAAAAAGTCTACACTTGGTAGGGTAGGGTGGGGGTGATTCTTAAATGCGCTTAAAATGAAATGAGTTCATTATACTTTAAAAAGAACAGTAGCAGAGTAGGAAACTAGTACCTTTGGGTTCAATCCCAAGTAGCAAAGGAAAAGGAAAAATAAAGCATCAGGTACAGGAAAACTGTTTGGCTCCTTGTTTCATCTCATAAATGTCAGTGTTCTCGGAAAGGGTTTTTTTTTTTTTTTTCTTTTTTGGTGGTATTCTGGATCAAACCTGGGGCACATGTATAATGATGAGTGTCTCCTTCCACCATCCATGCAATAAAATACTCATTTCTTATAGGTCTGAAGACCATAATAAGCATATTTTAAATAACATTTAAAGAAACAGATTTTATAATAAGGATGACCATGCAACATCTAAGAGGTTTAAAAAAAAAACCTACCTGCAAAACAGCAAAAATCAAAAGGTGACACAAAAATAGAAATGAACTGCTATTGCAGTTGAATAACAACTTGAAAAGAGAGTATTAACAAATAACAGCATTCTGTGACAAATGGCAATGTGATTTCTTAGCTAAAACCTATTCTCCAAGCAGAACCAAATCCAGAGAATCTGGGAGGCTGGTGCTGACCATTTGATCTTATCATCCTTTAGTCCCTTCTGGTGTTCCTCTGTTTTTTATTGTGTTACAGCCAAACTATGGTGCTCAGGTAATGTCTGACAAGTAAGAGTGCGTCATCAGGCTCAGTACCCACCACTATTAAATGGTGGTTTAATAAGGACAGCAGTTAGATATACCTAGATCACTGCACTGGGAACAGAATAGTTTTGGTGTATCCATCAACAATGGGCTGATTATGTTTGGACTGGATGTTTGCCACCGTAAATAGATATATAGTAGGCACTACTAATTCAGAATTAGGTTTGGATTATGAAATCCAAGAATGTCAATGTTGATGTGGTGGTGTTAGGGATTATTCAATACTATCTTCTTGCAATTAAATTAAACTGAGTGGATATTTATCTACTGTATGCCCTTTTGGTGTATAAAATACTCCGGGGAAGAATATTAGACACAGCATACTAGTGTTTACAAAAGGCTTTCACATATAGCATTTCATTTTAAACTCACAGGAACCCAGTGACTTAGGTATGGCTGGTAATAATATCCATTTTGCATAAGAAACCATGCAAGAGCAAAATGAAGTGGCCAGCCCAAGGTGACACAACCAATAAGTGGTAGAGGTGGTTTTTAAATCCATGTCTGTTGTCTATCCATATCATCCTAATAAGGATGTATAGCCACATCCTAAAAATATAACATTTATTTTTAAGCCAAAAATTCTTGAAAGAGACAACTGTAAATTATGAGAAAATTATTAAAAAGATTTAAAAATTAGTTTATAGAGGGATAAGTGTGAGAGCATATTTTAAGTTGGTTAAATATGTGTTGTCATGCAGGACTATTTTTGAAATGATCACATTTCTCTTGTTAAAGTAAAGTTTCAGTAACAGGACAATCTATTCATAGCCATCAAATATATACTTGTGATAATATGAAGATAGATTTAAATTGAACTTCAATCTAAGCTAAGAAGGAAAAAAATCTACAGAGGTTTAAAATGTAATCAGATAACAGTATGAAAGCAGTCTATTAAACAAAAATGGATTTTTTGACTAGTTTAAGATAACTTTAATCTATAAATGCCGACCTTCATAAAAGTGAGGTGCCAATGTGAAAACCTTTTTATAATGTATTGCAGTGCAATAAACTAAATGTCAGCATGATTTTATAAATACTATCCCATTCTTATGCTGAGATAGGTTGTCACTAGCTTTAAGGGCCATTATTATTTTTAGACTACTTCTTACTATTAATAGTATTATTTTCACTAGTTATGATACACAGTTGTTAATATCAGCTACTGGAGAGACTGAGGCAGGAGGACAGCAAGTTCGAGGCCAGACTGAGCTGGCTGGCTGGCTGGCTATCTATCTATCATCTACCCATCCATCTATTGATTGTACTGGGGAATGAACCCAGGAGTACTTTGCCACTGAGCTACATTCCCAGTCTTTAAAAAAGTATTTGAGTTAGAGTCTTGCTAAGTTGGCTAGGTTGGCCTCAAACTTGAAATCCTCCTGCCTCAGTCTCCCAAACTGTTGGGATTACAAACATGCACCACCATGCCTGGCTTTTTTTTTGTGTGTGTGGCTGTGCTGGGCAATGAATCCAGAGCCTTGCACATACAAGGCAAGGACTCTATCACTGAGCTACCTCTCCAGTCTAGACTAGGCAACAAAATGAGACCCTGACTCAAAAAAAAAAAAAAAAAAAAAAAAAAAAGCATTATTTTCAAAATGTCTCCTTAATTTATTTGATTGTACTTTAGGCTTTTAGTCAGGAGTGATTTTTTCTTTTCTTTGTAGAATGCATCTGTAATTTTTTGAGACAGCCAAACCCCAAACAAAATTAAACTTCCCAAACCCTTAAAAAAACCCACTAATACATTTAACAATAATCTTTGAGAGAGACAGTACTAGAAGAACAAATCCACTCCTTCAAGCAGGAATTTTGAAGTAAGAATTCACAGATTCTCACATAGAAGACTCTCGGTAACAAGTAAAAGAGCCTTTGCCTTCTTGCAACATTACCTCTAAATGAGGTTATACACAATCAAAGTGACAAATGAGACTGAAATAGGAATAATATGATTGAGAGAAAAAAATCGGCTGGCGTGGTTGTGCATGCCTGTAATCACAGTGGTTTGAAAGGCTGAGGCAGGAGGATTGTGAGTTCAAAGCCAGCCTCAGTAAGACAAAGCAGCTCAGTGAGACCCTGTCTCTAATAAAATAGAAAATAGGACTGGGAATGTGGTTCAGTGGTCAAGAGCTCCTGAATTCAATCCCTGGTATTCCCCCGCCAGAGAGAGAGAGAGAGAGAGAGAGAGAGAGAGAGAGAGAGAGAGAGAGAGAGAGAGAGAGAAGTCTATGTAGTATAGCAACTGGAATTCACTATCTGGGGGTAAAGTATGAATTAATTTAAAAAATATTTTATAATGACCTTATACAATTTCTTTTGGTGTTAAAAGCAATTTATAATTTTGACATTTTAAATACATTACAACTTTATTAAATTACTTCACATTTCTTCACTAAAGAAGTTTTTACTACTAAAATATAATAAACATTTAAAAGTAGAAGAGTTTATTCATAAACATGGAAGGTAGTAGGATTTCATGCAATATTAAAGTTACTAATTAAATAGTCAAGAAAGCATGCTCCCAGTGAGAACATCAATGAAAACCTTTTAACAACTTTGAATTTAAATTAAACCAAATATGTAAAAAAAAAGAAATCAGTGGTTGGTTTGTATTTTATTTAGAAAAAAATTAGTCAAAGACAACATACTTACACATCTAGGAAACCACAGGACTAAAAACTTTCAGTGTTAAGCACAGCAGTAAGCCACAAAGACCTTGACATAAATTCTTCAGTTTTCCTGGGAAGTTGTATTTCCTAGTTTAGGACCATTCAGCTTTTTTGTTCTAATAGCTTGTCAGGATGCATGGTTATTAAGATGCCAAAAGGTCACATCTGTGTGGTACTGCCTGGTTGTAATCAGATTTTATTAGCCCACATTTCTCAAATTAACATTTTTTGGTAGGCATCTAATTAAAGATTACACTATTAATTTAAATTATTATTATTATTTGTCAGAAGAATTTAATACATTCTTTAAATGCACTTTCTCCTCTAAAATGATTTTTTCCATTAATTTTTATCACACTATCCTTTTTCCTTTTGGGCCAATTATAGATCTTAAAAAGAAAAATGAGAAGACTCAACTTAAAAAAATTAGTTATATATTATGTAAACTTAAAATCAATGACTATAACAGTAGAAGTAGTGGCATTAGTAGCAGTAAACAAATTCCAAGGTTGGGTATTTAAGTCTTGAAAAGTGCCTATTCAATACTAATGTAAAGTTTCTTACCAGGGTTGCAATCTGTAAGAAGTGAGCAGATGGAGAGAAGAACTTTAGAGATGGTTAGGGCTGGACTCCAGTTGTCTTTCAGGATGTCCAGACAGATCACACCTTGGCTGTTAATATTACAGTGATAGATTCTTGTTCGGAAGGTAACCTAGAAGAAAATGTAAAGTTGTTATTTAAGTAGACACATCTTTTATTAAACAAAATAGTCCAAGACACTGGTTAAAATCTACCTTGATTTTCCTTAGATACACACAAGAATAATCAATCAATAAACAAAAAAATCAACATTCATAATCTGTCATTCAGGGTACAGAAAATGCCAGCAACAAAATCAGGATATTCTACTTCTGATGAAGAGTCCCTATTATTTAAGTAATGTTCTGAGGACTGAATTTACACTCGATGCAGTTATAAGAATGTTCATGAAGTGAAATGTAACTCCTGCCTCCAAAAAATTTCAAAGAAAACTTTTGTTGGATTCCAATCATTTTATTAAATTATTAAATCATTTCACATTTCTTCACTAAAGAAGTTTTTATTACTAAAATATAATAAACATGTAAAAGTAGAAGAGTTTATTCATAAACATGGAAGAACAAATCCATTCCTTCAAGCAGGAATTCTGAAGTAAGGATTTTGTACATTTATAACACTCAAACACCAAAAAGCATGAGAATAACTAATACGATGAAAATATATGTTATTCAATAACATGACTTTAAAACATGAACTAGGGCATGTATGTAAATAATTGCCTAGATTACAGAACTATGTGTTATAGTTGTAATTTACTACTTTACTTAAATTACTATAGTAGTTATAGTTATAATTTACAAATTTTCCTTATTGAACTCTATACTTTGAATGTAATATTAGTATAGCCTACTTTTGATATCAAGATTACCACTATACTTTCCTTATAATTTTGAATGTTATACCATCTTTAAAAATAATTTCAACTGAAAATAGTCCAAACCACTTTTGGCTATCTGAGCCTTTTATAAGCATCATTAAGACTTTATGCTATTCACTACTATTATGATTATAAATATTATATTTCAACTTATCAAATTGATAAGTTGAAATATAAAAAAAAATCTTGGTGTTCTAAAGACCAGTCTTCTAGTACCCTAAGTTCAAAATGGTTATGGACCAAGAAAACCAACCAACCAAGCAAACAAACAACCCCAAACCAAAACACATGACAGATCCCTGTAGGTGTTAACACCCCACCAGGAAATCCAGCATCCAAACACCAGGATTTTATATAATTTATATGATGTCAGATCTCAGAAATCAACAGTTGTTGAACAACACAGCAGTATTCTCAGGCTAGATTAAGACTCAAGAGCTGCCTTTAAGGCTATAACTTTGATAATCCTTTTAGCAAACAGTATAATTCTCTCTTGTATTAATTATTTTTAACTTTTGTGAATGGATTAAACTTATTTCTTTATATCCTCAAAAAAAAAAAAGATCTGCCTTTAAGACATCATGCCAGACCAAATAACCTTGACATCTCCCCGAAGATACACACCTCAAATGCTAGAAATATCGAAGAGAATATAACCAACATTCTTTAAAATGCATAGCTCAATCTGCCAGGGGAATCCCTAGTGGCCAAAAATTATAGTACCAGCTGAGAGTGCTGGTAGGGTGTGGGATAGAAAGGCAGAAAGTGAAGGAGGATGGTAGTCAATCTTAATAAAATGAAGGTTTGCATTGTGATGCCCTCTTGGAGGAAAAACCTGAAATCTTAGGCCTGTATGTAGCAAGAGATTTGAACTGAGATTCTTTATGCAAATTAGGACATACAGTAAGTAAAGGATGGAGACAGCAAAGAAACTTGTCAGAGAAAACATGGGCTCTAGGTTGGGGAGAAAAATGTCTCCCTAAGGTTTTTATTTTTTAGGCACCAGGGATTGAACCCAGGAGTGCTTAACCACTGAGCCACATCCCCAGCCTTTTTTTTTTTGGATACAGGGTCTTGCTATGTTGCTTAGGCTTGCTAAGTTGCTGAGGCTGGGCTTGAACTTGCAATTTTCTTGCCTTAGCCTCCCTAGATGCTGGGATTACAGGTATGCATCACTGTGCCTGGCTTTGTTTATTTATTTATTTTTTTGAGATGGGATCTTGCTGAATTGCCTCAAACTTGCAATCTTCCTGCCTCAGCCTCCCAATTAGATGGGATTAAAGGCATGAGCCAACATGTCTAGCTTTCCCTAAGAATTGAAAACCATGGATAAACATAATAGGAAAACTACTAACTAAAAAGAGTTTAAATGACTACAAATATATGTTTAAGGCAAAAAGTACCTTTAGGAATAGAGAGTCACTAAATGATAATAAGTTGAACCATTTATCAGGAATCTGTTGTACTTTACAATATAGCCCAAAATATACAAAGCAAAAAACTGGCAGAATTATAAAGAGAAAATAACATATCTTCAATCACAGAGTAACATTTTCACTATAGTAACTAGTAGGTCAACTAGATCAAAAAGTATGAAGGATCTAAAGACTTGAACAAGCAAATAAGCAAAATCAAGGGACTGAGTGTAGATAAAACCTACATTCAACAATTAAAGAATACATATTCATACATATAAGCCTTAAAGAAAGATTAAGATACTTCAAATAATTGATATTAAGATCATAATATAATCAATCCACACACAAAAGATCCCATGATATGTGTGGAAACTGAAAAACAATTTGTAAATAATTCTTTGATCAAGAAAAAAAATAAGTGATTTATAGCCAACTGACAATGAAAATGTTGTGTTGCCAATATCAAAATTTGTGACTTTAGTCAAGACAGCAAGAAAAAAGAGGTTATCTACAGTTTCTAATGTATGTATTAGAAAAGGAAGAAAGACAACTTGGAAAAATAGAAGAGTTAACAGTAAACTTCAGGGAAGAAGAAATAAAGACATGAACAGAATTTAATGAAAAAGGAAATACCTAATAATTAAAAAATTTCCACAGAGAAGTCAGACTGCTTCCTATTGTAAGTGTTAAAAGAAAGAAAAATATTTTTATTATCCAACATAAATGATGAGAGGTTTATATTTATGTAACAGTATTTTAAAAACCTCTCTGATAGGGCTGGGGTTGTGGCTCAGTGGTAGAGCGCTCACCTAGCACATGTGAGGACCTGGGTTTGATTTCCAGAAACACAAATAAACAAAGAAACAAAGAAACAAATAAATAAATAAATAAAATGAAGGTCCATCAATGTCTTTCTTTTTCTATATATAAAAAAACCTATCAGATATTATTTATTGAGCTAATCCTTAAAATAACTTCATGAGTAAAGTTTTATTGTATCCACTTTTAAAAATGAAGAAACTGAGGCATAGAGAGGTTAAAGAACTGGCTCAAGAGTGGCAAGGGTGGTAAGGGATACAGCCAGAATTTGCACACAATTTTTTTGATCCAAAAAGTTAGTGTTTTAGTACTCAGCTTCTATGCCTGTTTTTTTTTTTTTTTTTTTTTTTTTTTTTAAATTTTGGAATAATTACGATACCATTATAAGAACTAATACAGAGAAAACACCTATATCCTTACTTGACTGCCCTCAGTAGCAACATTTTGTATAAATATAGTATAGTGCAGAAAACCAACATTAATACAGTCCACTGACATTTCCTAGATTTTACCAGTTTTGTATACACTTACGCACATGACTATTTAGTTCTATGCTACCTGACTATGTGTTTGTGTGATCCCTCAATACTGTCAAGATACAGAACAGTTCCATCAAAAATACCCTTATAGTGTTACATTTTGATAGCCACAATTATCATTTTTTCTTACTTCTTTAATTCCTGGCAACCAACCACAACTGTTTCTTATCTTTATAATGCACACTGCAAGAATGCTTTAGAAATGGAATTCTATATTTTGTAACCCTTGAAATTGGCTCCTTTCACTCAGCATAATTCTCTTGAGAGCCACCCACTGTTCTTTGTCAATAATCTATTCCTTTTTATTGCCCAATAGTCCCCGGTATGGATGCACCAGTTTAACCATTTACCCACTGAAGGACATCTGCATTTCAATGAGATATGAAAAACCAAACTGTTTTTCCTACTCTCACATTCAACATAAAACACTTCTGTGACCAAATACGGGGCAAAGTTTACCGATAACAACAAATTTTCTGACACTAGCTGAGTTAATTCAATTCTGACAACTATCAACTTGGAGTTTGAGTCAGAGTATGATCCCACACATTAAAGGCACTGTTCAACAAGACTGCTTTGTTATGAAGAATATTACAAAGGATATGGATGAAAGGCAAGACAGGAGAGACATACAGGGTAAAAATACAGGGGAGTGGAGCTTCTGTGCTCTCCTGGGGTACACCGACTTCCAGGAAGTCAGTAAGTCAGAAGCTCCTTGAACCCTACATTTTAGGTTTTCTTCTTTTTTGGGTACCAGGGATTGAACCCAGGGGTACCTAACCACTGAGCTATATTACCCATCACCACCCGCTACCTTTTTGAGACACAGGAAATTACTAGCGCCTTTTATGTTGCTGAGGCTGGCTTTGAACTTGGAGATCTTCCTGCCTCAACCTCCAGAGTTGCTGGGTGTATTTTAGGGTTTATAATAGAGACTTCATTACCTAGGCATGATTGACTAAATAATTTACCGCATCCGTATATTTCTCTTTAGAAATTGCAATACTACAGGATGATTTCCAGTTTTTATCAAAAATAAAGCTGCAATGAGCATTTCTGTGTTTTTGCATGAACCTAGGTTTTTTATGCCTCTTGGATAAGTGCTCAAGAGTGTATGTAACTGCTGGGTCATTTGGAAAGCTCATATTTAGTTTTATAAGAAACTGTCATACCTTTTCCCAGAGTGACTAAATCATTTTATACTACCATTATCAATATGATCCAATTTCTCTGCATCCTTGCCAGCATTTGCCATACTGCCACATTTTATTCTAGCCATTCTGATAGGATAAGTGATTCCTCACTTTGGATTTAATTTGCCATTTCCTCAACTGCTAACAACACCGAACAGCTTTTCATGTGCTTTATGTGCTATCTGGCTAAACTCTGTGGTTTGACCTGTCTTTTCCCATTTTCTAATTAAAGATTCCCTTCCTTTCTTACCTTTTCCTTTCTTCTCCTCCCTTCCCTTCCCTTCCTTTCCTTTTTTAACTGTTGACTCTACTTAGTAGTGTTTTAAAAGTGGGGACATTTCATAAACATGGAAACAGGAATAGCTGGACAAAAAATAATAAGCATGAGTTTGCAAATAATTCTGTGAATGTTTTGGAGAGTGTTTTATACTTGAATGTTTTATAATGTTAAAGAAAAGGATCTACTTTGGTGAAGTTAGTCAATTTCTATTCTGATAGGTGTTACTGAATTAATAACTAATAGGCACAAGGACTGTTCCTACACATTCTAATGCTTTAGATTCCCGTAACTATCTTTCAAAGGTGGAAAAATTCATGATCCCAGAGTTTTAAAAAATATATTTACCTACTGTAATAGGCTACACCTCTTCAGGGTTCCTTCATCATACTACTACTTCTACCATCACACTTGCCATGGGACTCCTCACGACACTGTGATTTAGTCATAAAAGTATTTTCTTTCTACTGATGTCCAGTGCAATGCCCATACAGAAAGAGCCCACTGTTTGTGGAGCAAATGTGAATCTACCATAGGTTAGTGCTCAAACAGACAAGTACATCCCTGAAGGGTTGTAACATAGTTTTTAGATAAAAAAGTACAATTTAACAGCAAAAGCTGGAAAACTGGGGAGAATATCTGAGGAAGCAGAAAATATTTTGAACATTTTTCTGCCCTAAGCTACTTTATCAAATTTTCCTACAGATTATTATTTCACCAGAAATTTCATAAAAATTAAATTGATAATATAGTAAATATTTAGTAGGTACTCAATATGTACCATAAACTCCAATATAAACAAATCTCTTGCCTTGCATGAGTGAGGCCCTGGTTCAATCCCCAGTACTGCGAAATACATAACATACATACAATGTGGGATTCGTCATATTCCACAATCAAGGCAAACTCACTCATAAAAGCTTTTGAAACAACCAGCATTCTCTTTCAGACCATAGCAACAAACATACAGGAAATGAGAGAGAATATATGCAAACTGATAAGGGACTGTTTGCAGTAGTTAGACACTAGTCACTTAGAAATCAGAAATGCTGTTTTGAATACAGATAAACAGCAAAGGATTTGCAACTCGCAGAAAGAGAATTTTAGAGTCTAAGAAAGCACTCCCCGCCACACACCAAGACTGCTCTGATCTCTGACTCTATTTACCAGAAAGCCCATCACATTATCTTGCATGGCAGACTGAGCAGTTGTACCTCCTTCACTTTATATTCCTCACAAAGAAGCAAATAATAAAAAAGAAAAGAAAAGAAAAGGAGAAAAAGCCTGCAAAGCAAATTCCAGTTTTATAGGAGTTTTATCCACTGAGTTCTATGTATCAAATAATCTCCACCCACATTTGCATTTATAGCTATATTTGAAGCATAGTTTAACAGTCATTATTCCTTAAGTAGAAGGAAGAGATAAAAACCATTTTCTATAAATAAGGAAATTTTTAAAACAAGATTTCAATATGGAAATATAGAAAACTTATTTCTCTAGAATGGCTAATTGCCATATGACTCTGGATAAGAAAGGTTTTAATTTACATGTGATATACAAGACCACCAGACATGCATATATATATGTGCAATGGCAGAATGATGCCCCTCCCTCCAAATGTTCACATTTGAATCCCTAGCACCTGTGAATGTTACCTCATATGGTAAAAGGAACTTATGATTAAATTCAGGATTTTGAGATTAAATGATTTTCTTGAATTATTTGGGTTGGCCCAATATAATCACAAAAGTCCTTATAAGACAGGTAGGAGGATTAAAGTCGGTAATAGGGATGTGATAAGTGATGCGAGGAAGAAGCCATGAGCCAAGGAATACATTTGGCCTCTAGAAGCTGGAAAAAGCAAGAAAATGAATTTTTTCCTGAAGCCCACCAAAAGAACTCAGCCATACTAACATCCTGATTTTAGTCTTCTGACTTTCAGACCTATAAGATAATAAATTCATATTGTTTAAAGCTACCAAGTCTGTGGTAGTTTGTTACAGCACCAATAGATATTAATACAACATGAATATATATTTACTAGTTGCTTCATTATTTAAAAAAGCACCTTAAATTGAAACTGTGCTATTTTTCTACTTTACAAAATTACCCCTCCATAAAAATTATCTTAGAAACCAGGTGTGGTGCACATGCTGTAATCCCAGCGACACAGGAAGCTGAGGCAAGAAGATCTGAAGTTTGAGGCCAGCCTCAATGAGACCCTATTCTCAAAATAAAAAAAAAAGGATGGGGATGTAAGTCAGTGTTAAAGCACCTCTGGGTCCAATCCCCACTACCACATAAATAAAATAAGTTAATTAATAGTAAAATAGCTAGCAATTCTTTATGTTAACTATAGCAAAAAAGAATAAACAGTGACTAATCTTAGATGAGTCACTTTTCTACTCCAAGACTCTATCTCCTAATAAAATAAGAGACTTAAACTAGATAAAGATCCACTTAGTTCCAAGATTTGGGTTCTGAAAAGAGTACCTGGGATTGGGAGTCAAGTGGACTTGAGTTGGCATCCTTGATTTTAGATGAATCATTTAGCATCTTGGAAGTTCATTTTCCTTATCTGTGAACAGGGGAAAGTAACAGCTTTCCACCTAATGGCTGTGAAGACTGAAGCACAAAATTCTCATACTATGCCTGGTACTCAGCAGGTATCCAATCAATCCTCTGCCCACCCCCCCAACCCCTTCACCTCCTCTAAGTACAAGATTATTTGAGGATGAATGTGTTCATACACTAATCATATTACCTGATTTTTAAATATGTTCTCTTTATGAACACCGTTGCTTAAGGTTGTAGACAACACTTCATATACAGATAAAAATTATTTTTTAAGGGGAAAGAGATCACGTAGAGTTTTAGTTTAGTACAGAGAGAAAAACACTTTAATAAAACTTTTTTCAACAAACTGATTCTATACATAATTTAGAAAAATGTTTTAAAGTAAATATATATTTCCAAGGTGAAAACTAGTTCCGATAATGATGTTAAAAATAACCATTTATTAGGGTGCCGTGGCACTTGCCTGTAATCCCAATGGCTTGGGAGGTTGAGGCAGGTGGACCTCAACAAAGCCAACCTCAGCAACAGTGAGGCACTAAGCAACTCAGTTAGACCCTGTCAAAAAAGGGCTGGGGATGTGGCTTAGTGGTTGAGTACCCTGAGTTCAATCTCCAGTAACCCCCTGCAAAATAACCATTTTAAAATATAATTATATCTGCAGTACTGAGGATTGAACCTAGGGCCTTACACATACTAGGCAAGCTCTTGATCACTGAGCCATACCCCCAACCTAAATATCATTGTTCAATGATAGCCTCTGGTTTACACATAGCTTTCCATCAAAAATTTTGTTTTAAAATCAGGAGATTAATAAATGGTACTGAGATTTTATTGAGGAAAGATCACTGAGAAATAAGAAACACATTCTTCTTAAAATACTTTTCCATGGAGACCCCCCCAAAAAGTATTTGGAATATGTGCCATGAATCAGTGGATCACATAACAAAGGTCCTAAAATAGCAAGGCAGGTAATATCATTCAAATGGATCTTTACCTTAGACTCATTGTGAAATTGTAGTGTATTTGAATAGTTTGACAGTACACATCTAAAAAACGTTAGAATCACCCATCCTTGAGGTTTCAAATGCTCTTTTCTCAAAATTGATTTAAGAGCACTATACCAATAACTTCCACACCCTGAGTTTAGTTTTGTTTTGTGGTACTGGGGCCTGAACCCAGGGCCACTTGTATGCTAGGCAAGTGCTAAGCCTCAAGATTAGTTTTCACTATTAGTGACATAATAAAAACTGGATAATCTATTATTAGTGAAGAGACTCACAAATCTCAAAAAATATGCATATGTAAGAAATATACTCAGCAGAACAAAACACTCTTATCTATTTCCTACCAAAATAATTAAAATATATTTGGCTCTTGAATAACTGGCAGTAAGAAATTAAAATCAATCATCCCTTATAAACATTAATACACAAAAATGATACCTAGTCAGCTGTGAATGCTGCATGTTAGTACATGATGCAAGAGAGAGCTTTTTTTTTTCTTCAAACTTTCAAGTAAAACAATCAAAATGATTAAAAATAAAAAGACTTTCAGCTAGTGGCAGTGGTGCACACTTATAGTTCCAGCTACTGAGGCACCGTGGCAAGAGGATCTGATCATCTGAGCCATGAATTCAAGACCAGTGTGAGCAGTATGGTGAGATCCTCATTTCAAAAAAAAAAAAAAAAAGGTTGGGGATGTAGAGTGGTAGAGCACTTGCCCAGCTTGTACAAAATCCTGAGTTCAATCTCCAGCACTCCAAAAATAAAAAATAAATAAAAGACCTTTGTAGCACATTTAAATTTTTAAGAATCTTTCTACAGATGTAGAATAAAAAGTAACTAAAAAATTCCTCATCATGAATAGTGAATCTCTTGGGAGATGGGATAATTTTATGTAATTTCCAAGTGCCCTTTCCTACAAAACAAAGCAGCAAATGGCTCCCAAACTCCTGAAGGCAGGGTGGCTGGTATGACTTGATCCATATTGGTGTTTTTTTATTAGCGACTTATTCTTTCTTTATACTTTGTATTCCCTTTTCTCTTTAAACATTCATTTGGATCTCTTGATTTGTTCTATTGTCTGAAGTTTCAGAAATGTTATTCCAGCTAATTCTCCTTTATGTTAGAGTCTATCAGAGTGTAGATTGTTATCCTTGATTGAGTATTAGCTCACCCTAGTGGATATTGTTTCTTTTTTGGTTGAAGTGTGCAACATGCCTGAATCTTGGAGTGTTTTCCAGTTGCTTCCACAGGTCTCAGGGATAATGTTAGTTTGAGGCAAGAATGTACCATATATGCCAAAATAAAAGGTAAAAAATATATCCCTTAGGAAAAGAAGAGTTGATTTACATTCAAATATTTACAAAAATTTCTTATATTACAGATAATATGCCATTTATGTTGAATAAGATACTATGTGGCAAACATAAAACAGCCTACAACCAGTTAAATCAATGCCTATTTAGTATGCATAATGGGAATATCATTCCTTAATCTGTTGGATGGGAGTTAGATATCAGAAATTTAAAGAAGCTCTTGGAGTTTGGCATTCCTAGGAGTATAAATTCAACATCTGGATTTTTGTTGTTCTTGTTACTGTCGTACTGGGTAGTGAACCCAGGGGCACTTTACCCCTGAGCTACATCCCCAGTCCTTTATAGTTAAGGAGTTAAAAAAAAAAAAACAAAACCCAAAAACTTGTCTATGAGTTTTCTACAAATAAGTTGTTATGGTATGTGTCAAATTTTACTGTAACAATCATATGGGATTAAAAATATTCTGAATCCCAAACAACTGAGGTGAAAATGAAGGTGACCAGGTATCTGAACTTAAACAGGTACACAAAGAATCATGTAAACATTTCCAGAATTTTAATTCATTAAGCATATATAATATAATATAATAATATGTGCATCAAAATTAGAATATAAAGCTTTCTTAATTTTTCCACAAACTTTTCTTAATCTTAATCCAACATTTATTAATTAATACTGTATAGAGAAGTCAACACATGTCAAATGATTTTACCTATCTTAAATAAGACAAGTCATTTCCGCTTTTAAAGTGTGAAAGTGTCTCTTACATAACAATTAGGAAGCACATTAGCTGAGATACTTAATGGATTCCATGTTTATATAATAAATGACTGACTGACCATAAGACATTTGTTCTTAAAGACAGTGACATAAACCCTTTTAAAATTTTACTTGCTTACTTATTTATAGGTCTTACACTATCCAAAGCAATTCTGTAAGATATAATGTATCTGTAGATATACTAAATGTAAATGAAATACATGAACTTCCTTCATCTTTATGGAAAGAAATAAACTTCATATGTGTAAACACATAAAGTGGCAGTTATTTATCTTAAGACATTAGTAATCCAATACATACACAACACAATATAAGGTGTCTGTAACAACTAGCTAGAAGTGACAGTTTGTTTTTTCATATCGCCCACAACAGTATAGAAGTAAAATATATTTTAGAATGACCTAAAAACAATGACTAATTCTGTTAATGATACAGTAAATTTATAGCAATTAAAGAATTGGCTGATGCCTACTTTCTTGGTGAATCTATATAACACACAATAGAGACATTCTTTGAAAGTGATACTCCTCCTTAAGTATCATAAAAGTTTCCAAACTTTGCATGCATACTAGAGAGGATAATCATAGTTCTTCCTTATGCTTATTCAATGATCTTTTAAAATATTTTATATGTATATCACAGAAAGTTGTAACCAAAAATAATAAAAATTAAAAAAAACACATTATGCTATGTTTATGTGTTAGAAACTGTTCTGACTATGCATTTTTTACACAATTTAATCTTCACAGTCACCCTGTGAAGTGGTGTAATTATTACTTCCATTTAACAGATAAAGTAACTGAGACATGGGTTCAGAGGAATTAAAATGCTTGCTTAGAATTAAGTCAATTCCAATAATAACTAAAGAAGCTATAAGAGAAAGGAAAATGAAAACAAACATACAAGAAAATTC
This sequence comes from Callospermophilus lateralis, assembly GCF_048772815.1. Taxonomy (NCBI): domain Eukaryota; kingdom Metazoa; phylum Chordata; class Mammalia; order Rodentia; family Sciuridae; genus Callospermophilus; species Callospermophilus lateralis. Next base: position 188,265,306 of record NC_135305.1, on the reverse strand, counting down.
ACATCCCAAACTTTTTTTTGGGGAAAAAAAAAGGAGCAAATTTTATGCATTCTAGGTGTCAACAGATTAGATAGCAAACCTATTAATGAAGGTGTTCAACAGCTTTCTTAGATTGAGTTCTGATAAAATGAGAATGTATGTTAAGTGTTCAGCAAAGAGAAGAAATGTTCAATAATAACCACCATTGCTATTACTGTTCTTATTCCAAATAACCTATAATCTTTGTGAGATTATGGAAGATAAGAAAAGTGAAGTCAATAAAAAAAGAGAATTATTTTAACATAACTTGAAAACTGTTACTAATCACATTTGTCCAATTTTTGAACAATCTAAATCTCAGCATTTAGAATATACTAGTGAATGCTGGTTAATGAACTGACCTGATACTCATGATACTGTACAGTAAAATGGATAGCTAACCAGGTAGCTTACATGAAAATAAAAAGGATATTTTAAACTTTCATTAATATTTGAATGCTTTTAGTTTGTTTTATAGGCATGACTAATACTGTGTGATAATCTGAATTAATTTTAAACTAGAAATAATGACACTGTATAAGTCTTTTTAATAAAAGGATACACTAATTTAAAAAACTTGGTAAAGCAGAAGAAAGCATATTTATTTCTCTAAGCTAATTAATTCTATTTCAGATAGTGCTGATTAAAGATGTACCAAAACCCTCTACAACAACCTGGCATGAAAATGTTGGTTTTCTCAGAAATATTTAGAAAATATTGTAGTCTGATTGGAAGAATGAGGGATGAATACTGAATGAATGCTCAACTAAGGTCTCAAATCCTATAGTTTTTGATCAGGAGAGTGCTATAATAAAAGGATATTTTAGGAATTTGAAATATGATTGTTATATAATGTTCCTTAACTTCTTGTAGAGTAAATCCTTTGTAGTGACATCTAAATTCACAAAATGGCATTTATAAAATCAATACTATAGAAACTTTCTGTCTATATTGTCTTAAAAGTTGACCAAGAGAAAAATAAATACAGAATGTAAAGGAGGGTGGTGGTGAGAGAAGAGAAATGGAGAAAAGAAAGGCAATTCAACCCATAGTGTGAAGCACATATGGAGAAATGAAGGAACCAGGCATTGCAGGCAAAGAGCAAACAGAATTGACTGAAAAACTAATTTGTTTGGGGTGGGGTGGGGTGGGGTGGGGGGAAGTGCACAGGCCTGGGGATTGAACCCAGGGCCTTGTGTATGTGAGGCAAGCACTCTACCAACTGAGCTATATCCCCAGCCCCTCTGAAAAACTAATTTTGGTCATGGCCTTCATTGTCTCCTGGAGTTGACCTGTTAAGAAGACAGCAAATATGTAAAGGTAAGCATTCTGAGGCTACTGCCCAAAATATCATTATGAAGATGGATATAAGTTTCCCTCTTTGCACTCCCCCAATAAAAGGGAGACTTTAATTCATATCAAGAACTCAAAGACTATCACCAAAGTATCTTTCTGCTACATAGGTAGAATTACTTGTTTGTTCAGTATTGTGAGGGACATCTTTATTTTTTATCTAATAATAACTATGGGAGTATGTTTTCAACTTATATGTTCATGCCTAATTAATCTTTTATTCCAGGCAATCTCTTTCCTCCACTTCTGTCCCTTTCATATTCTACACTCGTACACAGGCTAATCTCTGCTATCACTGTCATTTCTGAAATTATTCCTCTAGTCTGTCTCTACTTTCTAGGTTATCTTGCTATATTCATATCCCAGGGGTGCTTTTGGGTGTAAAATCCCCCCCCCCCCAGTATCTTTTGTAAGACAACAGCTCTAAAAAATTAGGTTAATTTTCCCTAAGATTGTGTGGAAATGTAGCTGATAGAAACAAGAGGGAAAAGGATGGAGGTAAGAAGTGAAATAGCAATGATTTAGAACTGTATGGAAAAAAAAATACAACCTCATTATCTAATGTACTACTACTGTTGTCTGAATCTCTTTTTCCTAAAAAAAAAACAAAAAAAACAAAAAAAACAAAAAACTGAGGTAGTGTACTAAGTAAACACTCTAGACTGCTTTTTTCCTTTCCCTATAATTTGCAACATTCATCTTTGTATTGCAGAAAATTGGCTGCTGCAGTATAACAACAAATATTACCTTTTGAAAGCAAACAATTGCACCATATGTAGCTTTTTTATAAATAGTGCTGACTTCATTTTACAAAACCGATAGTTATGTATATAGCTAAGTAAGGATTTTAGATGTGAATTTTTGTTAAGACAGGCTAGCAAAGATGTTATTTACAAAAGGAATGAATTTATATCAGAACTTTAGGACAAGATTATGGCTGATATTTTTATCCCCTCTAGGGAGAACAAAATGTCAACATGTGTTTATTCAATAAACAAATTAACAGGAAAAACAAAGGATACTTACATTTTAAAAGAGGCCACACATACCATAATTAAGAGAGACAACTCATTAATAACTTCTGATTTTTCCAACCCTTAGGTTTATAGTACCTTTTGTGAGGACTGGGGGTTAGGGAGTGTCAATTGACAGATGTGTAAAGTTTCTAAGGGGAAATGCATTTTGCTATTTAAATTTTAACTTAGGGCAATTTTCAGTCTGGTGATTAATATTTTATTCAATAGAGATTATAACAGTCTTATACATTAATTATATCTTTGGAGTTAAGAATCTTTCATAAATTTTCTAAATTAGAAAACAGAACAGATAGAAATTCTACAAGTATGGGACATATTACTACATTGTGTCTAATTCAAATAAATCATACAAAGAATTAAAAAAATCTGAGATATCTAGGTAGCATGACTAATAAATCATGCATCTCTTTCCCCAGAAGATGATTCTCATACTATTAGTCTGACATTATAAGAATTTACTTTTCTTCAAAAGCCTGTAGAAGTGTGTTTTTTTTTTTTTTTCTTCTTTTTGGTCAGAACTATTTAGTGACAGATGAAATAAAGGACAAAGAATCAATTTCTGCTTATAGTAAAAACTAATATATCCTCACAGTAAGGCAATGATGTATACCAGCATATATATTAATTATCCTGCAAACTATAATAAATACATGGTTTTACTTTCTTGGATATGGTAAAACTCTAAATAATTAAAATTCATTTTCAGGTATGCACTTAAAACAGGGATCACTATTTTACAGGCACATGATGGAACACTTTTGGTCTGGTAGTAATTATATCCTTTATTTGCCATAAAAACCAACTCATGAAAGAGAATACAAGAATAAACCTAACATTTATCAAAATATTTAATTGTTATTACATTTCTACCTTTATTTATGTGTGTGCTTGTGTGTGTGTGTGTACGTGTGTGCGCGCGGGCGCGTTGCTGGGAATGAAACACAGGACCTCACACATACTAAGCAGGGGCTCTACCATTTAGTTGCAGCTTCAGGACTAAAATAATTTTTAAGAATCTGACTTAATACAGAAATAGTGTTTTCTCAAACACTGGTAACAAATTTATCATATTCATTTACTTACTTTATACTAAGTTTAGTGGAGAAACAAGATATTTTTGGCTTTAGACATTGCTGGTATAAGATTATATTCCCATAGTATTATAAGTTTTCCTTCTTCTCTAATATATCTGAGAAAGATTCAACTGTATCTCACCTTTACTAATTTGTCTTACAGAATGTGTCCACAGTGATAATGTAATCTTGTTGAAGAAATCTTACAAATTCAAGTTTTATGTACTGCTTTAAGATGATGTTTTTGAATAGTTTTACAAGTAATGTGATTACCCTAATTTATATGTATATTTTCCTAAGAATTTTGCCTGTACTTACTGCTTCATACAATCTATTGAGGGTTAGGGTTCTGTAAGTTCCATAAGGGTTAAGGTTGGGTCTCTTCCTTTATTCTAGGATAGGTGTTTTTACTTTCCTATATGTAGTTCCAGAAATGAGTTTTAGGGTAAAAAAATGCTCAAGGGGGAAAAAAAGGGCTGTTTTTCAAGCGAGAATGTGACAAAGACAAAATTACTAGTTGGAGTAGATGACAGTAAAATGTTAAAAGATGGCAAAGCGAATGCAGTTGTTTTTTCAATTCTATGCAACTCAATTATATTAAATTCTATCTTGTTTGTCAATAAGAAAATTGATACAATTTTAAGCAAAATTCTAGAATGGATTGCTCAGCAGATTACTAGTTCGTACCTCAAAAATGTGCTGTGATCAACAAGATTAAGCACAGATA